>NW_027307762.1:0-1200000 GCF_047496885.1 Scyliorhinus torazame | reverse complement strand
ATCAGGCACCCAGCACACCGTACACCACTGACAGTACACAGTGTACCACAGCCCCATCAGACACCCAGCACACCGCACACCACTGCCAGTACACAATGTACCACAACCCCATCAGACACCCAGCTCACCGCACACCACTGACAGTACACAATGTACCACACCCCCATCAGGCACCCAGCACACCGTACACCACTGACAGTACACAGTGTACCACAGCCCCATCAGGCACCCAGCAAACGGCACACCACTGACAGTACACAATGTACCACACCCCCATCAGACACCCAGCACAGCACACACCACTGACAGTACACAATGTACCACACCCCCATGAGACATCCAGCACACCACACACCACTGACAGTACACAATGTACCACACCCACATCAGACACCCAGCACACCGCACACCACTGACAGTACACAATGTACCACACCCCCATCAGACACCCAGCACACCGCACACCACTGACAGTACACAGTGTACCACAGCCCCCATCAGACACCCAGCACACCGCACACCACTGACAGTACACAATGTACCACACCCCCATCAGGCACCCAGCACACCGCACACCACTGACAGTACACAATGTGCCACACCCCCATCAGACACCCAGCACACCGCACACCACTGACAGTACACATTGTACCACAGCCCCATCAGACACCCAGCACACCGCACACCACTGACAGTACACAATGTACCACACCGCCATCAGACACCCAGCACACCACACACCACTGACAGTACACAATGTACCACACCCCCATCTGGCACCCAGCACACCGCAGACCACTGACAGTACACAATGTACCACACCCCCATCAGACACCCAGCACACCACACACCACTGACAGTACACAATGTACCACACCCCCATCTGGCACCCAGCACACCGCACACCACTGACAGTACACAATGTACCACAGCCCCATCAGGCACCCAGCTCACCACACACCACTGACAGTACACAATGTACCACACCCCCATGAGACACCCAGCACACCACACACCACTGACAGTACACAATGTACCACACCCCCATCAGACACCCAGCACACCGCACACTACTGACAGTACACAATGTACCACACCTCCAGCAGACACCCAGCACACCGCACACCACTGACAGTACACAATGTACCACAGCCCCATCAGGCACCCAGCACACCGCACACCACTGACAGTACACAATGTACCACACCGCCATCAGACACCCAGCACACCACACACCATTGACAGTACACAATGTACCACACCCCCATCAGACACCCAGCAGACCACACACCACTGACAGTACTCAATGTACCACACCCCCATCAGGCACCCAGCACACCACACACCACTGACAGTACACAATGTACCACACCCCCATCAGACACCCAGCACACCACACACCACTGACAGTACACAATGCACCACAGACCCATCAGACACCCAGCACACTGCACACCACTGACAGTACACAATGTACCACACCCCCATCAGACACCCAGCACACCACACACCACTGACAGTACACAATGTACCACAGCCCCATCAGGCACCCAGCACAAGGCACACCACTGACAGTACACAATGTACCACAGCCCCATCAGTCACCCAGCACACCACACACCACTGACAGTACACAATGTACCACACCCCCATCAGGCACCCAGCACACCGCACACCACTGACAGTACACAATGTACCACAGCCCCATCAGACACCCAGCACACCGCACACCACTGACAGTACACAATGTACCACACCCCCATCAGACACCCAGCACACCACACACCACTGACAGTACACAATGTCCCACACCCCCATCAGGCACCCAGCACACCGCACACCACTGACAGAACACAATGTACCACACCCCCATCAGACACCCAGCACACCGCACACCACTGACAGTACACAATGTACCACAGTCCCATCAGACACCCAGCACACCACACACCACTGACAGTGCACAATGTACCACACCCCCGTCAGACACCCAGCACACCGCACACCACTGACAGTACACAATGTACCACAGCCCCATCAGACACCCAGCACACCGCACACCACTGACAGTACACAATGTACCACAGCCCCATCAGACACACAGCACACCGCACACCACTGACAGTGCACAATGTACCACACCCCCATCAGACACCCAGCACACCGCACACCACTGACAGTACACAATGTACCACACCCCCATCAGACACCCAGCACACCACACACTACTGACAGTACACAATGTACCACACCCCCATCAGACACCCAGCACACCGCACACCAATGACAGTACACAATGTTCCACAGCCCCATCAGACACACAGCACACCGCACACCACTGACAGTACACAATGTACCACACCCCCATCAGACACCCAGCACACCGCACACCACTGACAGTACACAATGTACCACACTCCCATCAGGCACACAGCACACCACACACCACTGACAGTACTCAATGTACCACACCCTCATCAGGCACCCAGCACACCACACACCACTGACAGTACACAATGTACCACACCCCCATCAGACACCCAGCACATCGCACACCACTGACAGTACACAATGTACCACACCCCCATCAGACACCCAGCACACCGCACACCACTGACAGTACACAATGTACCACACCCCCATCAGACACCCAGCACACCACACACCACTGACAGTACACAATGTACCACAGCCCCATCAGACACCCAGCACACCGCACACCACTGACAGTACACAATGTACCACACCCCCATCAGATACCCAGCACACCGCACACCACTGACAGTACATAATGTACCACACCCTCATCAGGCACCCAGCACACCACACACCACTGACAGTACACAATGTACCACACCCCCATCAGACACCCAGCACACCGCACACCACTGACAGTACACAATGTACCACACCCCGATCAGACACCCAGCACACCGCACACCACTGACAGTACACACTGTACCACACCCCCATCAGACACCCAGCACACCGCACACCACTGACAGTACACAATGTACCACACCCACATCAGACACCCAGCACACCGCACACCACTGACAGTACACAATGTACCACAGCCCCATCAGACACCCAGCACACCGCACACCACTGACAGTGATCAATGTACCACACCCCCATCAGACACCCAGCACAACGCACACTACTGACAGTACACAATGTCCCACACCCCCAGCAGACACCCAGCACACCACACACCACTGCCAGTACACAATGTACCACACCCCCATCAGGCACCCAGCACACCGCACACCACTGACAGTACACAATGTACCACAGCCCCATCAGGCACCCAGCACACCACACACCACTGGCAGTACACAGTGTACCACAGCCCCCATCAGGCACCCAGCAGACCGCACACCACTGACAGTACACAATGTACCACACACCCATCAGACACCCAGCTCACCGCACACCACTGCCAGTACACAATGTACCACAGCCCCATCAGGCACCCAGCACACCACACACCACTGGCAGTACACAGTGTACCACAGCCCCCATCAGGCACCCAGCAGACCGCACACCACTGACAGTACACAATGTACCACACACCCATCAGACACCCAGCACACCGCACACCACTGACAGTACACAATGTACCACAGCCCCATCAGGCACCCAGCACACCACACACCACTGGCAGTACACAGTGTACCACAGCCCCCATCAGACACCCAGCACTCCACACACCACTGCCAGTACACAATGTACCACACCCCCATCAGACACCCAGCACACCACACACCACTGACAGTACGCAATGTACCACAACCCCATCAGACACCCAGCTCACCGCACACCACTGACAGCACACAATGTACCACAGCCCCATCAGGCACCCAGCACACCGTACACCACTGACAGTACACAGTGTACCACAGCCCCATCAGACACCCAGCACACCGCACACCACTGCCAGTACACAATGTACCACAACCCCATCAGACACCCAGCTCACCGCACACCACTGACAGTACACAATGTACCACAGCCCCATCAGGCACCCAGCACACCGTACACCACTGACAGTACACAATGTACCACACCCCCATCAGGCACCCAGCACACCGCACACCACTGACAGTACACAATGTACCACACCCCCATCAGGCACCCAGCAAACCGCACACCACTGACAGTACACAATGTACCACACCCCCATCAGACACCCAGCACACCACACACCACTGACAGTACACAATGTACCACACCCCCATGAGACACCCAGGACACCACACACCACTGACAGTACACAATGTACCACACCCACATCAGACACCCAGCACACCGCACACCACTGACAGTACACAATGTACCACACCTCCAGCAGACACCCAGCACACCACACACCACTGACAGTACACAGTGTACCACAGCCCCATCAGGCACCCAGCAAACCGCACACCACTGACAGTACACAATGTACCACACCCCCATCAGACACCCAGCACACCACACACCACTGACAGTACACAATGTACCACACCACCATCAGACACCCAGCACACCGCACACCACTGACAGTACACAATGTACCACAGCCCCATCAGACACCCAGCACACCACACACCACTGACAGTACACAATGTACCACAGCCCCATCAGACACCCAGCACACCACACACCACTGACAGTACACAATGTACCACACCCCCATGAGACACCCAGGACACCACACACCACTGACAGTACACAATGTACCACACCCACATCAGACACCCAGCACACCGCACACCACTGACAGTACACAATGTACCACACCTCCAGCAGACACCCAGCACACCACACACCACTGACAGTACACAATGTACCACACCGCCATCAGACACCCAGCACACCACACACCACTGACAGTACACAATGTACCACACCCCCATCAGACACCCAGCACACCGCACACCACTGACAGTACACAATGTACCACACCGCCATCAGACACCCAGCACACCGCACACCACTGACAGTACACAATGTACCACACCCCCATCAGACACCCAGCACACCGCACACCACTGACAGTACACAGTGTACCACAGCCCCATCAGACACCCAGCACACCGCACACCAGTGACAGTACACAATGTACCACACTCCCATCAGACACCCAGCACACCGCACACCACTGACAGTACACAATGTACCACAGCCCCATCAGGCACCCAGCTCACCACACACCATTGACAGTACACAATGTACCACACCCCCATCAGACACCCAGCACACCACACACCACTGACAGTACACAATGTACCACACCCCCATCAGACACCCAGCAGACCACACACCACTGCCAGTACACAATGTACCACACCCACATCAGACACCCAGCACACCGCACACCACTGACAGTACTCAATGTACCACACCCCCATCAGGCACCCAGCACACCACAAACCACTGACAGTACACAATGTTCCATACCCCCATCAGACACCCAGCACACCACACACCACTGACAGTACACAATGCACCACAGACACATCAGACACCCAGCACACTGCACACCACTGACAGTACACAATGTACCACACCCCCATCAGGCACCCAGCACACCACACACCACTGACAGTACACAATGTACCACACCCCCATCAGGCACCCAGCACACCGCACACCACTGACAGCACACAATGTACGACAGCCCCATCAGACACCCAGCACACCGCACACCACTGACAGTGCACAATGTACCACACCCCCATCAGACACCCAGCACACCGCACACCACTGACAGTACACAATGTACCACACCCCCATCAGACACCCAGCACACCACACACCACTGACAGTACACAATGTACCACACACCCATCAGACACCCAGTGCACCGCACACCACTGACAGTACACAATGTACCACACCCCCATCAGACACCCAGCACACCGCACACCACTGACAGTACACAATGTACCACACCCCCATCAGAGACCCAGCACACTGCACACCACTGACAGTACACAATGTACCACACCCACATCAGACACCCAGCACACCGCACACCACTGACAGTACACAATGTACCACACCCCCATCAGACACCCAGCACACCGCACACCACTGACAGTACACAGTGTACCACAGCCCCCATCAGACACCCAGCACACCGCACACCACTGACAGTACACAATGTACCACACCCCCATCAGGCACCCAGCACACCGCACACCACTGACAGTACACAATGTAGCACACCCCCATCAGACACCCAGCACACCACACACCACTGACAGTACACAATGTACCACACACCCATCAGACACCCAGCACACCACACACCACTGACAGTACACAATGTACCACACCCCCATCAGACACACAGCTCACCACACACCACTGACAGTACACAGTGTACCACAGCCCCCATCAGGCACCCAGCAGACCACACACCACTGCCAGTACACAGTGTACCACAGTCCCATCAGACACCCAGCACACCACACACCACTGACAGTGCACAATGCACCACAACCCCATCAGACACCCAGCTCACCGCACACCACTGACAGTACACAATGTACCACAGCCCCATCAGGCACCCAGCACACCGTACACCACTGACAGTACACAATGTACCACACCCCCATCAGGCACCCAGCAGACCACACACCACTGCCAGTACACAATGTACCACAACCCCATCAGACACCCAGCTCACCGCACACCACTGACAGTACACAATGTACCACAGCCCCATCAGGCACCCAGCACACCGTACACCACTGACAGTACACAGTGTACCACAGCCCCATCAGGCACCCAGCAAACCACACACCACTGACAGTACACAATGTACCACACCCCCATCAGACACCCAGCACACCACACACCACTGACAGTACACAATGTACCACACCCCCATGAGACACCCAGCACACCACACACCACTGACAGTACACAATGTACCACACCCCCATCAGACACCCAGCACACCGCACACTACTGACAGTACACAATGTACCACACCTCCAGCAGACACCCAGCACACCACACACCACTGACAGTACTCAATGTACCACACCCCCATCAGACACCCAGCACACCACACACCATTGACAGTACACAATGTACCACACCCCCATCAGACACCCAGCAGACCACACACCACTGATAGTACACAATGTTCCATACCCCCATCAGACACCCAGCACACCGCACACCACTGACAGTACACAATGCACCACAGACCCATCAGACACCCAGCACACTGCACACCACTGACAGTACACAATGTACCTCACCCCCATCAGACACCCAGCACACCGCACACCACTAACAGTACACAATGTACCACACCCCCATCAGGCACCCAGCACACCACACACCACTGACAGTACACAATGTACCACAGCCCCATCAGTCACCCAGCACACCACACACCACTGACAGTACACAATGTACCACACCCCCATCAGGCACCCAGCACACCGCACACCACTGACAGTACACAATGTACCACAGCCCCATCAGACACCCAGCACACCGCACACCACTGACAGTACACAATGTACCACACCCCCATCAGGCACCCAGCACACCGCACACCACTGACAGTACACAATGTACCACACCCCCATCAGACACCCAGCACACCACACACCACTGACAGTACACAATGTACCACACCCCCATCAGAGACCCAGCACACTGCACACCACTGACAGTACACAATGTACCACACCCACATCAGACACCCAGCACACCGCACACCACTGACAGTACACAATGTACCACAGCCCCATCAGACACCCAGCACACCGCACACCACTGACAGTACACAATGTACCACACCCCCATCAGACACCCAGCACACCGCACACCACTGACAGTACACAATGTACCACAGCCCCATCAGGCACCCAGCACACCACACACCACTGACAGTACACAATGTACCACATCCCCATCAGGCACCCAGCACACCGCACACCACTGACAGTACACAATGTACCACACCCCCATCAGACACCCAGCAAACCGCACACCACTGACAGTACACAATGTACCACACCCCCATCAGACACCCAGCATACCGCACACCACTGACAGTACACAATGTACCACACCCCCATCAGACACCCAGCACACCACACA
Organism: Scyliorhinus torazame; assembly: GCF_047496885.1. Classification (NCBI taxonomy): domain Eukaryota; kingdom Metazoa; phylum Chordata; class Chondrichthyes; order Carcharhiniformes; family Scyliorhinidae; genus Scyliorhinus; species Scyliorhinus torazame. The sequence goes on along the minus strand of NW_027307762.1, from coordinate 1,191,885 downwards.
CCACTGACAGTGCACAATGTACCACACCCCCATCAGGCACCCAGCAGACCACACACCACTGCCAGTACACAATGTACCACACCCCCATCAGACACCAGGCACACCACACACCACTGACAGTACACAATGTACCACAGCCCCATCAGGCACCCAGCACACCGCACACCACTGACAGTACACAATGTACCACAGCCCCATCAGGCACCCAGCACACCGCACACCACTGACAGTACACAATGTACCACACCCCCATCAGACACCCAGCACACCGCACACCACTGACAGTACACAATGTACCTCATCCCCATCAGACACCCAGCACACCGCACACCACTGACAGTACACAATGTACCACACCCCCATCAGACACCCAGCACACCGCACACCACTGACAGTACACAATGTACCACACCTCCAGCAGACACCCAGCACACCACACACCACTGACAGTACACAATGTACCACACCGCCATCAGACACCCAGCACACCACACACCACTGACAGTACACAATGTACCACAGCCCCATCAGGCACCCAGCTCACCACACACCATTGACAGTACACAATGTACCACACCCCCATCAGACACCCAGCAGACCACACACCACTGCCAGTACACAATGTACCACACCCACATCAGACACCCAGCACACCGCACACCACTGACAGTACTCAATGTACCACACCCCCATCAGGCACCCAGCACACCACACACCACTGACAGTACACAATGTTCCATACCCCCATCAGACACCCAGCACACCACACACCACTGACAGTACACAATGCACCACAGACACATCAGACACCCAGCACACTGCACACCACTGACAGTACACAATATACCACACCCCCATCAGACACCCAGCACACCGCACACCACTAACAGTACACAATGTACCACACCCCCATCAGGCACCCAGCACACCACACACCACTGACAGTACACAATGTACCACACCCCCATCAGACACCCAGCACACCGCACACCACTGACAGTACACAATGTACCACACCCCCATCAGGCACCCAGCACACCACACACCACTGACAGCACACAATGTACCACACCCCCATCAAACACCCAGCACACCGCACACCACTGACAGCACACAATGTACGACAGCCCCATCAGACACCCAGCACACCGCACACCACTGACAGTGCACAATGTACCACACCCCCATCAGGCACCCAGCACACCGCACACCACTGTCAGTACACAATGTACCACACCCCCATCAGACACCCAGTGCACCGCACACCACTGACAGTACACAATGTACCACACCCCCATCAGACACCCAGCACACCGCACACCACTGACAGTACACAATGTACCACAGCCCCATCAGAGACCCAGCACACCACACACCACTGACAGTACACAATGTACCACACCCACATCAGACACCCAGCACACTGCACACCACTGACAGTACACAATGTACCACACCCACATCAGACACCCAGCACACCGCACACCACTGACAGTACACAATGTACCACACCCCCATCAGACACCCAGCACACCGCACACCACTGACAGTACACAGTGTACCACAGCCCCCAACAGACACCCAGCACACCGCACACCACTGACAGTACACAATGTACCACACCCCCATCAGGCACCCAGCACACCGCACACCACTGACAGTACACAATGTACCACACCCCCATCAGACACCCAGCACACCGCACACCACTGACAGTACACAATGTACCACACCCCCATCAGACACCCAGCACACCACACACCACTGACAGTACACAATGTACCACACCCCCATCAGACACCCAGCTCACCGCACACCACTGACAGTACACAATGTACCACAGCCCCATCAGGCACCCAGCACACCGTACACCACTGACAGTACACAATGTACCACACCCCCATCAGACACCCAGCACACCGCACACCACTGACAGTACACAATGTACCACACCCCCATCAGACACCCAGCACACCGCACACCACTGACAGTACACAATGTACCACAGCCCCATCAGGCACCCAGCACACCGTACACCACTGACAGTACACAATGTACCACAGCCCCCATCAGGCACCAAGCAAACCGCACACCACTGACAGTACACAATGTACCACACCCCCATCAGACACCCAGCACACCGCACACCACTGACAGTACACAATGTACCACAGCCCCATCAGACACCCAGCACACCGCACACCTCTGACAGTACACAATGTACCACACCCCCATCAGTCACACAGCACACGGCACACCACTGACAGTACACAATGTACCACAGCCCCATCAGGCACCCAGCACACCGCACACCACTGACAGTACACAATGTACCACACCCCCATCAGTCACACAGCACACGGCACACCACTGACAGTACACAGTGTACCACAGCCCCATCAGGCACCCAGCAAACCGCACACCACTGACAGTACACAATGTACCACACCCCCATCAGGCACCCAGCACACCACACACCACTGACAGTACACAATGTACCACAGCCCCATCAGACACCCAGCACACCGCACACCTCTGACAGTACACAATGTACCACACCCCCATCAGTCACACAGCACACGGCACACCACTGACAGTACACAATGTACCACAGCCCCATCAGACACACAGCACACCGCACACCACTGACAGTACACAATGTACCACAGCCCCATCAGGCACCCAGCACACCGCACACCACTGACAGTACACAATGTACCACAGCCCCATCAGACACACAGCACACCGCACACCACTGACAGTACACAATGTACCACAGCCCCATCAGACACCCAGCACACCACACACCACTGACAGTACACAATGTACCACACCCCCATGAGACACCCAGCACACCACACACCACTGACAGTACACAATGTACCACACCCCCATCAGACACCCAGCACACCGCACACTACTGACAGTACACAATGTACCACACCTCCAGCAGACACCCAGCACACCACACACCACTGACAGTACACAATGTACCACACCGCCATCAGACACCCAGCACACCACACACCACTGACAGTACACAATGTACCACACCGCCATCAGACACCCAGCACACCACACACCATTGACAGTACACAATGTACCACACCCCCATCAGACACCCAGCAGACCACACACCACTGACAGTACTCAATGTACCACACCCCCATCAGGCACCCAGCACACCACACACCACTGACAGTACACAATGTACCACACCCCCATCAGACACCCAGCACACCGCACACCACTAACAGTACACAATGTACCACACCCCCATCAGGCACCCAGCACACCACACACCACTGACAGTACACATTGTACCACACCCCCATCAGACACCCAGCACACCGCACACCACTAACAGTACACAATGTACCACACCCCCATCAGGCACCCAGCACACCACACACCACTGACAGTACACAATGTACCACAGCCCCATCAGTCACCCAGCACACCACACACCACTGACTGTACACAATGTACCACACCCCCATCAGGCACCCAGCACACCGCACACCACTGACAGTACACAATGTACCACAGCCCCATCAGACACCCAGCACACCGCACACCACTGACAGTACACAATGTACCACACCCCCATCAGGCACCCAGCACACCGTACACCACTGACAGTACACAATGTACCACACCCCCATCAGACACCCAGCACACCGCACACCACTGACAGTACACAGTGTACCACAGCCCCCATCAGGCACCAAGCAGACCACACACCACTGACATTACACAATGTACCACAACCCCATCAGACACCCAGCTCACCACACACCACTGACAGTACACAGTGTACCACAGCCCCCATCAGACACCCAGCACACCACACACCACTGCCAGTACACAATGTACCACAACCCCATCAGACACCCAGCTCACCGCACACCACTGACAGTACACAATGTACCACAGCCCCATCAGGCACCCAGCACACCGTACACCACTGACAGTACACAGTGTAACACAGCCCCATCAGACACCCAGCACACCGCACACCACTGCCAGTACACAATGTACCACAACCCCATCAGACACCCAGCTCACCGCACACCACTGACAGTACACAGTGTAACACAGCCCCATCAGACACCCAGCACACCGCACACCACTGCCAGTACACAATGTACCACACCCCCATCAGACACCCAGCACACCGCACACCACTGACAGTACACAATGTACCACACCCCCATCAGGCACCCAGCACACCGCACACCACTGACAGTACACAATGTACCACAACCCCATCAGACACCCAGCTCACCGCACACCACTGACAGTACACAGTGTAACACAGCCCCATCAGACACCCAGCACACCGCACACCACTGACAGTACACAATGTACCACACCCCCATCAGGCACCCAGCACACCGCACACCACTGCCAGTACACAATGTACCACAACCCCATCAGACACCCAGCTCACCGCACACCACTGACAGTACACAGTGTAACACAGCCCCATCAGACACCCAGCACACCGCACACCACTGACAGTACACAATGTACCACATCCCCATCAGACACCCAGGACACCGCACACCACTGACAGTACACAATGTACCACACCCCCATCAGACACCCAGGACACCGCACACCACTGACAGTACACAATGTGCCACACCCCCATCAGACACCCAGCACACCACACACCTCTGACAGTACACAATGTACCACACCCCCATCAGTCACACAGCACACGGCACACCACTGACAGTACACAATGTACCACAGCCCCATCAGACACCCAGCACACCGCACACCTCTGACAGTACACAATGTACCACACCCCCATCAGTCACACAGCACACGGCACACCACTGACAGTACACAATGTACCACAGCCCCATCAGGCACCCAGCACACCGCACACCACTGACAGTACACAATGTACCACAGCCCCATCAGACACACAGCACACCGCACACCACTGACAGTACACAATGTACCACAGCCCCATCAGACACCCAGCACACCACACACCACTGACAGTACACAATGTACCACACCCCCATGAGACACCCAGCACACCACACACCACTGACAGTACACAATGTACCACACCCCCATCAGACACCCAGCACACCGCACACTACTGACAGTACACAATGTACCACACCTCCAGCAGACACCCAGCACACCACACACCACTGACAGTACACAATGTACCACACCGCCATCAGACACCCAGCACACCACACACCACTGACAGTACACAATGTACCACACCGCCATCAGACACCCAGCACACCACACACCATTGACAGTACACAATGTACCACACCCCCATCAGACACCCAGCAGACCACACACCACTGACAGTACTCAATGTACCACACCCCCATCAGGCACCCAGCACACCACACACCACTGACAGTACACAATGTACCACACCCCCATCAGACACCCAGCACACCGCACACCACTAACAGTACACAATGTACCACACCCCCATCAGGCACCCAGCACACCACACACCACTGACAGTACACATTGTACCACACCCCCATCAGACACCCAGCACACCGCACACCACTAACAGTACACAATGTACCACACCCCCATCAGGCACCCAGCACACCACACACCACTGACAGTACACAATGTACCACAGCCCCATCAGTCACCCAGCACACCACACACCACTGACTGTACACAATGTACCACACCCCCATCAGGCACCCAGCACACCGCACACCACTGACAGTACACAATGTACCACAGCCCCATCAGACACCCAGCACACCGCACACCACTGACAGTACACAATGTACCACACCCCCATCAGAGACCCAGCACACTGCACACCACTGACAGTACACAATGTACCACACCCACATCAGACACCCAGCACACCGCACACCACTGACAGTACACAATGTACCACAGCCCCATCAGACACCCAGCACACCGCACACCACTGACAGTACACAATGTACCACACCCCCATCAGACACTCAGCACACCGCACACCACTGACAGTACACAATGTACCACAGCCCCATCAGACACCCAGCTCACCGCACACCACTGACAGTACACAATGTACCACACCCCATCAGGCACCCAGCACACCGCACACCACTGACAGCACACAATGTACCACACCCCCATCAGACACCCAGCATACCGCACACCACTGACAGTACACAATGTACCACACCCCCATCAGACACCCAGCACACCACACACCACTGACAGTACACAATGTACCACAGTCCCATCAGACACCCAGCACACCGCACAACACTGACAGTACACAATGTACCACACCCCCATCAGACACCAGGCACACCACACACCACTGACAGTACACAATGTACCACAGCCCCATCAGGCACCCAGCACACCGCACACCACTGACAGTACACAATGTACCACAGCCCCATCAGGCACCCAGCACACCGCACACCACTGACAGTACACAATGTACCACACACCCATCAGACACCCAGCACACCGCACACCACTGACAGTACACAATGTACCACACACCCATCAGGCACCCAGCACACCGCACACCACTGACAGTACACAATGTACCACACACCCATCAGACACCCAGCACACCGCACACCACTGACAGTACACAATGTACCACACCCCCATCAGGCACCCAGCACACCGCACACCACTGACAGTACACAATGTACCACAGCCCCATCAGACACCCAGCACACCGCACACCACTGACAGTACACAATGTACCACACCCCCATCAGAGACCCAGCACACTGCACACCACTGACAGTACACAATGTACCACACCCACATCAGACACCCAGCACACCGCACACCACTGACAGTATACAATGTACCACAGCCCCATCAGACACCCAGCACACCGCACACCACTGACAGTACACAATGTACCACACCCCCATCAGACACCCAGCACACCGCACACCACTGACAGTACACAATGTACCACAGCCCCATCAGGCACCCAGCACACCACACACCACTGACAGTACACAATGTACCACATCCCCATCAGGCACCCAGCACACCGCACACCACTGACAGTACACAATGTACCACACCCCCATCAGACATCCAGCATACCGCACACCACTGACAGTACACAATGTACCACACCCCCATCAGACACCCAGCATACCGCACACCACTGACAGTACACAATGTACCACACCCCCATCAGACACCCAGCACACCACACACCACTGACAGTACACAATGTACCACACCCCCATCAGGCACCCAGCAGACCACACACCACTGCCAGTACACAATGTACCACACCCCCATCAGACACCAGGCACACCACACACCACTGACAGTACACAATGTACCACAGCCCCATCAGGCACCCAGCACACCGCACACCACTGACAGTACACAATGTACCACACCCCCATCAGGCACCCAGCACACCACACACCACTGACAGTACACAATGTACCACACCCCCATCAGACACCCAGCACACCGCACACCACTGACAGTACACAATGTACCACACCCCCATCAGACACCCAGCACACCACACACCACTGACAGTACATAATGTACCACACCCCCATCAGACACCCAGCACACCGCACACCACTGACAGTTCACAATGTACCACACCCCCATCAGACACCCAGCACACCGCACACCACTGACAGTACACAATGTACCACACCCCCATCAGACACCCAGCACACCACACACCACTGACAGTACATAATGTACCACACCCCCATCAGACACCCAGCACACCGCACACCACTGACAGTACACAATGTACCACACTCCCATCAGACAGCCAGCACACCGCACACCACTGACAGTACATAATGTACCACACCCCCATCAGACACCCAGCACACCACACACCACTGACAGTACACAATGTACCACACCCCCATCAAACACCCAGCAAACCGCACACCACTGACAGTACACAATGTACAACACCCCCATCAGACACCCAGCTCACCGCACACCACTGACAGTACACAATGTACAACACCCCCATCAGACACCCAGCTCACCGCACACCACTGACAGTACACAATGTACCACACCCCCATCAGACACCCAGCACACCGCACACCACTGACAGTACACAATGTACCACACCCCCATCAGACACCCAACTCACCGCACACCACTGACAGTACACAGTGTACCACAGCCCCATCAGGCACCCAGCACACCACACACCACTGACAGTACACAAAGTACCACACCCCCATCAGGCACTCAGCACACCACACACCACTGACAGTACACAAAGTACCTCAGCCCCATCAGACACCCAGCACACCGCACACCACTGACAGTACACAATGTACCACACCCCCATCAGACACCCAGCACACCACACACCACTGACAGTACACAATGTACCACACCCCCATCAGGCACTCAGCACACAGCACACCACTGACAGTACACAATGTACCACACCCCCATCAGACACCCAGCACACCGCACACCACTGACAGTACACAGTGTACCACACCCCCATCAGACACACAGCACACCGCACACCACTGACAGTACACAATGTACCACACCCCCATCAGACACCCAGCACACCACACACCACTGACAGTACACAATGTACCACACCCCCATCAGACAACCAGCACACCGCACACCACTGACAGTACACAATGTACCACAACCCCATCAGGCACCCAGCACACCGCACAGCACTGACAGTACACAATGTACCACAACCCCATCAGACACCCAGCACACCACACACCACTGACAGTACACAATGTACCACACCCCCATCAGACAACCAGCACACCGCACACCACTGACAGTACACAATGTACCACAACCCCATCAGGCACCCAGCACACCGCACACCACTGACAGTACACAATGTACCACAGCCCCAGCAGACACCCAGCACACCGCACACCACTGACAGTACACAATGTACCACAGCCCCAGCAGACACCCAGCACACCGCACACCACTGACAGTACACAATGTACCACATCCCCATCAGGCACCCAGCACACCGCACACCACTGACAGTACACAATGTACGACACCCCCATCAGACACCCAGCACACCGCACACCACTGACAGTACACAATGTACCACACCCCCATCAGACACCCAGCACACCGCACACCACTGACAGTACACAATGTACCACCGTCCCATCAGACACCCAGCACACCACACACCACTGACAGTACACAATGTACCACATCCCCATCAGGCACCCAGCACACCGCACACCACTGACAGTACACAATGTACCACACCCCCATCAGACACCCAGCACACCGCACACCACTGACAGTACACAATGTACCACATCCCCATCAGGCACCCAGCACACCGCACACCACTGACAGTACACAATGTACCACACCCCCATCAGACACCCAGCACACCACACACTACTGACAGTACACAATGTACCACACCCCCATCAGACACCCAGCACACCGCACACCACTGACAGTACACAATGTACCACACCCCCATCAGGCACCCAGCACACCACACACCACTGACAGTACACAATGTACCACAGCCCCATCAGACACCCAGCACACCGCACACCACTGACAGTAAACAATGTACCACACCCCCATCAGGCACCCAGCACACCACACACCACTGACAGTACACAATGTACCACACCCCCATCAGACACCCAGCACACCGCACACCACTGACAGTACACAATGTACCACACCCCCATCAGGCACCCAGCACACCACACACCACTGACAGTACACAGTGTACCACAGCCCCAACAGGCACCCAGCACACCACACACCACTGACAGTACACAATGTACCACACCCCCAGCAGACACCCAGCACAGCACACACCACTGACAGTACACAATGTACCACAGCCCCATCAGACACCCAGCACACCGCACACCACTGACAGTGCACAATGTACCACACACCCATCAGAGACCCAGCACACTGCACACCACTGACAGTACACAAAGTACCACACCCCCATCAGACACCCAGCACACCACACACTACTGACAGTACACAATGTACCACAGCCCCATCAGACACCCAGCACACCGCACACCACTGACAGTGCACAATGTACCACACACCCATCAGAGACCCAGCACACTGCACACCACTGACAGTACACAAAGTACCACACCCCCATCAGACACCCAGCACACCACACACCACTGACAGTACACAATGTACCACACCCCCATCAGACACCCAGCACACCGCACACCACTGATAGTACACAATGTTCCACAGCCCCATCAGACACCCAGCACACCGCACACCACTGACAGTGCACAATGTACCACACCCCCATCAGAGACCAAGCACACCGCACACCACTGACAGTGCACAATGTACCACACCCCCATCAGGCACCCAGCACACCGCACACCACTGACAGTACACAATGTACCACAGCCCCATCAGACACCCAGCACACCGCACACCACTGACAGTACACAATGTACCACACCCCCATCAGACACCCAGCACAGCGCACACCAATGACAGTACACAATGTTCCACAGCCCCATCAGACACACAGCACACCACACACCACTGACAGTACACAATGTACCACAGTCCCATCAGACACCCAGCACACCGCACGTCACTGACAGTACACAATGTACCACACCCCCATCAGGGACCCAGCTCCCCGCACACCACTGACAGTACACAATGTACCACACCCCCATCAGACACCCAGCACACCGCACACCACTGACAGTACACAATGTACCACACCCCCATCAGGCACCCAGCACACCGCACACCACTGACAGTACACAATGTACCACACCCACATCAGACACCCAGCACACCGCACACCACTGACAGTACACAATGTACCACACCCCCATCAGACACCCAGCACACCGCACACCACTGACAGTACACAGTGTACCACAGCCCCAACAGGCACCCAGCACACCACACACCACTGACAGTACACAATGTACCACACCCACATCAGACACCCAGCACACCGCACACCACTGACAGTACACAATGTACCACACCCCCATCAGACACCCAGCACACCACACACTACTGACAGTACACAATGTACCACAACCCCATCAGACACCCAGCACACCGCACACCACTGATAGTACACAATGTTCCACAGCCCCATCAGACACACAGCACACCGCACACCACTGACAGTACACAATGTACCACAGCCCCATCAGACACCCAGCACACCGCACACCACTGACAGTGCACAATGTACCACACCCCCATCAGAGACCAAGCACACCGCACACCACTGACAGTACACAATGTACCACACCCCCATCAGACACCCAGCACACCACACACTACTGACAGTACACAATGTACCACACCCCCATCAGACACCCAGCACAGCGCACACCAATGACAGTACACAATGTTCCACAGCCCCATCAGACACACAGCACACCACACACCACTGACAGTACACAATGTACCACAGTCCCATCAGACACCCAGCACACCGCACACCACTGACAGTACACAATGTACCACACCCCCATCAGGGACCCAGCTCCCCGCACACCACTGACAGTACACAATGTACCACACCCCCATCAGACACCCAGCACACCGCACACCACTGACAGTACACAATGTACCACACCCACATCAGACACTCAGCTCACCGCACACCACTGACAGTACACAATGTACCACACCCCCATCAGACACCCAGCACACCGCACACCACTGACAGTACACAATGTACCACACCCACATCAGACACTCAGCTCACCGCACACTACTGACAGTACACAATGTACCACACCCCCATCAGACACCCAGCACACCGCACACCACTGACAGTACACAATGTACCACACCCCCATCAGACACCCAGCACACCGCACACCACTGACAGTACACAATGTACCACACCCCCATCAGACACCCAGCACACCGCACACCACTGACAGTACACAATGTACCACACCCCCATCAGACACCCAGCACACCGCACACCACTGACAGTACACAATGTACCACACCCCCAGCAGACACCCAGCACACCACACACCACTGACAGTGCACAATGTACCACACCCACATCAGACACCCAGCACACCGCACACCACTGACAGTACACAATGTACCACAGCCCCATCAGACACCCAGCACACCGCACACCACTGACAGTGCACAATGTACCACACCCCCATCAGACACCCAGCACACTGCACACCACTGACAGTACACAATGTACCACACCCACATCAGACACCCAGCACACCGCACACCACTGACAGTACACAATGTCCCACACCCCCAGCAGACACCCAGCACACCACACACCACTGACAGTACACAATGTGCCACACCCCCATCAGGCACCCAGCACACCACACACCACTGACAGTACACAATGTACCACACCCCCATCAGACACCCAGCACACCACACACCACTGACAGTACACAATGTACCACAGCCCCATCAGGCACCCAGCACACCACACACCACTGACAGTACACAATGTACCACACCCCCATCAGACACCCAGCACACCACACACCACTGACAGTACACAATGTACCACAGCCCCATCAGGCACCCAGCACACCACACACCACTGACAGTACACAGTGTACCACAGCCCCCATCAGGCACCCAGCAGACCACACACCACTGACAGTACACAATGTACCACACCCCCATCAGGCACCCAGCACACCGCACACCACTGCCAGTACACAATGTACCACACCCCCATCAGACACCCAGCACACCGCACACCACTGACAGTACACAATGTACCACACCCCCATCAGACACCCAGCACACCGCCCACCACTGACAGTACACAATGTACCACAGCCCCATCAGACACCCAGCACACCACACACCACTGACAGTACACAATGTACCACAACCCCATCAGACACCCAGCTCACCGCACACCACTGACAGTACACAATGTACCACACCCCCATCAGACACCCAGCACACCACACACCACTGACAGTACACAATGTACCACAGCCCCATCAGACACCCAGCACACCACACACCACTGACAGTGCACAATGTACCACTCCCTCATCAGACACCCAGCACACCACACACCACTGACAGTGCACAATGTACCACTCCCTCATCAGACACCCAGCACACCACACACCACTGACAGTACTCAATGTACCACACCCCCATCAGGCACCCAGCACACCACACACCACTGACAGTGCACAATGTACCACAGCCCCATCAGACACCCAGCACAACACACACCACTGACAGTACACAATGTACCACACACCCCATCAGACACCCAGCACACCGCACACCACTGACAGTACTCAATGTACCACACCCCCATCAGACACCCAGCACACCACACACCACTGACAGTACTCAATGTACCACACCCCCATCAGACACCCAGCACACCACACACCACTGACAGTACTCAATGTACCACACACCCCATCAGACACCCAGCACACCGCACACCACTGACAGTACTCAATGTACCACACCCCCATCAGACACCCAGCACACCACACACCACTGACAGTACTCAATGTACCACACCCCCATCAGGCACCCAGCACACCACACACCACTGACAGTACACAATGTTCCATACCCCCATCAGACACCCAGCACACCGCACACCACTGACAGTACACAATGTACCACACCCCCATCAGACACCCAGCACACCGCACACCACTGACAGTACACAATGTACCACACCCCCATCAGACACCCAGCACACCGCACACCACTGACAGTACACAATGTACAACACCCCCATCAGGCACCCAGCTCACCACACACCACTGACAGTACACAATGTACCACACCCCCATCAAACACCCAGCAAACCGCACACCACTGACAGTACACAATGTACAACACCCCCATCAGACACCCAGCTCACCGCACACCACTGACAGTACACAATGTACAACACCCCCATCAGACACCCAGCTCACCGCACACCACTGACAGTACACAATGTACCACACCCCCATCAGACACCCAGCACACCACACACCACTGACAGTACACAATGTACCACACCCCCATCAGGCACCCAGCACACCACACACCACTGACAGTACACAATGTACCACACCCCCATCAGACACCCAGCACACCACACACCACTGACAGTACACAATGTACCACACCCCCATCAGACACCCAGCACACCGCACACCACTGACAGTACACAATGTACCACACCCCCATCAGACACCCAACTCACCGCACACCACTGACAGTACACAGTGTACCACAGTCCCATCAGGCACCCAGCACACCGCACACCACTGACAGTACACAATGTACCACACCCCCATCAGACACCCAGCACACCACACACCACTGACAGTACACAAAGTACCACACCCCCATCAGGCACTCAGCACACCACACACCACTGACAGTACACAAAGTACCTCAGCCCCATCAGACACCCAGCACACCGCACACCACTGACAGTACACAATGTACCACACCCCCATCAGACACCCAGCACACCACACACCACTGACAGTACTCAATGTACCACACCCCCATCAGGCACTCAGCACACAGCACACCACTGACAGTACACAATGTACCACACCCCCATCAGACACCCAGCACACCGCACACCACTGACAGTACACAGTGTACCACATCCCCATCAGGCACCCAGCACACCACACACCATTGACAGTCCACAATGTACCACATCCCCATCAGACACACAGCACACCGCACACCACTGACAGTACACAGTGTACCACACCCCCATCAGACACACAGCACACCGCACACCACTGACAGTACACAATGTACCACACCCCCATCAGACACCCAGCACACCGCACACCACTGACAGTACACAATGTACCACAACCCCATCAGGCACCCAGCACACCGCACAGCACTGACAGTACACAATGTACCACAGCCCCAGCAGACACCCAGCACACCGCACACCACTGACAGTACACAATGTACCACAGCCCCAGCAGACACCCAGCACACCGCACACCACTGACAGTACACAATGTACCACATCCCCATCAGACACCCAGCACACCGCACACCACTGACAGTACACAATGTACCACACCCCCATCAGACACCCAGCACACCGCACACCACTGACAGTACACAATGTACCACAGCCCCATCAGACACCCAGCACACCGCACACCACTGACAGTACACAATGTACCACATCCCCATCAGGCACCCAGCACACCGCACACCACTGACAGTACACAATGTACCACACCCCCATCAGACACCCAGCACACCGCACACCACTGACAGTACACAATGTACCACACCCCCATCAGACACCCAGCACACCGCACACCACTGACAGTACACAATGTACCACCATCCCATCAGACACCCAGCACACCGCACACCACTGACAGTACACAATGTACCACAGCCCCATCAGGCACCCAGCACACCACACACCACTAACAGTACACAATGTACCACACCCCCATCAGACACCCAGCACACCGCACACAACTGACAGTACACAATGTACCACACCCCATCAGACACCCAGCACTCCACACACCACTGACAGTACACAATGTACCACACCCCCATCAGACACCCAGCACACCGCACACCACTGACAGTACACAATGTACCACAGCCCCATCAGGCACCCAGCACACCGCACACCACTGACAGTACACAATGTACCACATCCCCATCAGGCACCCAGCACACCACACATCACTGACAGTACACAATGTACCACACCCCCATCAGACACCCAGCACACCACACACTACTGACAGTACACAATGTACCACACCCCCATCAGACACCCAGCACACCGCACACCACTGACAGTACACAATGTACCACACCCCCATCAGGCACCCAGCACACCACACACCACTGACAGTACACAATGTACCACAGCCCCATCAGACACCCAGCACACCACACACCACTGACAGTACACAATGTACCACACCCCCATCAGGCACCCAGCACACCACACACTACTGACAGTACACAATGTGCCACAGCCTCATCAGACACCCAGCACACCGCACACCACTGACAGTACACAATGTACCACACCCCCATCAGGCACCCAGCACACCACACACCACTGACAGTACACAATGTACCACACCCCCATCAGACACCCAGCACACCGCACACCACTGACAGTACACAATGTACCACACCCCCATCAGGCACCCAGCACACCACACACCACTGACAGTACACAGTGTACCACAGCCCCAACAGGCACCCAGCACACCACACACCACTGACAGTACACAATGTACCACACCCCCAGCAGACACCCAGCACAGCACACGCCACTGACAGTACACAATGTACCACAGCCCCATCAGACACCCAGCACACCGCACACCACTGACAGTGCACAATGTACCACACACCCATCAGAGACCCAGCACACTGCACACCACTGACAGTACACAAAGTACCACACCCCCATCAGACACCCAGCACACCACACACTACTGACAGTACACAATGTACCACACCCCCATCAGACACCCAGCACACCGCACACCACTGATAGTACACAATGTTCCACAGCCCCATCAGACACCCAGCACACCGCACACCACTGACAGTGCACAATGTACCACACCCCCATCAGAGACCAAGCACACCGCACACCACTGACAGTACACAATGTACCACACCCCCATCAGACACCCAGCACAGCGCACACCAATGACAGTACACAATGTTCCACAGCCCCATCAGACACACAGCACACCACACACCACTGACAGTACACAATGTACCACAGTCCCATCAGACACCCAGCACACCGCACGTCACTGACAGTACACAATGTACCACACCCCCATCAGGGACCCAGCTCCCCGCACACCACTGACAGTACACAATGTACCACACCCCCATCAGACACCCAGCACACCGCACACCACTGACAGTACACAATGTACCACACCCCCATCAGGCACCCAGCACACCGCACACCACTGACAGTACACAATGTACCACACCCACATCAGACACCCAGCACACCGCACACCACTGACAGTACACAATGTACCACACCCCCATCAGACACCCAGCACACCGCACACCACTGACAGTACACAGTGTACCACAGCCCCAACAGGCACCCAGCACACCACACACCACTGACAGTACACAATGTACCACACCCACATCAGACACCCAGCACACCGCACACCACTGACAGTACACAATGTACCACACCCCCATCAGACACCCAGCACACCACACACTACTGACAGTACACAATGTACCACACCCCCATCAGACACCCAGCACACCGCACACCACTGATAGTACACAATGTTCCACAGCCCCATCAGACACACAGCACACCGCACACCACTGACAGTACACAATGTACCACAGCCCCATCAGACACCCAGCACACCGCACACCACTGACAGTGCACAATGTACCACACCCCCATCAGAGACCAAGCACACCGCACACCACTGACAGTACACAATGTACCACACCCCCATCAGACACCCAGCACACCACACACTACTGACAGTACACAATGTACCACACCCCCATCAGACACCCAGCACAGCGCACACCAATGACAGTACACAATGTTCCACAGCCCCATCAGACACACAGCACACCACACACCACTGACAGTACACAATGTACCACAGTCCCATCAGACACCCAGCACACCGCACACCACTGACAGTACACAGTGTACCACACCCCCATCAGGGACCCAGCTCCCCGCACACCACTGACAGTACACAATGTACCACACCCCCATCAGACACCCAGCACACCGCACACCACTGACAGTACACAATGTACCACAGCCCCATCAGACACCCAGCACAACGCACACCACTGACAGTACACAATGTACCACACCCCCATCAGGCACCCAGCACACCGCACACCACTGACAGTACACAATGTACCACACCCACATCAGACACCCAGCACACCGCACACCACTGACAGTACACAATGTACCACACCCCCATCAGACACCCAGCACACCGCACACCACTGACAGTACACAGTGTACCACAGCCCCATCAGACACCCAGCACACCGCACACCACTGACAGTACACAATGTACCACATCCCCATCAGGCACCCAGCACACCACACACCACTGACAGTACACAATGTACCACAGCCCCATCAGACACCCAGCACACCGCACACCACTGACAGTACACAATGTACCACACCCCCAGCAGACACCCAGCACACCACACACCACTGACAGTGCACAATGTACCACACCCACATCAGACACCCAGCACACCGCACACCACTGACAGTACACAATGTACCACAGCCCCATCAGACACCCAGCACACCGCACACCACTGACAGTGCACAATGTACCACACCCCCATCAGACACCCAGCACACTGCACACCACTGACAGTACACAATGTACCACACCCACATCAGACACCCAGCACACCGCACACCACTGACAGTACACAATGTCCCACACCCCCAGCAGACACCCAGCACACCACACACCACTGACAGTACACAATGTGCCACACCCCCATCAGGCACCCAGCACACCACACACCACTGACAGTACACAATGTACCACACCCCCATCAGACACCCAGCACACCACACACCACTGACAGTACACAATGTACCACAGCCCCATCAGGCACCCAGCACACCACACACCACTGACAGTACACAATGTACCACACCCCCATCAGGCACCCAGCACACCGCACACCACTGACAGTACACAATGTACCACACCCCCATCAGGCACCCAGCAGACCACACACCACTGACAGTACACAATGTACCACACCCCCATCAGGCACCCAGCACACCGCACACCACTGCCAGTACACAATGTACCACACACCCATCAGACACCCAGCACACCACACACCACTGACAGTACACAATGTACCACAACCCCATCAGACACCCAGCTCACCGCACACCACTGACAGTACACAATGTACCACACCCCCATCAGACACCCAGCACACCACACACCACTGACAGTACACAATGTACCACAACCCCATCTGACACCCAGCTCACCGCACACCACTGACAGTACACAATGTACCACAACCCCATCAGACACCCAGCTCACCGCACACCACTGACAGTACACAATGTACCACACCCCCATCTGGCACCCAGCACACCACACACCACTGACAGTACACAATGTACCACACCCCCATCAGACACCCAGCACACCACACACCACTGACAGTACACAATGTACCACAGCCCCATCAGACACCCAGCACACTGCACACCACTGACAGTACACAATGTACCACACCCCCATCAGACACCCAGCAGACCACACACCACTGACAGTACTCAATGTACCACACCCCCATCAGGCACTCAGCACACCGCACACCACTGACAGTACACAATGTACCACAGCCCCATCAGACACCCAGCACACCGCACACCACTGACAGTACACAATGTTCCATACCCCCATCAGACACCCAGCACACCGCACACCACTGACAGTACACAATGTACCACACACCAACAGACACCCAGCACACCGCACATCACTGACAGTACACAATGTACCACACCCCCATCAGGCACCCAGCACACCACACACCACTGACAGTGCACAATGTACCACTCCCTCATCAGACACCCAGCACACCACACACCACTGACAGTACTCAATGTACCACACCCCCATCAGGCACCCAGCACACCACACACCACTGACAGTGCACAATGTACCACACCCTCATCAGACACCCAGCACACCACACACCACTGACAGTACACAATGTACCACACACCCCATCAGACACCCAGCACACCGCACACCACTGACAGTACTCAATGTACCACACCCCCATCAGACACCCAGCACACCACACACCACTGACAGTACTCAATGTACCACACCCCCATCAGGCACCCAGCACACCACACACCACTGACAGTACACAATGTACCACACCCCCATCAGACACTCAGCTCACCGCACACCACTGACAGTACACAATGTACCACACCCCCATCAGGCACCCAGCACACCACACACCACTGACAGTACACAATGTACCATACCCCCATCAGACACCCAGCACACCGCACACCACTGACAGTACACAATGTACCACACCCCCATCAGGCACCCAGCACACCGCACACCACTGACAGTACACAATGTACCACACCCCCATCAGACACCCAGCACACCGAACACCACTGACAGTACACAATGTACCACACACCCATCAGACACCCAGCACACCGCACACCACTGACAGTACACAATGTACCACACCCCCATCAGGCACCCAGCACACCACACACCACTGACAGTACACAATGTACCACACCCCCATCAGACACCCAGCACACCACACACCACTGACAGTACACAATGCACCACAGACCCATCAGACACCCAGCACACTGCACACCACTGACAGTACACAATGTACCACACCCCCATCAGACACCCAGCACACCGCACACCACTGACAGTACACAATGTACCACAGCCCCATCAGTCACCCAGCACACCACACACCACTGACAGTACACAATGTACCACACCCCCAACAGGCACCCAGCACACCGCACACCACTGACAGTACACAATATATCACACCCCCATCAGACACCCAGCACACCGCACACCACTGTCAGTACACAATGTACCACACCCCCATCAGACACACTGCACACCACACACCACTGACAGTACACAATGTACCACACCCCTATCAGATACCCAGAACACCACACACCACTGACAGTACACAATGTACCACAGCCCCATCAGACACCCAGGACACCGCACACCACTGACAGTACACAATGTACCACACCCCCATCAGACACCCAGCACACCGCACACCACTGACAGTACACAATGTACCACACCCCCATCAGACACCCAGCACACCACACACCACTGACAGTACACAATGTACCACACCCCCATCAGGTACCCAGAACACCACACACCACTGACAGTACACAACGTACCACACCGCCATCAGACACCCAGCACACCACACACCACTGACAGTACACAATGTACCACACCCCCATCAGGCACCCAGCACACCGCACACCTCTGACAGTACACAATGTACCACACCCCCATCAGATACCCAGAACACCACACACCACTGACAGTACACAATGTACCACACCCCCATCAGATACCCAGAACACCACACACCACTGACAGTACACAATGTACCACAGCCCCATCAGACACCCAGCACACCGCACACCACTGACAGTACACAATGTACCACACCCCCATCAGACACCCAGCACACCACACACCACTGACAGTACACAATGTAACACAGCCCCATCAGACACCCAGCACACCGCACACCACTGACAGTACACAATGTACCACCGTCCCATCAGACACCCAGCACACCGCACACCACTGACAGTACACAATGTGCCACACCCCCATCAGACACCCAGCACACCGCACACCACTGACAGTACACAATGTACCACACCCCCATCAGACACCCAGCGCACCGCACACCACTGACAGTGCACAATGTACCACACCCCCATCAGACACCCAGCACACCGCACACCACTGACAGTACACAATGTACCACAGTCCCATCAGGCACCCAGCACACCGCACAACACTGACAGTACACAATGTACCACACCACCATCAGGGACCCAGCACACCGCACACCACTGACAGTACACAATGTACCACATCCCCATCAGGCACCCCGCACACCGCACACCACTGACAGTACACAATGTACCACACCCCCATCAGACACCCAGCACACCGCACACCACTGACAGTACACAATGTACCACATCCCCATCAGGCACCCAGCACACTGCACACCACTGACAGTACACAATGTACCACAGACCCATCAGGCACCCAGCACACCGCACACCACTGACAGTACACAATGTACCACACCCCCATCAGGCACCCAGCACACCACACACCACTGACAGTACACAATGTACCACACCCCCATCAGACACCCAGCACACTGCACACCACTGACAGTACACAATGTACCACACCCCCATCAGACACCCAGCACACCGCACACCACTGACAGTACACAATGTACCACACCCCCATCAGGCACCCAGCACACCGCACACCACTGACAGTACACAATGTACCACACCCCCATCAGACACCAAGCAACCACACACCACTGACAGTACACAATGTACCACACCCCCATCAGGCACCCAGCACACCACACACCACTGACAGTACACAATGTACCACACCCCCATCACGCACTCAGCACACCGCACACCACTGACAGTACACAATGTACCACACCCCCATCAGACACCCAGCACACCACACACCACTGACAGTACACAATGTACGACACCCCCATCAGTGACCCAGCACACCGCACACCACTGACAGTACACAATGTACCACACCCCCATCAGGCACCCAGCACACCGCACACCACTGACAGTACACAATGTACCACACCCCCATCAAGCACCCAGCACACCGCACACCACTGACTGTACACAATGTACCACAGCCCCATCAGACACCCAGCACACTGCACACCACTGACAGTACACAATGTACCAGACCCCCATCAGACACCCAGCACACCACACACCACTGACAGTACACAATGTACCACACCCCCATCAGACACCCAGCACACCACACACCACTGACAGTACACAATGTACCACACCCACATCAGATACTCAGCACACCGCACACCACTGACAGTACACAATGTACCACACCCCCATCAGACACCCAGCACAGCGCACACCACTGTCAGTACACAATGTACCACAACCCCATCAGACACCCAGCACACCACACACCACTGGCAGTACACAATGTACCACAGCCCCATCAGGCACACAGCACACCGCACACCACTGACAGTACACAATGTTCCTCACCCCCATCAGACACCCAGCACACCGCACACCACTGACAGTACACAATGTACCACACCCTCATCAGACACCCAGCACACCGCACACCACTGACAGTACACAATGTACCACACCCACATCAGACACCCAGCACACCGCACACCACTGACAGTACACAATGTACCACACCCCCATCAGACACCCAGCACACCGCACACCACTGGCAGTGCACAATGTACCACACCCCCATCAGACACCCAGCACACCGCACATCACTGACAGTACACAATGTACCACAGCCCCATCAGGCACCCAGCACACCGCACACCACTGACAGCACACAATGTACCACACCCCCATCAGACACCCAGCACACCACACACCACGGAGAGTACACAATGTACCACAGCCCCATCAGGCACCCAGCACACTACACACCACTGGCAGTGCACAATGTACCACACCCCCATCAGACACACAGCACACCGCACACCACTGACAGTACACAATGTACCACAGCCCCATCAGGCACCCAGCACACTACACACCACTGACAGTACACAATGTACCACACCCCCATCAGACACCCAGCACACCACACACCACTGACAGTACACAATGTACCACAGACCCATCAGACACCCAGCACACCGCACACCACTGACAGTACACAATGTACCACACCCCCATCAGACACCCAGCACACCGCACACCACTGACAGTACACAATGTTCCTCACCCCCATCAGACACCCAGCACACCGCACACCACTGACAGTACACAATGTACCTCACCCCCATCAGACACCCAGCGCACCACACACCACTGGCAGTACACAATGTACCACAGCCCCATCAGACACCCAGCACACCTCACACCACTGACAGTACACAATGTACCACAGCCCCATCAGGCACCCAGCACACCACACACCACTGACAGTACACAATGTACCACACCCTCATCAGACACCCAGCACACCGCACACCACTGACAGTACACAATGTACCACACCCCCATCAGACACCCAGCACTGCGCACACCACTGACAGTACACAATGTACCACAGCTCCATCAGACACCCAGCACACCGCACACCACTGACAGTACACAATGTACCACAGCCCCATCAGGCACCCAGCACACCGCACACCACTGACAGTACACAATGTACCACACCCCCATCAGCCACCCAGCTCACCACACAGCACTGACAGTACACAATGTACCACACCCCCATCAGACACCCAGCACACCGCACACCACTGACAGTACACAATGTACCACACCCCCATCAGACACCCAGCACAACGCACACCACTGACAGTACACAATGTACCACAGCCCCATCAGGCACCCAGCACACCGCACACCACTGACAGTACACAATGTACCACAGGCCCATCAGGCACCCAGCACACCGCACACCACTCACAGTACACAATGTACCACACCCCCATCAGGGACCCATCACACCACACACCACTGACAGTACACAATGTACAACACCCCCATCAGACACCCAGCACACCACACACCACTGACAGTACACAATGTACCACAGCCCCATCAGACACCCAGCACACCGCACGCCACTGACAGTACACAATGTACCACAGTCCCATCAGACACCCAGCACACCGCACACCACTGACAGTACACAATGTACCACACCCCCATCAGGCACCCAGAACACCGCACACCACTGACAGTACACAATGTACCACACCCCCATCAGACACCCAGCACACCACACACCACTGACAGTACACAATGTACCACAGCCCCATCAGACACCCAGCACACCACACACCACTGACAGTACACAATGTACCACAGCCCCGTCAGGCACCCAGCACAACGCACACCACTGACAGTACACAATGTACCACAGCCCCATCAGGCACCCAGCACAACGCACACCACTGACAGTACACAATGTACCACTCCCCCATCAGGCACCCAGCACACCACACACCACTGACAGTACACAATGTACCACAGCCCCATCAGGCACCCAGCACACCACACACCACTGACAGTACACAATGTACCACACCCCCATCAGGCACCCAGCAAACCGCACACCACTGACAGTACACAATGTACCACAGCCCCATCAGACACACAGCACACCACACACCACTGACAGTACACAATGTACCACACCCACATCAGACACCCAGCACACCACACACCACTGACAGTACACAATGTAGCACACCCCCATCAGACACCCAACACACCACACACCACTGACAGTACACAATGTACCACACCCCCATCAGACACCCAGCATATCACACACCACTGACAGTACACAATGTACCACACCCCCATCAGACACCCAGCACACCGCACACCACTGACAGTACACAATGTACCACACTCCCATCAGAAACCCAGCACACCGCACACCACTGACAGTACACAATGTACCACACCCACATCAGACACCCAGCACACCACACACCACTGACAGTACACAATGTACCACACCCCCATCAGACACCCAGCACACCGCACAGCACTGACAGTACACAATGTACCACAACCCCATCATACACCCAGCACACCACTGACAGTACACAATGTACCACACCCCCATCAGACACCCAGCACACCGCACAGCACTGACAGTACACAATGTACCACACCCCCATCAGGCACCCAGCACACCGCACACCACTGACAGTACACAATGTACCACACTCCCATCAGACACCCAGCACACGGCACACCACTGACAGTACTCAATGTACCACACCCCCATCAGGCACCCAGCACACCACACATCACTGACAGTACACAATGTACCACAGCCCCATCAGGCACCCAGCACACCACACACCACTGACAGTACACAATGTACCACACCCCCATCAGGCACCCAGCTCACCGCACACCACTGACAGTACACAATGTACCACACCCCCATCAGACACCCAGCTCACCGCACACCACTGACAGTACACAATGTACCACACCCCCATCAGACACCCAGTACACCAAACACCACTGACAGTACACAATGTACCACACCCCCATCAGACACCCAGCACACCGCACACCACTGACAGTACACAATGTACCACAGCCTCATCAGGCACCCAGCACACTGCACACCACTGACAGTACACAATGTACCACACCCCCATCAGACACCCAGCACACCGCACACCACTGACAGTACACAATGTACCACCCCCCCCATCAGGCACCCAGCACACCGCACACCACTGACAGTACACAATGTACCACACCCCCATCAGACACCCAGCACACCGCACACCACTGACAGTACACAATGTACCACAGCCCCATCAGACAGCCAGCGCACCGCACACCACTGACAGTACACAATGTACCACACCCCCATCAGACACCCAGCACACTGCACACCACTGACAGTACACAATGTACCACACACCCATCAGACACCCAGCACACCGCACACCACTGACAGTACACAATGTACCACACCCCCATCAGACACCCAGCACACAGCACACCACTGACAGTACACAATGTACCACACCCCCATCAGGCACCCAGCACACCGCACACCACTGACAGTACACAATGTACCACACCCCCATCAGGGACCCAGCACACCACACACCACTGACAGTACACAATGTACCACACCCCCATCAGGCACCCAGCTCACCGCACACCACTGACAGTACACAATGTACCACACCCCCATCAGGCACCCAGCTCACCACACACCACTGACAGTACACAATGTACCACACCCCCATCAGGCACCCAGCACACCACACACCACTGACAGTACACAATGTACCACACCCCCATCAGGCACCCAGCACACCGCACACCACTGACAGTACACAATGTACCACAGCCCCTTCAGACACCCAGCACACCGCACACCACTGACAGTACACAATGTACCACACCCCCATTAGGCACCCAGCTCACCACACACCACTGACAGTACACAATGTACCACACCCCCATCAGACACCCAGCACACTGCACACCACTGACAGTACACAATGTACCACACCCCCATCAGACACCCAGCACACCGCACACCACTGACAGTACACAATGTACCACAGCCCCATCAGACACCCAGCACACCACACACCACTGACAGTACACAATGTACCACAGACCCATCAGACACCCAGCACACCGCACACCACTGACAGTACACAATGTACCACAACCCCATCAGGCACCCAGCACACCACACACCACTGACAGTACACAATGTACCACACCCCCATCAGATACCAAGCACACCACACACCACTGACAGTACACAATGTACCACACTCCCATCAGACAGCCAGCACACCGCACACCACTGACAGTACACAATGTACCACACCCCCATCAGACACCCAGCACACAGCACACCACTGACAGTACACAATGTACCACACCCCCATCAGACACCCAGCACACCGCACACCACTGACAGTACACAAGGTACCACACCCCCATCAGACACCCAGCACACCACACACCACTGACAGTACACAATGTACCACACCCCCATCAGATACCCAGCTCACCGCACACCACTGACAGTACACAATGTACCACACCCCCATCAGACACCCAGCACACTGCACACCACTGACAGTACACAATGTACCACACCCCCATCAGACACCCAGCACTGCGCACACCACTGACAGTACACAATGTACCACAGCTCCATCAGACACCCAGCACACCGCACACCACTGACAGTACACAATGTACCACAGCCCCATCAGGCACCCAGCACACCGCACACCACTGACAGTACACAATGTACCACACCCCCATCAGCCACCCAGCTCACCACACAGCACTGACAGTACACAATGTACCACACCCCCATCAGACACCCAGCACACCGCACACCACTGACAGTACACAATGTACCACACCCCCATCAGACACCCAGCACAACGCACACCACTGACAGTACACAATGTACCACAGCCCCATCAGGCACCCAGCACACCGCACACCACTGACAGTACACAATGTACCACAGGCCCATCAGGCACCCAGCACACCGCACACCACTCACAGTACACAATGTACCACACCCCCATCAGGGACCCATCACACCACACACCACTGACAGTACACAATGTACAACACCCCCATCAGACACCCAGCACACCACACACCACTGACAGTACACAATGTACCACAGCCCCATCAGACACCCAGCACACCGTACGCCACTGACAGTACACAATGTACCACAGTCCCATCAGACACCCAGCACACCGCACACCACTGACAGTACACAATGTACCACACCCCCATCAGGCACCCAGAACACCGCACACCACTGACAGTACACAATGTACCACACCCCCATCAGACACCCAGCACACCACACACCACTGACAGTACACAATGTACCACAGCCCCATCAGACACCCAGCACACCACACACCACTGACAGTACACAATGTACCACAGCCCCGTCAGGCACCCAGCACAACGCACACCACTGACAGTACACAATGTACCACAGCCCCATCAGGCACCCAGCACAACGCACACCACTGACAGTACACAATGTACCACAGCCCCATCAGGCACCCAGCACACCACACACCACTGACAGTACACAATGTACCACAGCCCCATCAGGCACCCAGCACACCACACACCACTGACAGTACACAATGTACCACACCCCCATCAGGCACCCAGCAAACCGCACACCACTGACAGTACACAATGTACCACAGCCCCATCAGACACACAGCACACCACACACCACTGACAGTACACAATGTACCACACCCACATCAGACACCCAGCACACCACACACCACTGACAGTACACAATGTAGCACACCCCCATCAGACACCCAACACACCACACACCACTGACAGTACACAATGTACCACACCCCCATCAGACACCCAGCATATCACACACCACTGACAGTACACAATGTACCACACCCCCATCAGACACCCAGCACACCGCACACCACTGACAGTACACAATGTACCACACTCCCATCAGAAACCCAGCACACCGCACACCACTGACAGTACACAATGTACCACACCCACATCAGACACCCAGCACACCACACACCACTGACAGTACACAATGTACCACACCCCCATCAGACACCCAGCACACCGCACAGCACTGACAGTACACAATGTACCACAACCCCATCATACACCCAGCACACCACTGACAGTACACAATGTACCACACCCCCATCAGACACCCAGAACACCGCACACCACTGACCGTACACAATGTACCACACCCCCATCAGACACCCAGCACACCGCACAGCACTGACAGTACACAATGTACCACACCCCCATCAGGCACCCAGCACACCGCACACCACTGACAGTACACAATGTACCACACTCCCATCAGACACCCAGCACACGGCACACCACTGACAGTACTCAATGTACCACACCCCCATCAGGCACCCAGCACACCACACATCACTGACAGTACACAATGTACCACAGCCCCATCAGGCACCCAGCACACCACACACCACTGACAGTACACAATGTACCACACCCCCATCAGGCACCCAGCTCACCGCACACCACTGACAGTACACAATGTACCACACCCCCATCAGACACCCAGCTCACCGCACACCACTGACAGTACACAATGTACCACACCCCCATCAGACACCCAGTACACCAAACACCACTGACAGTACACAATGTACCACACCCCCATCAGACACCCAGCACACCGCACACCACTGACAGTACACAATGTACCACAGCCTCATCAGGCACCCAGCACACTGCACACCACTGACAGTACACAATGTACCACACCCCCATCAGACACCCAGCACACCGCACACCACTGACAGTACACAATGTACCACCCCCCCCATCAGGCACCCAGCACACCGCACACCACTGACAGTACACAATGTACCACACCCCCATCAGACACCCAGCACACCGCACACCACTGACAGTACACAATGTACCACAGCCCCATCAGACAGCCAGCGCACCGCACACCACTGACAGTACACAATGTACCACACCCCCATCAGACACCCAGCACACTGCACACCACTGACAGTACACAATGTACCACACACCCATCAGACACCCAGCACACCGCACACCACTGACAGTACACAATGTACCACACCCCCATCAGACACCCAGCACACAGCACACCACTGACAGTACACAATGTACCACACCCCCATCAGGCACCCAGCACACCGCACACCACTGACAGTACACAATGTACCACACCCCCATCAGGGACCCAGCACACCACACACCACTGACAGTACACAATGTACCACACCCCCATCAGGCACCCAGCTCACCGCACACCACTGACAGTACACAATGTACCACACCCCCATCAGGCACCCAGCTCACCACACACCACTGACAGTACACAATGTACCACACCCCCATCAGGCACCCAGCACACCACACACCACTGACAGTACACAATGTACCACAGCCCCTTCAGACACCCAGCACACCGCACACCACTGACAGTACACAATGTACCACACCCCCATTAGGCACCCAGCTCACCACACACCACTGACAGTACACAATGTACCACACCCCCATCAGACACCCAGCACACTGCACACCACTGACAGTACACAATGTACCACACCCCCATCAGACACCCAGCACACCGCACACCACTGACAGTACACAATGTACCACAGCCCCATCAGACACCCAGCACACCACACACCACTGACAGTACACAATGTACCACAGACCCATCAGACACCCAGCACACCGCACACCACTGACAGTACACAATGTACCACAACCCCATCAGGCACCCAGCACACCACACACCACTGACAGTACACAATGTACCACACCCCCATCAGATACCAAGCACACCACACACCACTGACAGTACACAATGTACCACACTCCCATCAGACAGCCAGCACACCGCACACCACTGACAGTACACAATGTACCACACCCCCATCAGACACCCAGCACACAGCACACCACTGACAGTACACAATGTACCACACCCCCATCAGACACCCAGCACACCGCACACCACTGACAGTACACAAGGTACCACACCCCCATCAGACACCCAGCACACCACACACCACTGACAGTACACAATGTACCACACCCCCATCAGATACCCAGCTCACCGCACACCACTGACAGTACACAATGTACCACACCCCCATCAGACACCCAGCACACTGCACACCACTGACAGTACACAATGTACCACACCCCCATCAGACACCCAGCACACCGCACACCACTGACAGTACACAATGTACCACACCCTCATCAGACACCCAGCACACCGCACACCACTGACAGTACACAATGTACCACACCCCCATCAGACACCCAGCACACCGCACACCACTGACAGTACACAATGTACCACACCCCCATCAGACACCCAGCACACCGCACACCACTGACAGTACACAATGTGCCACACCCCCATCAGATACCCAGCGCACCGCACACCACTGACAGTACACAATGTACCACACCCCCATCAGACACCCAGCACACCGCACACCACTGACAGTACACAATGTACCACACCCCCATCAGACACCCAGCACACCGCACACCACTGACAGTACACAATGTACCACACCCCCATCAGATACCCAGCGCACCGCACACCACTGACAGTACACAATGTGCCACACCCTCATCAGACATCCAGCACACCACACACCACTGACAGTACACAATGTAACACAGCCCCATCAGGCACCCAGCACACCACACACCACTGACAGTACACAATGTACCACACACCGATCAGACACCCAGCACACCGCACACCACTGACAGTACACAATGTACCACAGCCCCAGCAGACACCCAGCACACCACACACCACTGACAGTACACAATGTACCACACCCCCATCAGGCACCCAGCTCACCGCACACCACTGACAGTACACAATGTACCACACCCCCATCAGGGACACAGCACACCGCACACCACTGACAGTACACAATGTACCACAGCCCCATCAGACACCCAGCACACCGCACACCACTGACAGTACACAATGTACCACACCCCCATCAGACACCCAGCACACCGCACACCACTGACAGTACACAATGTACCACACCCCCATCAGTCACCCAGCACACCGCACACCACTGACAGTACACAATGTACCACAGCACCATCAGACACCCAGCACACCACACACCACTGACAGTACACAATGTACCACACCCCCATCAGGCACCCAACACACCACACACCACTGACAGTACACAATGTACCACACCCCCATCAGGCACCCAGCACACCGCACACCACTGACAGTACACAATGTACCACACCCCCATCAGACACCCAGCACACCGCACACCACTGACAGTACACAATGTACCACACCCCCATCAGACACCCAGCACACCGCACACCACTGACAGTACACAATGTACCTCACCCCCATCAGACACCCAGCACACCGCACACCACTGACAGTACACAATGTACCACACCCCCATCACGACCCAGCTCACCGCACACCACTGACAGTACACAATGTACCACACCCCCATCAGGCACCCAGCACACCGCACACCACTGACAGTACACAATGTACCACACCCCCACCAGACACCCAGCACACTGCACACCACTGAGAGTACACAAAGTACCACACCCCCATCAGACACCCAGCACACCACACACCACTGACAGTACACAATGTACCACAGCCCCATCAGGAACCCAGCACACCACACACCACTGACAGTACACAATGTACCACACCCACATCAGACACCCAGCACATGGCTCACCACTGACAGTACACAATGTACCACAGCCCCATCAGACAACCAGCACACCGCACACCACTGACAGTACACAATGTACCACAGTCCCATCAGACACACAGCACACCGCACACCACTGACAGTACACAATGTACCACACCCCCATCAGACACCCAGCACACTGCACACCACTGACAGTACACAATGTGCCACACCCTCATCAGACACCCAGCACACCACACACCACTGAAAGTACACAATGTACCACACCCCCATCAGACACCCAGCACACCGCACACCACTGACAGTACACAATGTACCACACCCCCATCAGACACCCAGCACACCGCACACCACTGACAGTACACAATGTACCACACCCCCAGCAGACACTCAGCTCACCGCACACCACTGACAGTACACGATGTACCACAGCCCCATCAGGCACCCAGCACACCGCACACCACTGACAGTACACAATGTGCCACACCCTCATCAGGCACCCAGCACACCACACACCACTGAAAGTACACAATGTACCACACCCCCAGCAGACACTCAGCTCACCGCACACCACTGACAGTACACGATGTACCACAGCCCCATCAGGCACCCAGCACACCGCACACCACTGACAGTACACAATGTACCACACCCCCATCAGACACCCAGCCCACCGCACACCACTGACAGTACACGATGTACCACAGCCCCATCAGGCACCCAGCACACCACACACCACTGACAGTTCACAATGTACAACAGCCCCATCAGGCACCCAGCACAACGCACACCACTGACAGTACACAATGTACCACAGCCCCATCAGGCACCCAGCACAACGCACACCACTCACAGTACACAATGTACCACACCCACATCAGGGACCCATCACACCACACACCACTGACAGTACACACTGTACCACACCCCCATCAGACACCCAGCACACCACACACCACTGACAGTACACAATGTACCACACCCCCATCAGACACCCAGCACACCGCACGCCACTGACAGTACACAATGTACCACAGTCCCATCAGACACCCAGCACACCGCACACCACTGACAGTACACAATGTACCACACCCCCATCAGGCACCCAGAACACCGCACACCACTGACAGTACACAATGTACCACACCCCCATCAGACACCCA
Organism: Scyliorhinus torazame; assembly: GCF_047496885.1. Classification (NCBI taxonomy): domain Eukaryota; kingdom Metazoa; phylum Chordata; class Chondrichthyes; order Carcharhiniformes; family Scyliorhinidae; genus Scyliorhinus; species Scyliorhinus torazame. Next base: position 1,157,971 of record NW_027307762.1, on the reverse strand, counting down.
GCACACCACACACCACTGACAGTACACAATGTACCACAGCCCCATCAGACACCCAGCACACCACACACCACTGACAGTACACAATGTACCACACCCCCATCAGACACCCAGCACACCGCACACCACTGACAGTACACAATGTAACACACCCCCATCAGGCACCCAGCACACCACACACCAGTGACAGTACACAATGTACCACACCCCCATCAGACACCCAGCACACCACACACCACTGACAGTACACAATGTACCACAGCCCCATCAGGCACCCAGCACAACGCACACCACTGACAGTACACAATGTACCACAGCCCCATCAGGCACCCAGCACAACGCACACCACTGACAGTACACAATGTACCACTCCCCCATCAGGCACCCAGCACACCACACACCACTGACAGTACACAATGTACCACAGCCCCATCAGGCACCCAGCACATCACACACCACTGACAGTACACAATGTACCACACCCCCATCAGGCACCCAGCAAACCGCACACCACTGACAGTACACAATGTACCACACCCCCATCAGACACCCAGCACACCGCACACCACTGACAGTACACAATGTACCACACCCCCATCAGGCACCCAGCACACCGCACACCACTGACAGTACACAATGTACCACACCCCCATCAGACACCCAGCACACCACACACCACTGACAGTACCCAATGTACCACACCCCCATCAGACACCCAGCACACCACACACCACTGACAGTACACAATGTACCACACCCACATCAGACACCCAGCACACCACACACCACTGACAGTACACAATGTACCACACCCCCATCAGACACCCAGCACACCGCACAGCACTGACAGTACACAATGTACCACACCCCCATCAGACACCCAGCACACCACTGACAGTACACAATGTACCACACCCCCATCAGACACCCAGCACACCGCACGCCACTGACAGTACACAATGTACCACAGTCCCATCAGACACCCAGCACACCGCACACCACTGACAGTACACAATGTACCACACCCCCATCAGGCACCCAGAACACCACACACCACTGACAGTACATAATGTACTACACACCCATCATGCACCCAGCACACCGCACACCACTGACAGTACACAATGTACCACATCCCCATCAGGCACCCAGCACACCGCACACCACTGACAGTACACAATGTACCACAGCCCCATCAGACACCCAGCACACCACACACCACTGACAGTACACAATTTACCACACCCCCATCAGGCACCCAGCACACCACACACCACTGACAGTACACAATGTACCACACCCCCATCAGACACCCAGCACACCACACACCACTGACAGTACACAATGTACCACAGCCCCATCAGGCACCCAGCACTACGCACACCACTGAGAGTACACAATGTACCACAGCCCCATCAGGCACCCAGCACAACGCACACCACTTACAGTTCACAATGTACCACTCCCCCATCAGGCACCCAGCACACCACACACCACTGACAGTACACAATGTACCACAGCCCCATCAGGCACCCAGCACACCACACACCACTGACAGTACACAATGTACCACACCCCCATCAGGCACCCAGCAAACCGCACACCACTGACAGTACACAATGTACCACACCCCCATCAGACACCCAGCACACCGCACACCACTGACAGTACACAATGTACCACACCCCCATCAGACACCCAGCACACCGCACACCACTGACAGTACACAATGTACCACACCCCCATCAGACACCCAGCACACCGCACACCACTGACAGTACACAATGTACCACACCCCCATCAGGCACCCAGCACACCGCACACCACTGACAGTACACAATGTACCACACCCCCATCAGACATCCAGCACACTGCACACCACTGACAGTACACAATGTACCACACCCCCATCAGACACCCAGCATATCACACACCACTGACAGTACACAATGTACCACACTCCCATCAGAAACCCAGCACACCGCACACCACTGACAGTACACAATGTACCACACCCACATCAGACACCCAGCACACCACACACCACTGACAGTACACAATGTACCACACCCCCATCAGACACCCAGCACACCGCACAGCACTGACAGGACACAATGTACCACACCCCCATCAGACACCCAGCACACCACTGACAGTACACAATGTACCACACCCCCATCAGACACCCAGCACACCGCACACCACTGATCTTACACAATGTACCACAGCCCCATCAGGCACCCAGCACACCACACACCACTGACAGTACACAATGTACCACACCCCCATCAGGCACCCAGCACACCGCACACCACTGACAGTACACAATGTACCACACCCCCATCAGACACCCAGCACACCGCACACCACTGACAGTACACAATGTACCACACCCCCATCAGACACCCAGCACACCGCACACCACTGACAGTACACAATGTACCACAGCCCCATCAGGCACCCAGCACACCACACACCACTGACAGTACACAATGTACCACACCCCCATCAGGCACCCAGCACACCGCACACCACTGACAGTACACAATGTACCACACCCCCATCAGACACCCAGCACACCGCACACCACTGACAGTACACAATGTACCACACCCCCATCAGGCACCCAGCACACCACACACCACTGACAGTACACAATGTACCACACCCCCATCAGACACCCAGCTCACCGCACACCACTGACAGTACACAATGTACCACATCCCCATCGGACACACAGCACACCGCACACCACTGATAGTACACAATGTACCACACCCCCATCAGGCACCCAGCTCACCGCACACCACTGACTGTACACAATGTACCACATCCCCATCGGACACACAGCACACCGCACACCACTGACAGTACACAATGTACCACACCCCCATCGGACACCCAGCACACCGCACACCACTGACAGTACACAATGTACCACACCCCCATCAGACACCCAGCTCACCGCACACCACTGACAGTACACAATGTACCACACCCCCATCAGACACCCAGCACACCACACGCCACTGACAGTACACAATGTACCACAGCCCCATCAGACACCCAGCACACCACACACCACTGACAGTACACAATGTACCACACCCCCATCAGGCACACAGCACACCGCACACCACTGACAGTACACAATGTACCACACCCATCAGACACCCAGCACACCACACACCACTGACAGTACACAATGTACCACACCCCCATCAGGCACCCAGCAAACCGCACACCACTGACAGTACACAATGTACCACAACCCCATCAGACACCCAGCACACCGCACACCACTGACAGTACACAATGTTCCACACCCCCATCAGACACCCAGCACACCGCACACCACTGACAGTACACAATGTACCACAACCCCATCAGACACCCAGCACACCGCACACCACTGACAGTACACAATGTACCACAGCCCCATCAGGCACCCAGCACACCGCACACCACTGACAGTACACAATGTACCACACCCCCATCGGACACCCAGCACACCGCACACCACTGACAGTACACAATGTACCACACCCCCATCAGACACCCAGCACACCGCACACCACTGACAGTACACAATGTACCACACCCCCATCAGGCACCCAGCACACCGCACACCACTGACAGTACACAATGTACCACACCCCCATCAGACACCCAGCTCACCGCACACCACTGACAGTACACAATGTACCACACCCCCATCAGGCACCCAGCACACCGCACACCACTGACAGTGCACAATGTACCACACCCCCATCAGACACCCAGCACACCACACGCCACTGACAGTGCACAATGTACCACACCCCCATCAGACACCCAGTACACCAAACACCACTGACAGTACACAATGTACCACACACCCATCAGACACCAAGCACACCACACACCACTGACAGTACACAATGTACCACACACCCATCAGACACCCAGCACACCACACACCACTGACAGTACACAATGTACCACACCCCCATCAGGCACACAGCACACCGCACACCACTGACAGTACACAATGTACCACAACCCCATCAGACACCCAGCACACCGCACACAACTGACAGTACACAATGTACCACAACCCCATCAGACACCCAGCACACCGCACACCACTGACAGTACACAATGTACCACACCCCCATCAGACACCCAGCACACGGCACACCACTGACAGTACACAATGTACCACACCCCCAGCAGACACCCAGCACACCGCACACCACTGACAGTACACAATGTACCACACTCCCATCAGACACCCAGCACACCGCACACCACTGACAGTACACAATGTACCACACCCCCATCAGGCACCCAGCACACCACACACCACTGACAGTACACAATGTACCACACCCCCATCAGACACCCAGCACACCACACACCACTGACAGTACACAATGTACCACAGCCCCATCAGGCACCCAGCACAACGCACACCACTCACAGTACACAATGTACCACACCCACATCAGGGACCCATCACACCACACACCACTGACAGTACACAATGTACCACACCCCCATCAGACACCCAGCACACCACACACCACTGACAGTACACAATGTACCACACCCCCATCAGACACCCAGCACACCGCACGCCACTGACAGTACACAATGTACCTCACCCCCATCAGGCAACCAGCACACCGCACACCACTGACAGTACACAATGTACCACACCCCCATCAGGCACCCAGCACACCGCACAACACTGACAGCACACAATGTACCACACCCCATCAGACACACAGCACACCGCACACCACTGACAGTACACAATGTACCACAGCCCCATCAGACACCCAGCACACCACACACCACTGACAGTACACAATGTTCCACACCCCCATCAGGCACCCAGCACACCACGCACCACTGACAGTAAACAATGTTCCACACCCCCATCAGGCACCCAGCACACCGCACACCACTGACAGTACACAATGTACCACACCCCCATCAGGCACCCAGAACACGCACACCACTGACAGTACACAATGTACCACACCCCCATCAGACACCCAGCACACCACACACCACTGACAGTACACAATGTTCCACACCCCCATCAGGCACCCAGCACACCACGCACCACTGACAGTACACAATGTTCCACACCCCCATCAGGCACCCAGCACACCGCACACCACTGACAGTACACAATGTACCACACCCCCATCAGGCACCCAGCACACCGCACACCACTGACAGTACACAATGTACCACAGCCCCATCAGACACCCAGCACACCGCACACCACTGACAGTACACAATGTTCCACACCCCCATCACGCACCCAGCACACCACACACCACTGACAGTACACAATGTTCCACACCCCCATCAGGCACCCAGCACACCGCACACCACTGACAAGTCACAATGTACCACAGCCCCATCAGACACCCAGCACACCGCACACCACTGACAGTACACAATGTCCCACACCCGCAGCAGACACCCAGCACACCGCACACCACTGACAGTACACAATGTACCACAGTCCCATCAGGCACCCAGCACATCGCACACCACTGACAGTACACAATGTACCACACCCCCATCAGACACCCAGCACACCACACACCACTGACAGTACACAATGTACCACAGCCCCATCAGACACCCAGCTCACCGCACACCACTGACAGTACACAATGTACCACACCCCCATCAGGCACCCAGCACACCACACACCACTGACAGTACACAATGTACCACACCCCCATCAGACACCCAGCACACCACACACCACTGACAGTACACAATGTACCACAGCCCCATCAGGCACCCAGCACAACGCACACCACTGACAGTACACAATGTACCACAGCCCCATCAGGCACCCAGCACAACGCACACCACTGACAGTACACAATGTACCACAGCCCCATCAGGCACCCAGCACACCACACACCACTGACAGTACACAATGTACCACACCCCCATCAGGCACCCAGCAAACCGCACACCACTGACAGTACACAATGTACCACACCCCCATCAGACACCCTGCACACCGCACACCACTGACAGTACACAATGTACCACACCCCCATCAGGCACCCAGCACACCGCACACCACTGACAGTACACAATGTACCACACCCCCCTCAGACACCCAGCATATCACACACCACTGACAGTACACAATGTCCCACACCCCCATCAGACACCCAGCACACCACACACCACTGACAGTACACAATGTACCACATCCCCATCAGACACCCAGCACACCACACACCACTGACAGTACACAATGTACCACACCCCCATCAGGCACCCAGCACACCGCACACCACTGATCTTACACAATGTACCACAGCCCCATCAGGCACCCAGCACACCACACACCACTGACAGTACACAATGTACCACACCCCCATCAGGCACCCAGCACACCGCACACCACTGACAGTACACAATGTACCACACCCCCATCAGACACCCAGCACACCGCACACCACTGACAGTACACAATGTACCACAGCCCCATCAGGCACCCAGCACACCACACACCACTGACAGTACACAATGTACCACACCCCCATCAGACACCCAGCGCACCGCACACCACTGACAGTACACAATGTACCACACCCCCATCAGGCACCCAGCTCACCGCACACCACTGACTGTACACAATGTACCACACCCCCATCGGACACCCAGCACACCGCACACCACTGACAGTACACAATGTACCACACCGCCATCAGACACCCAGCTCACCGCACACCACTGACAGTACACAATGTACCACAGCCCCATCAGACACCCAGCACACCGCACACCACTGACAGTACACAATGTACCACAGCCCCATCAGACACCCAGCACACCACACGCCACTGACAGTACACAATGTACCACAGCCCCATCAGACACCCAGCACACCGCACACCACTGACAGTACACAATGTACCACACCCCGATCAGGCACCCAGCACACCGCACACCACTGACAGTACACAATGTACCACAGCCCCATCAGACACCCAGCACACCGCACACCACTGACAGTACACAATGTACCACAGCCCCATCAGACACCCAGCACACCACACGCCACTGACAGTACACAATGTACCACAGCCCCATCAGACACCCAGCACACCGCACACCACTGACAGTACACAATGTACCACACCCCGATCAGGCACCCAGCACACCGCACACCACTGACAGTACACAATGTACCACACCCCCATCAGACACCAAGTTCACCAAACACCACTGACAGTACACAATGTACCACACACCCATCAGACACCCAGCACACCACACACGACTGACAGTACACAATGTACTACACACCCATCAGACACCCAGCACACCACACACCACTGACAGTACACCATGTACCACACCCCCATCAGGCACACAGCACACCGCACACCACTGACAGTACACAATGTACCACACCCATCAGACACCCAGCACACCACACACCACTGACAGTACACAATGTACCACACCCCCATCAGACACCCAGCACACCGCACACCACTGACAGTACACAATGTACCACACACCCCATCAGACACCCAGCACACCACACACCACTGACAGTACACAATGTAACACACCCCCATCAGACACCCAGCACACCGCACACCACTGACAGTACACAATGTACCACACCCCCATCAGACACCCCGCACACCGCACACCACTGACAGTACACAATGTACCACACCCCCAGCAGACACCCAGCACACCGCACACCACTGACAGTACACAATGTACCACACCCCCATCAGACACCCACCACACCGCACACCACTGACAGTACACAATGTACCACACCCCCATCAGACACCCAGCACACCGCACACCACTGACAGTACACAATGTACCACAGCCCCATCAGACACCCAGCACACCACACACCACTGACAGTACACAATGTACCACACCCACATCAGACACCCAGCACACCACACACCACTGACAGTACACAATGTAGCACACCCCCATCAGACACCCAGCACACCACACACCACTGACAGTACACAATGTACCACACCCCCATCAGGCACCCAGCACACCGCACACCACTGACAGTACACAATGTACCACACCCCCATCAGACACCCAGCATACCACACACCACTGACAGTACACAATGTACCACACCCCCATCAGACACACAGCACACCGCACAGCACTGACAGTACACAATGTACCACACCCCCATCAGACACCCAGCATACCACACACCACTGACAGTACACAATGTACCACACCCCCATCAGACACCCAGCACACCACTGACAGTTCACAATGTACCACACCCCCATCAGACACCCAGCACACCGCACACCACTGATCTTACACAATGTACCACAGCCCCATCAGGCACCCAGCACACCACACACCACTGACAGTACACAATGTACCACACCCCCATCAGACACCCAGCACACCGCACACCACTGACAGTACACAATGTACCACACCCCCATCAGACACCCAGCTCACCGCACACCACTGACAGTACACAATGTACCACACCCCCATCAGACACCCAGCACACCACACACCACTGACAGTGCACAATGTACCACACCCCATCAGACACCCAGCACACCGCACACCACTGACAGCACACAATGTACCACACCCCCATCAGACACCCAGCACACCGCACACCACTGACAGTACACAATGTACCACACCCCCATCAGACACCCAGCACACCAAACACCACTGACAGTACACAATGTACCACACCCCCATCAGACACCTAGCACACCGCACACCACTGACAGTACACAATGTACCCACAGCCCCATCAGGCACCCAGCACACAGCACACCACTGACAGGACACAATGTACCACACCCCCATCAGGCACACAGCACACCGCACACCACTGACAGTACACAATGTACCACACCCATCAGACACCCAGCACACCACACACCACTGACAGTACACAATGTACCTCACCCCCATCAGACACCCAGCACACCACACACCACTGACAGTACACAATGTACGGCACCCCCATCAGACACCCAGCACACCGCACACCACTGACAGTACACAATGTACCACACCCCCATCAGACACCCAGCACACCGCACTCCACTGACAGTACACAATGTACCACACCCCCATCAGACACCCCGCACACCGCACACCACTGACAGTACACAATGTACCACAGCCCCAGCAGACACCCAGCACACCACACACCACTGACAGTACACAATGTACCATAGCCCCATCAGGCACCCAGCACACCGCACACCACTGACAGTACACAATGTACCACACCCCCATCAGGCACCCAGCACACCGCACACCACTGCCAGTACACAATGTACCACACTCCCATCAGAAACCCAGCACACCGCACACCACTGACAGTACACAATGTACCACACCCACATCAGACACCCAGCACACCACACACCACTGACAGTACACAATGTACCACACCCCCATCAGACACACAACACACCGCACAGCACTGACAGTACACAATGTACCACAGCCCCATCAGACACACAACACACCGCACAGCACTGACAGTACACAATGTACCACACCCCCATCAGACACACAACACACCGCACAACACTGACAGTACACAATGTACCACACCCCCATCAGACACCCAGCACACCACTGACAGTACACAATGTACCACACCCCCATCAGACACCCAGCACACCGCACACCACTGATCTTACACAATGTACCACAGCCCCATCAGGCACCCAGCACACCACACACCACTGACAGTACACAATGTACCACACCCCCATCAGGCACCCAGCACACCGCACACCACTGACAGTACACAATGTACCACAGCCCCATCAGACACCCAGCACACCACACACCACTGACAGTACACAATGTACCACACCCCCATCAGACACCCAGCTCACCGCACACCACTGACAGTACACAATGTACCACACCCCCATCAGACACCCAGCACACCACACACCACTGGCAGTGCACAATGTACCACACCCCCATCAGACACCCAGTACACCAAACACCACTGACAGTACACAATGTACCACACACCCATCAGACACCCAGCACACCACACACCACTGACAGTACACAATGTACCACACCCCCATCAGGCACACAGCACACCGCACACTGCTGACAGTACACAATGTACCACACCCCCATCAGGGATCCAGCACACCGCACACCACTGACAGTACACAATGTACCACACCCATCAGACACCCAGCACACCACACACCACTGACAGTACACAATGTACCTCACCCCCATCAGACACCCAGCACACCACACACCACTGACAGTCCACAATGTACGGCACCCCCATCAGACACCCAGCACACCACACACCACTGACAGTACACAATGTACGGCACCCCCATCAGACACCCAGCACACCGCACACCACTGACAGTACACAATGTACCACACCCCCATCAGACACCCAGCACACCGCACTCCACTGACAGTACACAATGTACCACACCCCCATCAGACACCCAGCACACCGCACACCACTGACAGTACACAATGTACCACACCCCCATCAGACACCCAGCACACCGCACTCCACTGACAGTACACAATGTACCACACCCCCATCAGACACCCCGCACACCGCACACCACTGACAGTACACAATGTACCACAGCCCCAGCAGACACCCAGCACACCACACACCACTGACAGTACACAATGTACCATAGCCCCATCAGGCACCCAGCACACCGCACACCACTGACAGTACACAATGTACCACACCCCCATCAGGCACCCAGCACACCGCACACCACTGACAGTACACAATGTACCACACTCCCATCAGAAACCCAGCACACCGCACACCACTGACAGTACACAATGTACCACACCCCCATCAGACACCCAGCACACCGCACTCCACTGACAGTACACAATGTACCACACCCCCATCAGACACCCCGCACACCGCACACCACTGACAGTACACAATGTACCACACCCACATCAGACACCCAGCACACCACACACCACTGACAGTACACAATGTACCACACCCCCATCAGACACACAACACACCGCACAGCACTGACAGTACACAATGTACCACACCCCCATCAGACACCCAGCACACCACTGACAGTACACAATGTACCACACCCCCATCAGACACCCAGCACACCGCACACCACTGATCTTACACAATGTACCACAGCCCCATCAGGCACCCAGCACACCACACACCACTGACAGTACACAATGTACCACACCCCCATCAGGCACCCAGCACACCGCACACCACTGACAGTACACAATGTACCACACCCCCATCAGACACCCAGCTCACCGCACACCACTGACAGTACACAATGTACCACACCCCCATCAGACACCCAGCACACCACACACCACTGGCAGTGCACAATGTACCACACCCCCATCAGACACCCAGTACACCAAACACCACTGACAGTACACAATGTACCACACACCCATCAGACACCCAGCACACCACACACCACTGACAGTACACAATGTACCACACCCCCATCAGGCACACAGCACACCGCACACTACTGACAGTACACAATGTACCACACCCCCATCAGACACCCAGCACACTGCACACCACTGACAGTACACAATGTACCACACCCCCATCAGGGATCCAGCACACCGCACACCACTGACAGTACACAATGTACCACACCCCCCATCAGATACCCAGCACACCACTGACAGTACACAATGTACCACACCCATCAGACACCCAGCGCACCGCACTCCACTGACAGTACACAATGTACCACACCCCCATCAGACACCCAGCACACCACACACCACTGACAGTACACAATGTACCACACCCTCATCAGACACCCAGCACACCGCACACCACTGACAGTACACAATGTACCACACCCCCATCAGATACCCAGCACACCACACACCACTGACAGTACACAATGTACCACACCCCCATCAGACACCCAGCACACCACACACCACTGACAGTACACAATGTACCACACCCCCACCAGACACCCAGCACACCGCACACCACTGACAGTACACAATGTACCACAGCCCCATCAGACACCCAGCACACCCCACACCACTGACAGTACACAATGTACCACACCCACATCAGACACCCAGCACACCACACACCACTGATAGTACACAATGTACCACAGTCCCATCAGACACCCAGCACACCACACTCCACTGACAGTACACAATGTACCACATCCCCATCAGACACCCAGCACACCGCACACCACTGACAGTACACAATGTAGCACAGCCCCATCAGACACCCAGCACACCACACACCACTGACAGTACACAATGTACCACATCCCCATCAGACACCCAGCACACCACACACCACTGACAGTACACAATGTACCACAGTCCCATCAGACACTCAGCATACCACACACCACTGACAGTACACAATGTACCACACCCACATCAGACACCCAGCATACCACACACCACTGACAGTACACAATGTACCACACCCCCATCAGACACCCAGCACACCACACACCACTGACAGTACACAATGTACCACATCCCCATCAGACGCCCAGCACACTGCACACCACTGACAGTACACAATGTACCACACCCCCATCAGACATCCAGCACACCGCACACCACTGACAGTACACAATGTAGCACACCCCCATCAGACACCCAGCACACCACACACCACTGACAGTACACAATGTACCACACCCCCATCAGGCACCCAGCACACCGCACACCACTGACAGTACACAATGTACCACACCCCCATCAGACACCCAGCATACCACACACCACTGACAGTACACAATGTACCACACTCCCATCAGAAACCCAGCACACCGCACACCACTGACAGTACACAATGTACCACACCCACATCAGACACCCAGCACACCACACACCACTGACAGTACACAATGTACCACACCCCCATCAGACACACAGCACACCACACACCACTGACAGTACACAATGTACCACACCCCCATCAGACACCCAGCACACCGCACACCACTGACAGTACACAATGTACCACACCCCCATCAGACACCCAGCGCACCGCACACCACTGATCTTACACAATGTACCACACCCCCATCAGGCACCCAGCACACCACACACCACTGACAGTACACAATGTACCACACCCCCATCAGACACCCAGCTCACCGCACACCACTGACAGTACACAATGTACCACACCCCCATCAGACACCCAGCACACCGCACACCACTGACAGTACACAATGTACCACACCCCCATCAGAGACCCAGCACACCGCACACCACTGAGAGTACACAATGTACCACACCCCCATCAGACACCCAGCTCACCGCACACCACTGACAGTACACAATGTACCACACCCCCATCAGACACCCAGCACACGACACACCACTGGCAGTGCACAATGTACCACACCCCCATCAGACACCCAGTACACCAAACACCACTGACAGTACACAATGTACCACACACCCATCAGACACCCAGCACACCACACACCACTGACAGTACACAATGTACCACACCCCCATCAGGCACACAGCACACCGCACACTACTGACAGTACACAATGTACCACACCCCCATCAGGGATCCAGCACACCGCACACCACTGACAGTACACAATGTACCACACCCATCAGACACCCAGCACACCACACACCACTGACAGTACACAATGTACCTCACCCCCATCAGACACCCAGCACACCACACACCACTGACAGTCCACAATGTACGGCACCCCCATCAGACACCCAGCACACCACACACCACTGACAGTACACAATGTACCACACCCCCATCAGACACCCAGCACACCGCACACCACTGACAGTACACAATGTACCACACCCCCATCAGACACCCAGCACACCGCACACCACTGACAGTCCACAATGTACGGCACCCCCATCAGACACCCAGCACACCACACACCACTGACAGTACACAATGTACCACACCGCCATCAGACACCCAGCGCACCGCACTCCACTGACAGTACACAATGTACCACACCCCCATCAGACACCCAGCACACCACACACCACTGACAGTACACAATGTACCACACCCTCATCAGACACCCAGCACACCGCACACCACTGACAGTACACAATGTACCACACCCCCATCAGATACCCAGCACACCACACACCACTGACAGTACACAATGTACCACACCCCCATCAGACACACAGCACACCACTCACCACTGACAGTACACAATGTACCACACCCCCATCAGGCACCGAGCACACCGCACACCACTGACAGTACACAATGTACCACACCCCCATCAGTCACCCAGCACACCGCACACCACTGACAGTACACAATGTACCACACCCCCATCAGACACCCAGCACACCACACACCACTGACAGTACACAATGTACCATAGCCCCATCAGGCACCCACACACCACACACCACTGACAGTACACAATGTACCACACCCCCATCAGGCACTCAGCACACCACACACCACTGACAGTACACAATGTACCACACCCCCATCAGACACCCAGCGCACCGCACACCACTGACAGTACACAATGTACCACACCCCCATCAGACACCCAGCTCACCGCACACCACTGACAGTACACAATGTACCACACCCCCATCAGACACCCAGCACACCACACACCACTGGCAGTGCACAATGTACCACACCCCCATCAGACACCCAGTACACCAAACACCACTGACAGTACACAATGTACCACACACCCATCAGACACCCAGCACACCACACACCACTGACAGTACACAATGTACCACACCCCCATCAGGCACACAGCACACCGCACACTACTGACAGTACACAATGTACCACACCCCCATCAGGGATCCAGCACACCGCACACCACTGACAGTACACAATGTACCACAGCCCCATCAGACACCCAGCACACCACACACCACTGACAGTACACAATGTACCTCACCCCCATCAGACACCCAGCACACCACACACCACTGACAGTCCACAATGTACGGCACCCCCATCAGACACCCAGCACACCACACACCACTGACAGTACACAATGTACGGCACCCCCATCAGACACCCAGCACACCGCACACCACTGACAGTACACAATGTACCACACCCCCATCAGACACCCAGCACACCGCACTCCACTGACAGTACACAATGTACCACACCCCCATCAGACACCCAGCACACCGCACACCACTGACAGTACACAATGTACCACACCCCCATCAGACACCCAGCACACCGCACTCCACTGACAGTACACAATGTACCACACCCCCATCAGACACCCCGCACACCGCACACCACTGACAGTACACAATGTACCACAGCCCCAGCAGACACCCAGCACACCACACACCACTGACAGTACACAATGTACCATAGCCCCATCAGGCACCCAGCACACCGCACACCACTGACAGTACACAATGTACCACACCCCCATCAGGCACCCAGCACACCGCACACCACTGACAGTACACAATGTACCACACTCCCATCAGAAACCCAGCACACCGCACACCACTGACAGTACACAATGTACCACACCCACATCAGACACCCAGCACACCACACACCACTGACAGTACACAATGTACCACACCCCCATCAGACACACAACACACCGCACAGCACTGACAGTACACAATGTACCACACCCCCATCAGACACCCAGCACACCACTGACAGTACACAATGTACCACACCCCCATCAGACACCCAGCACACCGCACACCACTGATCTTACACAATGTACCACAGCCCCATCAGGCACCCAGCACACCACACACCACTGACAGTACACAATGTACCACACCCCCATCAGGCACCCAGCACACCGCACACCACTGACAGTACACAATGTACCACACCCCCATCAGACACCCAGCTCACCGCACACCACTGACAGTACACAATGTACCACACCCCCATCAGACACCCAGCACACCACACACCACTGGCAGTGCACAATGTACCACACCCCCATCAGACACCCAGTACACCAAACACCACTGACAGTACACAATGTACCACACACCCATCAGACACCCAGCACACCACACACCACTGACAGTACACAATGTACCACACCCCCACCAGACACCCAGCACACCACACACCACTGACAGTACACAATGTAGCACACCCCCATCAGGCACCCAGCACACCGCACACGACTGACAGTACACAATGTACCACACCCTCATCAGGCACCCAGCACACCACACACCACTGACAGTACACAATGTACCACAGCCCCATCAGGCACCCAGCACACCGCACACGACTGACAGTACACAATGTACCACACCCCCATCAGACACCCAGCACACCACACACCACTGACAGTACACAATGTACCACAGCCCCATCAGGCACCCAGCACACCGCACACGACTGACAGTACACAATGTACCACAGCCCCATCAGGCACCCAGCACACCGCACACGACTGACAGTACACAATGTACCACACCCTCATCAGGCACCCAGCACACCACACACCACTGACAGTACACAATGTACCACACCCCCATCAGACACCCAGCACACCACACACCACTGACAGTACACAATGTACCACACCCCCATCAGACTCTCAGCACACCGCACACCACTGACAGTACACAATGTACCACAGCCCCATCAGACACGCAGCACACCGCACACCACTGACAGTACACAATGTACCACACCCCCATCAGACACCCAGCACACCGCACACCACTGACAGTACACAATGTACCACACCCCCATCAGACACCCAGAACACCACACACCACTGACAGTACACAATGTACCACACCCCCATCAGACACCCAGCACACCGCACACCACTGACAGTACACAATGTACCACAGCACCATCAGACACCCAGCACACCACACACCACTGAC
The DNA here is from genome assembly GCF_047496885.1 of Scyliorhinus torazame. Taxonomy (NCBI): domain Eukaryota; kingdom Metazoa; phylum Chordata; class Chondrichthyes; order Carcharhiniformes; family Scyliorhinidae; genus Scyliorhinus; species Scyliorhinus torazame. The sequence continues at coordinate 1,141,018 of NW_027307762.1, read as the reverse complement.
AGTACACAATGTACCACACCCCCATCAGACACACAACACACCGCACACCACTGACAGTACACAATGTACCACACCCCTATCAGACACCCAGCACACCGCACACCACTGACAGTACACAATGTACCACACCCCCATCAGACACCCAGCACACCGCACACCACTGACAGTACACAATGTACCACACCCCCATCAGACACCCAGCACACCGCACACCACTGACAGTACACAATGTACCACACCCCCATCAGATACCCAGCACACCGCACACCACTGACAGTACACAATGTACCACACCCCCATCAGGCTCCCAGCTCACCACACACCACTGACAGTACACAATGTACCACACCCCCATCAGATACCCAGCACACCGCACACCACTGACAGTACACAATGTACCACACCCCCATCAGATACCCAGCACACCGCACACCACTGACAGTACACAATGTACCACACCCCCATCAGACACCCAGCACACCACACACCACTGACAGTACACAATGTACCACACCCCCATCAGACACCCAGCACACCACACACCACTGACAGTACACAATGTACCACACCCCCATTAGACACCCAGCAACCGCACACCACTGACAGTACACAATGTACCACAACCCCATCAGACACCCAGCACACCGCACAGCACTGACAGTACACAATGTACCACACCCCCATCAGACACCCAGCACACCGCACACCACTGGCAGTACACAATGTACCACACCCCCATCAGACACCCAGCACACCACACACCACTGGCAGTACACAATGTACCACAGCCCCATCAGACACCCAGCACACCGCACACCACTGACAGTACACAATGTGCCACAGCCCCATCAGACACACAGCTCACCGTACACCACTGACAGTACACAATGTACCACACCCCCATCAGACACCGAGCACACCGCACACCACTGACAGTACACAATGTACCACACCCTCATCAGACACCCAGCACACTGCACACAACTGACAGTACACAATGTACCACACCCCCATCAGACACCCAGCAGACCACACACCACTGACAGTACACAATGTACCAAACCCCCATCAGGCACCCAGCGCACCGCACACCACTGACAGTACACAATGTACCACACCCCCATCAGATACCAGGCACACCACACACCACTGACAGTTCACAATGTACCACACCCCCATCAGATACCCAGCACACCACACACCACTGACAGTTCACAATGTACCACACCCCCATCAGACACCCAGCACACCACACACCACTGACAGTACACAATGTACCACACCCCCATCAGGCACCCAGCGCACCGCACACCACTGACAGTCCACAATGTACCACAGCCCCATCAGGCACCCAGCACACCGCACACTACTGACAGTACACAATGTACCACAGTCCCATCAGGCACCCAGGACACCACACACCACTGACAGTACACAATGTACCACACCCCCATCAGACACCCAGCACACCGCACACCACTGACAGTACACAATGTACCACACCCCCATCAGGCACCCAGCACACCGCACACCACTGACAGTACACAATGTACCACACCCCCATCAGGCACCCAGCACACCGCACACCACTGACAGTACACAATGTACCACTCCCCCATCAGGCACCCAGCTCACCACACACCACTGACAGAACACAATGTACCACACCCCCATCAGACACCCACAACACCGCACACCACTGTCAGTACACAATGTACCACACCCCCATCAGGCACCCAGCACACCGCACACCACTGACAGTACACAATGTACCGCACCCATCAGACACCCAGCACACCGCACACCACTGACAGTACACAATGTACCACACCCCCATCAGACACCCACAACACCGCACACCACTGACTGTACACAATGTACCACACACCCATCAAACACCAAGCACACCGCACACCACTGACAGTACACAATGTACCACACCCCCATCAGACACCCAGCACACCGCACACCACTGACAGTACACAATGTACCACACCCCCATCAGACACCCAGCACACCGCACACCACTGACAGTACACAATGTACCACACCCCCATCAGACACCCAGCACACCGCACACCACTGACAGTACACAATGTACCACACCCCCATCAGACACCCAGCACACCGCACACCACTGACAGTACACAATGAACCACAGCCCCATCAGACACCCAGCACAACGCACACCACTGACAGTACACAATGTACCACACCCCCATCAGACACCCAGAACACCGCATACCACTGACAGTACATAATGTACCACACCCCCATCAGGCTCCCAGCTCACCACACACCACTGAAAGTACACAATGTACCACACCCCCATCAGACACCCAGCTCACCGCACACCACTGACAGTACACAATGTACCACACCCCCATCAGGTACCCAGCACACCGCACACCACTGACAGTACACAATGTACCACACCCCCATCAGGTACCCAGCACACCGCACACCACTGACAGTACACAATGTACCACACCCCCATCAGACACCCAGCACACCGCACACCACTGACAGTACACAATGTACCACACCCCCATCAGGCACCCAGCAACCGCACACCACTGACAGTACACAATGTACCACACCCCCATCAGACACCCAGCACACCACACACCACTGACAGTACACAATGTACCACAGCCCCATCAGACACCCAGCACACCGCACACCACTGTCAGTACACAATGTACCACACCCCCATCAGACACCCAGCACACCGCACACCACTGTCAGTACACAATGTACCACACCCCCATCAGACACCCAGCACACCACACACCACTGACAGTACACAATGTACCACACCCCCATCAGGCACCCAGCAACCGCACACCACTGACAGTACACAATGTACCACACCCCCATCAGACACCCAGCACACCACACACCACTGGCAGTACACAATGTACCACAGCCCCATCAGACACCCAGCACACCGCACACCACTGACAGTACACAATGTACCACAGCGCCATCAGACACCCAGCTCACCGTACACCACTGACAGTACACAATGTACCACACCCCCATCAGACACCCAGCACACCACACACCACTGGCAGTACACAATGTACCACACCCCCATCAGATATCCAGCACACCACACACCACTGACAGTTCACAATGTACCACACCCCCATCAGACGCCCAGCACACCGCACACCACTGACAGTACACAATGTACCACACCCCCATCAGACACCCAGCACACCGCACACCTCTGACAGTACACAATGTACCACACCCCCATCAGACACCCAGCACACCGCACACCACTGACAGTACACAATGTACCACACCCCCATCAGACACCCAGCACACCACACACCACTGACAGTACACAATGTTCCACACCCCCATCAGGCACCCAGCACACCGCACACTACTGACAGTACACAATGTAGACACCCCCATCAGGCACCCAGCACACCGCACACCACTGACAGTACACAATGTACCACACCCCCATCAGACACCCAGCACACCGCACACCACTGACAGTACACAATGTACCACACACCCATCAGACACCCAGCACACCGCACACCACTGACAGTACACAATGTACCACACCCCCAGCAGGCACCCAGCACACCGCACACCACTGACAGTACACAATGTACCACACCTCCATCAGAAAACCAGCACAACGCACACCACTGACAGTACACAATGTACCATACCCACATCAGACACCCACAACACCGCACATCACTGACAGTACACAATGTACCACACCCCCATCAGGCACCCAGCACACCGCACACCACTGACAGTACACAATGTACCACACCCCCATCAGACACCCAGCACACCGCACATCACTGACAGTACACAATGTTCCACACCCCCATCAGACACCCAGCACACCGCACACCACTGACAGTACACAATGTACCACACCCCCATCAGGCACCCAGCACACCGCCCACCACTGACAGTACACAATGTTCCACACCCCCATCAGACACCCAGCACACCGCACACCACTGACAGTACACAAGGTACCACACCCCATCAGACACCCAGCACACCGCACACCACTGACAGTACACATTGTACCACACCCCCATCAGACACCCAGCACACCGCACACCACTGACAGTACACAATGTACCACACCCCCATCAGACACCCAGCACACCGCACACCACTGACAGTACACAATGTACCACACCCCCATCAGACACCCAGCACACCACACACCACTGACAGTACACAAGGTACCACACCCCCATCAGACACCCAGCACACCGCACACCACTGACAGTACACAATGTACCACACCCCCACCAGACACCCAGCTCACCGCACACCACTGACAGTACACAATGTACCACACCCCCATCAGACACCCAGCTCACCGCACACCACTGACAGTTCACAATGTACCACAGCCCCATCAGACACCCAGCGCACCGCACACCACTGACAGTACACAATGTACCACACCCCCATCAGACACCCAGCACACCGCACTCCACTGACAGTACACAATGTACCACAGCCCCATCAGACACCCAGCACACCGCACACCACTGACAGTTCACAATGTACCACAGCCCCATCAGACACCCAGCGCACCGCACACCACTGACAGTACACAATGTACCACACCCCCATCAGACACCCAGCACACCGCACACCACTGACAGTACACAATGTACCACACCCCCATCAGACACCCAGCACACCGCACTCCACTGACAGTACACAATGTACCACACCCCCATCAGACACCCAGCACACCGCACTCCACTGACAGTACTCAATGTACCGCACCCCCATCAGACACCCAGCACACCGCACACCACTGACAGTTCACAATGTACCACAGCCCCATCAGACACCCAGCGCACCGCACACCACTGACAGTACACAATGTACCACACCCCCATCAGACACCCAGCACACCGCACACCACTGACAGTACACAATGTACGACATCCCCATCAGACACCCAGCACACCACACACCACTGACAGTACAAAATGTACCACAGCCCCATCAGACACCCAGCACACCACACACCACTGACAGTACACAATGTACCACACTCCCATAAGACACCCAGCACAGCGCACACCACTGACAGTACACAATGTACCACAGCCCCATCAGACACCCAGCACACCGCACACCACTGACAGTACACAATGTACCACACCCCCATCAGGCACCCAGCACACCGCACACCACTGACAGTACACAATGTACCACAACCCCATCAGACACCCAGCACACCACACACCACTGACAGTACACAATGTACCACACTCCCATCAGACACCCAGCACACCGCACACCACTGACAGTACACAATGTGCCACAGCCCCATCAGACACCCAGCTCACCGTACACCACTGACAGTACACAATGTGCCACAGCCCCATCAGACACCAAGCTCACCGTACACCACTGACAGTACACAATGTACCACACCCCCATCAGACACCCAGCACACCGCACACCACTGACATTACACAATGTACCACACCCCCATCAGACACCCAGCACACCACACACCACTGACAGTACACAATGTACCACACCCCCATCAGACACCCAGCACACCGCACACCACTGACATTACACAATGTACCACACCCCCATCAGACACCCAGCACACCACACACCACTGACAGTACACAATGTACCACACCCCCATCAGGCACCCAGCACACCACACACCACTGACATTACACAATGTACCACACCCCCATCAGGCACCCAGCACACCACACACCACTGACAGTACACAATGTACCACAGCCCCATCAGACACCCAGAACACCGCACACCACTGACAGTACACAATGTACCACACCCCCATCAGACACCCAGCACACTGCACACCACTGACAGTACACAATGTACCACACCCACATCAGACACCCAGCTCACCGCACACCACTGACAGTACACAATGTACCACAGCCCCATCAGACACCCAGAACACCGCACACCACTGACAGTACACAATGTACCACACCCCCATCAGACACCCAGCACACCGCACACCACTGACAGTACACAATGTACCACACCCCCATCAGACACCCAGCTCACCGCACACCACTGACAGTACACAATGTGCCACAGCCTCATCAGACACCCAGCACACCACACACCACTGACAGTACACAATGTACCACACCCCCATCTGGTACCCAGCACATCGCACACCACTGACAGTACACAATGTACCACACCCCCATCAGACACCCAGCACACCGCACACCACTGACAGTACACAATGTACCACACCCCCATCAGACACCCAGCACACCGCACACCACTGACAGTACACAATGTACCACAGCCCCATCAGGCACCCAGCACACCACACACCACTGACATTACACAATGTACCACACCCCCATCAGGCACCCAGCACACCACACACCACTGACAGTACACAATGTACCACAGCCCCATCAGACACCAAGCTCACCGTACACCACTGACAGTACACAATGTACCACACCCCCATCAGGCACCCAGCACACCGCACACCACTGACAGTACACAATGTACCACACCCCCATCAGACACCCAGCACACCGCACACCACTGATAGTACACAATGTACCACAGCCCCATCAGACACCCAGCTCACCACACACCACTGACAGTACACAATGTACCACGCCCCCATCAGACACCCAGCACACCGCACATCACTGACAGTACACAATGTACCACAGACCCATCAGGCACCCAGCTCACCGCACACCACTGACAGTACACAATGTACCACACCCCCATCAGGCACCCAGGACACCGCACACCACTGACAGTACACAATGTACCACACCCCCATCAGGCACCCAGCACACCGCACACCACTGACAGAACACAATGTATCACACCCCCATCAGACACCCACAACACCGCACACCACTGACTGTACACAATGTACCACACCCCCATCAGGCACCCAGGACACCACACACCACTGACAGAACACAATGTATCACACCCCCATCAGACACCCACAACACCGCACACCACTGACTGTACACAATGTACCACACCCCCATCAGACACCCAGCACACCGCACACCACTGACAGTACACAATGTACCACACCCCCATCAGACACGCAGCACACCGCACACCACTGACAGTACACAATGTACCACACCCCCATCAGACACCCAGCACACCGCACACCACTGACAGTACACAATGTACCACACCCCCATCAGACACCCAGCACACCGCACACCACTGACAGTACACAATGTACCACACCTCCATCAGACACCCAGCACACCGCACACCACTGACAGTACACAATGAACCACAGCCCCATCAGACACCCAGCACAACGCACACCACTGACAGGACACAATGTACCACACCCCCATCAGACACCCAGCACAACGCACACCACTGACAGTACACAATGAACCACAGCCCCATCAGACACCCAGCACAACGCACACCACTGACAGTACACAATGAACCACAGCCCCATCAGACACCCAGCACAACGCACACCACTGACAGTACACAATGTACCACAACCCCATTAGACACCCAGAACACCGCACACCACTGACAGTACACAATGTACCACACCCCCATCAGGCTCCCAGCTCACCACACACCACTGACAGTACACAATGTACCACACCCCCATCAGATACCCAGCACACCACACACCACTGACAGTACACAATGTACCACACCCCCATCAGGCAGCCAGTCACCGCACACCACGGACAGTACACAATGTACCACACCCCCATCAGACACCCAGGACACCGCACACCACTGACAGTACACAATGTACCACACCCCCATCTGGTACCCAGCACACCGCACACCACTGACAGTACACAATGTACCACACCCCCATCAGACACCCAGCACACCGCACATCACTGACAGTACACAATGTACCACACCCCCATCAGGCACCCAGCACACCACACACCACTGACAGTACACAATGTACCACACCCACATCAGGCACCCAGCAACCGCACACAACTGACAGTACACAATGTACCACACCCCCATCAGACACCCAGCACACCACACACCACTGGCAGTACACAATGTACCACAGCCCCATCAGACACCCAGCACACCGCACACCACTGACAGTACACAATGTGCCACAGCCCCATCAGACACCCAGCTCACCGTACACCACTGACAGGACACAATGTACCACACCCCCATCAGACACCGAGCCCACCACACACCACTGACAGTACACAATGTACCAAACCCCCATCAGGCACCCAGCGCACCGCACACCACTGACAGTACACAATGTACCACAGCCTCATCAGATATCCAGCACACCACACACCACTGACAGTTCACAATGTACCACACCCCCATCAGACACCCAGCACACCGCACACCACTGACAGTACACAATGTACCACACCCCCATCAGACACCCAGCACACCGCACACCTCTGACAGAACACAATGTACCACACCCCCATCAGACACCCAGCACACCGCACACCACTGACAGTACACAATGGACCACACCCCCATCAGACACCCAGCACACCGCACACCACTGACAGTACACAATGTTCCACACCCCCATCAGGCACCCAGCACACCGCACACTACTGACAGTACACAATGTAGACACCCCCCATCAGACACCCAGCACACCGCACACCACTGACAGTACACAATGTACCACACCCCCATCAGGCACCCAGCACACCGCACACCACTGACAGAACACAATGTACCACACCCCCATCAGGCACCCAGCTCACTACACACCACTGACAGAACACAATGTACCACACCCCCATCAGACACCCACAACACCGCACACCACTGACAGTACACAATGTACCACACCCCCATCAGACACCCAGCACACCGCACACCACTGATAGTACACAATGTACCACAGACCCATCAGGCACCCAGCTCACCGCACACCACTGACAGTACACAATGTACCACACCCCCATCAGGCACCCAGGACACCGCACACCACTGACAGTACACAATGTACCACACCCCCATCAGGCACCCAGCACACCGCACACCACTGACAGTACACAATGTACCACACCCCCATCCGGCACCCAGGTCACCACACACCACTGACAGAACACAATGTATCACACCCCCATCAGACACCCACAACACCGCACACCACTGACTGTACACAATGTACCACACCCCCATCAGACACCCAGCACACCGCACACCACTGACAGTACACAATGTACCACACCCCCATCAGACACCCAGCACACCGCACACCACTGACAGTACACAATGTACCACACCCCCATCAGACACCCAGCACACCGCACACCACTGACAGTACACAATGTACCACACCCCCATCAGACACCCAGCACACCGCACACCACTGACAGTACACAATGTACCACACCTCCATCAGACACCCAGCACACCGCACACCACTGACAGTACACAATGAACCACAGCCCCATCAGACACCCAGCACAACGCACACCACTGACAGGACACAATGTACCACAACCCCATTAGACACCCAGAACACCGCACACCACTGACAGTACACAATGTACCACACCCCCATCAGGCTCCCAGCTCACCACACACCACTGACAGTACACAATGTACCACACCCCCATCAGATACCCAGCACACCACACACCACTGACAGTACACAATGTACCACACCCCCATCAGACACCCAGCACACCGCACACCACTGACAGTACACAATGTACCACACCCCCATCAGACACCCAGGACACCGCACACCACTGACAGTACACAATGTACCACACCCCCATCTGGTACCCAGCACACCGCACACCACTGACAGTACACAATGTACCACACCCCCATCAGACACCCAGCACACCGCACATCACTGACAGTACACAATGTACCACACTCCCATCAGGCACCCAGCACACCACACACCACTGACAGTACACAATGTACCACACCCACATCAGGCACCCAGCAACCGCACACAACTGACAGTACACAATGTACCACACCCCCATCAGACACCCAGCACACCACACACCACTGGCAGTACACAATGTACCACAGCCCCATCAGACACCCAGCACACCGCACACCACTGACAGTACACAATGTGCCACAGCCCCATCAGACACCCAGCTCACCGTACACCACTGACAGGACACAATGTACCACACCCCCATCAGACACCGAGCCCACCACACACCACTGACAGTACACAATGTACCAAACCCCCATCAGGCACCCAGCGCACCGCACACCACTGACAGTACACAATGTACCACACCCCCATCAGATATCCAGCACACCACACACCACTGACAGTTCACAATGTACCACACCCCCATCAGACACCCAGCACACCGCACACCACTGACAGTACACAATGTACCACACCCCCATCAGACACCCAGCACACCGCACACCTCTGACAGAACACAATGTACCACACCCCCATCAGACACCCAGCACACCGCACACCACTGACAGTACACAATGGACCACACCCCCATCAGACACCCAGCACACCGCACACCACTGACAGTACACAATGTTCCACACCCCCATTAGGCACCCAGCACACCGCACACTACTGACAGTACACAATGTAGACACCCCCCATCAGACACCCAGCACACCGCACACCACTGACAGTACACAATGTACCACACCCCCATGAGGCACCCAGGACACCACACACCACTGACAGTACACAATGTACCACACCCCCATCAGACACCCAGCTCACCGCACACCACTGACAGAACACAATGTACCACACCCCCATCAGGCACCCAGCTCACTACACACCACTGACAGAACACAATGTACCACACCCCCATCAGACACCCACAACACCGCACACCACTGACAGTACACAATGTACCACACCCCCATCAGACACCCAGCACACCGCACACCACTGACAGTACACAATGTGTCACACCCCCATCAGACACCCAGCACACCACTCAACACTGACAGTGCACAATGTACCACAGCCCCATCAGACACCCAGCACACCACACACCACTGACAGTACACAATGTACCACACCCCCATCAGGCACCCAGCTCACCGCACACCACTGACAGTACACAATGTACCACACCCCCATCAGACAACCAGCACAACGCACACCACTGACAGTACACAATGTACCACACCCCCATCAGACACCCAGCACACCACACATCACTGACAGTACACAATGTACCACACCCCCATCAGGCACCCAGCACACCGCACACCACTGACAGTACACAATGTACCACACCCCCATCAGACACCCAGCACAGCGCACATCAGTGACAGTACACAATGTACCACACTCCCATCAGGCACCCAGCACACCGCCCACCACTGACAGTACACAATGTTCCACACCCCCATCAGGCACCCAGCACACCGCCCACCACTGACAGTACACAATGTACCACACTCCCATCAGGCACCCAGCACACCGCCCACCACTGACAGTACACAATGTTCCACACCCCCATCAGACACCCAGCACACCGCACACCACTGACAGTACACAATGTTCCACACCCCCATCAGACACCCAGCACACCGCACACCACTGACAGTACACAATGTACCAAACCCCATCAGACACCCAGCACACCGCACACCACTGACAGTACACAATGTACCACACCCCCATCAGACACCCAGCACACCGCACACCACTGACAGTGCACAATGTACCACAGCCCCATCAGACACCCAACACACCGCACACCACTGACAGTTCACAATGTACCACACCCCCATCAGACACCCAGCACACCACACACCACTGACAGTACACAATGTACCACATCCCCATCAGACACCCAGCACACCACACACCACTGACAGTACACAATGTACCACACCCCCATCAGACACCCAGCACACCGCACACCACTGACAGTGCACAATGTACCACAGCCCCATCAGACACCCAACACACCGCACACCACTGACAGTTCACAATGTACCACACCCCCATCAGACACCCAGCACACCACACACCACTGACAGTACACAATGTACCACATCCCCATCAGACACCCAGCACACCGCACACCACTGACAGTACACAATGTACCACACCCCCATCAGACACCCAGCACACCACACACCACTGACAGTACACAATGTACCACACCCCCATCAGACACCCAGAACACCGCACACCACTGACAGTACACAATGTACCACACCCCCATCAGACACCCAGCATACCGCACACCACTGACAGTACACAATGTAACACACCCCCATCAAACACCCAGAACACCGCACACCACTGACAGTACACAATGTACCACACCCCCATCAGACACACAGCTCACCGCACACCACTGACAGTACACAATGTACCAGACCCCCATCAGACACCCAGCACACCGCACACCACTGACAGTACACAATGTACCACAGCCCCATCAGGCACACAGGACACCACACACCACTGACAGTACACAATGTACTACACCCCCATCAGACACCCAGCACACCGCACACCACTGACAGTACACAATGTACCACACCCCCATCATGCACCCAGCACACCGCACACCACCGACAGTACACAATGTACCACACCCCCATCAGACACCCAGCACACCGCACACGACTGACAGTACACAATGTACCACACCCCCATCATGCACCCAGCACACCGCACACCACTGACAGTACACAAGGTACCACACCCCCATCAGGCACCCAGCTCACCACACACCACTGACAGAACACAATGTACCACAGCCCCACCAGACACCCAGCACACCGCACACCATTGACAGTACACAATGTACCACAGCCCCATCAGACACCCAGCACACCGCACACGACTGACAGTACACAATGTACCACACCCCCATCAGGCACCCAGCACACCGCACACCACTGACAGTACACAATGTACCACAGCCCCATCAGGCACCCAGCTCACCACACACCACTGACAGAACACAATGTACCACAGCCCCACCAGACACCCAGCACACCGCACACCACTGACAGTACACAATGTACCACACCCCATCAGGCACCCAGCACACCGCACACCACTGACAGTACACAATGTACCACACCCCCATCAGGCACCCAGCACACCGCACACCACTGACAGTACACAATGTGCCACACCCCCATCAGACACCCAGCACACCACTCAACACTGACAGTACACAATGTACCACAGCCCCATCAGACACCCAGCACACCACACACCACTGACAGTACACAATGTACCACACCCCCATCAGGCACCCAGCTCACCGCACACCACTGACAGTACACAATGTACCACACCCCCATCAGACACCCAGCACACCACTCAACACTGACAGTACACAATGTACCACAGCCCCATCAGACACCCAGCACACCACACACCACTGACAGTACACAATGTACCACACCCCCATCAGGCACCCAGCTCACCGCACACCACTGACAGTACACAATGTACCACACCCCCATCAGACAACCAGCACAACGCACACCACTGACAGTACACAATGTACCACACCCCCATCAGACACCCAGCACACCACACATCACTGACAGTACACAATGTACCACACCCCCATCAGGCACCCAGCACACCGCACACCACTGACAGTACACAATGTACCACACCCCCATCAGACACCCAGCACAGCGCACATCAGTGACAGTACACAATGTACCACACTCCCATCAGGCACCCAGCACACCGCCCACCACTGACAGTACACAATGTTCCACACCCCCATCAGACACCCAGCACAACGCACACCACTGACAGTACACAATGTACCACACCCCCATCAGACACCCAGCACACCACACATCACTGACAGTACACAATGTACCACACCCCCATCAGGCACCCAGCACACCGCACACCACTGACAGTACACAATGTACCACACCCCCATCAGACACCCAGCACAGCGCACATCAGTGACAGTACACAATGTACCACACTCCCATCAGGCACCCAGCACACCGCCCACCACTGACAGTACACAATGTTCCACACCCCCATCAGACACCCAGCACACCGCACACCACTGACAGTACACAATGTACCACACCCCCATCAGACACCCAGCACACCGCACACCACTGACAGTACACAATGTTCCACACCCCCATCAGACACCCAGCACACCGCACACCACTGACAGTACACAATGTACCAAACCCCATCAGACACCCAGCACAACGCACACCACTGACAGTACACAATGAACCACAGCCCCATCAGACACCCAGCACAACGCACACCACTGACAGTACACAATGTACCACAACCCCATTAGACACCCAGAACACCGCACACCACTGACAGTACACAATGTACCACACCCCCATCAGGCTCCCAGCTCACCACACACCACTGACAGTACACAATGTACCACACCCCCATCAGATACCCAGCACACCACACACCACTGACAGTACACAATGTACCACACCCCCATCAGGCAGCCAGTCACCGCACACCACGGACAGTACACAATGTACCACACCCCCATCAGACACCCAGGACACCGCACACCACTGACAGTACACAATGTACCACACCCCCATCTGGTACCCAGCACACCGCACACCACTGACAGTACACAATGTACCACACCCCCATCAGACACCCAGCACACCGCACATCACTGACAGTACACAATGTACCTCACCCCCATCAGGCACCCAGCACACCACACACCACTGACAGTACACAATGTACCACACCCACATCAGGCACCCAGCAACCGCACACAACTGACAGTACACAATGTACCACACCCCCATCAGACACCCAGCACACCACACACCACTGGCAGTACACAATGTACCACAGCCCCATCAGACACCCAGCACACCGCACACCACTGACAGTACACAATGTGCCACAGCCCCATCAGACACCCAGCTCACCGTACACCACTGACAGGACACAATGTACCACACCCCCATCAGACACCGAGCCCACCACACACCACTGACAGTACACAATGTACCAAACCCCCATCAGGCACCCAGCGCACCGCACACCACTGACAGTACACAATGTACCACAGCCTCATCAGATATCCAGCACACCACACACCACTGACAGTTCACAATGTACCACACCCCCATCAGACACCCAGCACACCGCACACCACTGACAGTACACAATGTACCACACCCCCATCAGACACCCAGCACACCGCACACCTCTGACAGAACACAATGTACCACACCCCCATCAGACACCCAGCACACCGCACACCACTGACAGTACACAATGGACCACACCCCCATCAGACACCCAGCACACCGCACACCACTGACAGTACACAATGTTCCACACCCCCATCAGGCACCCAGCACACCGCACACTACTGACAGTACACAATGTAGACACCCCCCATCAGGCACCCAGCACACCGCACACTACTGACAGTACACAATGTACCACACCCCCATCAGGCACCCAGCACACCGCACACCACTGACAGAACACAATGTACCACACCCCCATCAGGCACCCAGCTCACTACACACCACTGACAGAACACAATGTACCACACCCCCATCAGACACCCACAACACCGCACACCACTGACAGTACACAATGTACCACACCCCCATCAGACACCCAGCACACCGCACACCACTGATAGTACACAATGTACCACAGACCCATCAGGCACCCAGCTCACCGCACACCACTGACAGTACACAATGTACCACACCCCCATCAGGCACCCAGGACACCGCACACCACTGACAGTACACAATGTACCACACCCCCATCAGGCACCCAGCACACCGCACACCACTGACAGTACACAATGTACCACACCCCCATCCGGCACCCAGGTCACCACACACCACTGACAGAACACAATGTATCACACCCCCATCAGACACCCACAACACCGCACACCACTGACTGTACACAATGTACCACACCCCCATCAGACACCCAGCACACCGCACACCACTGACAGTACACAATGTACCACACCCCCATCAGACACCCAGCACACCGCACACCACTGACAGTACACAATGTACCACACCCCCATCAGACACCCAGCACACCGCACACCACTGACAGTACACAATGTACCACACCCCCATCAGACACCCAGCACACCGCACACCACTGACAGTACACAATGTACCACACCTCCATCAGACACCCAGCACACCGCACACCACTGACAGTACACAATGAACCACAGCCCCATCAGACACCCAGCACAACGCACACCACTGACAGGACACAATGTACCACAACCCCATTAGACACCCAGAACACCGCACACCACTGACAGTACACAATGTACCACACCCCCATCAGGCTCCCAGCTCACCACACACCACTGACAGTACACAATGTACCACACCCCCATCAGATACCCAGCACACCACACACCACTGACAGTACACAATGTACCACACCCCCATCAGGCAGCCAGTCACCGCACACCACTGACAGTACACAATGTACCACACCCCCATCAGACACCCAGGACACCGCACACCACTGACAGTACACAATGTACAACACCCCCATCTGGTACCCAGCACACCGCACACCACTGACAGTACACAATGTACCACACCCCCATCAGACACCCAGCACACCGCACATCACTGACAGTACACAATGTACCACACCCCCATCAGGCACCCAGCACACCACACACCACTGACAGTACACAATGTACCACACCCACATCAGGCACCCAGCAACCGCACACAACTGACAGTACACAATGTACCACACCCCCATCAGACACCCAGCACACCACACACCACTGGCAGTACACAATGTACCACAGCCCCATCAGACACCCAGCACACCGCACACCACTGACAGTACACAATGTGCCACAGCCCCATCAGACACCCAGCTCACCGTACACCACTGACAGGACACAATGTACCACACCCCCATCAGACACCGAGCCCACCACACACCACTGACAGTACACAATGTACCAAACCCCCATCAGGCACCCAGCGCACCGCACACCACTGACAGTACACAATGTACCACACCCCCATCAGATATCCAGCACACCACACACCACTGACAGTTCACAATGTACCACACCCCCATCAGACACCCAGCACACCGCACACCACTGACAGTACACAATGTACCACACCCCCATCAGACACCCAGCACACCGCACACCTCTGACAGAACACAATGTACCACACCCCCATCAGACACCCAGCACACCGCACACCACTGACAGTACACAATGGACCACACCCCCATCAGACACCCAGCACACCGCACACCACTGACAGTACACAATGTTCCACACCCCCATCAGGCTCCCAGCACACCGCACACTACTGACAGTACACAATGTAGACACCCCCCATCAGACACCCAGCACACCGCACACCACTGACAGTACACAATGTACCACACCCCCATGAGGCACCCAGGACACCACACACCACTGACAGTACAAAATGTACCACACCTCCATCAGGCACCCAGCACACCGCACACCACTGACAGAACACAATGTACCACACCCCCATCAGGCACCCAGCTCACTACACACCACTGACAGAACACAATGTACCACACCCCCATCAGACACCCACAACACCGCACACCACTGACAGTACACAATGTACCACACCCCCATCAGACACCCAGCACACCGCACACCACTGACAGTACACAATGTGTCACACCCCCATCAGACACCCAGCACACCACTCAACACTGACAGTGCACAATGTACCACAGCCCCATCAGACACCCAGCACACCACACACCACTGACAGTACACAATGTACCACACCCCCATCAGGCACCCAGCTCACCGCACACCACTGACAGTACACAATGTACCACACCCCCATCAGACAACCAGCACAACGCACACCACTGACAGTACACAATGTACCACACCCCCATCAGACACCCAGCACACCACACATCACTGACAGTACACAATGTACCACACCCCCATCAGGCACCCAGCACACCGCACACCACTGACAGTACACAATGTACCACACCCCCATCAGACACCCAGCACACCGCACACCACTGACAGTACACAATGTACCACACCCCCATCAGACACCCAGCACAGCGCACATCAGTGACAGTACACAATGTACCACACTCCCATCAGGCACCCAGCACACCGCCCACCACTGACAGTACACAATGTTCCACACCCCCATCAGACACCCAGCACACCGCACACCACTGACAGTACACAATGTTCCACACCCCCATCAGACACCCAGCACACCGCACACCACTGACAGTACACAATGTACCAAACCCCATCAGACACCCAGCACACCGCACACCACTGACAGTACACAATGTACCACACCCCCATCAGACACCCAGCACACCGCACACCACTGACAGTGCACAATGTACCACAGCCCCATCAGACACCCAACACACCGCACACCACTGACAGTTCACAATGTACCACACCCCCATCAGACACCCAGCACACCACACACCACTGACAGTACACAATGTACCACATCCCCATCAGACACCCAGCACACCACACACCACTGACAGTACACAATGTACCACACCCCCATCAGACACCCAGCACACCGCACACCACTGACAGTGCACAATGTACCACAGCCCCATCAGACACCCAACACACCGCACACCACTGACAGTTCACAATGTACCACACCCCCATCAGACACCCAGCACACCACACACCACTGACAGTACACAATGTACCACATCCCCATCAGACACCCAGCACACCGCACACCACTGACAGTACACAATGTACCACACCCCCATCAGACACCCAGCACACCACACACCACTGACAGTACACAATGTACCACACCCCCATCAGACACCCAGAACACCGCACACCACTGACAGTACACAATGTACCACACCCCCATCAGACACCCAGCATACCGCACACCACTGACAGTACACAATGTAACACACCCCCATCAAACACCCAGAACACCGCACACCACTGACAGTACACAATGTACCACACCCCCATCAGACACACAGCTCACCGCACACCACTGACAGTACACAATGTACCAGACCCCCATCAGACACCCAGCACACCGCACACCACTGACAGTACACAATGTACCACAGCCCCATCAGGCACACAGGACACCACACACCACTGACAGTACACAATGTACTACACCCCCATCAGACACCCAGCACACCGCACACCACTGACAGTACACAATGTACCACACCCCCATCATGCACCCAGCACACCGCACACCACCGACAGTACACAATGTACCACACCCCCATCAGACACCCAGCACACCGCACACGACTGACAGTACACAATGTACCACACCCCCATCATGCACCCAGCACACCGCACACCACTGACAGTACACAATGTACCACACCCCCATCAGGCACCCAGCACACCGCACACCACTGACAGTACACAAGGTACCACACCCCCATCAGGCACCCAGCTCACCACACACCACTGACAGAACACAATGTACCACAGCCCCACCAGACACCCAGCACACCGCACACCATTGACAGTACACAATGTACCACAGCCCCATCAGACACCCAGCACACCGCACACGACTGACAGTACACAATGTACCACACCCCCATCAGGCACCCAGCACACCGCACACCACTGACAGTACACAATGTACCACAGCCCCATCAGGCACCCAGCTCACCACACACCACTGACAGAACACAATGTACCACAGCCCCACCAGACACCCAGCACACCGCACACCACTGACAGTACACAATGTACCACACCCCATCAGGCACCCAGCACACCACACACCACTGACAGTACACAATGTACCACACCCCCATCAGACACCCAGCACACCGCACACCACTGACAGTACACAATGTGCCACACCCCCATCAGACACCCAGCACACCACTCAACACTGACAGTACACAATGTACCACAGCCCCATCAGACACCCAGCACACCACACACCACTGACAGTACACAATGTACCACACCCCCATCAGGCACCCAGCTCACCGCACACCACTGACAGTACACAATGTACCACACCCCCATCAGACACCCAGCACACCACTCAACACTGACAGTACACAATGTACCACAGCCCCATCAGACACCCAGCACACCACACACCACTGACAGTACACAATGTACCACACCCCCATCAGGCACCCAGCTCACCGCACACCACTGACAGTACACAATGTACCACACCCCCATCAGACAACCAGCACAACGCACACCACTGACAGTACACAATGTACCACACCCCCATCAGACACCCAGCACACCACACATCACTGACAGTACACAATGTACCACACCCCCATCAGGCACCCAGCACACCGCACACCACTGACAGTACACAATGTACCACACCCCCATCAGACACCCAGCACAGCGCACATCAGTGACAGTACACAATGTACCACACTCCCATCAGGCACCCAGCACACCGCCCACCACTGACAGTACACAATGTTCCACACCCCCATCAGACACCCAGCACACCGCACACCACTGACAGTACACAATGTTCCACACCCCCATCAGACACCCAGCACACCGCACACCACTGACAGTACACAATGTACCAAACCCCATCAGACACCCAGCACACCGCACACCACTGACAGTACACAATGTACCACACCCCCATCAGACACCCAGCACACCGCACACCACTGACAGTGCACAATGTACCACATCCCCATCAGACACCCAGCACACCGCACACCACTGACAGTACACAATGTACCACATCCCCATCAGACACCCAGCACACCACACACCACTGACAGTACACAATGTACCACACCCCCATCAGACACCCAGCACACCGCACACCACTGACAGTGCACAATGTACCACAGCCCCATCAGACACCCAACACACCGCACACCACTGACAGTTCACAATGTACCACACCCCCATCAGACACCCAGCACACCACACACCACTGACAGTACACAATGTACCACATCCCCATCAGACACCCAGCACACCGCACACCACTGACAGTACACAATGTACCACACCCCCATCAGACACCCAGCACACCACACACCACTGACAGTACACAATGTACCACACCCCCATCAGACACCCAGAACACCGCACACCACTGACAGTACACAATGTACCACACCCCCATCAGACACCCAGCATACCGCACACCACTGACAGTACACAATGTAACACACCCCCATCAAACACCCAGAACACCGCACACCACTGACAGTACACAATGTACCACACCCCCATCAGACACACAGCTCACCGCACACCACTGACAGTACACAATGTACCAGACCCCCATCAGACACCCAGCACACCGCACACCACTGACAGTACACAATGTACCACAGCCCCATCAGGCACACAGGACACCACACACCACTGACAGTACACAATGTACTACACCCCCATCAGACACCCAGCACACCGCACACCACTGACAGTACACAATGTACCACACCCCCATCATGCACCCAGCACACCGCACACCACCGACAGTACACAATGTACCACACCCCCATCAGACACCCAGCACACCGCACACGACTGACAGTACACAATGTACCACACCCCCATCATGCACCCAGCACACCGCACACCACTGACAGTACACAATGTACCACACCCCCATCAGGCACCCAGCACACCGCACACCACTGACAGTACACAAGGTACCACACCCCCATCAGGCACCCAGCTCACCACACACCACTGACAGAACACAATGTACCACAGCCCCACCAGACACCCAGCACACCGCACACCATTGACAGTACACAATGTACCACAGCCCCATCAGACACCCAGCACACCGCACACGACTGACAGTACACAATGTACCACACCCCCATCAGGCACCCAGCACACCGCACACCACTGACAGTACACAATGTACCACAGCCCCATCAGGCACCCAGCTCACCACACACCACTGACAGAACACAATGTACCACAGCCCCACCAGACACCCAGCACACCGCACACCACTGACAGTACACAATGTACCACACCCCATCAGGCACCCAGCACACCACACACCACTGACAGTACACAATGTACCACACCCCCATCAGACACCCAGCACACCGCACACCACTGACAGTACACAATGTGCCACACCCCCATCAGACACCCAGCACACCACTCAACACTGACAGTACACAATGTACCACAGCCCCATCAGACACCCAGCACACCACACACCACTGACAGTACACAATGTACCACACCCCCATCAGGCACCCAGCTCACCGCACACCACTGACAGTACACAATGTACCACACCCCCATCAGACACCCAGCACACCACTCAACACTGACAGTACACAATGTACCACAGCCCCATCAGACACCCAGCACACCACACACCACTGACAGTACACAATGTACCACACCCCCATCAGGCACCCAGCTCACCGCACACCACTGACAGTACACAATGTACCACACCCCCATCAGACAACCAGCACAACGCACACCACTGACAGTACACAATGTACCACACCCCCATCAGACACCCAGCACACCACACATCACTGACAGTACACAATGTACCACACCCCCATCAGGCACCCAGCACACCGCACACCACTGACAGTACACAATGTACCACACCCCCATCAGACACCCAGCACAGCGCACATCAGTGACAGTACACAATGTACCACACTCCCATCAGGCACCCAGCACACCGCCCACCACTGACAGTACACAATGTTCCACACCCCCATCAGACACCCAGCACACCGCACACCACTGACAGTACACAATGTTCCACACCCCCATCAGACACCCAGCACACCGCACACCACTGACAGTACACAATGTACCAAACCCCATCAGACACCCAGCACACCGCACACCACTGACAGTGCACAATGTACCACAGCCCCATCAGACACCCAGCGCACCGCACACCACTGACAGTACACAATGTACCACACCCCCATCAGACAACCAGCACACCGCACACCACTGACAGTGCACAATGTACCACAGCCCCATCAGACACCCAACACACCGCACACCACTGACAGTTCACAATGTACCACACCCCCATCAGACACCCAGCACACCACACACCACTGACAGTACACAATGTACCACATCCCCATCAGACACCCAGCACACCACACACCACTGACAGTACACAATGTACCACACCCCCATCAGACACCCAGCACACCGCACACCACTGACAGTGCACAATGTACCACAGCCCCATCAGACACCCAACACACTGCACACCACTGACAGTTCACAATGTACCACACCCCCATCAGACACCCAGCACACCACACACCACTGACAGTACACAATGTACCACATCCCCATCAGACACCCAGCACACCGCACACCACTGACAGTACACAATGTACCACACCCCCATCAGACACCCAGCACACCACACACCACTGACAGTACACAATGTACCACACCCCCATCAGACACCCAGAACACCGCACACCACTGACAGTACACAATGTACCACACCCCCATCAGACACCCAGCACACCGCACACCACTGACAGTACACAATGTACCACACACCCATCAGACACCCAGAACACCGCACACCACTGACAGTACACAATGTACCACACCCCCATCAGACACACAGCTCACCGCACACCACTGACAGTACACAATGTACCAGACCCCCATCAGACACCCAGCACACCGCACACCACTGACAGTACACAATGTACCACAGCCCCATCAGGCACACAGGACACCACACACCACTGACAGTACACAATGTACTACACCCCCATCAGACACCCAGCACACCGCACACCACTGACAGTACACAATGTACCACACCCCCATCATGCACCCAGCACACCGCACACCACTGACAGTACACAATGTACCACACCCCCATCAGGCACCCAGCACACCGCACACCACTGACAGTACACAAGGTACCACACCCCCATCAGGCACCCAGCTCACCACACACCACTGACAGAACACAATGTACCACAGCCCCACCAGACACCCAGCACACCGCACACCACTGACAGTACACAATGTACCACAGCCCCATCAGGCACCCAGCTCACCACACACCACTGACAGAACACAATGTACCACAGCCCCACCAGACACCCAGCACACCGCACACCACTGACAGTACACAATGTACCACACCCCCATCAGGCACCCAGCACACCACACACCACTGACAGTACACAATGTACCACAG
This sequence comes from Scyliorhinus torazame, assembly GCF_047496885.1. NCBI lineage: Eukaryota > Metazoa > Chordata > Chondrichthyes > Carcharhiniformes > Scyliorhinidae > Scyliorhinus > Scyliorhinus torazame. The sequence goes on along the minus strand of NW_027307762.1, from coordinate 1,116,766 downwards.
CCCGATCAGGTACCCAGCACACTGCACACCTCTGACAGTACACAATGTACCACACCCCCATCAGACACCCAGCACACCACACACCACTGGCAGTACACAATGTACCACAGTCCCATCAGACACCCAGCACACCGCACACCACTGACAGTACACAATGTGCCACAGCCCCATCAGACACCCAGCTCACCGTACACCACTGACAGTACACAATGTAGCACACCCCCATCAGACACCGAGCACACCACACACCACTGACAGTACACAATGTACCACACCCCCATCAGACACCCAGCACACCGCACACCACTGACAGTACACAATGTACCACAGCCCCATCAGGCACCCAGTGCACCGCACACCACTGACAGTACACAATGTACCACACCCCCATCAGATACCCAGCACACCACACACCACTGACAGTACACAATGTACCACACCCCCATCAGACACCCAGCACACCGCACAGCACTGACAGTACACAATGTACCACACCCCCATCAGACACCCAGCACACCGCACACCTCTCACAGTACAAAATGTACCACAACCCCATCAGACACACAGCTCACCACACACCACTGACAGTACACAATGTACCAGACCCCCATCAGACACCCAGCACACCGCACACCACTGACAGTACACAATGTACCACAGCCCCATCAGGCTCCCAGCACACCGCACAATACTGACAGTACACAATGTACCACACCCCCATCAGACACCCAGCACACCACACACCACTGACAGTACACAATGTACCACAGTCCCATCAGGCACCCAGGACACCACACACCACTGACAGTACACAATGTACCACACCCCCATCAGACACCCAGCACACCGCACACCACTGACAGTACACAATGTACCACACCCCCATCAGGCACCCAGCACACCGCACACCACTGACAGTACACAATGTACCACACCCCCATCAGGCACCCAGCACACCGCACACCACTGACAGTACACAAGGTACCACACCCCCATCAGGCACCCAGCTCACCACACACCACTGACAGAACACAATGTACCACACCCCCATCAGACACCCAGTACACTGCACACCACTGACAGTACACAATGTACCACACCCCCATCAGACACCCAGTACACCACACACCACTGACAGTACACAATTTACCACAGCCCCATCAGGCACCCAGCACATCGCACACCACTGACAGTACACAATGTACCACACCCCCATCAGACACCCAGCACACCACACACCACTGACAGTACACAATGTGCCACACCCCCATCAGACACCCAGCACACCGCACACCACTGACAGTACACAATGTACCACACCCCCATCAGGCACCCAGCACACCGCACACCACTGAGAGTACACAATGTACCACACCCCCATCAGACACCCAGCACACCGCACACCACTGACAGTACACAATGTACCACACCCCCATCAGACACCCAGTGCACCACACACCACTGACAGTACACAATGTACCACACCCCCATCAGACACCCAGCACACCGCACACCACTGACAGTACACAATGTACCACACCCCCATCAGACACCCAGCACACCGCACACCACTGACAGTACACAATGTACCACACCCCCATCAGACACCCAGCACACCGCACACCACTGACAGTACACAATGTACCACACCCCCATCAGGGACACAGCTCACCACACACCACTGACAGTACACAATGTACCACACTCCCATCAGACACCCAGCGCACCGCACACCACTGACAGTACACAATGTACCACACCCCCATCAGGCACCCAGCTCCCCGCACACCACTGACAGTACACAATGTACCAGACCCCCATCAGGCACCCAGCACACCTCACACCACTGACAGTACACAATGTACCACACCCCCATCAGATACCCAGCACACCTCACACCACTGACAGTACACAATGTACCACACCCCCATCAGACACCCAGCACACTGCACACCACTGACAGTACACAATGTACCACACCCCCATCAGACACCCAGCACACCACACACCACTGGCAGTACACAATGTACCACACCCCCCATCAGACACCCAGCACACCGCACACCTCTGACAGTACAAAATGTACCACAGCCCCATCAGACACACAGCTCACCGCACACCACTGACAGTACACAATGTACCACACCCCCATCAGGCACCCAGCACACCGCACACCACTGACAGTACACAATGTACCACACCCCCCATCAGGCACACAGCACACCGCACACCACTGACAGTACACAATGTACCACACCCCCATCAGGCACCCAGCACACCGCACACCACTGACAGTACACAATGTACCACACCCCCATCAGACACCGAGCACACCACTGACAGTACACAATGTACCACACCCCCCATCAGGCACACAGCACACCGCACACCACTGACAGTACACAATGTACCACACCCCCATCAGGCACACAGCACACCGCACACCACTGACAGTACTCAATGTACCACACCCCCATCAGACACCCAGCACACCGCACACCCTGACATTACACAATGTACCACACCCCCATCAGGCACCCAGCACACCGCACACCACTGACAGTACACAATGTACCACACCCCCATCAGGCACCCAGCACACCACACACCACTGACAGTACACAATGTACCACACCCCCCATCAGGCACACAGCACACCGCACACCACTGACAGTACACAATGTACCACACCCCCATCAGACACCGAGCACACCACACACCACTGACAGTACACAATGTACCACACCCCCATCAGGCACCCAGCGCACCGCACACCACTGACAGTACACAATGTACCACACCCCCATCAGATACCCAGCACACCGCACATCACTGACAGTACACACTGTACCACACCCCCATCAGACACCCAGCACACCACACACCTCTGACAGTACACAATGTACCACACCCCCATCAGACACCCAGCACACCACACACCACTGACAGTACACAATGTACCACACCCCCCTCAGACACCCAGCACACCACTGACAGTACACAATGGACCACACCCCCATCAGACACCCAGCACACCACACACCACTGACAGTACACAATGTACCACAGCCCCATCAGACACCCAGCACACCACACACCACTGACAGTACACAATGTACCACACCCCCATCAGGCACCCAGCGCACCGCACACCACTGACAGTACACAATGTACCACACCCCCATCAGATACCCAGCACACCGCACATCACTGACAGTACACAATGTCCCACACCCCCATCAGGCACACAGCACACCACACACCACTGACAGTACACAATGTACCACACCCCCATCAGACACCGAGCATACCACACACCACTGACAGTACACAATGTACCACAGCCCCATCAGGCACCCAGCACACCGCACACCACTGACAGTACACAATGTACCACACCCCCATCAGGCACCCAGCGCACCGCACACCACTGACAGTACACAATGTACCACACCCCCATCAGGCACCCAGCACACCGCACACCACTGACAGTACACAATGTACCACACCCCCATCAGGCACCCAGCGCACCGCACACCACTGACAGTACACAATGTACCACACCCCCATCAGATACCCAGCACACCGCACATCACTGACAGTACACAATGTCCCACACCCCCATCAGGCACCCAGCACACCGCACACCACTGACAGTACACAATGGACCACACCCCCATCAGACACCCAGCACACCGCACATCACTGACAGTACACAATGTCCCACACCCCCATCAGGCACCCAGCGCACCGCACACCACTGACAGTACACAATGTACCACACCCCCATCAGACACCCAGCACACCGCACACCACTGACAGTACACAATGTACCACACCCCCATCAGATACCCAGCACACCGCACATCACTGACAGTACACAATGTCCCACACCCCCATCAGGCACCCAGCACACCACACACCACTGACAGTACACAATGTACCACACCCCCATCAGACACCCAGCACACCGCACACCACTGACAGTACACAATGTACCACACACCCATCAGACACCCCGCACACCGCACACCACTGACAATACACAATGTACCACACCCCCATCAGGCACCCAGCACACCGCACACCACTGACAGTACACAATGTACCACAGCCCCATCAGACACCCAGCACACCGCACACCACTGACAGTACACAATGTACCACACCCCCATCAGACACCCCGCACACCGCACACCACTGACAATACACAATGTACCACAGCCCCATCAGACACACAGCTCACCGCACACCACTGACAGTACACAATGTACCACACCCCCATCAGACACCCTGCACACCGCACACCTCTGACAGTACACAATGTACCACACCCCCATCAGACACCCCGCACACCGCACACCACTGACAATACACAATGTACCACAGCCCCATCAGACACACAGCTCACCGCACACCACTGACAGTGCACAATGTACCACACCCCCATCAGACACCCCGCACACCACTGACAGTACACAATGTACCACACCCCCATCAGAAACCCAGCACACCGCACACCACTGACAGTACACAATGTACCACACCCCCATCAGACACCCAGCACACCGCACACCTCTGACAGTACACAATGTACCACACCCCCATCAGACACCCCGCACACCGCACACCACTGACAGTACACAATGTACCACACCCCCATCAGACACCCAGCACACCGCACACAACTGACAGTACACAATGTACCACACCCCCATCAGACACCCAGCACACCGCACACCACTGACAGTACACAATGTACCACACCCCCATCAGACACCCAGCACACCGCACACCACTGACAGTACACAATGTACCACACCCCCATCAGACACCCAGCTCCCCGCACACCACTGACAGTACAAAATGTACCACAGCCCCGTCAGACACACAACTCACCGCACACCACTGACAGTACACAATGTACCAGACCCCCATCAGACACCCAGCACACCGCACACCACTGACAGTACACAATGTACCACAGCCCCATCAGACACACAGCTCACCGCACACCACTGACAGTACACAATGTACCAGACCCCCATCAGACACCCAGCACACCGCACACCACTGACAGTACACAATGTACCACAGCCCCATCAGGCTCCCAGCACACCGCACACTACTGACAGTACACAATGTACCACACCCCCATCAGACACCCAGCACACCGCACACCACTGACAGTACACAATGTACCACACCCCCATCAGACACCCAGCACACCGCACACCACTGACAGTACACAATGTACCACACCCCCATCAGGCACCCAGCACACCGCACACCACTGACAGTACACAATGTACCACACCCCCATCAGGCACCCAGCACACCGCACACCACTAACAGTACACAATGTACCACACCCTCATCAGGCACCCAGCTCACCACACACCACTGACAGAACACAATGTACCACACCCCCATCAGACACCCACAACACCACACACCACTGACAGTACACAATGTACCACACCCCCATCAGACACCCAGCACACCGCACACCACTGACAGTACACAATGTACCACACACCCATCAAACACCCAGCACACCGCACACCACTGACAGTACACAATGTACCACACCCCCATCAGACACCCAGCACACCGCACACCACTGACAGTACACAATGTACCACACCCCCATCAGACACCCAGCACACCACACACCACTGACAGTACACAATGTCCCACACCCCCATCAGGCACCCAGCGCACCGCACACCACTGACAGTACACAATGTACCACACCCCCATCAGATACCCAGCACACCGCACATCACTGACAGTACACAATGTCCCACACCCCCATCAGACACCCCGCACACCGCACACCACTGACAATACACAATGTACCACACCCCCATCAGGCACCCAGCACACCGCACACCACTGACAGTACACAATGTACCACAGCCCCATCAGACACCCAGCACACCGCACACCACTGACAGTACACAATGTACCACACCCCCATCAGACACCCCGCACACCGCACACCACTGACAATACACAATGTACCACAGCCCCATCAGACACACAGCTCACCGCACACCACTGACAGTACACAATGTACCACACCCCCATCAGACACCCTGCACACCGCACACCTCTGACAGTACACAATGTACCACACCCCCATCAGACACCCCGCACACCGCACACCACTGACAATACACAATGTACCACAGCCCCATCAGACACACAGCTCACCGCACACCACTGACAGTACACAATGTACCACACCCCCATCAGACACCCCGCACACCACTGACAGTACACAATGTACCACACCCCCATCAGAAACCCAGCACACCGCACACCACTGACAGTACACAATGTACCACACCCCCATCAGACACCCTGCACACCGCACACCTCTGACAGTACACAATGTACCACACCCCCATCAGACACCCCGCACACCGCACACCACTGACAGTACACAATGTACCACACCCCCATCAGACACCCAGCACACCGCACACCACTGACAGTACACAATGTACCACACCCCCATCAGACACCCAGCACACCGCACACAACTGACAGTACACAATGTACCACACCCCCATCAGACACCCAGCACACCGCACACCACTGACAGTACACAATGTACCACACCCCCATCAGACACCCAGCTCCCCGCACACCACTGACAGTACAAAATGTACCACAGCCCCATCAGACACACAACTCACCGCACACCACTGACAGTACACAATGTACCAGACCCCCATCAGACACCCAGCACACCGCACACCACTGACAGTACACAATGTACCACAGCCCCATCAGACACACAGCTCACCGCACACCACTGACAGTACAGAATGTACCAGACCCCCATCAGACACCCAGCACACCGCACACCACTGACAGTACACAATGTACCACAGCCCCATCAGGCTCCCAGCACACCGCACACTACTGACAGTACACAATGTACCACACCCCCATCAGACACCCAGCACACCGCACACCACTGACAGTACACAATGTACCACACCCCCATCAGACACCCAGCACACCGCACACCACTGACAGTACACAATGTACCACACCCCCATCAGGCACCCAGCACACCGCACACCACTGACAGTACACAATGTACCACACCCCCATCAGGCACCCAGCACACCGCACACCACTAACAGTACACAATGTACCACACCCTCATCAGGCACCCAGCTCACCACACACCACTGACAGAACACAATGTACCACACCCCCATCAGACACCCACAACACCGCACACCACTGACAGTACACAATGTACCACACCCCCATCAGACACCCAGCACACCGCACACCACTGACAGTACACAATGTACCACACACCCATCAAACACCCAGCACACCGCACACCACTGACAGTACACAATGTACCACACCCCCATCAGACACCCAGCACACCGCACACCACTGACAGTACACAATGTACCACACCCCCATCAGACACCCAGCACACCACACACCACTGACAGTACACAATGTACCACACCCCCATCAGACACCCAGCACACCGCACACCACTGACAGTACACAATGTACCACACCCCCATCAGACACCCAGCACACCGCACACCACTGACAGTACACAATGTACCACACCCCCATCAGGCACACAGCACACCACACACCACTGACAGTACACAATGTACCACAGTCCCATCAGACACCCAGCACACCACACACCACTGACAGTACACAATGTACCACACCCCCATCAGGCACCCAGCACACCGCACACCACTGACAGTACACAATGTACCACACCCCCATCAGGCACCCAGCACACCGCACCCCACTGACAGTACACAATGTACCACACCCCCATCAGACACCCAGCACACCGCACATCACTGACAGTACACAATGTACCACAGCCCCAACATGCACCCAGCACACCGCACACCACTGACAGTACACAATGTACCACACCCCCATCAGACACCCAGCACACCGCACATCACTGACAGTACACAATGTACCACAGCCCCATCAGGCACCCAGCACACCGCACACCACTGACAGTACACAATGTTCCACACCCCCATCAGACACCCAGCACACCACACACCACAGACAGTACACAATGTACCACACCCCCATCAGGCACCCAGCACACCGCACACCACTGACAGTACACAATGTACCACACCCTCATCAGGCACCCAGCTCACCACACACCACTGACAGAACACAATGTACCACACCCCCATCAGACACCCACAACACCGCACACCACTGAAAGTACACAATGTACCACACCCCCATCAGACACCCAGCACACCGCACACCACTGACTGTACACAATGTACCACACCCCCATCAGGCACCCAGCTCACCGCACACCACTGACAGTACACAATGTACCACAACCCCATCAGGCACACAGCACACCACACACCACTGACAGTACACAATGTACCACAGTCCCATCAGGCACCCAGCTCACCACACACCACTGACAGAACACAATGTACCACACCCCCATCAAACACCCAGCACACCGCACACCACTGACAGTACACAATGTACCACACCCCCATCAGACACCCAGCACACCGCACACCACTGAGAGTACACAAAGTACAACACCCCCATCAGACACCCAGCACACCACACACCACTGACAGTACACAATGTACCACACCCCCATCAGACACCCAGCACACCACACACCACTGACAGTACACAATGTACCACACCCCCATCAGGCACACAGCACACCACACACCACTGACAGTACACAATGTACCACAGTCCCATCAGACACCCAGCACACCACACACCACTGACAGCACACAATGTACCACACCCCCATCAGGCACCCAGCACACCGCACACCACTGACAGTACACAATGTACCACACCCCCATCAGGCACCCAGCACACCGCACCCCACTGACAGTACACAATGTACCACACCCCCATCAGACACCCAGCACACCGCACATCACTGACAGTACACAATGTACCACAGCCCCAACATGCACCCAGCACACCGCACACCACTGACAGTACACAATGTACCACACCCCCATCAGACACCCAGCACACCGCACATCACTGACAGTACACAATGTACCAAAGCCCCATCAGGCACCCAGCACACCGCACACCACTGACAGTACACAATGTTCCACACCCCCATCAGACACCCAGCACACCGCACACCACTGACAGTACACAATGTACCACACTCCCATCAGACACTCAGCACACCGCACACCACTGAGAGTACACAATGTACCTCACCCCCATCAGACACCCAGCACACCGCACACCACTGACAGTACACAATGTACCACACCCCCATCAGACACCCAGCACACCGCACACCACTGACAGTACACAAAGTACCACACTCCCATCAGACACCCAGCGCACCGCACACCACTGACAGTACACAATATACCACACCCCCATCAGGCACCCAGCACACCGCACACCACTGACAGTACACAATATACCACACCCCCATCAGACACCCAGCACACCGCACACCACTGACAGTACACAATGTACCACAACCCCATCAGACACTCAGCACACCACACACCACTGACAGTACACAATGTACCACACCCCCATCAGACACCCAGCACACCGCACACCACTGACAGTACACAATGTACCACACCCCCATCAGACACCCAGCACACCGCACACCACTGACAGTACACAATGTACCACACCCCCATCAGGGACACAGCTCACCACACACCACTGACAGTACACAATGTACCACAGCCCCATCAGACACCCAGCACACCGCACACCACTGACAGTACACAATGTACCACACCCCCATCAGGCACCCAGCTCACCGCACACCACTGACAGTACACAATGTACCACACCCCCATCAGGCACCCAGCTCACCGCACACCACTGACAGTACACAATGTACCACCGCCCCATCAGCACCCAGCACACCGCACACCACTGACAGTACACAATGTACCACACCCCCATCAGGGACACAGCTCACCACACACCACTGACAGTACACAATGTACCACAGCCCCATCAGACACCCAGCACACCACACACCACTGACAGTACACAATGTACCACACCCCCATCAGGCAAACAGCACACCGCACACCACTGACAGTTCACAATGTACCGCACCCCCATCAGACACCCAGCACACCACACACCACTGACAGTAAACAATGTACCACACCCCCATCAGACACCCAACACACCGCACATCACTGACAGTACACAATGTACCACACCCCCATCAGACACCCAGCACACCGCACACCACTGACAGTACACAATGTACCACACCCCCATCAGACACCCAGCACACCGCACACCACTGACAGTACACAATGTACCACACCCCCATCAGACACCCAGCACACCGCACACCACTGACAGTACACAATGTACCACACCCCCATCAGACTCCCAGCACACCGCACACCACTGACAGTACACAATGTACCACACCCCCATCAGACACCCAGCACACCGCACACCACTGACAGTACTCAATGTACCACACCCCCATCAGGCACCCAGCACACCGCACACCACTGAGAGTACACAATGTACCACACCCCCATCAGGGGCACAGCTCACCACACACCACTGACAGTACACAATGTACCACACCCCCATCAGGCACCCAGCTCACCGCACACCACTGACAGTACACAATGTACCACACCCCCATCAGGCACCCAGCTCACCGCACACCACTGACAGTACACAATGTACCACACCCCCATCAGACACCCACAACACCGCACACCACTGACAGTACACAATGTACCACACACCCATCAAAATCCCAGCACACCGCACACCACTGACAGTACACAATGTACCACACCCCCATCAGGCACCCAGCACCCCGCACACCACTGACAGTACACAATGTACCACACCCCCATCAGACACCCAGCTCACCACACACCACTGACAGTACACAATGTAACACAGCCCCATCAGACACCCAGCACACAGCACACCACTGACAGTACACAATGTACCACACCCCCATCAGGCACCCAGCACACCGCACAGCACTGACAGAACACAATGTACCACACCCCATCAGACACCCAGCACACCGCACACCACTGACAGTACACAATGTACCACACCCCCATCAGAAACCCAGCACACCACACGCCACTGACAGTACACAATGTACCACATCCCCATCAGGCACCCAGCACACCGCACACCACTGACAGTACACAATGTACCACACCCCCATCAGACACCCAGCACACCGCACACCACTGACAGTACACAATGTACCACACCCTCATCAGGCACCCAGCACACCGCACACCACTGACAGTACACAATGTACCACATCCCCATCAGACACCCAGCACACCGCACACCACTGACAGTACACAATGTACCACATCCCCATCAGACACCCAGCACACCGCACACCACTGACAGTACACAATGTACCACACCCCCATCAGACACCCAGCACACCGCACACCACTGACAGTACACAATGTACCACATCCCCATCAGACACCCAGCACACCGCACACCACTGACAGTACACAATGTACCACACCCCCATCAGAAACCCAGCACACCACACGCCACTGACAGTACACAATGTCCCACACCCCCATCAGGCAACCAGCACACCACACACCACTGACAGTACACAATGTACCACACCCCCATCAGACACCCAGCACACCACACACCACTGACAGTACACAATGTACCACACCCCCATCAGGTACCCAGCACACCGCACACCACTGAGAGTACACAATGTACCACACCCCCTTCAGACACCCAGCACACCGCACACCACTGACAGTACACAATGTACCACACCCCCATCAGGGACACAGCTCACCACACACCACTGACAGTACACAATGTACCACCGCCCCATCAGACACCCAGCACACCGCACACCACTGACAGTACACCATGTACCACCGCCCCATCAGACACCCAGCACACCACACACCACTGACAGTACACAATGTACCACACCCCCATCAGGCACCCAGCTCACCGCACACCACTGACAGTACACAATGTACCACAGCCCCATCAGGCACCCAGCACACCGCACACCACTGACAGAACACAATGTACCACACCCCCATCAGGCACCCACAACACCGCACACCACTGACAGTACACAATGTACCACAGTCCCATCAGACACCCAGCACACCACACACCACTGACAGTACACAATGTACCACACCCCCATCAGACACCCAGCACACCGCACACCACTGACAGTACACAATGTACCACAGCCCTATCAGACACCCAGCACACAGCACACCACTGACAGTACACAATGTACCACACCCCCATCAGACACCCAGCACACCACACACCACTGACAGTACACAATGTACCACACCCCCATCAGACACCCAGCACACCGCACACCACTGACAGTACACAATGTACCACAGCCCCATCAGGGACACAGCTCACCACACGCCACTGACAGTACACAATGTACCACACCCCCATCAGGCACCCAGCTCACCGCACACCACTGTCAGTACACAATGTACCACACCCCCATCAGGCACACAGCACACCACACACCACTGACAGTACACAATGTATCACACACCCATCAGACACCCAGCACACCGCACACCACTGACAGTACACAGTGTACCACACCACCATCAGACAACCACAACACCGCACACCACTGACAGTACACAATGTACCACACCCCCATCAGAAACCCAGCACACCACACGCCACTGACAGTACACAATGTCCCACACCCCCATCAGGCAACCAGCACACCACACACCACTGACAGTACACAATGTCCCACAGCCCCATGAGACACCCAGCTCACCGCACACCACTGACAGTACACAATGTCCCACAGCCCCATGAGACACCCAGCACACCACACACCACTGACAGTACACAATGTCCCACAGCCCCATGAGACACCCAGCTCACCGCACACCACTGACAGTACACAATGTACCACACCCCCATCAGGCACCCAGCGCACCGCACACCACTGACAGTACACAATGTACCACACCCCCATCAGACACACAGCACACCGCACACCACGGACAGTACACAATGTACCACACTCCCATCAGACACCCAGCGCACCGCACACCACTGACAGTACACAATGTACCACACCCCCATCAGACACGCAGCACACCGCACACCACTGACAGTACACAATGTACCTCACCCCCATCAGGTACCCAGCACACCGCACACCACTGAGAGTACACAATGTACCACACCCCCATCAGGCAACCAGCACACCACACACCACTGACAGTACACAATGTACCACACCCCCATCAGACACCCAGCACACCGCACACCACTGAGAGTACACAATGTACCACACCCCCTTCAGACACCCAGCGCACCGCACACCACTGACAGTACACAATGTACCACAGCCCCATCAGACACCTAGCACACCGCACACCACTGAGAGTACACAATGTTCCACAGCCCCATCAGACACCCAGCACACCGCACACCACTGACAGTACACAATGTACCACACCCCCATCAGGGACACAGCTCACCACACACCACTGACAGTACACAATGTACCACCGCCCCATCAGACACGCAGCACACCGCACACCACTGACAGTACACAATGTACCACACTCCCATCAGACACCCAGCGCACCGCACACCACTGACAGTACACAATGTACCACAGCCCCATCAGACACCTAGCACACCGCACACCACTGACAGTACACAATGTTCCACAGCCCCATCAGACACCCAGCACACCGCACACCACTGACAGTACACAATGTACCACACCCCCATCAGGGACACAGCTCACCACACACCACTGACAGTACACAATGTACCACCGCCCCATCAGACACCCAGCACACCGCACACCACTGACAGTACACAATGTACCACACACCCATCAAACACCCAGCACACCGCACACCACTGACAGTACACAATGTACCACACCCCCATCAGGGACACAGCTCACCACACACCACTGACAGTACACAATGTACCACCGCCCCATCAGACACCCAGCACACCGCACACCACTGACAGTACACAATGTACCACACCCCCATCAGGCACCCAGCACACCGCACACCACTGACAGTACACAATGTACCACACCCCCATCACGCACCCAGCTCACCGCACACCACTGACAGTACACAATGTACCACCGCCCCACCAGACACCCAGCACACCACACACCACTGACAGTACACAATGTACCACACCCCCATCAGGCACCCAGCTCACCGCACACCACTGACAGTTCACAATGTACCACACCCCCATCAGGCACCCAGCTCACCGCACACCACTGACAGTACACAATGTACCACACCCCCATCAGACACCCAGCACACCGCACACCACTGACAGTACACAATGTACCACACCCCCATCCGACACCCAGCACACCGCACACCACTGACAGTACACAATGCACCACACCCCCATCAGACACCCAGCTCACCGCACACCACTGACAGTACACAATGTACCACACCCCCATCAGGCACCCAGCTCACCGCACACCACTGACAGTACACAATGCACCACACCCCCATCAGACACCCAGCTCACCGCACACCACTGACAGTACACAATGTACCACACCCCCATCAGACACCCAGCACACCGCACACCACTGACAGAACACAATGTACCACACCCCCATCAGGCACCCACAACACCGCACACCACTGACAGTACACAATGTACCACACCCCCATCAGACACCCAGCACACCACACACCACTGACAGTACACAATGTACCACACCCCCATCAGACACCCAGCACACAGCACACCACTGACAGTACACAATGTACCACACCCCCATCAGACACCCAGCTCACCACACACCACTGACAGTACACAATGTACCACAGCCCCATCAGACACCCAGCACACAGCACACCACTGACAGTACACAATGTACCACACCCCCATCAGACACCCAGCACACCACACACCACTGACAGTGCACAATGTACCACACCCCCATCAGACACCCAGCACACCACACACCACTGACAGTACACAATGTACCACAGCCCCATCAGACACCCAGCACACAGCACACCACTGACAGTACACAATGTACCACACCCCCATCAGACACCCAGCACACCGCGCACCACTGACAGTACACAATGTACCACACCCCCATCAGACACCCAGCACACCGCACACCACTGACAGTACACAATGTACCACACCCCCATCAGACACTCAGCACACCACACACCACTGTCAGTACACAATGTACCTCACCCCCATCAGATACCCAGCACACAGCACACCACTGACAGTACACAATGTCCCACACCCCCATTAGGCACCCAGCACACCGCACAGCACTGACAGAACACAATGTACCACACCCCCATCAGAAACCCAGCACACCACACGCCACTGACAGTACACAATGTCCCACACCCCCATCAGGCAACCAGCACACCACACACCACTGACAGTACACAATGTACCACACCACCATCAGGCACCCAGCACACCGCACACCACTGACAGTACACAATTAACCACACCCCCATCAGACACACAGCACACCGCACACCACTGACAGTACACAATGTACCACACCCCCATCAGACACCCAGCACACCACACACCACTGACAGTACACAATGTACCACACCCCCATCAGACACCCAGCACACCGCACACCACTGACAGTACACAATGTACCACACCCCCATCAGACACCCAGCACACCGCACACCACTGACAGTACACAATGTACCACAGCCCCATCAGACACCCAGCACACCACACACCACTGACAGTACACAATGTACCACACCCCCATCAGACAGCCAGCACACCGCACACCACTGACAGTACACAATGTACCACACCCCCATCAGACACCCAGCACACCGCACACCACTGACAGTACACAATGTACCACACCCCCATCAGACACCCAGCACACCACACACCACTGACAGTACACAATGTACCACAGCCCCATAAGACACCCAGCACACCGCACACCACTGACAGTACACAATGTACCACAGCCCCATCAGACACCCAGCACACCGCACACCACTGACAGTACACAATGTACAACATCCCCATCGGACACCCAGCACACCACACACCACTGACAGTACACAATGTACCACACCCCCATCAGGCACACAGCACACCACACACCACTGACAGTACACAATGTACCACAGCCCCATGAGGCACCCAGCTCACCGCACACCACTGACAGTACACAATGTACCACACCCCCATCAGACACCCAGCACACCGCACACCACTGACAGTACACAATGTACCACAGCCCCATCAGGCACCCAGCACACCGCACACCACTGACAGTACACAATGTACCACAGCCCCATCAGACACCCAGCACACCACACACCACTGACAGTACACAATGTACCACATCCCCATCGGACACCCAGCACACCGAACACTACTGACAGTACACAATGTACCACAGCCCCATCAGGCACCCAGCACACCGCACACCACTGACAGTACACAATGTACCACACCCCCATCAGGCACACAGCACACCACACACCACTGACAGTACACAATGTACCACACCCCCATCAGGTACCCAGCACACTGCACACCACTGACAGTACACAATGTACCACACCCCCATCAGACACCCAGCACACCGCACACCACTGACAGTACACAATGTACCACATCCCCATCGGACACCCAGCACACCGCACACCACTGACTGTACACAATGTACCACAGTCCCATCAGACACCCAGCACACCGCACACCACTGACAGTACACAATGTACCACACCCCCATCAGACACCCAGCACACCACACACCACTGACAGTACACAATGTACCACACCCCAATCATACACCCAGCACACCACACACCACTGACAGTATACAATGTACCACACCCACATCAGACACCCAGCTCACCACACACCACTGACAGAATACAGTGTACCACACCCCCATCAGACACCCAGCACACCGCACACCACTGACAGTACACAATGTACCACACCCCCCATCAGACACCCAGCACACCGCACACCACTGACAGTACACAATGTACCACACCCCCATCAGGCACCCAGCACACCGCACACCACTCACAGTACACAATGTAACACACCCCCATCAGACACCCAGCACACCACACACCACTCACAGTACACAATGTAACACACCCCCATCAGACACCCAGCACACCACACACCACTGACAGTACACAATGTACCACAGCCCCATCAGACACCCAGCACACCACACACCACTGACAGTACACAATGTACCACACCCCCATCAGACACTCAGCACACCGCACACCACTGACAGTACACAATGTGCCACAGCCCCATCAGACACACAGCACACCACACACCACTGACAGTACACAATGTCCCACAGTCCCATCAGACACCCAGCACACCGCACACCACTGATAGTACACAATGTACCACACCCCCATCAGACACCCAGCACACCGCACACCACTGACAGTACACAATGTACCACACCCCCATCAGACACCCAGCACACCACACACCACTGACAGTACACAATGTACCACAGCCCCATCAGGCACCCAGCTCACCGCACACCACTGACAGTACACAATGTACCACAGTCCCATCAGACACCCAGCACACCACACACCACTGACAGTACACAATGTACCACACCCCCATCAGACACTCAGCACACCGCACACCACTGACAGTACACAATGTGCCACAGCCCCATCAGACACACAGCACACCACACACCACTGACAGTACACAATGTCCCACACCCCCATCAGACACCCAGCACACCGCACACCACTGACAGTACACAATGTACCACAGCCCCATCAGACACCCAGCACACCGCACACCACTGACAGTACACAATGTACCACACCCCCATCAGACACCCAGCACACCACACACCACTGACAGTACACAATGTACCACACCCCCATCAGACACCCAGCGCACCGCACACCACTGACAGTACACAATGTACCACACCCCCATTAGACACCCAGCACACCGCACACCACTGACAGTACACAATGTACCACACCCCCCATCAGGCACACAGCACACCGCACACCACTGACAGTACACAATGTACCACACCCCCATCAGACACCCAGCACACCGCACACCACTGACAGTACACAATGTACCACAGCCCCATCAGACACCCAGCACACCGCACACCACTGACAGTACACAATGTACCACACCCCCATTAGACACCCAGCACACCGCACACCACTGACAGTACACAATGTACCACACCCCCCATCAGGCACCCAGCGCACCGCCCACCACTGACAGTACACAATGTACCACACCCCCATCAGACACCCAGCACACCGCACACCACTGACAGTACACAATGTACCACAGCCCCATCAGACACCCAGCACACCGCACACCACTGACAGTACACAATCTACCACACCCCCCATCAGACACCCAGCACACCGCACACCACTCACAGTACACAATGTACCACAGCCCCATCAGACACCCAGCACACCGCACACCACAGACAGTACACAATGTACCACAATCCCATCAGACACCCAGCACACCGCACACCACTGACAGTACACAATGTACCACAGCCCCATCAGGCACCCAGCACACCGCACACCACTGACAGTACACAATGTACCACACCCCCATCAGACACCCAGCACACCGCACACCACTGCCAGTACACAATGTACCACACCCCCATTAGATACCCAGCACACCGCACACCACTGACAGTACACAATGTACCACACCCCCATCAGGCACCCAGCACACCGCACACCACTGACAGTACACAATGTACCACACCCCCATCAGACACCCAGGACACCGTACACCACTGACAGTACACAATGCACCACACCCCCATCAGACACCCAGCACACCGCACACCACTGACAGTACACAATGTACCACACCCCCATCAGACACCCAGCACACCGCACACCACTGACAGTACACAATGTACCACACCCCCATCAGACACCCAGGACACCGTACACCACTGACAGTACACAATGCACCACACCCCCATCAGACACCCAGCACACCGCACACCACTGACAGTACACAATGTACCACACCCCCATCAGACACCCAGCACACCGCACACCACTGACAGTGCACAATGTACCACACCCCCATCAGACACCCAGCACACCACACACCACTGGCAGTACACAATGTACCACACCCCCATCAGACACCCAGCACACCACACACCACTGACAGTACACAATGTACCACAGCCCCATCAGACACCCAGCACACCGCACACCACTGACAGTACACAATCTACCACACCCCCCATCAGACACCCAGCACACCGCACACCACTGACAGTGCACAATGTACCACAGCCCCATCTGGCACCCAGCACACCGCACACCACTGACAGTACACAATGTACCACACCCCCATCAGACACCCAGCACACCGCACACCACTGCCAGTACACAATGTACCACACCCCCATTAGATACCCAGCACACCGCACACCACTGACAGTACACAATGGACCACACCCCCATCAGGCACCCAGCACACCGCACACCACTGACAGTACACAATGTACCACACCCCCATCAGACACCAAGCACACCGCACACCACTGACAGTACACAATGTACCACACCCCCATCAGACACCCAGGACACCGTACACCACTGACAGTACACAATGCACCACACCCCCATCAGACACCCAGCACACCGTACACCACTGACAGTACACAATGTACCACACCCCCATCAGACACCCAGCACACCGCACACCACTGACAGTGCACAATGTACCACACCCCCATCAGACACCCAGCACACCACACACCACTGGCAGTACACAATGTACCACACCCCCATCAGACACCCAGCACACCACACACCACTGGCAGTACACAATGTACCTCACCCCCACCAGGCACCCAGCACACCGCACACCACTGGCAGTACACAATGTACCTAACACCCATCAGACACCCAGCACACCGCACACCACTGACAGTACACAATGTACCACAGCCCCATCAGACACCCAGCACACCGCACACCACTGACAGTACACAATGTACCACACCCCCATCAGACACCCAGCACACCGCACACCACTGACAGTACACAATGTACCACACCCCCATCAGACACCCAGCACACCGCACACCACTGACAGTACACAATGTACCACAGCCCCATCAGACACCCAGCACACCGCACACCACTGACAGTACACAATGTACCACACCCCCATCAGACACCCAGCACACCGCACACCACTGACAGTACACAATGTACCACACCCCCATCAGACACCCAGCACACCGCACACCACTGACAGTACACAATGTACCACACCCCCATCAGACACCCAGCACACCACACACCACTGACAGTACACAATGTACCACACCCCCATCAGACACCCAGCACACCACACACCACTGACTGTACACAATGTACCACACCCACATCAGACACCCAGCACCCCGCACACCACTGGCAGTGCACAATGTACCACACCCCCATCAGATACCCAGCACACCGCACACCACTGACAGTACACAATGTACCACACCCACATCAGACACCCAGCACACCACACGCCACTGACTGTACACAATGTACCACACCCACATCAGACACCCAGCACACCGCACACCACTGACAGTACACAATGCACCACACCCCCATCAGATACCCAGCACACCGCACACCACTGACAGTACACAATGTACCACACCCCCATCAGGGACCCAGCACACCACACACCACTGACAGTACACAATGTACCACACCCCCATCAGGGACCCAGCACACCGCGCACCACTGACAGTACACAATGTACCACAGCCCCATCAGGCACCCAGCACACCACACACCACTGACTGTACACAATGTACCACACTCCCATCAGACACCCAGCACACCGCACACCACTGACAGTACACAATGTACCACACCCACATCAGACACCCAGCACACCGCACACCACTGACAGTACACAATGTACCACACCCCCATCAGATACCCAGCACACCGCACACCACTGACAGTACACAATGTACCACACCCCCATCAGGGACCCAGCACACCACACACCACTGACAGTACACAATGTACCACACCCCCATCAGGGACCCAGCACACCGCGCACCACTGACAGTACACAATGTACCACAGCCCCATCAGGCACCCAGCACACCACACACCACTGACTGTACACAATGTACCACACCCCCATCAGGAACCCAGCACACGACACACCAATGACAGTACACAGTGTACCACACGCCCATCAGACACCCAGCACACCACACACCACTGACAGTACACAGTGTACCACACTCCCATCAGACACCCAGCACACCGCACACCACTGACAGTACACAATGTACCACAGCCCCATCAAACACCCAGCACACCGCACACCACTGACAGTACACAATGTACCACACCCCCATCAGACACCCAGCACACCACACACCACTGACAGTACACAATATACCACACTCCCATCAGACACCCAGCACACCGCACACCACTGACAGTACACAATGTACCACAGCCCCATCAAACACCCAGCACACCGCACACCACTGACAGTACACAATGTACCACACCCCCATCAGACACCCAGCACACCGCACACCACTGACAGTACACAATGTACCACACCCCCATCAGACACCCAGCACACCACACACCACTGACAGTACACAATGTACCACAGCCCCATCAAACACCCAGCACACCGCACACCACTGACAGTACACAATGTACCACCGTCCCATCAGACACCCAGCACACCGCACACCACTGACAGTACACAATGTACCACAACCCCATCAGACACCCAGCACACCACACATCACTGACAGTACACAATGTACCACACCCCCATCAGACACCCAGCACACCACACACCACTGACAGTACACAATGTACCACACCCCCATCAGACACCCAGCACACCACACACCACTGACAGTACACAATGTACCACAACCCCATCTGACACCCAGCACACCACACACCACTGACAGTACACAATGTACCACACCCCCATCAGACACACCGCACACCACTGACAGTACACAATATACCACACCCCCATCAGGCACTCAGCACACCGCACACCACTGACAGTACACAATGTACCACAGCCCCATCAGACACCCAGCACACCGCACACCACTGACAGTACACAATGTACCACAGCCCCATCAGACACCCAGCACACCGCACACTACTGACAGTACACAATGTAGACACCCCCCATCAGACACCCAGCACACCACACACCACTGACAGTACACAATGTACCACACCCCCCATCAGGCACCCAGCACACCGCACACCACTGACAGTACACAATGTACCGCAGCCCCATCAGACACCCAGCACACCGCACACCACTGACATTACAAAATGTACCACACCCCCATCAGACACCCCGCACACCGCACACCACTGACAGTACACAATGTACCACACCCCCATCAGACACCCAGCACACCGCACACCACTGACAGTACACAATGTACCACACCCCCATCAGGCACCCAGCTCACCGCACACCACTGACAGTACACAATGTACCACACCCCCATCAGACACCCAGCACACCGCACACCACTGACAGTACACAATGTACCACAGCCCCATCAGACACCCAGCACACCGCACACCACTGACAGTACACCAAGTACCACAGCCCCATCAGACACCCAGCACACCACACACCACTGACAGTACACAATGTACCACACCCTCATCAGACACCCAGCACACCGCACACCACTGACAGTACACAATGTACCACAGCCCCATCAGGCACCCAGCACACCGCACACCACTGACAGTACACAATGTACCACACCCCCATCAGGCACCCAGCACACCGCACACCACTGACAGTACACAATGTACCACACCCCCATCAGACACCCAGCACACCACACACCACTGACAGTACACAATGTCCCACACCCCCATCAGACACCCAGCACACCGCACACCACTGACAGGACACAATGTACCACACCACCATCAGACACCCAGCACATCGCACACCACTGACAGTACACAATGTACCACACCCCCATCAGACACCCAGCACACCGCACACCACTGACAGTACACAATGTACCACACCCCCCATCAGGCACACAGCACACCGCACACCACTGACAGTACACAATGTACCACAGCCCCATCAGGCACCCAGCACACCGCACACCACTGACAGTACACAAGGTACCACACCCCCATCAGGCACCCAGCACACCGCACACCACTGACAGTACACAATGTACCACAGCCCCATCAGACACCCAGCACACCGCACACCACTGACAGTACACAATGTACCACACCCCCATCAGGCACCTAGCACACCGCACACCACTGACAGTACACAATGTACCACACCCCCATCAGACACCCAGCACACCGCACACCACTGATAGTACACAATGTACCACTCCCCCATCAGGCACCCAGCACACCGCACACCACTGACAGTACACAATGTACCACACACCCATCAGACACCCAGCTCACCGCACACCACTGATAGTACACAATGTACCACTCCCCCATCAGGCACCCAGCACACCGCACACCACTGACAGTACACAATGTACCACACACCCATCAGACACCCAGCACACCGCACACCACTGACAGTACACAATGTACCACACCCCCATCAGACACCCAGCACACCACACACCACTGACAGTACACAATGTACCACAGCCCCATCAGACACCCAGAACACCGCACACCACTGACAGTACACAATGTACCACACCCCCATCAGACACCCAGCACACCACACACCACTGACAGTACACAATGTACCTCAGCCCCATCAGACACCCAGCGCACCGCACACCACTGACAGTACACAATGTACCTCACCCCCATCAGACACCCAGCACATCACACACCACTGACAGTACACAATGTACCACACCCCCATCAGACACACAGCACACCGCACACCACTGATAGTACACAATGTACCACAGCCCCATCAGACACCCAGCACACCGCACACAACTGACAGTACACAATGTATCACACCCCCATCAGGCACCCAGCACACCGCACACCACTGACAGTACACAATGTACCACACTCCCATCAGACACCCAGCACACCGCACACCACTGACAGTACACAATGTACCACAGCCCCATCAGTCACCCAGCACACCGTACACCACTGACAGTACACAATGTACCACACCCCCATCAGGCACCCAGCACACCGCACACCACTGACAGTACACAATGTACCACACCCCCATCAGACACCCAGCTCACCACACACAACTGACAGTACACAATGTACCACACCCCCATCAGACACCCAGCACACCACACACCACTGACAGTACACAATGTACCACACCACCATCAGACACCCAGCACACCGCACACCACTGACAGTACACAATGTACCACACCCCCATCAGACACCCAGCACACCGCACACCACTGACAGTACACAATGTACCACACCCCATCAGACACCCAGCACAGCACATACCACTGACAGTACACAATGTACCACAACCCCATCTGACACCCAGCACACCGCACACCACTGACAGTACACAATGTACCACACCCCCATCAGACACCCAGCACACCACACAACACTGACAGTACACAATGTACCACACCCCCATCAGACACCCAGCACACCGCACACCACTGACAGTACACAATGTACCACACCCCCCATCAGGCACACAGCACACCGCACACCACTGACAGTACACAATGTACCACAGCCCCATCAGGCACCCAGCACACCGCACACCACTGACAGTACACAAGGTACCACACCCCCATCAGGCACCCAGCACACCGCACACCACTGACAGTACACAATGTACCACAGCCCCATCAGACACCCAGCACACCGCACACCACTGACAGTACACATTGTACCACACCGCCATCAGACACCCAGCACACCGCACACCACTGACAGTACACAATGTACCACACCCCCATCAGGCACCCAGCACACCGCACACCACTGACAGTACACAATGTACCACACCCCCATCAGACACCCAGCACACCGCACACCACTGATAGTACACAATGTACCACTCCCCCATCAGGCACCCAGCACACCGCACACCACTGACAGTACACAATGTACCACACCCCCATCAGACACCCAGCACACCGCACACAACTGATAGTACACAATGTACCACAGCCCCATCAGTCACCCAGCACACCGTACACCACTGACAGTACACAATGTACCACACTCCCATCAGGCACCCAGCACACCACACACCACTGACAGTACACAATGTACCACACCCCCATCAGACACCCAGCTCACCACACACAACTGACAGTACACAATGTACCACACCCCCATCAGACACCCAGCACACCACACACCACTGACAGTACACAATGTACCACAGCCCCATCAGACACCCAGCACACCGCACACCACTGACAGTACACAATGTACCACACCCCCATCAGACACCCAGCACACCGCACACCACTGACAGTACACAATGTACCACACCCCATCAGACACCCAGCACACCGCACACCACTGACAGTACACAATGTACCACACCACCATCAGACACCCAGCACACCGCACACCACTGACAGTACACAATGTACCACACCCCATCAGACACCCAGCACACCGCACACCACTGACAGTACACAATGTACCACACCACCATCAGACACCCAGCACACCGCACACCACTGACAGTACACAATGTACCACACCCCCATCAGACACCCAGCACACCGCACACCACTGACAGTACACAATGTACCACACCCCATCAGACACCCAGCACAGCACATACCACTGACAGTACACAATGTACCACAACCCCATCTGACACCCAGCACACCGCACACCACTGACAGTACACAATGTACCACACACCCATCAGACACCCAGCACACCGCACACCACTGACAGTACACAATGTACCACACCCCCATCAGACACCCAGCACACCACACAACACTGACAGTACACAATGTACCACATCACCATCGGACACCCAGCTCACCGCACACCACTGACAGTACACAATGTACCACACCCCCAGCAGGCACCCAGCACACCACACACCACTGACAGTATACAATGTACCACACCCCCATCAGACACCCAGCACACCGCACACCACTGACAGTACACAATGTACCACAGCCCCATCAGACACCCAGCACACCGCACACCACTGACAGGACACAATGTACCACACCCCCATCAGGCACCCAGCACACCGCACACCACTGACAGGACACAATGTACCACACCCCCATCAGACACCCAGCTCACCACACACCACTGATAGTACACAATGTACCACAGCCCCATCAGACACCCAGCACACCGCACACCACTGACAGGACACAATGTACCACACCCCCATCAGACACCCAGCACACCGCACACCACTAACAGTACACAATGTACCACAGCCCCATCAGACACCCAGCACACCGCACACCACTGACAGTACACAATGTACCACAGCCCCATCAGGCACCCAGCACACCGCACACCACTGACAGTACACAATGTACCACACCCCCATCAGACACCCAGCACACCGCTCACCACTGACAGCACACAATGTACCACACCCCCATCAGACACCCAGCACACCGCACACCACTGACAGTACACAATGTACCACACCCCCATCAGACACCCAGCACACCGCACACCACTGATAGTACACAATGTACCACAGCCCCATCAGACACCCAGCACACCGCACACCACTGACAGGACACAATGTACCACACCCCCATCAGACACCCAGCACACCGCATACCACTGACAGTACACAATGTGCCACACCCCCATCAGACACCCAGCACACCGCACACCACTGACAGTACACAATGTACCACACCCCCCATCAGGCACACAGCACACCGCACACAACTGACAGTACACAATGTACCACAGCCCCATCAGGCACCCAGCACACCGCACACCACTGACAGTACACAAGGTACCACACCCCCATCAGGCACCCAGCACACCGCACACCACTGACAGTACACAATGTACCACAGCCCCATCAGACACCCAGCACACCGCACACCACTGACAGTACACATTGTACCACACCCCCATCAGACACCCAGCACACCGCACACCACTGACAGTACACAATGTACCACACCCCCATCAGACACCCAGCACACCGCACACCACTGATAGTACACAATGTACCACAGCCCCATCAGACACCCAGCACACCGCACACAACTGACAGTACACAATGTACCACAGCCCCATCAGTCACCCAGCACACCACACACCACTGACAGTACACAATGTACCACAGCCCCATCAGACACACAGCACACCGCACACCACTGACAGTACACAATGTACCACACCCCCATCAGGCACCAAGCACACCGCACACCACTGACAGTACACAATGTACCACACCCCCATCAGACACCCAGCACACCGCACACCACTGATAGTACACAATGTACCACAGCCCCATCAGACACCCAGCACACCGCACACAACTGACAGTACACAATGTACCACAGCCCCATCAGACACCCAGCACACCACACACCACTGACAGTACACAATGTACAACACCCCCATCAGACACCCAGCACACCACACACCACTGACAGTCCACAATGTACCACACCCCCATCAGACACCCAGCACACCGCACACCACTGACAGTACACAATGTACCACACCCCATCAGACACCCAGCACAGCACATACCACTGACAGTACACAATGTACCACAGCCCCATCAGGAACCCAGCACACAGCACACCACTGACAGTACACAATGTACCACATCCCCATCAGACACCCAGCACACCACACACCACTGACAGTACACAATGTACAACACCCCCATCAGACACCCAGCACACCACACACCACTGACAGTACACAATGTACCACACCCCCATCAGACACCCAGCACACCGCACACCACTGACAGTACACAATGTACCACACCCCCATCAGACACCCAGCACACCACACACCACTGACAGTACACAATGTACAACACCCCCATCAGGCACCCAGCACAGCACACACCACTGACAGTACACAATGTACCACACCCCCATCAGACACCCAGCACACCACACACCACTGACAGTACACAATGTACAACACCCCCATCAGACACCCAGCACACCGCACACCACTGACAGTACACAATGTACCACACCCCATCAGACACCCAGCACAGCACATACCACTGACAGTACACAATGTACCACAACCCCATCAGGAACCCAGCACACAGCACACCACTGACAGTACACAATGTACCACATCCCCATCAGACACCCAGCACACCACACACCACTGACAGTACACAATGTACAACACCCCCATCAGACACCCAGCACACCACACACCACTGACAGTACACAATGTACCACACCCCCATCAGACACTCAGCACACCGCACACCACTGACAGTACACAATGTTCCACAGCCCCATCAGACACCCAGCAAACCGCACACCACTGACAGTACACAATGTACCACAGCCCCATCGGGCACCCAGCACACAGCACACCACTGACAGTACACAATGTACCACACCCCCATCAGACACCCAGCACACCACACAACACTGACAGTACACAATGTACCACAACCCCATCTGACACCCAGCACACCGCACACCACTGACAGTACACAATGTACCACACCCCCATCAGGCACCCAGCACACCGCACACCACTGACAGTACACAATGTACCACAGCCCCATCAGATACCCAGCACACCACACACCACTGACAGTACACAATGTACCACACCCCAATCAGACACCCAGCACACCACACACCACTGACAGTACACAATGTACAACACCCCCATCAGACACCCAGCACACCACACACCACTGACAGTACACAATGTACCACACCCCGATCAGACACCCAGCACACCGCACACCACTGACAGTACACAATGTACCACACCCCGATCAGACACCCAGCACACCGCACACCACTGACAGTACACAATGTACCACACCACCATCAGACACCCAGCACACCGCACACCACTGACAGTACACAATGTACCACACCCCCATCAGACACCCAGCACACCGCACACCACTGACAGTACACAATGTACCACACCCCCATCAGACACACAGCACACCGCACACCACTGACAGATCACAATGTAGCACACCCCCATCAGACACCCAGCACACCACACACCACTGACAGTACATAATGTACCACACCCCCATCAGACACCCAGCACACCGCACACCACTGACAGTACACAATGTACCACACCCCCATCAGGCACCCAGCTCTCCGCACACCACTGACAGCCCACAATGTACCACACCCCCATCAGACACCCAGCACACCGCACACCACTGACAGTACACAATGTACCACAACCCCATCTGACACCCAGCACACCGCACACCACTGACAGTACACAATGTACCACACCCCCATCAGGCACCCAATACACCGCACACCACTGACAGTACATAATGTACCACACCCCCATCAGACACCCAGCACACCGCACACCACTGACAGTACACAATGTACCACAGCCCCATCAGACACCCAGCACACCGCACACCACTGACAGTACACAATGTACCACACCCCCATCAGACACCCAGCACACCGCACACCACTGCCAGTACACAATGTACCACACCCCCATCAGACACCCTGCACACCGCACACCACTGACAGTACACAATGTACCACACCCCCATCAGACACCCAGCACACCACACACCACTTACAGTACACAATGTACCACACCCCCAGCAGACACCCAGCACACCGCACACCACTGACATTACACAATGTACCACACCCCCATCAGACACCCAGCACACCGCACACCACTGACAGTACACAATGTACCACACCCCCATCAGACACCCAGCACACCGCACACCACTGACAGTACACAATGTACCACACCCCCATCAGGCACCCAGCACACCGCACACCACTGACAGTACACAATGTACCACACCCCCATTAGACACCCAGCACACCGCACACCACTGACAGTACACAATGTACCACACCCCCATTAGACACCCAGCACACCGCAAAACACTGACAGTACACAATGTACCACACCCCCATCAGACACCCAGCACACCACACACCACTGACAGTACACAATGTACCACACCCCCATCAGACACCCAGCACACCACACACCACTGACAGTACACAATGTACCACACCCCCATCAGACACACAGCACACCGCACACCACTGACAGTACACAATGCACCACACCCCCCATCAGGCACACAGCACACCGCACACCACTGACAGTACACAATGTACCACACCCCCATCAGGCACCCAGCACACCGCACACCACTGACAGTACACAATGTACCACACCCCCATCAGACACCCAGCTCACCACACACCACTGACAGTACACAAAGTACCACACCCCCATCAGGCACCCAGCACAGCGCACACCACTGACAGTACACAATGTACCACACCCCCATCAGACACCCAGCACACCGCACACCACTGAGAGTACACAATGTACCACACCCCCATCAGGCACCCAGCACACCGCACACCACTGACAGTACATAATATACCACACCCCCATCAGACACCCAGCACACCGCACACCACTGACAGTACACAATCTACCACACCCCCATCAGACACACAGCACACCGCACACCACTGACAGTACACAATGTACCACACCCCCATCAGACACCCAGCACACCACACACCACTGACAGTACATAATGTACCACACCCCCATCAGGCACCCAGCTCACCGCACACCACTGACAGCACACAATGTACCACACCCCTATCAGACACCCAGCACACCGCACACCACTGACAGTACACAATGTACCACAACCCCATCTGACACCCAGCACACCGCACACCACTGACAGTACACAATGTACCACACCCCCATCAGGCACCCAGTACACCGCACACCACTGACAGTACATAATGTACCACACCCCCATCAGACACCCAGCGCACCGCACACCACTGACAGTACACAATGTACCACACCCCCATCAGACACCCAGCACACCGCACACCACTGACAGTACACAATGTACCACACCCCCATCAGACACCCAGCACACCACACACCACTTACAGTACACAATGTACCACACCCCCATCAGACACCCAGCACACCGCACACCACTGACATTACACAATGTACCACACCCCCATCAGACACCCAGCACACCGCACACCACTGACAGTACACAATGTACCACACCCCTATCAGACACCCAGCACACCGCACACCACTGACAGTACACAATGTACCACACCCCGATCAGACACCCAGCACACCGCACACCACTGACAGTACACAATGTACCACACCCCGATCAGACACCCAGCACACCACACACCACTGACAGTACACAATGTACCACACCCACATCAGGCACCCAGCACACCGCACACCACTGACAGTACATAATGTACGACACCCCCATCAGACACCCAGCACACCGCACACCACTGACAGTACACAATGTACCACACCCCCATCAGACACACAGCACACCGCACACCACTGACAGTACACAATGTACCACACCCCCATCAGACACCCAGCACACCACACACCACTGACAGTACATAATGTACCACACCCCCATCAGACACCCAGCACACCGCACACCACTGACAGTACACAATGTACCACACCCCCATCAGACACCCAGCACACCGCACACCACTGACAGTACACAATGTACCACACCCCCATCAGACACCAAGCACACCGCACACCACTGACAGTACACAATGTACCACAACCCCATCGGGCACCCAGCACACTGCACACCACTGACAGTACACAATGTACCACACCCCCATCAGGCACCCAGCACACCGCGCACCACTGACAGTACATAATGTACCACACCCCCATCAGACAGCCAGCACACCGCACACCACTGACAGTACACAATGTACCACACCCCCATCAGACACCCAGCACACCGCACACCACTGACAGTACACAATGTACCAAAGCCCCATCAGACACCCTGCACAGCACACACCACTGACAGTACACAATGTACCACAGCACCATCAGACACCCAGCACACCGCACACCACTGACAGCACACAATGTACCACAGTCCCATCAGACACCCAGCACACCTCACACCACTGACAGTACACAATGTACCAAAACCCCATCAGACACCCAGCACACTGCACACCACTGACAGTACACAATGTGCCACACCCTCATCAGACACCCAGCACACCACACACCACTGACAGTACACAATGTACCACAGCACCATCAGACACCCAGCACACCACACACCACTGACAGTACACAATGTACCACAGCCCCATCAGACACCCCGCACACCGCACACCACTGACAGTACACAATGTACCACACCCCCATCAGGCACCCAGCACACCGCACACCACTGACAGTACACAATGTACCATACACCCATCAGACACCCAGCACACCACACACCACTGACAGCACACAATGTACCACACCCCCATCAGGCACCCAGCACACCGCACACCACTGACAGTACACAATGTACCACAGCCCCATCAGGCACCCAGCACACCGCACACCACTGACAGTACACAATGTACCACACCCCCATCAGGCACCCAGCACACCGCACACCACTGACAGTACACAATGTACCACACCCCCATCAGACACCCCGCACACCGCACACCACTGACAGTACAAAATGTACCACACCCCCATCAGACACCCAGCACACCACACACCACTGACAGTACACAAAGTACCACAGCCCCATCAGATACCCAGCGCACCGCACACCACTGACAGTACACAATGTGCCACACCCTCATCAGACACCCAGCACACCACACACCACTGACAGTACACAATGTACCACACCCCCATCAGGCACCCAGCACACTGCTCAACACTGACAGTACACAATGTACCACACCCCCATCAGACACCCAGCACACCGCACACCACTGACAGTACACAATGTACCACACCCCCATCAGATACCCAGCACACCACACACCACTGACAGTACACAATGTACCACACCCCCATCAGACACCCAGCACACCGCACACCACTGAGAGTACACAATGTACCACATCCCCATCAGACACCCAGCACACCACACAACACTGACAGTACACAATGTACCTCACCCCCATCAGACACCCAGCACACCGCACACCACTGACAGTACACAATGTACCACACCCCCATCAGACACCCAGCACACCGCACACCACTGACAGTACACAATGTACCACACCCCCATCAGACACCCAGCACACCGCACACCACTGACAGTACACAATGTACCAAAACCCCATCAGACACCCAGCACACAGCACACCACTGACAGTACACAATGTACCACACCCCCATCAGACACCCAGCACACCACACACCACTGACAGTACACAATGTACCACAGCCCCATCAGACACCCAGCACACCGCACACCACTGACAGTACACAATGTACCACAGCCCCATCAGGCACCCAGCACACTGCACACCACTGACAGTACACAATGTACCACACCCCCATCAGACACCCAGCACACCACACTCCACTGACAGTACACAATGTACCACACCCCCATCAGACACCCAGCACACCTCACACCACTGACAGTACACAATGTACCAAAACCCCATCAGACACACAGCACACTGCACACCACTGACAGTACACAATGTGCCACACCCTCATCAGACACCCAGCACACCGCACACCACTGACAGTACACAATGTACCACACCCCCATCAGGCACCCAGCACACCGCACACCACTGACAGTACACAATGTACCACAGCACCATGAGACACCCAGCACACCGCACACCACTGACAGTACACAATGTACCACAGTACCATCAGGCACCCAGCACACCGCACACCACTGACAGTACACAAAGTACCACAGCCCCATCAGATACCCAGCGCACCGCACACCACTGACAGTACACAATGTGCCACACCCCCATCAGACACCCAGCTCACCGCACACCACTGACAGTACACAATGTACCTCAGCCCCATCAGATACCCAGCAGACCACACACCACTGACAGTACACAATGTACCACACCCCCATCAGACACCCAGCACACCACACACCACTGACAGTACACAATCTACCACACCGCCATCAGACACCCAGCACACCGCACACCACTGACAGTACACAATGTACCACAGCCCCATCAGACACCCAGCACACCACACACCACTGACAGTACACAATGTACCACACCCACATCAGACACCCAGCACACCACACACCACTGACAGTACACAATGTACCACAGTCCCATTCGGCACCCAGCACACCACACACCACTGACAGTACACAATGTACCACACCCCCATCAGACACCCAGCACCCCGCACACCACTGACAGTACACAATGTACCACAGCCCCATCAGGCACCCAGCACACCGCACACCACTGACAGTACACAATGTACAACACCCCCATCAGGCACCCAGCACACCGCACACCACTGACAGTACACAATGTACCACACCCCCATCAGACACCCAGCACACCACACACCACTGACATTACACAATGTACCACACCCCCATCACGCATCCAGCTCACCGCACACCACTGACAGTACACAATGTACCACACCCCCATCAGACACCCTGCACAGCACACACCACTGACAGTACACAATGTACCACACCCCCTTCAGACACCCAGCACACCACACACCACTGACAGTACACAATGTACAACACCCCCATCAGACACCCAGCACACCGCACACCACTGACAGTACACAATGTACCACACCCCCATCAGACACCCAGCACACCACACACCACTGACAGTACACAATGTACCACACCCCCATCAGACACCCAGCAAACCGCACACCACTGATAGTACACAATGTACCACACCCCCATCAGACACTCAGCACACCACACACCACTGACAGTACACAATGTACCACAGCCCCATCAGGCACCCAGCACACCACACACCACTGACAGTACACAATGTACCACACCCCCATCAGACACCCAGCACACCGCACACCACTGACAGTACACAATGTACCACAGCCCCATCAGACACCCCGCACACCGCACACCACTGACAGTACACAATGTACCACTCCCCATCAGACACCCAGCACACTGCACACC
Source organism: Scyliorhinus torazame (assembly GCF_047496885.1). NCBI lineage: Eukaryota > Metazoa > Chordata > Chondrichthyes > Carcharhiniformes > Scyliorhinidae > Scyliorhinus > Scyliorhinus torazame. Next base: position 1,081,402 of record NW_027307762.1, on the reverse strand, counting down.
ACTGACAGTACACAATGTACCACACCCCCATCAGACACCCAGCACACCGCACGCCACTGACAGTACACAATGTACCACAACCCCATCAGACACGCAGCACACCGCACACCACTGACAGTACACAATGTACCACAGCCCCATCAGACACCCAGCACACCGCACACCACTGCCAGTACACAATGTACCACAGCCCCATCAGACACCCAGCACACCGCACACCACTGACAGCACACAATGTACCACATCCCCATCAGACACCCAGCACACCGCACGCCACTGACAGTACACAATGTACCACAACCCCATCAGACACGCAGCACACCGCACACCACTGACAGTACACAATGTACCACAGCCCCATCAGACACTCAGCACACCGCACACCACTGACAGTACACAATGTACCACACCCCCATCAGTCACCCAGCACACCGCACACCACTGACAGTACACAATGTACCACACCCCCATCAGGTACCCAGCACACCGCACACCACTGACAGTACACAATGTACCACAGCCCCAACATTCACCCAGCATACCGCACACCACTGACAGTACACAATGTGCCACAGCCCCATCAGTCACCCAGCACACCGCACACCACTGACAGTACACAATGTACCACAGCCCCAACATTCACCCAGCATACCGCACACCACTGACAGTACACAGTGTACCACACCCCCATCAGACACCCAGCACACCGCACATCACTGACAGTACACAGTGTACCACAGCCCCAACATTCACCCAGCACACCGCACACCACTGACAGTACACAATGTAGCACAGCCCCATCAAACACCCAGCACACCACACAACTTTGACAGTACACAATGTACCACACTCCCATCAGACACCCAGCACACCACACACCACTGACAGTACACAATGTACCACACCCCCATCAGACACCCAGCACACCGCACACCACTGACAGTACACAATGTACCACACCCCCATCAGGCACCCAGCACACCGCACACCACTGACAGTACACAATGTACCATATCCCCATCAGACACCCAGCACACCGCACACCACTGACAGTACACAATGTACCACACCCCCATCAGACACCCAGCACACCACACAACTTTGACAGTACACAATGTACCACACCCCCATCAAACACCCCGCACACCAAACACCACTGACAGTACACAATGTACCACACCCCCATCAGGCACCCAGCACACCGCACACCACTGACAGTACACAATGTACCACACCCCCATCAGGCACCCAGCACACCGCACACCACTGACAGTACACAATGTACCACACCCCCATCAGGCACCCAGCACACCACACACCACTGACAGCACACAATGTACCACACCCCCATCAGACACCCAGCACACCGCACACCACTGACAGTACACAATGTACCACACCCCCATCAGGCACTCAGCACACCGCACACCACTGACAGCACACAATGTACCACACCCCCATCAGGCACCCAGCACACCGCACACCACTGACAGTACACAATGTACCACACCCCCGATCGGCATCCAGCACACCGCACACCACTGACAGTACACAATGTACCACACCCCCATCAGAAACCCAGCACACCGCATACCACTGGCAGTACACAATGTACCACACCCCCATCAGACACCCAGCACCCCACACACCACTGACAGTACACAATGTACCACACCCCCATCAGACACCCAGCACACCGCACACCACTGACAGTACACAATGTACCACACCCCCATTTGACACCCAGCACACCGCACACCACTGACAGTACACAATGTACCACACCCCCATCAGACACCCAGCACACGGCACACCACTGACAGTACACAATGTACCACACCCCCATCAGGCACTCAGCACACCGCACACCACTGACAGTACACAATGTACCACACCCCCATCAGACACCCAGCAGACCGCACACCACTGACAGCACACAATGTACCACACCCCATCAGACACCCAGCACACCGCGCACCACTGACAGTACACAATGTACCACAGCCCCATCAGACACCCAAAACACTACACACCACTGACAGTACACAATGTACCAGACCCCCATCAGGCAACCAGCACACCACACACCACTGACAGTACACAATGTACCACACCCCCATCAGACACCCAGCACACCACACACCACTGACAGTACACAATGTACCACAGTCCCATCAGACACCCAGCACACCACACACCACTGACAGTACACAATGTACCAGACCCCCATCAGGCAACCAGCACACCACACACCACTGACAGTACACAATGTACCACACCCCCATCAGACACCCAGCACACCGCACACCACTGACAGTACACAATGTACCACACCCCCATCAGACACCCAGCACACCGCACACCACTGACAGTACACAATGTACCACAGCCCCAACAGACACCCAGCGCACCGCACACCACTGACAGTACACAATGTACCACAGCCCCAACAGACACCCAGCGCACCGCACACCACTGACAGTACACAATGTACCACAGCCCCATCAGGCACCCAGCACACCACACACCACTGACAGTACACAATGTACCACACCCCCATCAGGCACTCAGCACACCGCACACCACTGACAGTACACAATGTACCACAGCCCCATCAGACACCCAGCACACCGCACACCACTGACAGTACACAATGTACCACACCCCCATCAGGCACCCAGCACACCGCACACCACTGACAGTACACAATGTACCACAGCCCCATCAGACACCCAGCAGACCGCACACCACTGACAGCACACTATGTACCACACCCCATCAGACACCCAGCACACCGCGCACCACTGACAGTACACAATGTACCACTCCCCCATCAGACACCCAGCACACCGCACACCACTGACAGTACACAATGTACCACAGTCCCATCAGACACCCAGCACACCACACACCACTGACAGTACACAATGTACCAGACCCGCATCAGGCAACCAGCACACCACACACCACTGACAGTACACAATGTACCACAGTCCCATCAGACACCCAGCACACCACACACCACTGACAGTACACAATGTACCAGACCCCCATCAGGCACCCAGCACACCGCACACCACTGACAGTACACAATGTACCACAGTCCCATCAGACACCCAGCACACCACACACCACTGACAGTACACAATGTACCAGACCCCCATCAGGCAACCAGCACACCACACACCACTGACAGTACACAATGTACCACAGCCCCAACAGACACCCAGCACACCGCACACCACTGACAGTACACAATGTACCACAGCCCCATCAGGCACCCAGCACACCACACACCACTGACAGTACACAATGTACCACAGCCTCATCAGACACCCAGCACACCGCACACCACTGACAGTACACAATGTACCACACCCCCATCAGGCACCCAGCACACCGCACACCACTGACAGTACACAATGTACCACACCCATCAGGCACCCAGCACACCGCATCCCACTGACAGTACACAATGTACCACAGCCCCATCAGACACACAGAACACCGCACACCACTGACAGTACACAATGTACCACACCCCCATCAGACACCCAGCACACCACACACCACTGACAGTACACAATGTACCACACCCCCATCAGACACCCAGAACACCGCACACCACTGACAGCACACAATGTACCACACCCCCATCAGGCACCCAGCACACCGCACACCACTGACAGTACACAATGTACCACACCCCCATCAGACACCCAGAACACCGCACACCACTGACAGTACACAATGTACCACACCCCCATCAGGCACCCAGCACACCGCACACCACTGACAGTACACAATGTACCACAGCCCCATCAGACACCCAGCACACCGCACACCACTGACAGTACACAATGTACCACAACCCCATCAGACACCCAGCACACGGCACACCACTGACAGTACACAATGTACCACACCCCCATCAGACACCCAGCACACCGCACACCACTGACAGTACACAATGTACCACAGCCCCATCAGACACCCAGCAAACCGCACACCACAGACAGTACACAATGTACCACAGTCCCATCAGACACCCAGCACACCGCACACCACTGACAGTACACAATGTACCACACCCCCATCAGGCACCCAGCACACCGCACACCACTGCCAGTACACAATGTACCACAGCCCCATCAGACACCCAGCACACCGCACACCACTGACAGTACACAATGTACCACACCCCCATCAGGCACCCAGCACACCGCACACCACTGACAGTACACAATGTACCACACCCCCATCAGACACCCAGCACACTGCACACCACTGACAGTACACAATGTACCACACCCCCATCAGACACCCAGCACACCGCACACCACTGACAGTACACAATGTACCACACCCCCATCAGACACCCAGCACACGGCACACCACTGACAGTACACAATGTACCACACCCCCATCAGACACCCAGCACACCGCACACCACTGACAGTACACAATGTACCACACCCCCATCAGACACCCAGCACACCGCACACCACTGACAGTACACAATGTACCACACCCCCATCAGTTACCCAGCACACCGCACACCACTGACAGTACACAATGTACCACACCCCCATCAGGCACCCAGCACACTGCACACCACTGACAGTACACAATGTACCACACCCCCATCAGAAACCCAGCACACCACACACCACTGACAGTACACAATGTACCACACCCCCATCAGGCACCCAGCACACTGCACACCACTGACAGTACACAATGTACCACACCCCCATCAGACACCCAGCACACCGCACACCACTGACAGTACACAATGTACCACACCCCCATCAGGCACCCAGCACACTGCACACCACTGACAGTACACAATGTACCACATCCCCATCAGACACCCAGCACACCACACACCACTAACAGTACACAATGTACCACACCCCCATCAGTTACCCAGCACACCGCACACCACTGACAGTACACAATGTACCACACCCCCATCAGGCACCCAGCACACTGCACACCACTGACAGTACACAATGTACCACACCCCCATCAGACACCCAGCACACCGCACACCACTGACAGTACACAATGTACCACACCCCCATCAGACACACAGCACACCGCAAACCACTGACAGTACACAATGTACCACACCCCCATCAGACACCCAGCACACCGCAAACCACTGACAGTACACAATGTACCACACCCCCATCGGACACCCAGCGCACCACACACCACTGACAGTACACAATGTACCACACCCCCATCAGGCACCCAGCACACCACACACCACTAACAGTACACAATGTACCACAGCCCCATCAGACACCGCACACACCGCACACCACTGACAGTACACAATGTACCACACCCCCATCAGACACCCAGCACACTGCACACCACTGACAGTACACAATGTACCACACCCCCATCAGACACCCAGCTCACCACACACCACTGACAGTACACAATGTACCACACCCCCATCAGACAGCCAGCACACCGCACACCACTGACAGTACACAATGTACCACACCCTCATCAGACACCCAGCACACCGCACACCACTGACAGTACACAATGTGCCACACCCACATCCGACACCCAGCTCACCGCACACCACTGACAGTACACAATGTACCACACCCTCATCAGACACACAGCACACCGCACACCACTGACAGTACACAATGTACCACACCCCCATCAGGCACCCAGCACACCGCACACCGCTGCCAGTACACAATGTACCACAACCCCATCAGGCACCCAGTACACCGCACACCACTGACAGTACACAATGTACCACACCCCCATCAGACACCCAGCACACCGCACACCACTGACAGTAAACAATGTACCACACCCCCATCAGACATCCAGCACACCGCACACCACTGACAGTACACAATGTACCTCAACCCCATCATACACCCAGCACACCGCACACCACTGACAGTACACAATGTACCACACCCCCATCAGACACCCAGCACACCACACACCACTGACAGTACACAATGTACCACACCCCCATCAGACACCCAGCATACCGCACACCACTGACAGTACACAATGTACCGCACCCCCATCAGACACCCAGCACACCACACACCATTGACAGTACACAATGTACCAAACCCCCATCAGGCACCCAGCTCACCACACACCACTGACAGTACACAATGTACCACACCCCCATCAGACACCCAGCACACCGCACACCACTGACAGTACACAATGTACCACATCCCCATCAGACAACCAGCGCACCGCACACCACTGACAGTACACAATGTACCGCACCCCCATCAGACACCCAGCGCACCACACACCACTGACAGTACACAATGTACCACACCCCCATCAGGCACCCAGCACACCACACACCACTGACAGTACACAATGTACCACAGCCCCATCAGACACCCAGCTCACCACACACCACTGACAGTACACAATGTACCACAGCCCCATCAGACACCCAGCGCACCGCACACCACTGACAGTACACAATGTACCACAGCCCCATCAGACACCCAGCGCACCGCACACCACTGACAGTACACAATGTACCACACCCCCATCAGGCACCCAGCACACCACACACCACTGACAGTACACAATGTACCACACCCCCATCACGCACACAGCACACCGCACACCACTGACAGTACACAATGTACCACACCCCCCATCAGACACCGAGCACACCACACACCACTGACAGTACACAATGTACCACACCACCATCAGGCACCCAGCACACCGCACACCACTGACAGTACACAATGTACCACACCCCCATCAGACACCCAGCACACCGCACACCACTGACAGTTCACAATGTACCACACCCCCATCAGGGACCCAGCACACCACACACCACTGACAGTACACAGTGTACCACACCCCCATCAGACACCCAGCACACCACACACCACTCACAGTACACAATGTACCACAGCCCCATCAGGCACCCAGCACACCACACACCACTGACAGTACACAATGTACCACACCCCCATCAGACACCCAGCACACCGCACACCACTGACAGTACACAATGTACCACATCCCCATCAGACACCCAGCTCACCGCACACCACTGACAGTACACAATGTCCCACACCCCCATCAGGCACCCAGCACACCGCACACCACTGACAGTTCACAATGTACCACACCCCCATCAGGGACCCAGCACACCACACACCACTGACAGTACACAGTGTACCACACCCCCATCAGACACCCAGCACACCACACACCACTCACAGTACACAATGTACCACAGCCTCATCAGACACCCAGCACACCGCACACCACTGACAGTACACAATGTACCACACCCGCATCAGGCACCCAGCACACCGCACACCACTGACAGTACACAATGTACCACACCCATCAGGCACCCAGCACACCGCATCCCACTGACAGTACACAGTGTACCACACCCCCATCAGGCACCCTGCGCACCGCACACCACTGACAGTACACAATGTACCACAGTCCCATTCGGCACCCAGCACACCGCACAACACTGACAGTACACAATGTACCACACCCCCATCAGACACACAGAACACAGCACACCACTGACAGTACACAATGTACCTCACCCCCATCAGACACCCAGCACACCGCACACCACTGACAGTACACAATGTACCACACCCCCATCAGACACCCAGCACACCACACACCACTGACAGTACACAATGTACCACACCCCCATCAGACACCCAGAACACCGCACACCACTGACAGCACACAATGTACCACAGCCCCATCAGACACCCAGCACACCACACACCACTGACAGCACACAATGTACCACAGCCCCATCAGACACACAGAACACCGCACACCACTGACAGTACACAATGTACCACACCCCCATCAGACACCCAGAACACCGCACACCACTGACAGTACACAATGTACCACACCCCCATCAGGCACCCAGCACACCACACACCACTGACAGTACACAATGTACCACACCCCCATCAGACACCCAGCACACCGCACACCACTGACAGCACACAATGTACCACAGCCCCATCAGACACCCAGCACACCGCACACCACTGACAGTACACAATGTACCACACCCCCATCAGGCACCCAGCACACCGCACACCACTGACAGTACACAATATATCACACCCCCATCAGACACCCAGCACAGCACACACCACTGACAGTACACAATGTACCACACCCCCATCAGACACCCAGCACACCGCACACCACTGACAGTACACAATGTACCACACCCCCATCAGACACCCAGCACCCCGCACACCACTGACAGTACACAATGTACCACACCCCCATCAGACACCCAGCACCCCGCACACCACTGACAGTACACAATGTACCACAGCCCCTTCAGGCACCCAGCACACCGCACACCACTGACAGTACACAATGTACCACACCCCCATCAGGCACCCAGCACACCGCACACCACTGACAGTACACAATATATCACAGCCCCATCAGACACCCAGCACAGCACACACCACTGACAGTACACAATGTACCACACCCCCATCAGACACCCAGCACACCACACACCACTGACAGTACACAATGTACCACACCCCCATCAGACACCCAGCACACCGCACACCACTGACAGCACACAATGTACCACAGCCCCATCAGACACCCAGCACACCGCACACCACTGACAGTACACAATGTACCACACCCCGATCAGACTCCCAGCACACCACACACCACTGACAGTACACAATGTACCACACCCCCATCAGGCACCCAGCACACCGCACACCACTGACAGTACACAATATATCACACCCCCATCAGACACCCAGCACAGCACACACCACTGACAGTACACAATGTACCACACCCCCATCAGACACCCAGCACACCGCACACCACTGACAGTACACAATGTACCACACCCCCATCAGACACCCAGCACACCACACACCACTGACAGTACACAATGTACCACACCCCCATCAGGCACCCAGCTCACCGCACACCACTGACAGTACAGAATGTACCACACCCCCATTAGACACCCAGCACACCACACACCACTGACAGTGCACAATGTACCACAGCCCCATCAGACACCCAGCACACCGCACCCCACTGACAGTAGACAATGTACCACTGCCCCATCAGACACCCAGCACACCGCACACTACTGACAGTACACAATGTAACACACCCCCCATCAGGCACCCAGCACACCGCACACCACTGACAGTACACAATGTGCCACACCCTCATCAGACACCCAGCACACCGCACACCACTGACAGTACACAATGTACCACAGCCCCATCAGACACCCAGCACACGGCACACCACTGACAGTACACAATGTACCACACCCCCATCAGACACCCAGCACACCGCACACCACTGACAGTACACAATGTACCACAGCCCCATCAGACACCCAGCAAACCGCACACCACTGACAGTACACAATGTACCACAGTCCCATCAGACACCCAGCACACCGCACACCACTGACAGTACACAATGTACCACACCCCCATCAGGCACCCAGCACACCGCACACCACTGCCAGTACACAACGTACCACAGCCCCATCAGACACCCAGCACACCGCACACCACTGACAGTACACAATGTACCACACCCCCATCAGACACCCAGCACACCGCACACCACTGACAGTACACAATGTACCACACCCCCATCAGACACCCAGCACACCGCACACCACTGACAGTACACAATGTACCACACCCCCATCAGACACCCAGCACACCGCACACCACTGACAGTACACAATGTACCACACCCCCATCGGACACCCAGCGCACCACACACCACTGACAGTACACAATGTACCACACCCCCATCAGGCACCCAGCACACCACACACCACTGACAGTACACAATGTACCACAGCCCCATCAGACACCGCACACACCGCACACCACTGACAGTACACAATGTACCACACCCCCATCAGACACCCAGCACACTGCACACCACTGACAGTACACAATGTGCCACACCCACATCAGACACCCAGCTCACCACACACCACTGACAGTACACAATGTACCACACCCCCATCAGACACCCAGCACACCGCACACCACTGACAGGACACAATGTACCACAGCCCCATCAGACACCCAGCACACCGCACACCACTGACAGCACACAATGTGCCACACCCACATCAGACACCCAGCTCACCGCACACCACTGACAGTACACAATGTACCACACCCTCATCAGACACCCAGCACACCGCACACCACTGACAGTACACAATGTACCACACCCCCATCAGGCACCCAGCACACCGCACACCGCTGCCAGTACACAATGTACCACACCCCCATCAGGCACCCAGCACACCGCACACCACTGACAGTACACAATGTACCACACCCCCATCAGACACCCAGCACACCGCACACCACTGACAGTACACAATGTACCACACCCCCATCAGACACCCAGCACACCGCACACCACTGACAGTACACAATATACCTCAACCCCATCAGACACCCAGCACACCGCACACCACTGACAGTACACAATGTACCACACCCCCATCAGACACCCAGCACACCATACACCACTGACAGTACACAATGTACCACACCCCCATCAGGTACCCAGCACACCGCACACCACTGACAGTACACAATGTACCACAGTCCCATCAGGCACACAGCACACCGCACACCACTGACAGTACACAATGTACCACACCCCCATCAGACACCCAGCACACCGCACACCACTGACAGTACACAATGTACCACACCCCCATCAGACACCCAGCACACCACACACCACTGACAGTACACAATGTACCTCACCCCCATCAGACACCCAGCACACCACACACCACTGACAGTACACAATGTACCACAGCCCCATCAGACACCCAGCACACCGCACACCACTGACAGTACACAAAGTACCACACCCCCATCAGACACCCAGCACACCACACACCACAGACAGTACACAATGTACCTCATCCCCATCAGACACCCAGCACACCGCACACCACTGACAGTACACAGTGTACCACACCCCCATCAGGCACCCAGCACATCGCACACCACTGACAGTACACAATGTACCACACCCCCATCAGACACCCAGCACATCGCACACCACTGACAGTACACAATGTACCACACCCCCATCAGACACCCAGCACACCACACACCACTGACAGTACACAATGTACCACACCCCTATCAGACACTCAGCACAACGCACACCACTGACAGTACACAATGTACCACACCCTCATCAGGCACCCAGCACACCACACACCACTGACAGTACACAATGTACCACACCCCCATCAGGCACCCAGCACACCACACACCACTGACAGTACACAATGTACCACACCCCCATCAGACACCCAGCGCACCGCACACCACTGACAGTACACAATGTACCACACCCCCATCAGACACCCAGCACACCGCACACCACTGACAGTACATAATGTACCACACCCCCATCAGACACCCAGCGCACCGCACACCACTGACAGTACACAATGTACCACACCCCCATCAGACACCCAGCTCACCGCACACCACTGACAGTACACAATGTACCGCACCCCCATCAGACACCCAGCGCACCACACACCACTGACAGTACACAATGTACCGCACCCCCATCAGACACCCAGCGCACCACACACCACTGACAGTACACAATGTACCACAGCCCCATCAGACACCCAGCGCACCGCACACCACTGACAGTACACAATGTACCGCACTCCCATCAGACACCCAGCGCACCGCACACCACTGACAGTACACAATGTACCACACCCCCATCAGGCACCCAGCACACCACACACCACTGACAGTACACAATGTACCACAGCCCCATCAGACACCGCACACACCGCACACCACTGACAGTACACAATGTACCACACCCCCATTAGACACCCAGCACACTGCACACCACTGACAGTACACAATGTGCCACACCCACATCAGACACCCAGCTCACCACACACCACTGACAGTACACAATGTACCACACCCCCATCAGACACCCAGCACACCGCACACCACTGACAGTACACAATGTACCACACCCTCATCAGACACCCAGCACACCGCACACCACTGACAGTACACAATGTGCCACACCCACATCAGACACCCAGCTCACCGCACACCACTGACAGTACACAATGTACCACACCCTCATCAGACACCCAGCACACCGCACACCACTGACAGTACACAATGTACCACACCCCCATCAGGCACCCAGCACACCGCACACCGCTGCCAGTACACAATGTACCACACCCCCATCAGGCACCCAGCACACCGCACACCACTGACAGTACACAATGTACCACACCCCCATCAGACACCCAGCACACCGCACACCACTGACAGTACACAATGTACCACACCCCCATCAGACACCCAGCACACCGCACACCACTGACAGTACACAATGTACCTCAACCCCATCAGACACCCAGCACACCGCACACCACTGACAGTACACAATGTACCACACCCCCATCAGACACCCAGCACACCATACACCACTGACAGTACACAATGTACCACACCCCCATCAGGTACCCAGCACACCGCACACCACTGACAGTACACAATGTACCACAGTCCCATCAGGCACACAGCACACCGCACACCACTGACATTACACAATGTACCACAGCCCCATCAGACACCCAGCACACCGCACACCACTGACAGTACACAAAGTACCACACCCCCATCAGACACCCAGCACACCACACACCACTGACAGTACACAATGTACCTCACCCCCATCAGACACCCAGCACACCACACACCACTGACAGTACACAATGTACCTCATCCCCATCAGACACCCAGCACACCGCACACCACTGACAGTACACAGTGTACCACACCCCCATCAGGCACCCAGCACATCGCACACCACTGACAGTACACAATGTACCACACCCCCATCAGACACCCAGCACACCACACACCACTGACAGTACACAATGTACCACACCCCTATCAGACACTCAGCACAACGCACACCACTGACAGTACACAATGTACCGCACCCCCATCAGACACCCAGCGCACCGCACACCACTGACAGTACACAATGTACCACAGCCCCATCAGACACCCAGCGCACCGCACACCACTGACAGTACACAATGTACCACACCCCCATCAGGCACCCAGCACACCACACACCACTGACAGTAGACAATGTACCACACCCCCATCACGCACACAGCACACCGCACACCACTGACAGTACACAATGTACCACACCACCATCAGGCACCCAGCACACCGCACACCACTGACAGTACACAATGTACCACAACCCCATCAGACACCCAGCACACCGCACACCACTGACAGTTCACAATGTACCACACCCCCATCAGGGACCCAGCACACCACACACCACTGACAGTACACAGTGTACCACACCCCCATCAGACACCCAGCACACCACACACCACTGACAGTACACAATGTACCACACCCCCATCAGACACCCAGCACACCACACACCACTCACAGTACACAATGTACCACACTCCCATCAGACACCCAGCACACCACACACCACTGACAGTACACAATGTACCACACCACCATCAGGCACCCAGCACACCGCACACCACTGACAGTACACAATGTACCACAACCCCATCAGACACCCAGCACACCGCACACCACTGACAGTTCACAATGTACCACACCCCCATCAGGGACCCAGCACACCACACACCACTGACAGTACACAGTGTACCACACCCCCATCAGACACCCAGCACACCACACACCACTGACAGTACACAATGTACCACACCCCCATCAGACACCCAGCACACCACACACCACTCACAGTACACAATGTACCACACTCCCATCAGACACCCAGCACACCACACACCACTGACAGTACACAATGTACCACACCCCCATCAGGCACCCAGCTCACCGTACACCACTGACAGTACACAATGTACCACACCCCCATCAGACAGCCAGCACACCGCACACCACTGACAGTACACAATGTACCACAGCCCCATCAGACACCCAGCACACCGCACACCACTGACAGTACACAATGTACCACACCCCCATCAGACACCCAGCACACCACACACCACTGACAGTACACAATGTACCACAGCCCCATCAGAGACCCAGAACACCACACACCACTGACAGTACACCAAGTACCACACCCCATCAGACACCCAGCACACCGCACACCACTGACAGTACACAATGTACCACACCCCCATCAGACACCCAGCACACCGCACACCACTGACAGTACACAATGTACCACACCCCCATCAGACACTCAGCACACTGCACACCACTGACAGTACACAATGTACCACACCCACATCAGACACCCAGCACACCACACACCACTGACAGTACACAATGTACCACACACCCATCAGACACCCAGCACACCGCACACCACTGACAGTACACAATGTACCACAGCCCCATCAGACACCCAGCACACCGCACACCACTGACAGTACACAATGTACCACACCCCCATCAGGCACCCAGCACACCGCACACCACTGACAGTACACAATGTACCACACCCCCATCAGACACCCAGCACACCGCACACCACTGAGTGTCTGTGTGTGTATTACAGTGTGTGTGTGTGTGTGTGTTAGTGTCTGTGTATGTGTGAGTGTATTACTGTCTCTGTCTGTGTGTGTAAGTGTATTACTGTATGTGTGTGTGTGAGTGTGTGTCAGTGTCTGTGTTTGTGTTAGTGTCTGTGTGCGTGTGTGTGTGTATTACTGTGTGTGTGTGTTACTGTCTCTGTATGTGTGTGTTTGTGTGTCAGTGTCTGTGTGCGTGTGTGTGTTACTGTCTCTGTGAGTGTGCGTGTGTGTGTGTTACTGTCTGTGTGTGTGTGTGTGTGTGTCAGTGTGTGTGTGTTACTGTCTCTGTGTGTGTGTGTGTGTGAGTGTGTGTCAGTGTCTGTATGTGTGAGTGTGTTTTTGTCTGTGTGTGTGTGTGTGTGTTAGTGTCTGTGTGTGTGTCAGTGTATTACTGTGTGTGTGTGTGAGTGTGTCAGTGTCTGTGTGTGTGTTACTGTCTCTGTATGTATGTGTGTGTGTGTGTGAGTGTGTTACTGTCTCTGTATGTATGTGCGTGTGTGTGTGTATGTGTGTTACTGTCTCTGTATGTGTGTGTTTGTGTGTCAGTGTCTGTGTGTGTGTGTGTGTTACTGTCTGTGTGTGTGTGTGAGTGTGTGTTACTGTCTCTGTATGTATGTGTTTGTGTGTCAGTGTCTGTGTGTGTGTGTGTTACTGTCTCTGTATGTATGTGTTTGTGTGTGAGTGTGTGTTACTGTCTGTGTGTGTGTGTGTTACTGTCTCTGCGTGTGTGTGTGTGTGTTACTGTCTCTGTATGTATGTGTTTGTGTGTGTGAGTGTGTGTTACTGTCTGTGTGTGTGTGTGTTACAGTCTCTGTGTGTGTGTGTGAGTGTGTGTTACTGTCTCTGTATGTATGTGTTTGTGTGTCAGTGTCTGTGTGTGTGTGTGTTACTGTCTCTGTATGTATGTGTTTGTGTGTCAGTGTCTGTATGTGTGAGTGTGTTTTTGTCTGTGTGTGTGAGTGTATTACTGTGTGTGTGTGTGTTAGTGTCTGTGTGTGTGTCAGTGTATTACTGTGTGTGTGTGTGAGTGTGTCAGTGTCTGTGTGTGTGTTACTGTCTCTGTATGTATGTGTGTGTGTGTGAGTGTGTTACTGTCTCTGTATGTATGTGCGTGTGTGTGTGTATGTGTGTTACTGTCTCTGTATGTGTGTGTTTGTGTGTCAGTGTCTGTGTGTGTGTGTTACTGTCTCTGTATGTGTGAGAGTGTGTGTCAGTGTCTGTATGTGTGAGTGTGTTTTTGTCTGTGTGTGTGAGTGTATTACTGTGTGTGTGTGTGTCAGTGTCTGTGTGTGTGTGTTACTGTCTCTGTATGTGTGTGAGTGTGTGTCAGTGTCTGTATGTGTGAGTGCGTTTTTGTCTGTGTGTGTGAGTGTATTACTGTGTGTGTGTGTGTTAGTGTCTGTGTGTGTGTCAGTGTATTACTGTGTGTGTGTGTGAGTGTGTCAGTGTCTGTGTGTGTGTTACTGTCTCTGTATGTATGTGTGTGTGTGTGTGAGTGTGTTACTGTCTCTGCATGTATGTGCGTGTGTGTGTGTATGTGTGTTACTGTCTCTGTATGTGTGTGTTTGTGTGTCAGTGTCTGTGTGTGTGTGTGTGTTACTGTCTCTGTATGTGTGTGAGTGTGTGTCAGTGTCTGTATGTGTGAGTGTGTTTTTGTCTGTGTGTGTGAGTGTATTACTGTGTGTGTGTGTTAGTGTCTGTGTGTGTGTCAGTGTATTACTGTGTGTGTGTGTCAGTGTGTCAGTGTCTGTGTGTGTGTTACTGTCTCTGTATGTATGTGTGTGTGTGTTACTGTCTCTGTGTGTGTGTGTGAGTGTGTTACTGTCTCTGTATGTATGTGTTTGTGTGTCAGTGTCTGTGTGTGTGTGTGTGTTACTGTCTCTGTATGTGTGTGTTTGTGTGTCAGTGTGTGTGTGTGTGTGTGTTACTGTCTCTGTATGTATGTCTGTGTGTGTGAGTGTGTGTTACTGTCTGTGTGTGTGTGTGTGAGTGTGTGTTACTGTCTCTGTGTGTGTGTGTGTGAGTGTGTTACTGTCTCTGTATGTATGTGTTTGTGTGTCAGTGTCTGTGTGTGTGTGTGTGTGTTACTGTCTCTGTATGTATGTGTTTGTGTGTCAGTGTCTGTATGTGTGAGTGTGTTTTTGTCTGTGTGTGTGAGTGTATTACTGTGTGTGTGTGTGTTAGTGTTTGTGTGTGTGTCAGTGTATTACTGTGTGTGTGTGTGAGTGTGTCAGTGTCTGTGTGTGTGTTACTGTCTCTGTATGTATGTGCGTGTGTGTGTGTATGTGTGTTACTGTCTCTGTATGTGTGTGTTTGTGTGTGAGTGTGTGTGAGTGGGAGTGTGTTACTGTCTCTGTATGTGTGTGAGTGTGAGTGTGTGTTACTGTCTGTGTGTGTGTGTGAGTGTGTGTTACTGTCTCTGTGTGTGTGTGAGTGTGTTACTGTCTCTGTATGTGTGTGTTTGTGTGTCAGTGTCTGTGTGTGTGTGTGTTACTGTCTCTGTATGTATGTCTGCGTGTGTGAGTGTGTGTTACTGTCTGTGTGTGTGTGTGTGTGAGTGTGTGTTACTGTCTGTATGTGTGTGTGAGTGTGTGTTACTGTCTCTGTGTGTGTGTGTGAGTGTGTGTTACTGTCTGTGTGTGTGTGTGAGTGTGTCAGTGTCTGTGTGTGTGTGTTTGTGTGTTACTGTCTCTGTGTGTGTGTGTTACTGTCTGTGT
Organism: Scyliorhinus torazame; assembly: GCF_047496885.1. Lineage (NCBI taxonomy): Eukaryota > Metazoa > Chordata > Chondrichthyes > Carcharhiniformes > Scyliorhinidae > Scyliorhinus > Scyliorhinus torazame. The sequence continues at coordinate 1,063,963 of NW_027307762.1, read as the reverse complement.
GTGTGTGTGTGTGTTAGTGTCTCTGTATGTGTGTGTGTGTTTGTGTGTCAGTGTATGTGTGTGTGAGTGTGTTACTGTCTGTGTGTGTGTGTTTGTGTGTCAGTGTCTGTGTGTGTGTGTGTGTTACTGTCTGTGTGTGTGTGTGTGAGTGTGTTACTGTCTCTGTGTGTATGTGTGTATTACTGTGTGTGAGCGTGTTACTGTCTCTCTGTGAGTGTGTGTGTGTGTATTAGTATATATTTATTTGACTCCCTCCACACCACGCCGACCATACTTGTGATGTCTTTCCCAGGCTGATGTATAATTTCATTGTGTATTTCCCTTCCTCACAGTGAACCTCATCACAATTGTGGTCCTGAAGAGAAGAAACTGTGGGCTGTCCAAATGTGTGAGTTGTTACCTGTTGGCCATGGCAGTGGGGGATCTCCTGGTCGTGATTCTCGACCTGATATTCAGACACATTCCCATTGTTTTTAGGGAACAGTTTTATTTCCTGCGGTCCATCCCCGTGTGTAATATCCACGCCGCCCTGCTTTATGCAGCCACTGACTGTTCTGTCTGGTTCACCGTCACTTTCACCTTTGATCGATTTGTGGCCATTTGTTGCCCGAGGCTGAAAAGTAAATATTGCAGCGAGAAAGCGGCGGCTGTGGTTCTGGGGACAGTGGCTGTGCTGAGCTGTCTGAAGGACATTTCCTGGGGGGTGATGCTGTCCGGTGGGTATTGGCTGTGGAACAACCCCTGGTTTTGTGATGTCACAGAGGGTGTTGCGGTCTCTCCGGTCTGGGGACCAATCGAGTTCCTCCACCACATTCTAACCCCGGGTGTTCCATTCGCCCTGATTCTGCTGCTCAATGTTCTCACCGTCAGACACATTGTCCTGAGCAGCAGGGCCCGCAGGAGACTCCGGGCTCACAGCAGTGGGCACAGTGCCAGAGACCCGGAGATGGAGAGTCGCAGCAAATCCATCATCTTACTCTTCGTTATCTCCGCCAACTTCATCCTGTTATGGTCAACGTTAATGCTTTATTCTATATGGAAGCGGATGTACGATCTCGGGTATCGGTCTGTATGGTTAGATTATTATGTTATGGAATTGGGCTTCATGCTGCAGCTCCTGAGTTGCTGCACAAACACTGCGATTTACGCCGTGACACAGACTCAGTTCAGGCAGCAGTTGAAAAATGTGCTGAAAGTTCCCTTTAGTTTAATTCTTCAATTCGTTAAACACTGAGAGGAAACCCCACCCACACGGCATCTCTCTCCTCGCACTGCCGGTGAAACTGACCCTCCCCAGCCAGCCTCACCCTGATTTACCATTCTGCATGACCAGGACTATCGGTGGGTGGGTGTGACTCCCCCCATTGCCGATCAGCTGGGAGTGTGCTTCCCCGCATTGCCGGGCAGCTGGCTGTGTGCTTCCCCGCATTGCCGATCAGCTGGGTGTGTGCTTCCCCGCATTGCCGATCAGCTGGGTCTATCCTTCCCCCCATTGCCGATCAGTTGGGTGTGTCCTTCCCCGCATTGCCGATCAGCTGGGTCTATCCTTCCCCCCATTGCCGATCAGTTGGGTGTGTGCTTCACACCATTGCCGATCAGCTGGGTGTGTCCTTCCCCGCATTGCCGATCAGCTGGGTGTGTGCTTCCCCGCATTGCCGATCAGCTGGGAGTGTGCTTCCCCGCATTGCCGGGCAGCTGGGTGTGTCCTTCCCCCCATTGCCGATCAGCTGGGTGTGTCCTTCCCCCCATTGCCGATCAGCTGGGTGTGTGCTTCCCCGCATTGCCGATCAGCTGGGTGTGTCCTTCCCCCCATTGCCGATCAGCTGGGAGTGTGCTTCCCCCCATTGCCGATCAGCTCGGTGTGTGCTTCCCCGCATTGCCGATCAGCTGGCTGTGAGCTTCCCCCCATTGCCGATCAGCTGGGTGTGTGCTTCCCCGCATTGCCGATCAGCTGGGTGTGTGCTTCCCCCCATTGCCGATCAGCTGGGCGTGTGCTTCCCCCCATTGCCGATCAGCTGGGCGTGTGCTTCCCCCCATTGCCGATCAGCTGGGTGTGTGCTTCCCCCCATTGCCGATCAGCTGGGTGTGTGCTTTCCCCCATTGCCGATCAGCTGGGCGTGTGCTTCCCCCCATTGCCGATCAGCTGGGTGTGTGCTTTCCCCCATTGCCGATCAGCTGGGTGTGTGCTTCCCCGCATTGCCGCTCAGCTGGGTGTGTGCTTCCCCGCATTGCCGATCAGCTGGGTGTGTGCTTCCCCCCATTGCCGATCAGCTGGGTGTGTGCTTCCCCGCATTGCCGATCGGCTGGGTGTGTGCTTCCCCCCATTGCCGATCAGCTGGGTGTGTGCTTCCCCGCATTGCCGATCGGCTGGGTGTGTGCTTCCCCCCATTGCCGATCAGCTGGGTGTGTGCTTTCCCCCATTGCCGCTCAGCTGGGTGTGTGCTTCCCCGCATTGCCGATCAGCTGGGTGTGTGCTTCCCCCCATTGCCGATCAGCTGGGTGTGTGCTTCCCCGCATTGCCGATCGGCTGGGTGTGTGCTTCCCCCCATTGCCGATCAGCTGGGTGTGTGCTTCCCCGCATTGCCGATCAGCTGGGTGTGTGCTTCCCCCCATTGCCGATCAGCTGGGAGTGTGCTTCCCCCCATTGCCGATCGGCTGGGTGTGTGCTTCCCCCCATTGCCGATCAGCTGGGTGTGTGCTTTCCCCCATTGCCGATCAGCTGGGTGTGTGCTTCCCCCCATTGCCGATCAGCTGGGTGTGTGCTTCCCCGCATTGCCGATCGGCTGGGTGTGTGCTTCCCCCCATTGCCGATCAGCTGGGCGTGTGCTTCCCCCCATTGCCGATCAGCTGGGTGTGTGCTTCCCCCCCATTGCCGATCAGCTGGGCGTGTGCTTCCCCCCATTGCCGATCAGCTGGGCGTGTGCTTCCCCCCTTTGCCGATCAGCTGGGAGTGTGCGTCCCCCCATTGCCGAACAGCTGGGAGTGTGCTTCCCCCCATTGCCGATCAGCTGGGCGTGTGCTTCCCCCCATTGCCGATCAGCTGGGTGTGTGCTTCCCCGCATTGCCGATCAGCTGGGTGTGTGCTTCCCCCCATTGCCGATCAGCTGGGTGTGTGCTTCCCCGCATTGCCGATCAGCTGGGAGTGTGCTTCCCCCCATTGCCGATCAGCTGGGCGTGTGCTTCCCCCCATTGCCGATCAGCTGGGAGTGTCCTTCCCCGCATTGCCGATCAGCTGGGTGTGTGCTTCCCCCCATTGCCGATCAGCTGGGTGTGTGCTTCCCCGCATTGCCGATCAGCTGGGTCTGTCCTTCCCCCCATTGCCGATCAGCTGGGTGTTTCCTTCTCCCCATTGCCGATCAGCTGGGTGTGTGCTTCCCCCCATTGCCGATCAGCTGGGTATGTGCTTCCCCCCATTGCCGATCAGCTGGGTCTGTCCTTCCCCCCATTGCCGATCAGCTGGGTGTGTGCTTCCCCGCATTGCCGATCAGCTGGGTCTGTCCTTCCCCCCATTGCCGATCAGCTGGGTGTTTCCTTCCCCCCATTGCCGATCAGCTGGGTGTGTGCTTCCCCGCATTGCCGATCAGCTGGGTCTGTCCTTCCCCCCATTGCCGATCAGCTGGGTCTGTCCTTCCCCCCATTGCCGATCAGCTGGGTGTTTCCTTCCCCCCATTGCCGATCAGCTGGGTGTGTGCTTCCCCCCATTGCCGATCAGCTGGGTATGTGCTTCCCCCCATTGCCGATCAGCTGGGTGTGTGCTTCCCCTCATTGCCGATCAGCTGGGTCTGTCCTTCCCCCCATTGCCGATCAGCTGGGTCTGTCCTTCCCCCCATTGCCGATCAGCTGGGCGTGTGCTTCCCCCCATTGCCGATCAGCTGGGTGTGTGCTTCCCCCCATTGCCGATCAGCTGGGTCTGTCCTTCCCCGCATTGCCGATCAGCTGGGAGTGTCCTTCCCCGCATTGCCGATCAGCTGGGTGTGTGCTTCCCCCCATTGCCGATCAGCTGGGTGTGTGCTTCCCCCCATTGCCGATCAGCTGGGTGTGTCCTTCCCCCCCATTGCCGATCAGCTGGGTCTGTCCTTCCCCGCATTGCCGATCAGCTGGGTGTGTGCTTCCCCCCATTGCCGATCAGCTGGGTGTGTCCTTCCCCGCATTGCCGATCAGCTGGGTGTGTGCTTCCCCCCATTGCCGATCAGCTGGGTGTTTCCTTCCCCCCATTGCCGATCAGCTGGGTCTGTCCTTCCCCGCATTGCCGATCAGCTGGGTGTGTGCTTCCCCCCATTGCCGATCAGCTGGGTGTGTGCTTCCCCGCATTGCCGATCAGCTGGGTGTGTGCTTCCCCGCATTGCCGATCAGCTGGGTGTGTGCTTCCCCGCATTGCCGATCAGCTGGGTCTGTCCTTCCCCGCATTGCCGATCAGCTGGGTGTGTGCTTCCCCGCATTGCCGATCAGCTGGGTCTGTCCTTCCCCCCATTGCCGATCAGCTGGGTGTGTGCTTCCCCGCATTGCCGATCAGCTGGGTCTGTCCTTCCCCCCATTGCCGATCAGCTGGGTGTGTGCTTCCCCGCATTGCCGATCAGCTGTGTGTGTCCTTCCCCCCATTGCCGATCAGCTGGGTGTGTGCTTCCCCACATTGCCGATCAGCTGGGTCTGTCCTTCCCCCCATTGCCGATCAGCTGGGTGTGTGCTTCCCCGCATTGCCGATCAGCTTGGTGTGTGCTTCCCCCCATTGCCGATCAGCTGGGTGTGTCCTTCCCCCCATTGCCGATCAGCTGGGTCTGTCCTTCCCCCCATTGCCGATCAGCTGGGCGCGTGCTTCCCCGCATTGCCGATCAGCTGGGTGTGTGCTTCCCCCCATTGCCGATCAGCTCGGTGTGTGCTTCCCCGCATTGCCGATCAGCTGGGTGTGTCATTCCCCGCATTGCCGATCAGCTGTGTGTGTGCTTCCCCGCATTGCCGATCAGCTGGGTGTGTGCTTCCCCCCATTGCCGATCAGCTGGGTCTGTCCTTCCCCGCATTGCCGATCAGCTGGGTGTGTCCTTCCCCGCATTGCCGATCAGCTGTGTGTGTGCTTCCCCCCATTGCCGATCAGCTGGGTGTGTCCTTCCCCGCATTGCCGATCAGCTGGGTGTGTGCTTCCCCCCATTGCCGATCAGCTGGGTCTGTCCTTCCCCGCATTGCCGATCAGCTGGGTGTGTGCTTCCCCCCATTGCCGATCAGCTCGGTGTGTGCTTCCCCGCATTGCCGATCAGCTGTGTGTGTGCTTCCCCGCATTGCCGATCAGCTGGGTGTGTGCTTCCCCGCATTGCTGATCAGCTGGGTGTGTCCTTCCCCGCATTGCCGATCAGCTGTGTGTGTGCTTCCCCGCATTGCTGATCAGCTGGGTGTGTGCTTCCCCGCATTGCCGATCAGCTGTGTGTGTGCTTCCCCGCATTGCCGATCAGCTGGGAGTGTGCTTCCCCCCATTGCCGATCAGCTGGGTGTGTGCTTCCCCCCATTGCCGATCAGCTGGGAGTGTGCTTCCCCGCATTGCCGATCAGTTGGGTGTGTCCTTCCCCGCATTGCCGATCAGTTGGGTGTGTGCTTCCCCCCATTGCCGATCAGCTGGGAGTGTGCTTCCCCCCATTGCCGATCAGCTGGGTGTGTGCTTCCCCCCTTTGCCGATCAGCTGGGAGTGTGCTTCCCCGCATTGCCGATCAGTTGGGTGTGTGCTTCCCCCCATTGCCGATCAGCTGGGAGTGTCTTTCCCCCCATTGCCGATCAGCTGGGCCTGTCCTTCCCCCCATTGCCGATCTGTTGGGAGTGTCCTTCCCCCCATTGCCGATCAGCTGGGTGTGTGCTTCCCCCCATTGCCGATCAGCTGGGTGTGTCCCTCCCCCCATTGCCGATCAGCTGGGTGTGTGCTGCCCCGCATTGCCGATCTGTTGGGAGTGTCCTTCCCCCCATTGCCGATCAGCTGGGTGTGTGCTTCCCCCCATTGCCGATCAGCTGGGAGTGTCCTTCCCCCCATTGCCGATCAGCTGGGTGTGTGCTTCCCCCCATTGCCGATCAGCTGGGTGTGTCCTTCCCCCCATTGCCGATCAGCTGGGTGTGTGCTTCCATCCATTGCCGATCAGCTGGGTGTGTGCTTCCCCCCATTGCCGATCAGCTGGGTGTGTGCTTCCCCGCATTGCCGATCAGCTGGGTGTGTGCTTCCCCCCATTGCCGATCAGCTGGGAGTGTGCTTCCCCCCATTGCCGATCAGCTGGGTCTGTCCTTCCCCCCATTGCCGATCAGCTGGGCGTGTGCTTCCCCCATTGCCGATCAGCTGGGTGTGTGCTTCCCCCCATTGCCGATCAGCTGGATGTGTCCTTCCCCGCATTGCCGGGCAGCTGGGTCTGTCCTTCCCCCCATTGCCGATCAGCTGGGTGTGTGCTTCCCCCCATTGCCGATCAGCTGGGTGTGTCCTTCCCCCCATTGCCGATCAGCTGGGTCTGTCCTTCCCCCCATTGCCGATCAGCTGGGTGTGTGCTTCCCCCCATTGCCGATCAGCTGGGAGCGTGCTTCCCCGCATTGCCGATCAGCTGGGTGTGTGCTTCCCCCCATTGCCGATCAGCTGGGAGTGTCCTTCCCCCCATTGCCGATCAGCTGGGTGTGTGCTTCCCCCCATTGCCGATCAGCTGGGAGCGTGCTTCCCCGCATTGCCGATCAGCTGGGTGTGTGCTTCCCCCCATTGCCGATCAGCTGGGTGTGTGCTTCCCCCCATTGCCGATCAGCTGGGTGTGTGCTTCCCCGCATTGCCGATCAGCTGGGTGTGTCCTTCCCCGCATTGCCGATCAGCTGGGAGCGTGCTTCCCCGCATTGCCGATCAGCTGGGTCTGTCCTTCCCCCCATTGCCGATCAGCTGGGTGTGTGCTTCCCCCCATTGCCGATCAGCTGGGAGCGTGCTTCCCCGCATTGCCGATCAGCTGGGTCTGTCCTTCCCCCATTGCCGATCAGCTGGGTGTGACTCCCCCCATTGCCGATCAGCTGGGTGTGTGCTTCCCCGCATTGCCGATCAGCTGGGTGTGTGCTTCCCCCCATTGCCGATCAGCTGGGTGTGTGCTTCCCCCCATTGCCGATCAGCTGGGTCTGTCCTTCCCCCCATTGCCGATCAGCTGGGTGTGTGCTTCCCCCCATTGCCGATCAGCTGGGAGTGTCCTGCCCCGCATTGCCGATCAGCTGGGTGTGTGCTTCCCCCCATTGCCGATCAGCTGGGTGTGTGCTTCCCCCCATTGCCGATCAGCTGGGTCTGTCCTTCCCCCCATTGCCGATCAGCTGGGAGTGTGCGTCCCCCCATTGCCGATCAGCTGGGTCTGTCCTTCCCCCCATTGCCGATCAGCTGGGTGTGTGCTTCCCCGCATTGCCGATCAGCTGGGAGTGTGCTTCCCCGCATTGCCGATCAGCTGGGTGTGTGACTCCCCCCATTGCCGATCAGCTGGGTCTGTCCTTCCCCCCATTGCCGATCAGCTGGGTGTGTCCTTCCCCCCATTGCCGATCAGCTGGGTGTGTCCTTTCCCCCATTGCCGATCAGCTGGGTGTGTGCTTCCCCCCATTGCCGATCAGCTGGGAGTGTGCTTCCCCCCTTTGCCGAACAGCTGGGTCTGTCCTTCCCCGCATTGCCGATCAGCTGGGTGTGTGCTTCCCCACATTGCCGATCAGCTGGGAGTGTGCTTCCCCCCATTGCCGATCAGCTGGGTGTGTGCCTCCCCGCATTGCCGATCAGCTGGGTCTGTCCTTCCCCCCATTGCCGATCAGCTAGGTGTGTGCTTCCCCGCATTGCCGATCAGCTGGGTGTGTTCTTCCCCCCCTTTGCCGAACAGCTGGGTCTGTGCTTCCCCCCATTGCCGATCAGCTGGGTGTGTCCTTCCCCCCATTGCCGATCAGCTGGGTGTGTGCTTCCCCGCATTGCCGATCAGCTGGGAGTGTGCTTCCCCCCATTGCCGATCAGCTGGATGTGTGCTTCCCCGCATTGCCGATCAGCTGGGAGTGTGCTTCCCCCCATTGCCGATCAGCTGGGTGTGTTCTTCCCCCCCATTGCCGATCAGCTGGGTGTGTGCTTCCCCCCATTGCCGATCAGCTAGGTGTGTGCTTCCCCGCATTGCCGATCAGCTGGGTGTGTGCTTCCCCCCATTGCCGATCAGCTGGGTGTGTTCTTCCCCCCCATTGCCGATCAGCTGGGTGTGTGCTTCCCCCCATTGCCGATCAGCTGGGAGTGTGCTTCCCCGCATTGCCGATCAGCTGGATGTGTGCTTCCCCGCATTGCCGATCAGCTGGGTCTGTCCTTCCCCCCATTGCCGAACAGCTGGGTCTGTCCTTCCCCCCATTGCCGATCAGCTGGGTGTGTGCTTCCCCCCATTGCCGATCAGCTGGGTCTGTCCTTCCCCCCATTGCCGATCAGCTGGGTCTGTCCTTCCCCCCATTGCCGATCAGCTGGGTGTGTGCTTCCCCCCCACCGATCAGCTGGGTGTGTGCTTCCCCCCATTGCCGATCAGCTGGGTGTGTCCTTCCCCCCATTGCCGATCAGCTGGGCGTGTGCTTCCCCCCATTGCCGATCAGCTGGGTGTGTGCTTCCCCCCATTGCCGATCAGCTGGGTGTGTGCTTCCCCCCATTGCCGATCAGCTGGGTGTGTGCTTCCCCCCATTGCCGATCAGCTGGGAGTGTGCTTCCCCGCATTGCCGATCAGCTGGGTCTGTCCTTCCCCCCATTGCCGATCAGCTGGGTCTGTCCTTCCCCCCATTGCCGATCAGCTGGGTCTGCCCTTCCCCCCATTGCCGATCAGCTGGGTGTGTGCTTCCCCGCATTGCCGATCAGCTGGGTGTGTGCTTCCCCCCACTGCCGATCAGCTGGGTCTGTCCTTCCCCCCATTGCCGATCAGCTGGGTGTGTGCTTCCCCCCATTGCCGATCAGCTGGGTCTGTCCTTCCCCCCATTGCCGATCAGCTGGGTGTGTGCTTCCCCCCATTGCCGATCAGCTGGGTCTGCCCTTCCCCCCATTGCCGATCAGCTGGGTCTGTCCTTCCCCCCATTGCCGATCAGCTGGGTCTGTCCTTCCCCCCATTGCCGATCAGCTGGGTGTGTGCTTCCCCCCATTGCCGATCAGCTGGGTGTGTCCTTCCCCCCATTGCCGATCAGCTGGGTGTGTGCTTCCCCCCATTGCCGATCAGCTGGGTGTGTGCTTTCCCCCATTGCCGATCAGCTGGGCGTGTGCTTCCCCCCATTGCCGATCAGCTGGACGTGTGCTTCCCCCCATTGCCGATCAGCTGGGAGTGTGCGTCCCCCCATTGCCGATCAGCTGGGTGTGTGCTTCCCCCCATTGCCGATCAGCTGGGTGTGTGCTTCCCCGCATTGCCGATCAGCTGGGTGTGTGCTTCCCCGCATTGCCGATCAGCTGGGTCTGTCCTTCCCCCCATTGCCGATCAGCTGGGTGTTTCCTTCCCCCCATTGCCGATCAGCTGGGTGTGTGCTTCTCCGCATTGCCGATCAGCTGGGTCTGTCCTTCCCCCCATTGCCGATCAGCTGGGTGTGTCCTTCCCCGCATTGCCGATCAGCTGGGTGTGTCCTTCCCCCCATTGCCGATCAGCTGGGTGTGTCCTTCCCCCCATTGCCGATCAGCTGGGTGTGTCCTTCCCCGCATTGCCGATCAGCTGGGTCTGTCCTTCCCCCCATTGCCGATCAGCTGGGTCTGTCCTTCCCCCCATTGCCGATCAGCTGGGTCTGTCCTTCCCCCCATTGCCGATCAGCTGGGTGTGTGCTTCCCCCCCATTGCCGATCAGCTGGGTGTGTCCTTCCCCCCATTGCCGATCAGCTGGGTGTGTCCTTCCCCGCATTGCCGATCAGCTGGGTGTGTCCTTCCCCCCATTGCCGATCAGCTGGGAGTGTGCTTCCCCCCCATTGCCGATCAGCTGGGTGTGTGCTTCCCCCCATTGCCGATCAGCTGGGTCTGTCCTTCCCCGCATTGCCGATCAGCTGGGAGTGTCCTTCCCCCCATTGCCGATCAGCTGGGTCTGTCCTTCCCCCCATTGCCGATCAGCTGGGAGTGTCCTTCCCCCCATTGCCGATCAGCTGGGTCTGTCCTTCCCCCGCATTGCCGATCAGCTGGGTGTGTGCTTCCCCCCATTGCCGATCAGCTGGGTATGTGCTTCCCCCCATTGCCGATCAGCTGGGTGTGTGCTTCCCCCCATTGCCGATCAGCTGGGTCTGTCCTTCCCCCCATTGCCGATCAGCTGGGTGTGTCCTTCCCCGCATTGCCGATCAGCTGGGTGTTTCCTTCCCCCCATTGCCGATCAGCTGGGAGTGTCCTTCCCCCCATTGCCGATCAGCTGGGTGTGTGCTTCCCCCCATTGCCGATCAGCTGGGTCTGTCCTTCCCCGCATTGCCGATCAGCTGGGTGTGTGCTTCCCCCCATTGCCGATCAGCTGGGTGTGTGCTTCCCCCCATTGCCGATCAGCTAGGTGTGTGCTTCCACGCATTGCCGATCAGCTGGGTGTGTTCTTCCCCCCCTTTACCGAACAGCTGGGTGTGTGCTTCCCCGCATTGCCGATCAGCTGGGTGTGTCCTTCCCCCCATTGCCGATCAGCTGGGTGTGTGCTTCCCCGCATTGCCGATCAGCTGGGAGTGTGCTTCCCCCCATTGCCGATCAGCTGGATGTGTGTTTCCCCGCATTGCCGATCAGCTGGGAGTGTGCTTCCCCCCATTGCCGATCAGCTGGGTGTGTTCTTCCCCCCCATTGCCGATCAGCTGGGTGTGTGCTTCCCCCCATTGCCGATCAGCTAGGTGTGTGCTTCCCCGCATTGCCGATCAGCTGGGTGTGTTCTTCCCCCCCATTGCCGATCAGCTGGGTGTGTGCTTCCCCCCATTGCCGATCAGCTGGGAGTGTGCTTCCCCGCATTGCCGATCAGCTGGATGTGTGCTTCCCCGCATTGCCGATCAGCTGGGTGTGTTCTTCCCCCCATTGCCGATCAGCTGGGTGTGTGCTTCCCCCCATTGCCGATCAGCTGGGAGTGTGCTTCCCCGCATTGCCGATCAGCTGGGTGTGTGCTTCCCCGCATTGCCAATCAGCTGGGTGTGTTCTTCCCCGCATTGCCGATCAGCTGGGTGTGTGCTTCCCCCCATTGCCGATCAGCTGGGTCTGTCCTTCCCCCCATTGCCGATCAGCTGGGTCTGTCCTTCCCCCCATTGCCGATCAGCTGGGTGTGTGCTTCCCCCCATTGCCGATCAGCTGGGAGTGTGCTGCCCCCCATTGCCGATAAGCTGGGTGTGTGCTGCCCCGCATTGCCGATCAGCTGGGTGTGTGCTTCCCCGCATTGCCGATCAGCTGGGTGTGTCCTTCCCCCCATTGCCGATCAGCTGGGTCTGTCCTTCCCCGTATTGCCGATCAGCTGGGAGTGTCCTTCCCCGCATTGCCGATCAGCTGGGTGTGTGCTTCCCCCCATTGCCGATCAGCTGGGTGTGTGCTTCCCCCCATTGCCGATCAGCTGGGTGTGTGCTTCCCCCCATTGCCGATCAGCTGGGAGTGTGCTTCCCCGCATTGCCGATCAGCTGGGTCTGTCCTTCCCCCCATTGCCGATCAGCTGGGTGTGTCCTTCCCCCCATTGCCGATCAGCTGGGTCTGTCCTTTCCCGCATTGCCGATCAGCTGGGTCTGTCCTTCCTCCCATTGCCGATCAGCTGGGAGTGTGCTTCCCCGCATTGCCGATCAGCTGGGTCTGTCCTTCCCCCCATTGCCGATCAGCTGGGTGTGTGCTTCCCCGCATTGCCGATCAGCTGGGAGTGTCCTTCCCCGCATTGCCGATCAGCTGGGTGTGTGCTTCCCCCCATTGCCGATCAGCTGGGTGTGTCCTTCCCCGCATTGCCGATCAGCTGGGTGTGTGCTTCCCCGCATTGCCGATCAGCTGGGTGTGTGCTTCCCCCCATTGCCGATCAGCTGGGTGTGTGCTTCCCCCCATTGCCGATCAGCTGGGAGTGTGCTTCCCCGCATTGCCGATCAGCTGGGTCTGTCCTTCCCCCCATTGCCGATCAGCTGGGTCTGCCCTTCCCCCCATTGCCGATCAGCTGGGTCTGTCCTTCCCCCCATTGCCGATCAGCTGGGTCTGCCCTTCCCCCCATTGCCGATCAGCTGGGTGTGTGCTTCCCCGCATTGCCGATCAGCTGGGTGTGTGCTTCCCCCCATTGCCGATCAGCTGGGTCTGTCCTTCCCCCCATTGCCGATCAGCTGGGTGTGTGCTTTCCCCGCATTGCCGATCAGCTGGGTGTGTGCTTCCCCCCATTGCCGATCAGCTGGGTCTGTCCTTCCCCGCATTGCCGATCAGCTGGGTGTGTCCTTCCCCCCATTGCCGATCAGCTGGGTGTGTGCTTCCCCCCATTGCCGATCAGCTGGGTCTGTCCTTCCCCCCATTGCCGATCAGCTGGGTGTGTGCTTCCCCCCATTGCCGATCAGCTGGTTGTGTCCTTCCCCCCATTGCCGATCAGCTGGGTGTGTCCTTCCCCCCATTGCCGATCAGCTGGGTCTGCCCTTCCCCCCATTGCCGATCAGCTGGGTCTGTCCTTCCCCCCATTGCCGATCAGCTGGGTGTGTCCTTCCCCCCATTGCCGATCAGCTGGGTCTGTGCTTCCCCCCATTGCCGATCAGCTGGGTGTGTGCTTTCCCCCATTGCCGATCAGCTGGGTGTGTGCTTCCCCCCCATTGCCGATCAGCTGGGCGTGTGCTTCCCCCCATTGCCGATCAGCTGGGCGTGTGCTTCCCCCCATTGCCGATCAGCTGGGAGTGTGCGTCCCCCCATTGCCGATCAGCTGGGTGTGTGCTTCCCCCCATTGCCGATCAGCTGGGTGTGTGCTTCCCCGCATTGCCGATCAGCTGGGAGTGTGCTTCCCCCCATTGCCGATCAGCTGGGTGTGTGCTTCCCCGCATTGCCGATCAGCTGGGTGTGTGCTTCCCCCCCATGCCGATCAGCTGGGTGTGTGCTTCCCCCCATTGCCGATCAGCTGGGTGTGTGCTTCCCCCCATTGCCGATCAGCTGGGAGTGTCCTGCCCCGCATTGCCGATCAGCTGGGAGTGTGCTTCCCCGCATTGCCGATCAGCTGGGAGTGTCCTTCCCCCCATTGCCGATCAGCTGGGAGTGTCCTTCCCCGCATTGCCGATCAGCTGGGTGTGTGCTTCCCCGCATTGCCGATCAGCTGGGTCTGTCCTTCCCCCCATTGCCGATCAGCTGGGTGTTTCCTTCCCCCCATTGCCGATCAGCTGGGTCTGTCCTTCCCCCCATTGCCGATCAGCTGGGTCTGTCCTTCCCCCCATTGCCGATCAGCTGGGTGTGTCCTTCCCCGCATTGCCGATCAGCTGGGTGTGTGCTTCCCCCCCATTGCCGATCAGCTGGGTGTGTGCTTCCCCCCATTGCCGATCAGCTGGGTCTGTCCTTCCCCGCATTGCCGATCAGCTGGGAGTGTCCTTCCCCCCATTGCCGATCAGCTGGGTCTGTCCTTCCCCCCATTGCCGATCAGCTGGGAGTGTCCTTCCCCCCATTGCCGATCAGCTGGGAGTGTGCTTCCCCCCATTGCCGATCAGCTGGGTGTGTCCTTCCCCCCATTGCCGATCAGCTGGGAGTGTCCTTCCCCCCATTGCCGATCAGCTGGGTGTTTCCTTCCCCCCATTGCCGATCAGCTGGGTGTGTGCTTCCCCCCATTGCCGATCAGCTGGGTATGTGCTTCCCCCCATTGCCGATCAGCTGGGTGTGTGCTTCCCCCCATTGCCGATCAGCTGGGTCTGTCCTTCCCCCCATTGCCGATCAGCTGGGTCTGTCCTTCCCCCCATTGCCGATCAGCTGGGTCTGTCCTTCCCCCCATTGCCGATCAGCTGGGTCTGTCCTTCCCCCCATTGCCGATCAGCTGGGTGTGTCCTTCCCCCCATTGCCGATCAGCTGGGTATGTGCTTCCCCCCATTGCCGATCAGCTGGGTGTGTCCTTCCCCCCATTGCCGATCAGCTGGGTGTGTCCTTCCCCGCATTGCCGATCAGCTGGGTCTGTCCTTCCCCCCATTGCCGATCAGCTGGGAGTGTGCTTCCCCCCATTGCCGATCAGCAGGGTCTGTCCTTCCCCGCATTGCCGATCAGCTGGGTCTGTCCTTCCCCCCATTGCCGATCAGCTGGGTGTGTGCTTCCCCCCATTGCCGATCAGCTGGGTGTGTGCTTCCCCCCATTGCCGATCAGCAGGGTGTGTGCTTCCCCGCATTGCCGATCAGCTGGGTGTGTGTGACTCCCCGCATTGCTGATCAGCTGGGTGTGTGCTTCCCCGCATTGCCGATCAGCTGGGTGTGTGTGACTCCCCGCATTGCCGATCAGCTGGGTGTGTGTGACTCCCCGCATTGCCGATCAGCTGGGTGTGTGCTTCCCCGCATTGCCGATCAGCTGGGTGTGTGTGACTCCCCGCATTGCTGATCAGCTGGGTGTGTGCTTCCCACCAATGCCGATCAGTTGGGAGTGTCCTTCCCCGCATTGCCGATCAGCTGGGTCTGCCCTTCCCCCCATTGCCGATCAGCTGGGTGTGTCCTTCCCCGCATTGCCGATCAGCTGGGTATGTGCTTCCCCCCCATTGCTGATCAGCTGGGTGTGTGCTTCCCCGCATTGCCGATCAGCTGGGTGTGTGCTTCCCCCTATTGCTGATCAGCTGGGTGTGGGCTTCCCCGCATTGCCGATCAGCTGGGAGTGTGCTTCCCCCCATTGCTGATCAGCTGGGCGTGTGCTTCCCCCCATTGCTGATCAGCTGGGTGTGTGCTTCCCCGCATTGCCGATCAGCTGGGTGTGTGCTTCCCCCTATTGCTGATCAGCTGGGTGTGGGCTTCCCCGCATTGCCGATCAGCTGGGTCTGTCCTTCCCCCCATTGCCGATCAGCTGGGTGTGTGCCTCCCCCATTGCCGATCAGCTGGGTGTGTGCTTCCCCGCATTGCCGATCAGCTGGGTGTGTGCTTCCCCTCATTGCTGATCAGCTGGGTGTGTCCTTCCCCGCATTTCCGATCAGCTGGGTGTGTGCTTCCCCGCATTGCCGATCAGCTGGGTGTGTGCTTCCCCCTATTGCTGATCAGCTGGGTGTGTGCCTCCCCCCATTGCCGATCAGCTGGGTGTGTGCTTCCCCCTATTGCTGATCAGCTGGGTGTGTGCCTCCCCCCATTGCCGATCAGCTGAGAGTGTCCTTCCCCGCATTGCCGATCAGCTGGGTGTGTGCTTCCCCGCATTGCCGATCAGCTGGGAGTGTGCTTTCCCCGCTTTGCCGATCAGCTGGGTGTGTGCTTCACCCCATTGCCGATCAGCTGGGAGTGTCTTTTCCCCCATTGCTGATCAGCTGGATGTGTGCATCCCCCCATTGCCGATCAGCTGGGTCTGTCCTTCCCCCCATTGCCGATCAGCTGGGTGTGTGCTTCCCCCCATTGCCGATCAGCTGGGTGTGTGCTTCCCCCCATTGCCGAGCAGCTGGGTCTGTCCTTCCCCCCCATTGCCGATCAGCTGGGTGTGTCCTTCCCCCCCATTGCCGATCAGCTGGGTGTGTGCTTCCCCCCATTGCCGATCAGCTGGGTGTGTTCTGCCCCGCATTGCCGATCAGCTGGGTCTGTCCTTCCCCGCATTGCCGATCAGCTGGGTGTGTGCTTCCCCGCATTGCCGATCAGCTGGGTGTGTGCTTCCCCCCATTGCCGATCAGCTGGGTCTGTCCTTCCCCCCATTGCCGATCAGCTGGGTGTGTGCTTCCCCGCATTGCCGATCAGCTGGGTCTGTCCTTCCCTCCATGGCCGATCAGCTGGGTGTGTGCCTCCCCCCATTGCCGATCAGCTGGGTGTGTCCTTCCCCCCATTGCCGATCAGCTGGGTGTGTGCTTCCCCCCATTGCCGATCAGCTGGGTGTTTCCTTCCCCGCATTGTCGATCAGCTGGGTATGTGCTTCCCCGCATTGCCGATCAGCTGGGTGTGTGCTTCCCCGCATTGCCGATCAGCTGGGTATGTTCCCCCATCATGGCCGATCAGCTGGGTGTGTGACTCTCCCAATGCCGATCAGCTGGATGTGTGCTTCCCCGCATTGCCGATCAGCTGGGTATGTTCCCCCACCATGGCCGATCAGCTGGGTGTGTGACTCTCCCAATGCCGATCAGCTGGGTGTGTGCTTCCCCCCATTGCCGATCAGCTGGGTGTGTGCATCCCCCCATTGCCGATCAGCTGGGTCTGTCCTTCCCCCCCATTGCCGATCAGCTGGGTGTTTCCTTCCCCGCATTGCCGATCAGCTGGGTATGTGCCCCCACCATGGCCGATCTGCTGGGTGTGTGTGACTCTCCCAATGCCGCTCAGCTGGGTCTGTCCTTCCCCCCATTGCCGATCAGCTGGGTGTGTGCCCCCACCAAGGCCGATCAGCTGGGTGTGTGTGACTCTCCCAATGCCGATCAGCTGGGTGGGTGCCTCACACCTAAACACAGTCTGTGCAGCAGAATGTGCCCCAGACAGAGACTGAGACACAGACAGACACAGAGACACAGACAGAGGTACAGGGAGACACAGACAGAAACAGGGACACAGAGAGAGACACTGACAGAGACATAGACACAGACTGAGGCAGAGACAAAGACACAGACAGAGACACAGACAGAGGTACAGAGAGACACAGACAGAGACACAGACAGACATAGAGACACAGACAGAGGTACAGAGAGACACAGACGGAGACAGGGGCACAGACAGAGACACAGACAGAGACAGAGACACAGACAGAGACAGTGACACAGACAGAGACACAGACAGAGACACAGACAGAGACACAGATAGAGACAAACACACAGAAACAGACTGAGACAGAGGCAGTGACACAGGCAGAGACACAGGCAGAGATACAGAGACAGATACAGACACAGACAGAGGCATAGACGCAGATGGAGACACAAACACAGAAACAGACAGAGACACATGCAGAGACAGAGGCAGTGACACAGACAGAAACACAAACAGAGACACAGATAGAGACACAGGTAGAGACACTGACACAGCCTCAACAGAGACACAGACACAGAGAGATACAGACACAGACACAGACAGAGAAAGAGACACTGCCAGAGACACAGACAGAAATACAGACAGAGATACAGATAGAGACACAGATAGAGACACAGGGAGAGACACTGACACAGCCTCAACAGGGACACAGACACAGAGAGATACAGACACAGACACAGACAGAGACACAGACAGAGACGGAGACACAGAGAGAGATACAGACCGACACAGAGACACAGACAGAGACACAGACAGAGACACAGACAGAAACACAGACAGAGAGAGAATTGGACAGATACAGGCAGAGACACAGGCAGAGATTTACCATTCTGCATTACCAGGAGAGACTGTCGGTGGGTGGGTGTGACTCCCCCATGGCCGATCAGCTGGGTCTGTGTGACTCCCCCATGGCCGATGAGCTGGATCTGTGTGACTCCCCCATGGCCGATCAGCTGGGTCATTGTGACTCCCCCATGGCCGATCAACTGGGTCTGTGTGACTCTCCCATGGCCGATCAGCTGGTTCAGTGTGACTCCCCCATGGCCCGTCAGCTGTGTGTGTGCTTCCCCCCAGTGCCGATCAGCTCGGTGTGTGCTTCCCCCCATTGCCGATCAACTGGGTGTGTGTGACTCCCCCAATGCCGATCAGCTGGATGTGTGCCTCTCCCCATTGCCGATCAGCTGGATGTGTGCCTCTCACCATTGCCGATCAGCTGGGTGTGTGTTACTCCCCCAATGCCGATCAGCTGGGTGGGTGCCTCACACCTAAACACAGTCTGTGCAGCAGAATGTGCCCCAGATAGAGACAGAGACTGAGACACTGACAGACACGGAGATACAGACAGAGATAGAGAGTGAGACACAGAGACCGACAGACACAGAGACACAGACAGAGACAGAGACAGAGACTGAGACACAGACAGACATAAAGACACAGAGAGAGATAGACAGACACAGAGACACAGACAGAGACACAGAGAAAGACAGAGACACAGACAGACTAAGACACAGACAAACACAGAGACACAGACAGAGACACAGAGAGAGACAGGGACACAGACAGAGACAGGGACACAGACAGAGACAGAGATACAGACAGAGACACAGAGAGAGACAGAGACACAGGCAGAGACAGAGACAGGGACTGAGAGAGAGACAGATAGAGAGACACAGCGAGACACAGCTACACAGACAGAGACACAGACAGAGTTTGGAGGGAGCATTTCCAGTGCTGTCTTTGTGGGGAGCACTGACAGTGCTGATTGTGTGGTGGGAGCACTGACAGTGCTGGCTGTGTGGGGTAGCACTGGCAGTGCTGGCTGTGTGGGGGAGCACTGACAGTGCTGGCTGTGTAGTGGGAGCACTGACAGTGCTGGCTGTGTGGGGGAGCACTGACAGTGCTGGCAGTGCGGGGGGAGCACTGACAGTGCTGGCTGTGTGGTGGGAGCACTGACAGTGCTGGCTGTGTGGGGGGAGCACTGACAGTGCTGGCTGTCTGGTGGGAGCACTGACAGTGCTGGCTGTATGGGGGGAGCACTGACAGTGCTGGCTGTGTGGGGGAGCACTGACAGTGCTGGCTGTGTGGGGAGCACTGACAGTGCTGGTTGTGTGGTGGGAGCACTGACAGTGCTGGCTGTGTGGGGGAGCACTGACAGTGCTAGCTCTGTGGGAGAGCACTGGCAGTGCTGGCTGTGTGGGGCGCACTCTCAGTGCTGACTGTGGGTGGAGAACTGGCAGTGCTGGCTGTGTGGTGGGAGCACTGACAATGCTGGCTGTGAGGGTGGAGCACTGACAGTGCTGGTTGTGTGGGGAAGCACTGACAGTGCTGGCTGTGTGGGGGAGCACTGACAGTGCTGGCTGTGTGGTGGGATCACTGACAGTGCTGGCTGTGTGGTGGGAGCACTGACAGTGCCGTCTGTATGGTGGGAGCACTGACAGTGCTGGCTGTGTGATGGGAGCACTGATTGTGCTGGCTGCGTGGTGGGAGCACTGACAGTGCTGTCTGTGTGGTGGGAGCACTGACAGTGCCGTCTGTATGGTGGGAGCACTGACAGTGCTGTCTGTGTGATGGGAGCACTGACAGTGCTGGCTGTGTGGTGGGAGCACTGACAGTGCTGGCTGTGTGGTGGGAGCACTGACTGTGCTGGCTGTGTGGGGAGCACTGGCAGTGCTGGCTGTGTGGTGGGAGCACTGACAGTGCTGGCTGTGTGGTGGGAGCACTGACAGTGCTGGCTGTGTGGTGGGAGCACTGACAGTGCTGTCTGTGTGGAGGGAGCACTGACTGTGCTGGCTGTGTGGGGGAGCACTGGCAGTGCTGGCTGTGTGGGGGGAGCACTGACAGTGCTGTCTGTGTGGGGGAGGACCGACAGTGCTGGCTGTGTGGGGGGAGCACTGACAGTGCTGGCTGTATGGGGGAGCACTGACAGTGCTTGCTGTGTGGTGGGAGCACTGACAGTGCTGGCTGTGTGGGTGGGCACTGACAGTGCTGACTTACTGGTGGGAGCACTGACAGTGCTCGCTGTGTGGGGGAGCACTGAGAGTGCTGGCTGTATGGGGGGGGGGAGCACTGACAGTGCTGGCTGTGTGGGGGAGCACTGACAGTGCTGGCTGTGTGGGGAGCACTGACAGTGCTGGTTGTGTGGTGGGAGCACTGACAGTGCTGGCTGTGTGGGGGAGCACTGACAGTGCTGGCTGTGTGGTGGGAGCACTGACAGTGCTGGCTGTGTGGGGCGCACTCTCAGTGCTGACTGTGGGTGGAGAACTGGCAGTGCTGGCTGTGTGGTGGGAGCACTGACAATGCTGGCTGTGGGGAGCACTGACAGTGCTGGCTGTGTGGGGTGGGGTCACTGACAGTGTTGGCTGTGGGGGGAGCACTGACAGTGCTGGCTGTGTGGTGGCAGCACTGACAGTGCTGGCTCTGTGGGGGAGCACTGACAGTGCTGGCTGTGTGGTGGGAGCACTGACAGTGCTGGCTGTGAGGGTGGAGCACTGACAGTGCTGGTTGTGTGGGGAAGCACTGACAGTGCTGGCTGTGTGGGGGAGCACTGACAGTGCTGGCTGTGTGGTGGGAGCACTGACAGTGCCGCCTGTAAGGTGGGAGCACAGACAGTGCTGGCTGTGTGATGGGAGCACTGATTGTGCTGGCTGCGTGGTGGGAGCACTGACAGTGCTGTCTGTGTGGTGGGAGCACCGACAGTGCCGTCTGTATGGTGGGAGCACTGACAGTGCTGTCTGTGTGATGGGAGCACTGACAGTGCTGGCTGTGTGGTGGGAGCACTGACAGTGCTGGCTGTGTGGTGGGAGCACTGACTGTGCTGGCTGTGTGGGGGAGCACTGGCAGTGCTGGCTGTGTGGTGGGAGCACTGACAGTGCTGGCTGTGTGGTGGGAGCACTGACTGTGCTGGCTGTGTGGGGGAGCACTGGCAGTGCTGGCTGTGTGCGGGGAGCCCTGACAGTGCTGGCTGTGTGGTGGGAGCACTGCCAGTGCTGGCTGTGTGGGGAGGAGCACTGACAGTGCTGGCTCTGTGGGGAGCACTGACAGTGCTGGCTGAGTGGGGGTAGCACTGACAGTGCTGTCTGTGTGGGGAGCACTGACAGTGCTGTCTGTGTGGGGGGAGCACTGACAATGCTAGCTGTGTGGGGAAAGCACTGACACTGCTGGCTGTGTGGGGGGTGCACTGACAGTGCTGGCTGTGTGGGGGAGCACTGACAGTGCTGGCTGTGTGGTGGGAGCATTGACAGTGCTGGCTCTGTG
Organism: Scyliorhinus torazame; assembly: GCF_047496885.1. Taxonomy (NCBI): domain Eukaryota; kingdom Metazoa; phylum Chordata; class Chondrichthyes; order Carcharhiniformes; family Scyliorhinidae; genus Scyliorhinus; species Scyliorhinus torazame. The sequence continues at coordinate 1,043,179 of NW_027307762.1, read as the reverse complement.
GGGGAGCACTGACAGTGCTGGCTGTGTGGTGGGAGCACTGACAGTGTTGGCTCTGTGGGGGAGCACTGACAGTGCTGGCTGTGTGGAGGGAGCTCTGACAGTGCTGGCTGTGTGGTGGGAGCACTGGCAGTGCTGGCTGTGTGGTGGGAGCACTGACAGTGCTGGCTGTGTGGGGAGCACTGACAGTGCTGTCTGTGTGGGGGAGCACTGACAGTTCTGTCTGCGTGGGGGGAGCACTGACAGTGCTGGCTGTGTGGTGAGAGAACTGACAGTGCTGGCTGTGTGGTGGGAGCACTGACAGTGCTGGCTGTGTGGGGGAGCACTGACAATGCTGGCTGTGTGGGGGGAGGACTGACAGTGCTGGCTGTGTGGGGGAGCACTGACAGTGCTGGCTCTGTGGGGAGCACTGACAGTGCTGGCTGAGTGGGGGTAGCACTGACAGTGCTGTCTGTGTGGGGGGAGCACTGACAGTGCTGGCTGTGTGGGGGAGCACTGACAGTGCTGGCTGTGTGGGGGAAGCACTGACACTGCTGGCTGTGTGGGGGGAAGCACTGACAGTGCTGGCTGTGTGGGGGGAGCACTAACAGTGCTGGCTGTGTGGTGGGAGCACTGACAGTGCTGGCTGTGTGGGGGAGCACTGACAGTGCTGGCTGTGTGGGGGAGCACTGTCAGTGCTGGCTGTGTGGGGGAGCACTGATAGTGCTGGCTGTGTGGGGGGAGCACTGACAGTGCTGGCTGTGTGGTGGGAGCACTGACAGTGTTGGCTCTGTGGGGGAGCACTGACAGTGCTGGCTGTGTGGTGGGAGCTCTGACAGTGCTGGCTGTGTGTGGGGAGCACTGACAGTGCTGGCTGTGTGGTGGGAGCACTGACAGTGCTGGCTGTGTGGGGGAGCACTGACAGAGCTGGCTGCGTGGGGGGAGGACTGACAGTGCTGGCTGTGTGGTGGGAGCACTGACAGTGCTGGCTGTGTGGGTGGGAGCACTGACAGTGCTGGCTGTGCGGTGGGAGCACTGACAGTGCTGGCTGTGTGGGGGTGCACTGACAGTGCTGGCTGTGTGGGTGGGAGCACTGACAGTGCTGGCTGTGTGGGGGTGCACTGACAGTGCTGACTGTGTGGTGGGAGCACTGACAGTGCTGGCTGTGTGGTGGGAGCACTGACAGTGCTGGCTGTGTGGTGGGAGCACTGACAGTGCTGGCTGTGTGGTGGGAGCACTGACAGTGCTGGCTGTGTGGGGGGAGCACTGACAGAGCTGGCTGCGTGGGGGGAGGACTGACAGTGCTGGCTGTGTGGTGGGAGCACTGACAGTGCTGGCTGTGTGGGTGGGAGCACTGACAGTGCTGGCTGTGCGGTGGGAGCACTGACAGTGCTGGCTGTGTGGGGGTGCACTGACAGTGCTGGCTGTGTGGGTGGGAGCACTGACAGTGCTGGCTGTGTGGGGGTGCACTGACAGTGCTGACTGTGTGGTGGGAGCACTGACAGTGCTGGCTGTGTGGTGGGAGCACTGACAGTGCTGGCTGTGTGGTGGGAGCACTGACAGTGCTGGCTGTGTGGGGGGAGCACTGACAGTGCTGGCTGTGTGGGGGAGCACTGACAGTGCTGGCTGTGTGGGGGAGCACTGACAGTGCTGGCTGTGTGGTGGGAGCACTGACAGTGCTGGCTGTGTGGGGGAGCACTGACAGTGCTGGCTGTGTGGGGGGAGCGCTGACAGTGCTGGCTGTGGGGAGAGCACTGACAGTGCTGGCTGTGTGCGGGGAGCACTGACAGTGCTGGCTGTGTGGTGGGAGAACTGACAGTGCTGGCTGTGTGGGGGAGCACTGACAGTGCTGGCTGTGTGGGGGAGCACTGACAGTGCTGGCTGTGTGGTGGGAGCACTGACAGTGCTGGCTGTGTGGGGGAACACTGACAGTGCTGGCTGTGTGGGGGGAGCGCTGACAGTGCTGGCTGTGGGGAGAGCACTGACAGTGCTGGCTGTGTGGCGGGAGCACTGACAGTGCTGGCTGTGTGGTGGGAGCACTGACAGTGCTGGCTGTGTGGGGGAACACTGAGAGTGCTGGCTGTGTGGGGTAGCACTGACAGTGCTGGCTGTGTGGGGGAGCACTGACAGTGCTGGCTGTGTGGTGGGAGCACTGACAGTGCTGTCTGTGTGGGGGAGCACTGACAGTGCTGGCTGTGTGGGGGGAGCACTGACAGTGCTGGCTGACAGACAGAAACACAGACAGAGAGAGAATTGGACAGATACAGGCAGAGACACAGGCAGAGATTTACCATTCTGCATTACCAGGAGAGACTGTCGGTGGGTGGGTGTGACTCCACCATGGCCGATCAGCTGGATCAGTGTGACTCCCCCATGGCCGATCAGCTGGATCTGTGTGACTCCCCCATGGCCGATCAGCTGGGTCATTGTGACTCCCCCATGGCCGATCAACTGGGTCTGTGTGACTCTCCCATGGCCGATCAGCTGGTTCAGTGTGACTCCCCCATGTCCCGTCAGCTGTGTGTGTGCTTCCCCCCAGTGCCGATCAGCTGGGTGTGTGCTTCCCGACATTGCCGATCAACTGTGTGTGTGTGACTCCCCCAAAGCCGATCAGCTGGATGTGTGCCTCTCCCCATTGCCGATCAGCTGGATGTGTGCCTCTCCCCATTGCCGATCAGCTGGGTGTGTGCCTCTCCCCATTTCCGATCAGCTGGGTGTGTGCCTCCACCATGGCCAGTCAGCTGGGTGTTTGTGACTCCCCCAATGCCGATCAGCTGGGTGGGTGCCTCACACCTAAACACAATCTGTGCAGCAGAATGTGCCCCATATAGAGACAGAGACTGAGACACTGACAGACACGGAGATACAGACAGAGATAGAGAGTGAGACACAGAGACCGACAGACACAGAGACACAGACAGAGACAGAGACAGAGAATGAGACACAGACAGACACAAAGACACAGAGAGAGATAGACAGACACAGAGACACAGACAGAGATACAGACAGAGACACAGACATAGACAGAGACACAGACAGACTAAGACACAGACAAACACAGAGACACGGGCAGAGACACAGAGAGAGACAGGGACACAGACAGAGACAAGGACACAGACAGAGACACTGACAGAGACAGGGACACAGACAGAGACAGAGACACAGACAGAGACAGGGACAGAGTCAGAGATACAGACAGAGACAGAGAGAGAGACAGAGACACAGGCAGAGACAGAGACAGGGACAGAGAGAGAGACAGATAGTGAGACACAGACAGACACAGCTACACAGACAGAGACACAGACAGAGTTTGGAGGGAGCATTTCCAGTGCTGTCTGTGTGGGGAGCACTGACAGTGCTGGCTGTGTGGTGGGAGCACTGACAGTGCTGGCTGTGTGGGGTAGCACTGGAAGTGCTGGCTATGTGGGGGGAGCACTGACAGTGCTGGCTGTGTGGGGGGAGCACTGACAGTGCTGGCTGTGTAGTGGGAGCACTGACAGTGCTGGCTGTGTGGGGAGCACTGACAGTGCTGGCTGTGTGGGGGGAGCACTGACAGTGCTGGCTGTGTGGTGGGAGCACTGACAGTGCTGGCTGTGTGGGGGGAGCACTGACAGTGCTGGCTGTGTGGGGGGAGCACTGACAGTGCTGGCTTTGTGGGGGAGCACTGACAGTGCTGGCTGTGTGGTGGGAGCACTGACAGTGCTGGCTGTGTGGGGGAGCACTGACAGTGCTGGCTGAGTGGTGGGAGCACTGACATTGCTGGCTGTGTGGGGGAGCATTGACAGTGCTGGCTGTATGGGGGGAGCACTGACAGTGCTGGCTGTGTGGGGAGCACTGACAGTGCTGGTTGTGTGATGGGAGCACTGACAGTGCTGGCTGTCTGGGAGAGCACTGGCAGTGCTGGCTGTGTGGGGCGCACTCTCAGTGCTGACTGTGGGTGGAGCACTGACAGTGCTGGCTGTGTGGGGAGCACTGACAGTGCTGGCTGTGTGGGGGAGCACTGACAGTGCTGGCTGTGGGGGGAGCACTGACAGTGCTGGCTGTGTGGTGGGAGCACTGACAGTGCTGGCTCTGTGGTGGGAGCTCTGACAGTGCTTGCTACGTGGGTGGAGAACTGGCAGTGCTGGCTGTTGGGGAGCATTGATAGTGCTGGCTGTGTGGGGTGGGGGCACTGACAGTGCTGGCTGTGTGGTGGGAGTACTGACAGTGCTGGTTGTGTGATGGGGGCGCTGACAGTGCTGGCTGTGTGGTGGGAGTACTGACAGTGCTGGCTGTGTGGTGGGAGCACTGACAGTGCTGGCTCTGTGGGGGAGCACTGTCAGTGCTGGCTGTGTGGGGGGAGCACTGGCAGTGCTGGCTGTGTGGGTGAAGCACGGACAGGGCTGGATGTGTGGGGAGCACTGACAATGCTGGCTGTGTGGTGGGAGCACTGACAGTGCTGGCTGTGTGGGGGAGCACTGACAGTGCTGGCTGTGGGGGGAGCACTGACAGTGCTGGCTGTGGGGGGAGCACTGACAGTGCTGGCTGTGTGGTGGGAGCACTGACAGTGCTGGCTCTGTGGGGGAGCACTGACAGTGCTGGCTGTGTGGGGGAGCACTGACAGTGTGGCTGTGTGGAGGGAGCACTGACAGTGCTGGCTGTGTGGTGGGAGCACTGACAGTGCTGGCTGTGTGGTGGGAGAACTGACAGTGCTGGCTGTGAGGGTGGAGCACTGACAGTGCTGGTTGTGTGGGGGGAGCACTGACAGTGCTGGCTGTGTGGGTGGAGCACTGACGGTGCTGGCTGTGTGGGGAGCACTGACAGTGCTGGCTGTGTGGGGGGAGCACTGATAGTGCTGGCTCTGTGGTGGGAGCACTGACAGTGCTGGCTGTATGGGGAGCACTGACTGTGCTGGCTGTGTGGCGGGACCACTGACAGTGCTGGCTGTGTGGTGGGAGCACTGGCAGTGCTGGCTGTGTGGTGGGAGCACTGACAGTGCTGGCTGTGTGGTGGGAGCACTGACAGTGCTGGCTGTGTGGTGAGAGCACAGACAGTGCTGGCTGTGTGGGAGGAGCACCGTCAGTGCTGGCTGTGTGGGGGGCACTGACAGTGATGTCTGTGTGGGGGAAGCACTGACAGTGCTGGCTGTGTGGTGAGAGCACTGACAGTGCTGGCTGTGTGGGGTAGCACTGACAGTCCTGGCTGTGTGGGGGGAGCACTGACAGTGCTGGCTGTATGGGGGAGCACTGACAGTGCTGGCTGTGTGATGAGATCACTGACAGTGCTGGCTGTGTGGGGGGAGCACTGACAGTGCTGGCTGTGTGGGGTAGCACTGACAGTGCTGGCTGTGTGGTGGGAGCTCTGACAGTGCTTGCTACGTGGGTGGAGAACTGGCAGTGCTGGCTGTTGGGGAGCATTGATAGTGCTGGCTGTGTGGGGTGGGGGCACTGACAGTGCTGGCTGTGTGGTGGGAGTACTGACAGTGCTGGTTGTGTGATGGGGGCACTGACAGTGCTGGCTGTGTGGTGGGAGTACTGACAGTGCTGGCTGTGTGGTGGGAGCACTGACAGTGCTGGCTCTGTGGGGGAGCACTGTCAGTGCTGGCTGTGTGGGGGGAGCACTGGCAGTGCTGGCTGTGTGGGTGAAGCACGGACAGGGCTGGATGTGTGGGGAGCACTGACAATGCTGGCTGTGTGGTGGGAGCACTGACAGTGCTGGCTGTGTGGTGGGAGCACTGACAGTGCTGGCTGTGTGGTGGGAGCACAGACAGTGCTGGGTGTATGGGAGCACTGGCAGTGCTGGCTGTGTGGTGGGAGCACTGACAGTGCTGGCTGTGTGGTGGGAGCACTGACAGTGCTGGCTGTGTGGTGGGAGCACTGGCAGTGCTGGCTGTGTGGGGGAGCATTGACAGTGCTGGCTGTATGGGGGAGCACTGACTGTGCTGGCTGTGTGAGGGAGCACTGGCAGTGCTGGCTGTGTGGTGGGAGCACTGACAGTTCTGGCTGTGTGGTGGGGGCACTGACAGTGCTGGCTGTGTGGTGGGAGCACTGACAGTGCTGTCTGTGTGGTAGGAGCACTGACTGTGCTAGCTGTGTGGGGGAGCACTGGCAGTGCTGGCTGTGTGGTGGGAGCACTGACAGTGCTGGCTGTGTGGTGGGAGCACTGACTGTGCTGGCTGCGTGGGGGAGCACTGGCAGTGCTGGCTGTGTGGTGGGAGCACTGACAATGCTGGCGGTGCGGGAGTACTGATAGTGCTGGCTGTGTGGGGTGGGGGCACTGACAGTGCTGGCTGTGTGGTGGGAGCACTGGCAGTGCCGACTGTGCGGGGGGAGCACTGACAGTGCTGTCTGTGGGGGAGGACTGACAGTGCTGGCTGTGTGGGGAGCACTGACAGAGCTGGCTGTGTGCGGGAAGCACAGACAGTGCTGGCTATGTGGTGGGAGCACTGACAGTGCTGGCTGTGTGGGGGAGCCCTGACAGTGCTGGCTGTGTGGTGGGAGCACTGCCAGTGCTGGATGTGTGGTGGGAGCACTGACAGTGCTGGCTGTGTGGTTGGAGCACTGACAGTGCTGGCTGTGTGTGGGGTGCACTGACAGTGCTGGCTGTGTGGTGGGAGCACTGACAGTGCTGGCTGTGTGGTTGGAGCACTGACAGTGCTGGCTGTGTGGTGGGGAGCACTGACAGTGCTGGCTGTGTGGTGGGAGCACTGGCAGTGCTGGCTGTGTGTGGGGTGCACTGACAGTGCTGGCTGTGTGGTGGGAGCACTGACAGTGCTGGCGGTATGGTGGGAGCACTGACAGTTCTGGCTGTGTGGGGAGCACTGACAGTGCTGGCTGTGTGGTGGGAGCACTGACAGTGCTGGCTGTGTGGGGGTGCATTGACACTGCTGGCTGTGTGGGGGGGAGCACTGACAGTGCTGGCTATGCACTGGGAGCACTGGCAGTGCTGGCTGAGTGGGGGTAGCACTGACAGTGCTGTCTGTGTGGGGAGCACTGACAGTGCTGTCTGTGTGGGGAGCACTGACAGTGCTGTCTGTGTGGGGGAGCACTGACAGTGCTGGCTGTATGGGGAGCACTGACAGTGCTGACTGTATGGTGGGAGCACTGACAGTGCTGGCTGTGTGGGGGGAGCACTGACAGGGCTGGCTGTGTGGGGGGAGCACTGACAGTGCTGGCTGTGTGGTGGGAGCAGTGACAGTGCTGGCTGTGTGGGGGAGCACTGACAGTGCTGGATGTTTGGCGGGAGCACTGACAGTGTTGGCTCTGTGGGGGAGCACTGACAGTGCTGGCTGTGTGATGGGAGCTCTGACAGTGCTGGCTGTGTGGTGGGAGCACTGGCAGTGCTGGCTGTGTGGTGGGAGCACTGACAGTGCTGGCTGTGTGGTGGGTAGGCACTGACAGTGCTGGCTGTGTGGGGGGAGCACAGACAGTGCTGGCTGTGTGGGGGGAGCACAGACAGTGCCTGCTGTGTGGGGAGCACTGACAGTGCTGTCTGTGTGGGGGAGCACTGACAGTGCTGTCTGCGTGGAGGGAGCACTGACAGTGCTGGCTGTGTGGTGGGAGCACTGACAGTGCTGCCTGTGTGGGGGGAAGCACTGACAGTGCTGGCTGTGTGGGGGAGCACTGACAGTGCTGTCTGTGTGGGGAGCACTGACAGTGCTGTCTGTGTGGGGGGGAGCACTGACAGTGCTGGCTGTGTGGGGGAGCACTGACAGTGCTGGCTGTGTGGGGGAATCACTGACAGTGCTGGCTGTGTGGGGGGAGCACTGACAGTGCTGGCTGTGTGGTGGGAGCACTGACAGTGCTGGCTGTGTGGGGGGAGCACTGACAATGCTGGCTGTGTGGGGGAGCACTGACAGTGCTGGCTGTGTGGTGGGAGCACTGACAGTGCTGGCTGTGTGGGGGAGCACTGACAGTGCTGGCTGTGTGGGGGGAGCACTGACAATGCTGGCTGTGTGGGGGGAGCACTGACAGTGCTGGCTGTGTGGTGGGAGCACTGACAGTGCTGGCTGTGTGGGGGAGCACTGACAGTGCTGGCTGAGTGGTGGGAGCACTGACAGTGCTGGCTGTGTGGGGGAGCACTGACAGTGCTGGCTGTGTGGGGGGAGGACTGACAGTGCTGGCTGTATGGGGGGGAGCACTGACAGTGCTGGCTGTGTGGGGGAGCACTGACAGTGCTGGCTGTGTGGGGAGCACTGACAGTGCTGGCTGTGTGGGGGAGCACGGACAGTGCTAGCTCTGTAGGAGAGCACTGGCAGTGCTGGCTGTGTGGGGCGCACTCTCAGTGCTGACTGTGGGTGGAGAACTGGCAGTGCTGGCTGTATGGTGGGAGCACTGACAATGCTGGCTGTGGGGAGCACTGACAGTGCTGGCTGTGTGGGGTGGGGTCACTGACAGTGCTGGCTGTGGGGGGAGCACTGACAGTGCTGGCTGTGTGGTGGGAGCACTGACAGTGCTGGTTGTGTGGGGGTGCACTGACAGTGCTTGCTGTGTGGGGGAGCACGGGCAGTGCTGGCTGTGTGGGTGGAGCACTGACAGTGCTGGCTGTGTGGGGAGCACTGACAGTGCTGGCTGTGTTGGGGGAGCACTGATAGTGCTGGCTCTGTGGTGGGAGCACTGACAGTGCTGGCTGTGTGGTGGGAGAACTGGCAGTGCTGGCTGTGTTGGGGGAGCACTGACACTGCTGGCTCTGTGGTGGGAGCACTGACAGTGCTGGCTCTGTGGTGGGAGCACTGACAGTGCTGGCTGTGTGGTGGGAGCACTGACAGTGCTGGCTGTGTGGTGAGAGCACAGACAGTGCTGGCTGTGTGGGAGGAGCACCGTCAGTGCTGGCTCTGTGGTGGGAGCACTGACAGTGCTGGCTCTGTGGTGGGAGCACTGACAGTGCTGGCTGTGTGGGGGAAGCACTGACAGTGCTGGCTGTGTGGTGAGAGCACTGACAGTGCTGGCTGTGTGGGTTAGCACTGACAGTCCTGGCTGTGTGGGGGGAGCACTGACAGTGCTGGCTGTATGGGGGGAGCACTGACAGTGCTGGCTGCGTGGGGGGAGCACTGACAGTGCTGGCTGTGCGGTGGGAGCACTGACAGTCCTGGCTGTGTGGGGGGAGCACTGACAGGGCTGGCTGTGTGGGGGGAGCACTGACAGTGATGGCTGTGTGGGGGGAGCTCTGACAGTGCTGGCTGTGTGGTGGGAGCACTGACAGTGCTGGCTGTGTGGTGGGAGCACTGACAGTGCTGTCTGTGTGGGGAGCACTGACAGTGCTGGCTGTGTGGTGGGAGCAGTGACAGTGCTGGCTGTGTGGGGGGAGCACTGACAGTGCTGGCTGTGTGGTGGGAGCACTGACAGTGCTGGCTGTGTGGGGGGAGCACTGACAGTGCTGGCTGTTTGGCGGGAGCACTGACAGTGTTGGCTCCGTGGGGGAGCACTGACAGTGCTGGCTGTGTGATGGGAGCACTGACAGTGCTGGCTGTGTGGTGGGAGCACTGGCAGTACTGGCTGTGTGGTGGGAGCACTGACAGTGCTGGCTGTGTGGTGGGGGCACTGACAGTGCTGGCTGTGTGGGGGTAGCACAGACAGTGCTGGCTGTGTGGGGGGAGCACTGACAGTGCTGTCTGTGTGGGGGAGCACTGACAGTGCTGTCTGCGTGGAGGGAGCACTGACAGTGCTGGCTGTGTGGTGAGAGAACTGACAGTGCTGGCTGTGTGGTGTGAGCACTGGCAGTGCTGGCTGTGTGGGTTGAGCACTGACAGTGCTGTCTGTGTGGGGAGCACTGACAGTGCTGTCTGTGTGGGGGGGAGCATTGACAGTGCTGGCTGTGTGGGGGAGCACTAACAGTGCTGGCTGTGTGGGGGAATCACTGACAGTGCTGGCTGTGTGGGGGGAGCACTGACAGTGCTGGCTGTGTGGGGGGAGCACTGACAATGCTGGCTGTGTGGGGGAGCACTGACAGTGCTGGCTGTGTGGTGGGAGCACTGACAGTGCTGGCTGAGTGGTGGGAGCACTGACAGTGCTGGCTGTGTGGGGGAGCACTGACAGTGCTGGCTGTATGGGGGGGAGCACTGACAGTGCTGGCTGTGTGGGGAGCACTGACAGTGCTGGCTGTGTGGGGAGCACTGACAGTGCTGGTTGTGTGGTGGGAGCACTGACAGTGCTGGCTGTGTGGGGGGAACACTGACAGTGCTAGCTGTGTGGGGGAGCACGGACAGTGCTAGCTCTGTGGGAGAGCACTGGCAGTGCTGGCTGTGTGGGGCGCACTCTCAGTGCTGACTGTGGGTGGAGAACTGGCAGTGCTGGCTGTGTGGTGGGAGCACTGACAATGCTGGCTGTGGGGAGCACTGACAGTGCTGGCTGTGTGGGGTGGGGTCACTGACAGTGCTGGCTGTGGGGGGAGCACTGACAGTGCTGGCTGTGAGGCTGGAGCACTGACAGTGCTGGTTGTGTGGGGGTGCACTGACAGTGCTGGCTGTGTGGGGGAGCACGGGCAGTGCTGGCTGTGTGGGTGGAGCACTGACAGTGCTGGCTGTGTGGGGAGCACTGACAGTGCTGGCTGTGTGGGGGGAGCACTGATAGTGCTGGCTCTGTGGTGGGAGCACTGACAGTGCTGGCTGTATGGCGAGCACTGACACTGCTGGCTGTGTGGTGGGAGCACTGACAGTGCTGGCTGTGTGGGGGGACCACGGACAGTGCTGGCTGTGTGGTGGGAGAACTGGCAGTGCTGGCTGTGTGGTGGGAGCACTGACAGTGCTGGCTGTGTGGTGGGAGCACTGACAGTGCTGGCTGTGTGGTGAGAGCACAGACAGTGCTGGCTGTGTGGGAGGAGCACCGTCAGTGCTGGCTGTGTGGGGGGCACTGACAGTGATGTCTGTGTGGGGGAAGCACTGACAGTGCTGGCTGTGTGGTGAGAGCACTGACAGTGCTGGCTGTGTGGGGTAGCACTGACAGTCCTGGCTGTGTGGGGGGAGCACTGACAGTGCTGGCTGTGTGGTGGGAGCACTGACAGTGCTGGCTGTGTGGGGGGCACTGACAGTGCTGGTTGTGTGGGGGGAGCACTGACAGTGCTGGCTGTGTGGGGGGAGCACTGACAGTGCTGGCTGTGTGGGGAGCACTGACAGTGCTGGCTGTGTGGGGGGTGCCCTGATAGTGCTGGCTCTGTGGTGGGAGCACTGACAGTGCTGGCTGTATGGGGAGCACTGACAGTGCTGGCTGTGTGGTGGGAGCACTGACAGTGCTGGCTGTGTGGGGGGACCACTGACAGTGCTGGCTGTGTGGTGGGAGCACTGGCAGTGCTGGCTGTGTGGTGGGAGCACTGACAGTGCTGGCTGTGTGGTGGGAGCACTGACAGTGCTGGCTGTGTGGTGAGAGCACAGACAGTGCTGGCTGTGTGGGAGGAGCACCGTCAGTGCTGGCTGTGTGGGGGGCACTGACAGTGATGTCTGTGTGGGGGAAGCACTGACAGTGCTGGCTGTGTGGTGAGAGCACTGGCAGTGCTGGCTGTGTGGGGTAGCACTGACAGTCCTGGCTGTGTGGGGGGAGCACTGACAGTGCTGGCTGTATGGGGGAGCACTGACAGTGCTGGCTGTGTGGTGAGAGCACTGACAGTGCTGGCTGTGTGGGGGGAGCACTGACAGTGCTGGCTGTGTGGGGTAACACTTACAGTGCTGGCTGTGTGGTGGGAGCTCTGACAGTGCTTGCTACATGGGTGGAGAACTGGCAGTGCTGGCTGTTGGGGAGCATTGATAGTGCTGGCTGTGTGGGGTGGGGGCACTGACAGTGCTGGCTGTGTGGTGGGAGTACTGACAGTGCTGGTTGTGTGGTGGGGGCACTGACAGTACTGGCTGTGTGGTGGGAGTACTGACAGTGCTGGCTGTGTGGGGGGTCACTGACAGTGCTGGCTGTGTGGGGAGCACTGACAGTGCTGGCTGTGTGGTGGGAGCACTGACTGTGCTGGCTGCGTGGGGGAGCACTGGTAGTGCTGGCTGTGTGGGGTGGGGGCACTGACAGTGCTGGCTGTGTGGTGGGAGTACTGATAGTGCTGGCTGTGTGGGGTGGGGGCACTGACAGTGCTGGCTGTGTGGTGGGAGCACTGACAGTGCCGACTGTGTGGGGGGAGCACTGACAGTGCTGTCTGTGTGGGGGAGGACTGACAGTGCTGGCTGTGTGGGGAGCACTGACAGAGCTGGCTGTGTGCGGGAAGCACAGACAGTGCTGGCTATGTGGTGGGAGCACTGACAGTGCTGGCTCTGTGGGGGAGCACTGACAGTGCTGGCTGTGTGGTGGGAGCACTGCCAGTGCTGGCTGTGTGGTGGGAGCACTGACAGTGCTGGCTGTATGGTGGGAGCACTGACAGTTCTGGCTGTGTGGGGAGCACTGACAGTGCTGGCTGTGTGGTGGGAGCACTGACAGTGCTGGCTGTGTGGTGGGAGCACTGACAGTGCTGGCTGTGTGAGGGTGCACTGACACTGCTGGCTGTGTGGGGGGAGCACTGACAGTGCAGGCTCTGTGGGGAGAACTGACAGTGCTGGCTGAGTGGGGGTAGCACTGACAGTGCTGTCTGTGTGGGGAGCACTGCAGTGCTGTCTGTGTGGGGGAGTACTGACAGTGCTGGCTGTGTGGGAGAGCACTGACAGTGCTGGCTGTGTGGGGGAAGCACTGACACTGCTGGCTGTGTGGGGGGAGCACTGACAGTGATGGCTGTGTGGGGGAGCACTGACAGTGCTGGCTGTGTGGTGGGAGCAGTGACAGTGCTGGCTGTGTGGGGGAGCACTGACAGTGCTGGCTGTTTGGTGGGAGCACTGACAGTGTTGGCTCTGTGGGGGAGCACTGACAGTGCTGGCTGTGTGATGGGAGCTCTGACAGTGCTGGCTCTGTGGTGGGAGCACTGGCAGTGCTGGCTGTGTGGTGGGAGCACTGACAGTGCTGGCTGTGTGGTGGGAGCACTGACAGTGCTGGCTGTGTGGGGGGAGCACAGACAGTGCTGGCTGTGTGGGGGGAGCACCGACAGTGCTGTCTGTGTGGGGGAGCACTGACAGAGCTGTCTGTGTTGGGAGCACTGACAGTGCTGTCTGTGTGGGGGGAGCACTGACAGTGCTGGCTGTGTGGGGGAGCACTGACAGTGCTGGCTGTGTGGGGGAAGCACTGACACTGCTGGCTCTGTGGGGGGGAGCACTGACAGTGCTGGCTGTGTGGGGGGAGCACTGACAGTGCTGGCTGTGTGGTGGGAGCACTGACAGTGCTGGCTCTGTGGGGGAGCACTGACAGTGCTGGCTGTGTGGTGGGAGCACTGACAGTGTTGGCTCTGTAGGGGAGCACTGGCAGTGCTGGCTGGGTGGGGCAGCACTGACAGTGCTGGCTGTGTGGTGGGAGCACTGACAGTGCTGGCTGTGTGGTGGGAGCTCTGACAGTGCTGGCTCTGTGGTGGGAGCACTGGCAGTGCTGGCTGTGTGGTGGGAGCCCTGACAGTGCTGGCTGTGTGTTGGGAGCACAGACTGTGCTGGCTGTGTGGTGGGAGCACTGACAGTGCTGGCTGTGTGGTGGGAGAACTGACAGTGCTGGCTTTGTGGGGGAGCACTGACAGTGCTGGCTGTGTGGTGGGAGCACTGACAGTGCTGGCTGTGTGGTGGGAGGACTGACAGTGCTGGCTGTGTGGGGGAGCACTGACAGTTCTGGCTGTGTGGGGAGCACTGACAGTGCTGGCTGTGTGGTGGGAGCACTGACACTGCTGGCTGTGTGGGGGAGCACTGACAGTGCTGTCTCTGTGGGGAGAACTGACAGTGCTGGCTGAGTGGGGGTAGCACTGGCAGTGCTGCCTGTGTGGGGAGCACTGACAGTGCTGTCTGTGTGGGGGAGTACTGACAGTGCTGGCTGTGTGGGGGAGCACTGACAGTGCTGGCTGTGTGGGGGAAGCACTGACACTGCTGGCTGTGTGGGGGGAGCACTGACAGTGATGGCTGTGTGGGGGAGCACTGACAGTGCTGGCTGTGTGGTGGGAGCAGTGACAGTGCTGGCTGTGTGGGGGAGCACTGACAGTGCTGGCTGTTTGGTGGGAGCACTGACAGTGTTGGCTCTGTGGGGGAGCACTGACAGTGCTGGCTGTGTGATGGGAGCTCTGACAGTGCTGGCTGTGTGGTGGGAGCACTGGCAGTGCTGGCTGTGTGGTGGGAGCACTGACAGTGCTGGCTGTGTGGTGGGAGCACTGACAGTGCTGGCTGTGTGGGGGGAGCACAGACAGTGCTGGCTGTGTGGGGGGAGCACCGACAGTGCTGTCTGTGTGGGGGAGCACTGACAGTGCTGTCTGCGTGGGGGGAGCACTGACAGTGCTGGCTGTGTGGTGAGAGAACTGACAGTGCTGGCTGTGTGGTGGGAGCGCTGACAGTGCTGCCTGTGTGGGGGGAAGCACTGACAGTGCTGTCTGTGTGGGGAGCACTGACAGTGCTGTCTGTGTGGGGGGAGCACTGACAGTGCTGGCTGTGTGGGGGAGCACTGACAGTGCTGGATGTGTGGGGGAAGCACTGACACTGCTGGCTGTGTGGGGGAGCACTGACAGTGCTGGCTGTGTGGTGGGAGCACTGACAGTGTTGGCTCTGTGGGGGAGCACTGGCAGTGCTGGCTGTGTGGGGGAGCACTGACAGTGCTGGCTGTGTGGTGGGAGCACTGACAGTGCTGGCTGTGTGGTGGGAGCTCTGACAGTGCTGGCTCTGTGGTGGGAGCACTGACAGTGCTGGCTGTGTGGTGGGAGCACTGACAGTGTTGGCTCTGTGGGGGAGCACTGGCAGTGCTGGCTGTGTGGGGGAGCACTGACAGTGCTGGCTGTGTGGTGGGAGCACTGACAGTGCTGGCTGTGTGGTGGGAGCTCTGACAGTGCTGGCTCTGTGGTGAGAGCACTGACAGTGCTGGCTGTGTGTGGGAGGAGCACAGACAGTGCTGGCTCTTTGGGGAGCACGGACAGTGCTGGTTGTGTGGTGGGAGCACTGATAGTGCTGTCTGTGTGGGGGGAGCACTGACAGTTCTGACTGTGTGGTGAGAGCACTGACAGTGCTGGCTGTGTGGGGGAGCACTGACAGTGCTGGCTGTGTGGTGGGAGCACTGATAGTGCTGTCTGTGTGGGGGAGCACTGACAGTGCTGGCTGTGTGGTGGGAGCACTGATAGTGCTGGCTGTGTGGTGAGAGCACTGACAGTGCTGGCTGTGTGGGGGAGCACTGACAGTGCTGGCTGTGTGGGGGAGCACTGACACTGCTGGCTGTGTGGGGGGGGGAGCTGTGACAGTGCTGGCTGTGTGGGGGAGCGCTGACAGTGCTGGCTGCGTGGTGGGAGCACTGACAGTGCTGGCTGTGTTAGGGAGCACTGACAGTGCTGGCTCTGTGGGGGAGCACTGACAGTGCTGGCTGTGTGGTGAGAGCACTGACAGTGCTGGCTGTGTGGGGGGAGCACAGACAGTGCTGGCTGTGTGGGGGGAGCACTGACAGTGCTGGCTGAGTAGTGAGAGAACTGACAGTGCTGGCTGTGTGGTGGGAGCACTGACACTGCTGGCTGTGTGGGGGGGGAGCTCTGACAGTGCTGGCTGTGTGGGGGAGCACTGACAGTGCTGGCTGCGTGGTGGGAGCACTGACAGTGCTGGCTCTGTGGGGGAGCACTGACAGTGCTGGCTGTGTGATGGGAGCACTGACAGTGCTGGCTGTGTGGTGGGAGCACTGACAGTGCTGGCTGTGTGGTGAGAGCACTGACAGTGCTGGCTGTGTGGGGGCAGCACAGAAAGTGCTGTCTGTGTGGGGGAGCACTGACAGTGCTGTCTGCGCGGGGGGAGCACTGACAGTGCTGGCTGTGTAGTGAGAGAACTGACAATGTTGGCTGTGTGGTGGGAGCACTGACAGTGCTGGCTGTGTGGTGGGAGCACTGACAGTGCTGGCTGTGTGGGGGAGCACTGGCAGTGCTGGCTTTGTGGCGGAGCACTGATCGTGCTGACTGTGTGGGGGAGCACTGACAGTGCTGGCTGTGTGGGGGGAGCACTGACAGTGCTGGCTGTGTGGGGGAGCACTGACAGTGCTGGCTGTGCGGTGGGAGCACTGACAGTGATGGCTGTGTGTTGGGAGCACTGACAGTGCTGTCTGTGTGGGGGGAGCACTGACAGTGCTGGCTGTGTGGGCGGAGCACTGACAGTGCTGGCTGTGTGGGGGAGCACTGACAGTGCTGGCTGTGTGGTGGGAGCACTGACAGTGCTGGCTGTGTGGTGGGAGCATTGACAGTGCTGGCTGTGTGGTGGGAGCACTGACAGTGCTGGCTGTGTGGTGGGAGCACTGACAGTGCTGGCTGCGTGGGCGGAGCACTGACAGTGCTGGCTGTGTGGGGGAGCACTGACAGTGCTGGCTGTGTGGTGGGAGCACTGACAGTGCTGGCTGTGTGGTGGGAGCACTGACAGTGCTGGCTGTGTGGTGGGAGCACTGACAGTGCTGGCTGTGTGGGGGAGCTCTGACAGTGCTGGCTGTGTGGGGGGAGCACTGACAGTGCTGGCTGTGTGGGGAACACTGACAGTGCTGGCTGTCTGGTGGGAGCACTGACAGTGCTGACTGTGTGGGGAGCAGTGACAGTGCTGGCTGTGTGGGGGAGCACTGACAGTGCTGGCTGTGTGGGGGGAGCACTGACAGTGCTGGCTGTGTGGTGGGAGCACTGACAGTGCTGGCTGTGTGGGGGAGCTCTGACAGTGCTGACTGTGTGGGGGAGCAGTGACAGTGCTGGCTGTGTGGGGGAGCACTGACAGTGCTGGCTGTGTCGGGGGAGCTCTGACAGTGCTGGCTGTGTGGTGGGAGCACTGACAGTGTTGGCTCTGTGGGGGAGCACTGGCAGTGCTGGCTGTGTGGGGGAGCACTGACAGTGCTGGCTGTGTGGTGGGAGCACTGACAGTGCTGGCTGTGTGGTGGGAGCTCTGACATTGCTGGCTCTGTGGTGGGAGCACTGACAGTGCTGGCTGAGTGGTGGGAGCCCTGACAGTGCTGGCTGTGTGGGGGGAGCACAGACTGTGCTGGCTGTGTGGAGGGAGCACTGACAGTGCTGGCTGTGTGGTGGGAGCACTGACAGTGCTGGTTGTGTGGGGGAGCACTGGCAGTGCTGGCTGTGTGGGGTGAGCACTGACAGTGCTGGCTGTGTGGGGAGCACTGACAGTGCTGGCTGTGTGGGGAACACTGACAGTGCTGGCTGTCTGGTGGGAGCACTGACAGTGCTGACTGTGTGGGGAGCAGTGACAGTGCTGGCTGTGTGGCGGAGCACTGACAGTGCTGGCTGTGTGGGGGGAGCACTGACAGTGCTGGCTGTGTGGTGGGAGCACTGACAGTGCTGGCTGTGTGGGGGAGCTCTGACAGTGCTGACTGTGTGGGGGAGCAGTGACAGTGCTGGCTGTGTGGGGGAGCACTGACAGTGCTGGCTGTGTGGTGGGAGCACTGACAGTGTTGGCTCTGTGGGGGAGCACTGGCAGTGCTGGCTGTGTGGGGGAGCACTGACAGTGCTGGCTGTGTGGTGGGAGCACTGACAGTGCTGGCTGTGTGGTGGGAGCTCTGACATTGCTGGCTCTGTGGTGGGAGCACTGACAGTGCTGGCTGAGTGGTGGGAGCCCTGACAGTGCTGGCTGTGTGGGGGGAGCACAGACTGTGCTGGCTGTGTGGAGGGAGCACTGACAGTGCTGGCTGTGTGGTGGGAGCACTGACAGTGCTGGTTGTGTGGGGGAGCACTGGCAGTGCTGGCTGTGTGGGGTGAGCACTGACAGTGCTGGCTGTGTGGGGAGCACTGACAGTGCTGGCTGTGTGGTGGGAGCACTGACAGTGCTGGCTGTGTGGGGGGAGCAGTGACCGTGCTGGCTGTGTGGTGGGAGCACTGACAGTGCTGGCTGTGTGGGGGGAGCAGTGACCGTGCTGGCTGTGTGGTGAGAGCACTGACAGTGCTGGCTGTGTGTGGGAGGAGCACAGACAGTGCTGGCTCTTTGGGGAGCACGGACAGTGCTGGTTGTGTGGTGGGAGCACTGATAGTGCTGGCTGTGTGGTGAGAGCACTGACAGTGCTGGCTGTGTGGGGGGAGCACTGACAGTTCTGACTGTGTGGTGAGAGCACTGACAGTGCTGGCTGTGTGGGGGAGCACTGACAGTGCTGGCTGTGTGGGGGAGCACTGACACTGCTGGCTGTGTGGGGGGGAGCTCTGACAGTGCTGGCTGTGTGGGGGAGCGCTGACAGTGCTGGCTGCGTGGTGGGAGCACTGACAGTGCTGGCTGTGTGGGGGAGCACTGACAGTGCTGGCTGTGTGGTGAGAGCACTGACAGTGCTGGCTGTGTGGGGGGAGCACAGACAGTGCTGGCTGTGTGGGGGGAGCACTGACAGTGCTGGCTGTGTAGTGAGAGAACTGACAGTGCTGGCTGTGTGGTGGGAGCACTGACACTGCTGGCTGTGTGTGGGGGGGGGGAACTCTGACAGTGCTGGCTGTGTGGGGGAGCACTGACAGTGCTGGCTGCGTGGTGGGAGCACTGACAGTGCTGGCTCTGTGGGGGAGCACTGACAGTGCTGGCTGTGTGGTGAGAGCACTGACAGTGCTGGCTGTGTGGGGGGAGCACAGACAGTGCTGGCTGTCTGGGGGCAGCACAGACAGTGCTGTCTGTGTGGGGGAGCACTGACAGTGCTGTCTGCGCGGGGGGAGCACTGACAGTGCTGGCTGTGTAGTGAGAGAACTGACAATGCTGGCTGTGTGGTGGGAGCACTGACAGTGCTGGCTGTGTGGTGGGAGCACTGACAGTGCTGGCTGTGTGGGGGAGCACTGGCAGTGCTGGCTTTGTGGCGGAGCACTGATCGTGCTGACTGTGTGGGGGAGCATTGACAGTGCTGGCTGTGCGGGGGGAGCACTGACAGTGCTGGCTGTGTGGGGGAGCACTGACAGTGCTGGCTGTGTGGGGGGAGCACTGACAGTGCTGGCTGTGTGGTTGGAGCACTGACAGTGCTGGATGTGTGTGGGGAGCTCTGACAGTGCTGGCTGTGTGGGGGGAGCACTGACTGTGCTGGCTGTGTGGGGGAGCACAGCCAGTGCTGGCTGTGTGGGGGAGCACTGCCAGTTCTGGCTGTGTGGGGGAGCACTGACAGTGCTGGCTGTGCGGTGGGAGCACTGACAGTGATGGCTGTGTGTTGGGAGCACTGACAGTGCTGTCTGTGTGGGGGGAGGACACTGACAGTGCTGGCTGTGTGGTGGGAGCACTGACAGTGCTGGCTGCGTGGGCGGAGCACTGACAGTGCTGGCTGTGTGGGGGGAGCACTGTCAGTGCTGGCTGTGTGGTGGGAGCACTGACAGTGCTGGCTGTGTGGTTGGAGCACTGACAGTGCTGGCTGTGTGGTGGGAGCACTGACAGTGCTGGCTGTGTGGGGGAGCTCTGACAGTGCTGGCTGTGTGGGGGGAGCACTGACAGTGCTGGCTGTGTGGGGAACACTGACAGTGCTGGCTGTCTGGTGGGAGCACTGACAGTGCTGACTGTGTGGGGGAGCAGTGACAGTGCTGGCTGTGTGGGGGAGCACTGACAGTGCTGGCTGTGTGGTGGGAGCACTGACAGTGCTGGCTGTGTGGGGGAGCAGTGACCATGCTGGCTGTGTGGTGAGAGCACTGACAGTGCTGGCTGTGTGTGGGAGGAGCACAGACAGTGCTGGCTCTTTGGGGAGCACGGACAGTGCTGGTTGTGTGGTGGGAGCACTGATAGTGCTGTCTGTGTGGGGGGAGCACTGACAGTTCTGACTGTGTGGTGAGAGCACTGACAGTGCTGGCTGTGTGGGGGAGCACTGACAGTTCTGGCTGTGTGGTGGGAGCACTGATAGTGCTGTCTGTGTGGGGGGAGCACTGACAGTTCTGACTGTGTGGTGAGAGAACTGACAGTGCTGGCTGTGTGGGGGAGCACTGACAGTGCTGGCTGTGTGGGGGAGCACTGACACTGCTGGCTGTGTGGGGGGGGGGAGCTCTGACAGTGCTGGCTGTGTGGGGGAGCGCTGACAGTGCTGGCTGCGTGGTGGGAGCACTGACAGTGCTGGCTGTGTGGGGGAGCACTGACAGTGCTGGCTGTGTGGTGAGAGCACTGACAGTGCTGGCTGTGTGGGGGGAGCACAGACAGTGCTGGCTGTGTGGGGGGAGCACTGACAGTGCTGGCTGTGTAGTGAGAGAACTGACAGTGCTGGCTGTGTGGTGGGAGCACTGACACTGCTGGCTGTGTGTGGGGGGGGGGAGCTCTGACAGTGCTGGCTGTGTGGGGGAGCACTGACAGTGCTGGCTGCGTGGTGGGAGCACTGACAGTGCTGGCTCTGTGGGGGAGCACTGACAGTGCTGGCTGTGTGGTGAGAGCACTGACAGGGCTGGCTGTGTGGGGGCAGCACAGACAGTGCTGTCTGTGTGGGGGAGCACTGACAGTGCTGTCTGCGCGGGGGGAGCACTGACAGTGCTGGCTGTGTAGTGAGAGAACTGACAATGCTGGCTGTGTGGTGGGAGCACTGACAGTGCTGGCTGTGTGGGGGAGCACTGGCAGTGCTGGCTTTGTGGCGGAGCACTGATCGTGCTGACTGTGTGGGGAAGCACTGACAGTGCTGGCTGTGTGGGGGAGCACTGACGGTGCTGGCTGTGTGGGGGGAGCACTGACAGTGCTGGCTGTGTGGTTGGAGCACTGACAGTGCTGGATGTGTGTGGGGAGCTCTGACAGTGCTGGCTGTGTGGGGGGAGCACTGACAGTGCTGGCTGTGTGGGGGAGCACTGACTGTGCTGGCTGTGTGGGGGAGCACTGCCAGTTCTGGCTGTGTGGGGGAGCACTGACAGTGCTGGCTGTGCGGTGGGAGCACTGACAGTGATGGCTGTGTGTTGGGAGTACTGACAGTGCTGTCTGTGTGGGGGGAGGACACTGACAGTGCTGGCTGTGTGGTGGGAGCACTGACAGTGCTGGCTGCGTGGGCGGAGCACTGACAGTGCTGGCTGTGTGGGGGAGCACTGACAGTGCTGGCTGTGTGGTGGGAGCACTGACAGTGCTGGCTGTGTGGTGGGAGCACTGACAGTGCTGGCTGTGTGGTGGGAGCACTGACAGTGCTGGCTGTGTGGGGGAGCTCTGACAGTGCTGGCTGTGTGGGGGGAGCACTGACAGTGCTGGCTGTGTGGGGAACACTGACAGTGCTGGCTGTCTGGTGGGAGAACTGACAGTGCTGACTGTGTGGGGGAGCAGTGACAGTGCTGGCTGTGTGGGGGAGCACTGACAGTGCTGGCTGTGTCGGGGGAGCTCTGACAGTGCTGGCTGTGTGGTGGGAGCACTGACAGTGCTGGCTGTGTGGGGGAGCACTGACAGTGCTGGCTGTGGGGTGGGAGCACTGACAGTGCTGGCTGTGTGGTGGGAGCACTGACAGTGCTGGCTGTGTGGTGGGAGCACTGACAGTGCTGGCTGGGTGGTGGGAGCACTGACAGTGCTGGCTGTGCGATGGGAGCACTGACAGTGCTGGCTGTGGGGGGGAGCACTGACAGTGCTGGCTGCGTGGGGGAGCACAGACGGTGCTGGCTGTGTGGGGGAGCACTGACAGTGCTGGCTGTGTGGTGGGAGCACTGACAGTGTTGGCTGTGTAGGGGAGCACTGACAGTGCTGGCTGTGTGGGGGAGCACTGACAGTGCTGGCTGTGTGGTGGGAGCACTGCCAGTGCTGGCTGTGTGGTGGGAGCACTGACAGTGCTGGCTGTGTGAGGGGAGCACTGATAGCGCTGGCTGTGTGCGGTAGCACTGACAGTGCTGGCTGTGTTGTGGGAGCACTGACAGTGCTGGCTGTGTGGTGGGAGCTCTGACAGTGCTGGCTGTGTGGGGGAGCGCTGACAGTGCTGGCTGCGTGGTGGGAGCACTGACAGTGCTGGCTGTGTGGGGGAGCACTGACAGTGCTGGCTGTGTGGTGAGAGCACTGACAGTGCTGGCTGTGTGGGGGGAGCACAGACAGTGCTGGCTGTGTAGGGGAGCACTGACAGTGCTGGCTGTGTGGGGGAGCACTGACAGTGCTGGCTGTGTGGTGGGAGCACTGCCAGTGCTGGCTGTGTGGTGGGAGCACTGACAGTGCTGGCTGTGTGAGGGGAGCACTGATAGCGCTGGCTGTGTGCGGTAGCACTGACAGTGCTGGCTGTGTTGTGGGAGCACTGACAGTGCTGGCTGTGTGGTGGGAGCACTGACAGTGCTGGCTGTGTGGGGGAGCACTGACAGTGCTGGCTGTGTGTGGGGAGCACTGACAGTGCTGGCTGTGTGGTGGGAGCACTGACAGTGCTGGCTGTGTGGGTGGAGCACTGGCAGTGCTGGCTGTGTGGGGGGAGCACTGACAGTGCTGGCTGTGTGGGGGAGCACTGACAGTGCTGGCTGTGTGGGGGAGCACTGGCAGTGCTGGCTGTGGGATGGCTGAAAATTGCCAGGAATGGTTGCCGTGTACTGACATAAATAGGCTGCCGTGAACTGACATAAAATGGCCACCGGGAACTGACATAAAATGGCCACCGTGAACTGACATATAATGGCCACCGTGAACTGACATAAAATGGCTGCTGTGAACTGACATAAAATGGCCCCTTCAACCGACGTAAAATGACCACCGTGAACTGACATAAAATGGCTGCCGTGAACTGACATAAAATGACCACCGTGAATGAACATAAAATGGCTGCCATGAGCTAACATAAAATAGCCACCGTGACCTTACATAAAATGGCCGCCGTGAACTGACATACAATGGCCACCGTGAACTGACATAAAATGGCCATTGCGAGCTGAAATAAAATGGCCACCTTCAAATGACATAAAATGACCACCGTGAACCGACATAAAATGGCCACCGTGTACTGACATTAAATGGCCCCTTTGACTGAATAAAATGGCCCCCGTGAACTGACATAAAATGGCCACCGTGAACTGAGATAAAATGGCCACCATGAACTGACATAAAATGGCCCCCGTGACTGACATAAAATGGCCACCGTGAACTGACTTAAAATGGCCCCCGTGAACCAACATGAACTGGCCACCGCAACTGAGATTAAATGGCCATTGCAAACTGACATAAAATGGCCATTGTGATCTGACATACAATGGCCACCGTGAACTGACATAAAATGGCCACCATCAACTGAGATAAAATGGCCATTGCAACCTGACGTAAAATGGCCATTGTGAACTGACATAAAATGGCCACCATGAACTGACATACAATGGCCACCATGAACTGACATAAAATGGCCATTGTGAACAGACATAAAATGGCCATTGTGAACAGACATAAAATTACTATTGTGAACTGACATACAATGGCCACCGTGAACTTACATAAAATGGCCATTGTGAACTGACACAAAATGGCCACCGTGAACTGACATAAAATGGACCCCGTGAACTGACATAAAATGGCCATTGTGAACTGACATACAATGGCCACCATGAACTGACATAAAATGGCCATTGTGAACTGACATACAATGGCCATTGTGAACTGACATACAATGGCCACCATGAACTGACATAAAATGGCCATTGTGAACTGATATACAATGGCTACCGTGAATTGACATAAAATGGCCACTGTGAACTGATATACAATGGCTACCGTGAATTGACATAAAATGGCCACTGTGAACTGACATACAATGGCCATTGTGAACTGACATACAATGGCCCCCGTGACCTGACATAAAATGGCCATTGCGACCTGACATAAAAGGGCCCCCGTGAACTGACATAAACTGTCCATTGTGAACTGACATACAATGGACGCCATGAACTGACATACAATGGCCACCGTGAACTGACATAAAATGGCCATTGCGAGCTGACATAAAATGGCCCCCGTCAACCGACATAAAATGACCACCGTGAACTGACATAAAATGGCCACCATGTACTGACATAAAATGCCCCCCCCCCATCGACTGAATAAAATGGCCCCCGTGAACTGACATAAAATGGCCACTGTGAACTGAGATAAAATGACCACCGTGAACTGACATAAAATGACAATTGTGTACTGACATACAATAGCCACCATGAACTGACATAAAATGGCCCCCGTGAACGGACATAAAATGGCCACCGTGAACTTACATAACATGGCCCCCGTGAACCAACATGAACTGGCCACCGCAACTGAGATAAAATGGCCATTGCAAACTGACATAAACTGGCCATTGTGAACTGACATACAATGGCCACCGTGAACTGACACAAAATGGCCACCGTCAACTGAGAAAAAATGGCCATTACAAACTGACATAAAATGGCCATTGTGAACTGACATACAATGGCCACCGTGAACTGACACAAAATGGCCACCGTCAACTGAGAAAAAATGGCCATTACAAACTGACATAAAATGGCCATTGTGAACTGACATACAATGGCCATTGTGAACTGACATAAAAAGGGCCCCCGTGAACTGACATAAACTGTCCATTGTGAACTGACATAAAATGGCCATTGTGAACGGACATAAAATGGCCATTGTGAACTGACATAAAATGGACCCCGTGAACTGACATAAAATGGCCACTGTGAACTGACATAACATGGCCCCCGTGAACCAAACATGAACTGGCCACCGCAACTGAGATAAAATGGCCATTGCAAACTGACATAAAATGGCCATTGTGAACTGACATACAATGGCTACCGTGAACTGACACAAAATGGCCACCGTCAACTGAGAAAAAATGGCCATTGCAAACTGACATAAAATGGCCATTGTGAACTGACATACAATGGCCAATGTGAACTGACATACAATGGACCCCGTGAACTGACATAAAATGGCCATTGTGAACTGACATACAATGGGCCCCGTGAACTGACATAAAATGGCCAATGTGAACTGACATAAAATGGCCCCCGTGAACTGACATAAAATGGCCATTGCGACCTGACATAAAATGGCTACCGTGAACTGACATAAAATGGCCATTGCGACCTGACATAAAAAGGCCCCCGTGAACTGACATAAACTGTCCATTGTGAACTGACATACAATGGCCATTGCGACCTGACATAAAAAGGCCCCCATGAACTGACATAAACTGTCCATTCTGAACTGACATACAATGGTTATTGCGACCTGACATAAAATGGCCCTCGTGAACTGACATAAACTGTCCATTGTGAACTGACATAAAATGGCCATTGCGACCTGACATAAAATGGCCCCCGTGAACTGACATAAAATGGCCATTGTGAACTGACATAAAATGGCCACCGTGAACTGACATAAAATGGCCACCGTGAATTGAGATAAAATGGCCCCCGTGAACCGACATAAACTGTCCATTGCAAATTGACATAAAATGGCCATTGCAAATTGACATAAAATGGCCATTGCAAATTGACATAAAATGGCTATTGTGAACTGACATAAAATGGCCATTGTGAACTGACATAAAATGGCCATTGTGAACTGACATAAAATGGCCATTGTGAACTGACATAAAATGGCCATTGTGAACTGATATACAATGGCCACCGTGAACTGATATAAAATGGCCATTGCGACCTGACCTAAAAAGGCCCCCGTGAACTGACATGAACTGTCCATTGTTAACTGACATAAAATTGCTATTGTGAACTGACATAAAATGGCTCCCGTGAACCGACATAAAATGGCCACGGTGAACTGACATACAATGGCCATTGTGAACTGACATACTAATGGCTATCGTGAACTGATGTAAAATGGCCACCGTGAACTGACATAAAATGGCCACCGTGAACTGACATAAAATGGCCGACTGCTGATTGTGGATTTTGTTTTGACAGAGTCCCAGAGAGAGACGGAGAGACGCAGAGACCGAGAGAGATGGAGAGGGGAGAACACCCTCCCCCCCCCCACCGAGATAGATGGAGAAGGGGAACCCCCCCACACCGAGAGAGATGGAGAAGGGGCCCCCCCCCCACAGAGAGAGATGGAGTGGGTGGAACCCCCCTCCCCCCACCGAGAGAGAGGGAGAAGGAGACCCCCCACAAAGCGTGATGGAGAAGGGGGAACCCCCCCCCCCCCCCCCACCGAGAGAGAGATGGAGAGGGCGGAACTCCCCCTCCACCGAGAGAGATGGAGAGGGTGGACCCCCTCCCCCCCCCCAACGGGAGAGATGGAGAGGGGGGAACTCCCCCTCCACCGAGAGAGATGGAGAGGGTGGACCCCCTCCACCCCCCGCCGAGAGAGATGGAGAGGGGTGAACCCTGCCCCCACCGAGAGAGATGGAGAGGGGAGAACTCCCCCTCCACCGAGAGAGATGGAGAGGGTGGAACCCCCCCCCCCCCCCCCCCCGCCGAGAGAGATCGAGACGGGGTCCCCCCCACCGAGAGAGATGGAGAGAGATGACCCCCCACCGAGAGAGATGGAGAGGCGGGAACCCCCCACCCACCGAGAGAGATGGAGAGGGGGGACCCCCCACCGAGAGAGATGGAGAGGCGGGAACCCCCCACCCACCGAGAGAGATGGAGAGGGGGTCCCCCCTCCACCGAGAGAGATGGAGAGGGGTGAACCCTGCCCCCACCGAGAGAGATGGAGAGGGGGTCCCCCCTCCACCGAGAGAGATGGAGAGGGGTGAACCCTGCCCCCACCGAGAGAGATGGAGAGGGGAGAACTCCCCCTCCACCGAGAGAGATGGAGAGGGTGGACCCCCCCCCCCCCCCCGCCGAGAGAGATGGAGACGGGGTCCCCCCCCGCCGAGAGAGATGGAGAGAGGGGACCCCCCACCGAGAGAGATGGAGAGGGGGGACTCCCCCAGCGAGAGAGATGGAGAGGGGGGACCCCCCCACCAAGAGAGATAGAGGCGGGAACCCCCCACCCACCGAGAGAGATGGAGAGGGAGGAACTCCCCCTCCACCGAGAGAGATGGAGAGGGTGGACCCCCCCACCTGCCGAGAGAGATGGAGGGGGGTCCCCCCCACCGAGAGAGATGGAGAGGGGGGAACCCTGACCCCACCGAGAGAGATGGAGAGGGTGGACCCCCCACCGAGAGAGATGGAGAGGGGGGACCCACCCCAACGAGAGAGATGTAGAGGGGGGACCCCCCCACCGAGAGAGATGGAGAGGGGGGACTCCCCCACCGAGAGAGATGGAGAGGGGGACCCCCCCCCCCCACCGAGGGAGATGGAGAGGCGGGAACCCCCCACCCACCGAGAGAGATGGAGAGGGGGGACCCTTCCCCCCACCCCCACCGAGACGGAGAGGAAAACTGCAGGGGATGGGCACAATGGAAATGTGGAGCTTGTTCAAGGAACAGCTACTGCGTGTCCTTGATAAGAATGCACCTGTCAGGCAGGGAGGAAATGGTCGAGCAAGGGAACCGTGGTTTACTAAGGCAGTTGAAACACTTGTCTAGAGGAAGAAGGAAGGAGGCGTATGTAAAGATGAGACATGAAGGTTCAGTAAGGGCGCACGAGAGTTACAAGTTAGCTAGGAAGGACCTAAAGAGAGAGCTAAGAAGAGCCAGGAGGGGACATGAGAAGTCTTTGGATGGTAGGATCAAGGATAACCCTAAAGCTTTCTATAGATATGTCAGGAATAAAAGAATGACTAGGGTAAGAGTAGGGCCAGTCAAGGACAGTAGTGGGAAGTTGTGCTTGGAGTCCGAGGAGATAGGCGAGGTACTATATGAATATTTTTCATCACTATTCACACAGCAAAAAGACAATGTTGACGAGGAGAATACTGAGATTCAGGCTACTATACTAAAAGGGCTTGAGGTTCATAAGGAGGAGGTGTTAACAATTCTGGAAAGGGTGAACATTGATAAGTCCCCTGGGCCGGATACGATTTATCCTAGGATTCTCTGGGAAGCTAGGGAGGAGATTACAGAGCCTTTGGCTTTGATCTTTAAGTCATCTTTGTCAACAGGAATAGTGCCAGAAGACTGGAGGATAGCAAATGTTGTCCCCTTGTTCAAGAAGGAGAGTAGAGACAACCCCGGTAAATATAGACCAGTGAGCCTTACTTCTGTTGTGGGCAAAATCTTGGAAAGGTTTATAAGAGATAGGGTATATAATCATCTGGAAAGGAATAATTTGATTAGACATAGTCAACACGGTTTCGTGAAGGGTCGGTTGTGCCTCACAAACCATATAGAGTTCTTTGAGAAGCTGAGAACCAGGTGGATGAGGGTAAAGCAGTTGATGTGGTGTATATTGATTTCAGTAAAGCGTTTGACAAGGTTCCCCACGGTAGGCTACTGCAGAAAATACGGAAGCATGGGATTCAGGGAGATTTAGCAGTTTGGATCAGAAATTGGCTAGCTGGAAGAAGACAAAGGGTGGTGGTTGATGGGAAGTGTTCAGACTGGAGTCCAGTTACTAGTGGTGTACCACAAGGATCTGTTTTGGGTCCACTGCTGTTTGTCATTTTTATAAATGACCTGGAGGAGGGCGTAGAAGGATGGGTGAGTAAATTTGCAGATGACACTAAAGTCGGTGGAGTTGTGGACAGTGCGGAAGGATGTTACAAGTTACAGAGGGACATAGATAAGCTGCAGCGCTGGGCTGAGAGGTGGCAAATGGAGTTTAATGCAGAAAAGTGTGAGGTGATTCATTTCGGAAGGAATAACAGGAAGACAGAGTACTGGGCTAATGGTAAGATTCTTGGCAGTGTGGATGAGCAGAGAGATCTCGGTGTCCATATACATCGATCCCTGAAAGTTGCCACTCAGGTTGAGAGGGTTGTTAAGAAGGCGTACGGTGTGTTAGCTTTTATTGGTAGAGTGTCTGAGTTTCGGAGCCATGAGGTCATGTTGCAGCTGTACAAAACTCTGGTGCGGCCGCATTTGGAGAATTGCGTACAGTTCTGGTCGCCGCATTATAGGAAGGATGTGGAAGCATTGGAAAGGGTGCAGAGGAGATTTACCAGAATGTTGCCTGGTATGGAGGGAAGATCTTATGAGGAAAGGCTGAGGGACTCGAGGCTGTTTTCAATAGAGAGAAGAAGGTTAAGAGGTGACTTAATTGAGGCATACAAGATGATCAGAGGATTGGATAGGGTGGACAGTGAGAGCCTTTTTCCTCGGATGGTGATGTCTAGCACGAGGGGACATAGCTTTAAATTGAGGGGAGATAGATATAAGACAGATGTCAGAGGTACGTTCTTTACTCAGAGAGTAGTAAGGGCGTGGAATGCCCTGCCTGCAATAGTAGTGGACTCGGCAACACTAAGGACATTCAAATGGTCATTGGATAGACATATGGGCGATAAGGGAATAGTGTAGATGGGCTTTAGAGTGGTTTCAAAGGTCGGCGCAACATCGAGGGCCGAAGGGCCTGTAATGCGCCGTAATGTTCTATGAGAGACATGGAGAGGGGGTAACACCCCCCCCCCCCCCACCGAGAGTGATGGAGAGGGGGGACCCCCCACCGAGAGAGACGGAGAGGGGGAACCCCCCCACCGAGAGGGATGGAGAGGGTGGAACCCCCACCCCACCGAGAGATATGGAGAGGGGGGACCCCTCCCCACCGAGAGAGATGGAGAGGGGGAATCCCCCCACACCGAGAGAGTTGGAGGGGGGAATCCTCCCCCCACCGAGAGTTATGGAGAGGGGGGACCCCCCCCCCCACTGAGAGGGATTGAGAGGGGGGACCCCCCCTCCACCGAGAGAGATCAAGAGGGGGGACCCCCCCCCTCCGAGAGGGATGGAGAGGGGGGAACCCCCCACCAGGAGGGATGGAGAGGGGGGAACCCCCACCCCCACCGAGAGAGATGGAGAGGGGGAGCCACCACCCCCACCGAGAGGGATGGAGAGGGGGGAACCCCCACCCCCACCGAGAGAGATGGAGAGGGGGAGCCACCTCCCCACCGAGAGGGATGGAGAGGGGGGATCCCCCCTACCGAGAGGGATGGAGAGGGGGAAACCCCCCCCACTGAGAGGGATGGAGAGGGGGGAATCCCCCCACCGAGAAAGATGGAGAGGGGGAACCACCTCCCACCGAGAGGGATGGAGAGGGGGTCCGCCCCCCCACCGAGAGAGATGGCGAGGGGGGAACCCCCCCCCCACTGAGAGGGATGGAGAGGGGGGAACCCCCCCACCGAGAAAGATGGAGAGGGGGAACCACCTCCCACCGAGAGGGATGGAGAGGGTGAACACCCCCCCACCGAGAGAGATGGAGAGGGGGGAACCCCCACCCCACCGAGGAAGATGGAGAGGGGGGAACATCCCCCCCCCCACCGAGAGAGATGGAGAGGGGGTAA
Source organism: Scyliorhinus torazame (assembly GCF_047496885.1). NCBI lineage: Eukaryota > Metazoa > Chordata > Chondrichthyes > Carcharhiniformes > Scyliorhinidae > Scyliorhinus > Scyliorhinus torazame. Next base: position 1,013,019 of record NW_027307762.1, on the reverse strand, counting down.
CCCCCCCCCACCGAGAGGGATGGAGGGGGACCCCTTCCCCCACTGAGAGAGATGGGGAGGGGGAACCCCGCCCCCCCCAATCCACTGAAAGAACACGGCTGAATCCGATGGAGGGAGAAAAGAAAGGGGGGGTAAGGGGGTAAACAAGGAGCAGGGGGTCATACACCAGGTCGGCCCGGAAGGGCATCACGGAGGGTCTGCGGGGGAGAGAGGGGAAGGGTTAGGGAAAGGGGGGTTGGGGGGGGGGCAGACACGCCGAACTGAACGGCAACAGTTTGTAACGATAGAAACGTAAGAGAAAGCCTTTTCACTCTCTGAGAAATGTAAACTAGCCGCAATGCACAGAATTGTGGAAACGGCAATAAAAAGATTTTTTCAATAAATCCAGAGCCCAGTTCAGTTTTTCCAATTCAGGGGCAATTTAGCGCGGCCAGTCCACCTGCCCTGCACATCTTTGGGTTGTGGGGGTGAGACCCAGGCTAACACGGGGAGAATGTGAAAACTCCACACGGACAGTGACTCAGAGCCGGGATCGAACAGTGGTTAGCACTGCTGCCTCACAGCTACAGGGCCCCAGGTTCAATTCCCGGCTTAGGTCACTGTCTGTGCGGAGTCTGGACGTCCTCCCCGTGTCTGCGTGGGTTTCCTCCGGGTGCTCCGGTTTCCTCCCACCGCCCAAAGACGTGCAGGTTAGGTGGGTTGGCCGTGATCAATCCAAATTGCCCACAGTATCTAAAGATGTTCAGGTTAGGTGGGGTGACAGCGACGGGGTAGGGGAGTGGGCCCAGGTATGGCGCTCTCTTCAGGGTTCACACTGCCTCTGTCATTATTGTTTACACCGACAATGCTGCCAAACTTTCTATCAAACTTTCTATCTCATTATCTTCAATCAGTACTAAACAAATTCAAACTGAGACACACAGACACACACACACACACACACACACAGGCACACACACACACACACACAGACACACACACACACACACACACAGGCACACACACACACAGACTGCAATGAAGTTACTGAGAAAAGTCCCTGGTCTCCAAACTCTGGCGCCTGTTCGGGTACACTGAGGGAGAATACATGATGTCCAATTCACCAAACAGCACGTCCTTCGGGACGTCAGGGGGGAAACCGGAGCACCCGGGAGAAACCCACGCGGACAAGGGGAGAACGTGCAGACTCCGCACAGACTGCGACCCAAGCCGGGATTCGAACCTGGGGCTCTGGAGCTGTGAGACCGCAGTGCTACCCACTGTGCTACCGTGTAACTTCCAGTGCCGCGTAAAGAATGCCACACATAAACGCCCCCCCCCAACACATACACACGTGTACAGAAACACAGATACTCAAACTCAGACAGACTGGGTCAATACATCTTTCAAATGGAGCGAGATCCATTCTCCACCTTTAACTTGGAGAGGTGTATCTGGCCTGTGTGTGACCCAAGTCACACACTGACTCTGAACATCCTCACAGCAGCTTGGGGACAGACTTTTCTAAAGCACTTTTCATAACCTTTGTGTATCACAAACTGCTTCACAGGCAATGGAGCCCTTTTGAAAGGTGGTAATTTAGGAAATGGACCAGCTAATTTCAGCGAGAGAGAGAGAGACACAGAAACAGGATGAGATTGTGCTGTACATGTTTCACAGCTGTCACTGAGACACACACGAGATGTACAATATCAATTATTATTCTGAAGCATTTTGATTAAATCACCCTTAAACTAAATTCCAGTGTTTCAGAGTAAAGCTCCATCTACACTGCCCATCAAACACTCACAACACAAATACTGTCTGGGCTTAAATACAGAGTCAAAATCCCTCTGTCCTGTCCAAAGAATTTTTCATTGCAGATAGTTATTTCTATTTTTTGGAAAAGCAGAACTTAAATTGCACCGAATCCCAGGGTGGGCTCTTGTTTATTTCAGCCCTTCACATTCAAACGTGAAGTTTAAGCTCCGATTACAGGTGTCTGCTTGTCTCTGTCTGTGTATTCAATGTTCCTGTAGCTTATTCACTTGTCTGAAGTATTTGAATAATAGGCCTTGGTTAATCAATCCTTTCTCACAGCACATGGAAGTTGTGAATCTTCAAGGCTCTCAGTCTAATGCAGTTAAAAAACAACTGCTTCCTTTGATCCTCAATCCATTTCCCAACCCGAAATAGATCTCACACCTTTCCATAATGCAGGAATATCTCCATCAAAACCTCTAATCAGTTCCCCATACACTTGTTAAACTTGCCTGTGTGAAGTAAATTCCACTGACAGATTCCGAAAGCTGCACAGAAAAATGACTGCTTATTTTAAACTTTGAAACGGAACTACTTTAACTTGTCCATCAGTCCTATTAAACAGAAATGTTGTCCCTGTGGGCTGACAGTCTCTCAGCAAGATTGAAACATTGAGGGACCCCGCGTCCTGCATTTGACAACATTTGTGGCACTTCCACAATCTACGAGACATTGCTGTCTGTATTGTGTGAATCCAGCTGTGAAATATCTGTACAGTTTAAACTTCCACTGTCTCCGCCTTCTCACCATTGATAAAGATCACGGTTTGATCACCCCTCTGCCTGAGGTGGGAGTGGGAGCATCGAGGGCTGCAGGCCCGTCCTCCTGTCCTCCCACCCCTCTGCTTGACGTGGGAGCGGGACCATTCGGGGCTGCAGGCCCGGCCTCCTGTTCTCCCACCCCTCTGCCTGAGGTGGGAGTGGGACCATCCAGGGCTGCAGGCCCAGCCTCCTGTCCTCCCACCCCTCTGCCTGAGGTGGGAGTGGGACCATCCAGGACTGCAGGCCCAGCCTCATGTCCTCCCACCCCTCTGCCTGAGGTGGGACTGGGACCATCCAGGGCTGCAGGCCCGGCCTCCTGCCCTCGCACCCCTCTGCCTGAGGTGGGAATGGGACCATCCAGGGCTGCAGGCCGAGCCTCCTGTCCTCCCACCCCTCTGCCTGATGTGGCACTGTGACCATCCAGGGCTGCAGGGCCAGCCTCCTGTCCTCCCACCCCTCTGCCTGAGGTGGGAGTGTGACCATCCAGGGCTGCAGGCCGAGCCTCCTGTCCTCCCACCCCTCTGCCTGAGGTGGGAGTGGGACCGCCTGGGGCTGCAGTCCCGGCCTCCTGCCCTCCCACCCCTCTGCCTGAGGTGGGAGTGGGACAATCCAGGGCTGCAGGCCCAGTCTCCTGTCCTCCCACCCCTCTGCCTGAGGTGGGACTGGGACCATCCAGAGCTGCAGGCCCGGCCTCCTGTCCTCCCACCACTCTGGCTGAGGTGGGAGTGTGACCATCCAGGGCTGCAGGCCCGGCCTCCAGTCCACCCACCCCTCTGCCTGAGGTGGGAGTGGGACCATCCAGGGCTGCAGGCCCGGCCTCCTGTCCTCCCACCCCTCTGCCTGAGGTGGGACTGGGACCATCCAGGGCTGCAGGCCCAGCCTCCTGTCCTCCCACCCCTCTGCCTGAGGTGGGACTGGGACCATCCAGGGCTGCAGGCCCGGCCTCCTGTCCTCCCACCCCTCTGCCTGAGGTGGGAGTGGGACCATCCAGGGCTGCAGGCCCAGTCTCCTGTCCTCCCACCCCTCTGCCTGAGGTGGGAGTGGGACCATCCAGAGCTGCAGGCCCAGTCTCCTGTCCTCCCACCCCTCTGCGTGAGGTGGGACTGGGACCATCCAGGGTTGCAGGCCCGGCCTCCTGTCCTCCCACCCCTCTGCCTGAGGTGGGACTGGGACCATCCAGGGCTGCAGGCCCGACCTCCTGTCCTCGCACCCCTCTGCCTGAGGTGGGAGCGGGACCATCCAGGGCTGCAGGCCCAGCCTCCTGTCCTCCCACCCCTCAGGCCAGCACCTCGGGGGCATCCTCCACTGCCGGGGGCAGGGCGGACAAGACATTATGTGGGGGCGGCAGCCTCCCGTCGCTCCGCTGCCCCCGCGGCGCCCTCGTCCTCCCGCCTGCTCACGCGGCAGCTGGGGGTGAAGTGCTATGCCCACCCTACCATGACCATTGAGGCGGGCACCCGTGCGATGGGCGGGGCTGTCGGCCCCTCGGCCATCGTAGCCGCCTCGCGGATGTACGGCAAGGCCGGGTTCTTCCTGCGGGCCGAGCAGGCGGCCCACCGGGCCCTGGAAAGGGGGCTCACGGTGGGCGGGGCACACGTGGCGGTGGAGACGCTGGAGGCCACCGCAGAACGTGTTGTTCTATCAAACGTCCCGCCCTCCCTCCCCACCGAGCTCCTCCTGCCCCATCTCTCCCGTGTTGGTGCCCATCCCCCCGACGCCTGGCCCGGGGCACACAATGAAGAGAAGCAAGGCCGGGGGGGGGGGGGGGCCTCCGAGGCCCCCGAGCCACTCGAGCTGCTGTCGCCCCCCGAGCAGGAGGACCCGGGGTCGAGCGGAGTCGAAGCCCCTGGGGGCCCGTCCCGCCCGGTGCAAGTTTCCTCCCCGGACGCCTCCTCTTCACCATCGCCGGGGGCCGGCAGCAGCAGCGACCGCTCATCGTGCCGCTGTGGGCCGTGGACGGGGGAGGATTTTTACTCCGACCTCTTCTCTCCGGGTCCGTCCAGCGAGGACGCTTGCAGAGTTCTGTGGGAGGACCTGCCGCAGGTGGGCCCGGAGGGCGCCGGGAAGCTCGATAATGCCATCAACCTCCAAGAGCTGACCGGCGCCCTGGACAGCCTCTCACGGGGCAAATCCCCAGGGCTGGACGGGCTGACCGTGGAGTTCTTCACGGCGTGCTGGGACGTCCTGGGGAGAGACTAAGTGGGGGTCCTGGGGGAATGTACCGCGACCGGGGAGATGCCCCTTTCGTGGCGCAGGGCCGTCATTGCCCTGCTGCCCAAGAAGGGGGATCTCCGCCGACTTAAGACCTGGCGACCGGTCTCCCTCCTCAGCACGGACTATAAAATCTTTGCCAAGGTGCTGTGTTTACGCCTTGGCCCCGAGCTGGACCACATGATCCACCCTGACCAGTCCTACACAGTCCCGGACCGCACAATCTACGACAATATCCACCTGGCCCGGGACATTATTCACTTTACCCAGAGGACTGGTATGTCGAGCGCCTCCCTGTCTCTTGACCAGGAGAAGGTGTTCGACAGGGTGGGGCCCGGGGATTTGCTCGGGACTCTGCGAGCTGTCGGGTTCGGGTGGTATTTTGTCCCCCGGATCCGGTTACTGTCCGCCGCCTCGGAGAGTCTGATTAAGGTTAACGGGTCCCTGACGGCGCCCCTTCGCTTTGGGAGAGGAGTGCGTCAGGGCTGCCCCCTGTCCGGCCAACATTATTCCCTCTGCGTGGGGCCTTTCCTGTGCCTCCTGCGGAGGGGGTTCACGGGGCTGGTTCTGCGGGAGCCGGACGGGGGGGTGGTCCTCTCGGCGGACGCTGATGCCGTGTTCCTCATGGTCACTGACCCCGGGGACCCCCGGAGGATGCGAGAGAGCCAAGCTGTCTACTCCGCCGCGTCCTCCCCACGGATCAACTGGGCTCAATGTTCCCGACTCCTGGTCGGTCCGTGGCAGGTGGACCCCCTCCCGGAGGAGCTCGGGCCCTTCAGCTGGAGTCGGACCAACAGCCTCGACCTGGGAGTCCATCTTTGCCCGGCAGAGGGAGCCTGGCCGGCGAACGGGCAGGAGCTGGAGACCAAGGTCACCGCTGGCCTGGGACGCTGGACAGGACGGCTCCGAGTGCTGTCCCCCAGGGGCCGAGTTCTCGTCATAAACCAGCTGATCGCCTCCATGCTGTGGTCCCGGCTGGTCACTGACTCCCCCCCCTGGCTTTGTCCCACCATCCAGAGAGCCCGGCTTCGGTTCCTCCGGGACAATCGACTGCACGGGGTCGCTGCGGAGGTCTGGAGTCTCCCGATGGCGGAGGGCGGTCAGGCGCTGGTGTGCCTCCGCACCCAGACTGCCACTTTCCACCCTCAGACTCTGCAGCGTTACCTGGACGCTGAGCCTCCTCCACGGTGGGGCCCTGGCGACGGATTTCTCCCCCCCAGGGGCTCGGCCTGAACTACGACGTGCGGCTCCTGTCTGTGGACCAGCAGGGTCTTCGGAACTCTCTGTTGGCGCTGCCCGTCTTGTACCAGGACCTCCTCAAAGTCTGGAACACGGTCTCCAGGCGCCGCAGCTCTCCCCCGTCAGGAGTGGCGGCTGTCGTAAGGGAGGCGCTGCTCAGGAATCCGCACCTCCGCCAATCTCCATTCGGGTGGCTGGCGGAGCGGAGGGCGGTGGGTGCCGTGGGCAGGGCTGGGTGGGGAGGGCTGTGGGTGCCGTGGGCAGGGCTGGGTGGCGGAGGGCCGGGCTGTGGGTGCCGTGGGAAGGGCTGGGTGGCGGAGGGCCGGGCTGTGGGTGCCGTGGGAAGGGCTGGGTGGCGGAGGGCTGTGGGTGCCGTGGGAAGGGCTGGGTGGCGGAGGGCTGTGGGTGCCGTGGGAAGGGCTGGGTGGCGGCCGGGGGTCCCTGGAGCGGGGGCAGGCGCTGCCCACGGGCACACTCGAAGCTTTCCGGGCTGGCTGGGCCCCGCAGGGGGTGGGCTGCCGGACCGACCCCCATTCTCACACTTTCATTGGGCGGGTATTGGATGAGGTTTGGTCTCTTTTCCTGTTCTGTTGGGGCTGTGCTCCACCCGCGGTTTGGGGCACTCCCCACATTTTGTTTTGTCCATCAGTTACTTCTGGTCTGTTTTGCTTTGTTGTGTCCCAGCTCCAGGCCGATGCCAGCGGCGGGCGCTGCCTCACCCTGCCCGCGGGAAGAGCGGGCAGGACAGGCAATCTCAGGGAAAACAGATCCAAATAAACATTATATACACATCAAATAAACAGCACCATCAAACTGTCCGACCCGAGACAATGCTGCTGGGGGAGGGGGACCGCGGCTGCTGGGGGAGGGGGACCGCGGCTGCTGGGGGAGGGGGACCGTGGCTGCTAGGGGAGGGGGACCGCGGCTGCTGGGGGAGGGGGACCGCGGCTCCTGGGGAGGGGGACCGCGGCTGCTGGGGGAGGGGGACCGCGGCTGCTGGGGGAGGGGGACCGTGGCTGCTGGGGGAGGAAGAGGGGACCGTGGCTGCTGGGGGAGAGGGGGAGGGGGACCGTGGCTGCTGGGGAGGGGGACGCTGTTGCTGGGGGAGAGGGAGGGGGACTACGGGTGCTGGGTGAGGGGGACCGCGTCTGCAGGGGGAGGGGGAATGGGACTGCGCTGCTGGGGGAGAGGAGGGGGAACGCGGCTGCTGGGGGAGGGGAGGGGGACCACGGCTGCTGGGGGTAAGGAGGGGGACCGCAGCTGCTGGGGGAGGGGGAGTGGGACCGCGGCTGCTGGGGGAGGGGGAGGGATCGCGGCTGCTGGGGGAGGGGAGGGATCGCGGCTGCTGGGGGAGGGGAGGGGGAACCGCGGCTGCTGGGGGCGGGAGGAGGGATCGTGGCTGCTGGGGAAGGGGAGGGGGAACGCGGCTGCTGGGGGGGAGGGGGACAGCGGCTGCTGGGGGAGGGTGGAGGGATCGTGGCTGCTGGGGGAGGGGAGGGCGACCGCGGCTGCTGGGGAGGGGGACCGTGGCTGCTGGGGAGGGGGACCGCGGCTGCTGCGGGAGGGGGACCGCGGCTGCTGGGGTAGGGGGAGGGGGACTGCGGCTGCTGGGGAGGGGGAGGGGGACCGCGGCTGCTGGGGGAGGGGGAGGAGGACCGCGGCTGCTGGGGGAGGGGGACCGTGGCTGCTGGGGGAGGAAGAGGGCACCGTGGCTGCTGGGGGAGAGGGGGAGGGGGACCGCGTCTGCTGGGGAGGGGGACCGCGGTTGCTGGAGGAGAGGGAGGGGGACTGCGGGTGCTGGGTGAGGGGGACCGCGGCTGCTGGGGGAGGGGGAGGGGGACTGCGCTGCTGGGGGAGGGGAGGGGGACCGCGGCTGCTGGGGGAGGGGAGGGGGACCGCGGCTGCTGGGGGTTAGGAGGGGACCGCGGCTGCTGGGGGAGGGGGAGGGATCGCGGCTGCTGGGGAGAGGGGAGGGATCGCGGCTGCTGGGGGAGGGAAGGGGGAACCGTGGCTGCTGGGGGAGGGGAGGGGGAACGCGGCTGCTGGGGGGGAGGGGGACAGCGGCTGCTGGGGGAGGGTGGAGGGATCGTGGCTGCTGGGGGAGGGGAGGGCGACCGCGGCTGCTGGGGGAGGGGGTCAGGGATCGTGGCTGCTGGGGGAGGGGGGGACGGCGTCTGCTGGGGAGGGGAACCGCGGCTGCTGGGGGAGGGGGAGGGGGACCACGGCTGCTGGGGGAGGGGGACCGCGGCTGCTGGGGGAGGGGAGGGAGACCGCGGCTGCTGGGGGAGGGGTAGGGGGACCGCGTCTGCTGGGGGTGTGAGGGGGACCGTGGCTGCTGGGGGAGGGGTACCGCGGCTGCTGGGGGAGGGGGACCGCGGCTGCTGGGGGAGGGGGACCGTGGCTGCTGGGGGGGGGGACCGCGGCTGCTGGGGGAAGGGGGAGGGGTCGTGGCTGCTGGGGAAGGGGAGGGGGAACGCGGCTGCTGGGGGGGAGGGGGGCAGCGGCTGCTGGAGGAGTGTGGAGGGATCGTGGCTGCTGGGGGAGGGGAGGGCGACCGCGGCTGCTGGGGGAGTGATCGTAGCTGCTGGGGTAGGGGGGGACGGAGGCTGCTGGGGGAGGGGGATCGCGGCTGCTGGGGAATGGGGAGGGATCGCGGCTGCTGGGGAGGGGGACCACAGTTGCTGGGGAGGTGGAGGGGGACTGCGGCTGCTGGGGGAGTGGGGAGGGGGGGCGCGGCTGCTGGGGGAGGGGGAGGGTGACCGCGGCTGCTTGGGGAGGGGGTGAGGGGGTGAGGGTGAGGGGGGCCGCGGCTGCTGGGGGAGGGGCAGCGGGGCTGCTGGGGGAGGGGGTGAGGGTTGAGGGGGGGGCGCGGCTGCTGGGGGAGGGGAGGGTGACTGCGGCTGCTTGGGGAGGGGGTGAGGGGGTGAGGGTGAGGGGGGCCGCGGCTGCTGGGGGAGGGGGAGCGGGGCTGCGGCTGCTGCGGGAGTGTGGTACATTGGCGAGACCATGCAGACGCTGCAACAACGAATGAACGGACATCGCGCGACAATCACCAGGCAGGAATGTTCTCTTCCAGTCGGGGAACACTTCAGCAGTCAAGGGCATTCAGCCTCTGATCTCCGGGTAAGCGTTCTCCAAGGCGGCCTTCAGGACGCGCAACAACACAGAATCGCCGAGCAGAAGCTTATAGCCAAGTTCCGCACACATGAGTGCGGCCTCAACTGGGACCTGGGATTCATGTCGCATTACATTCATCCCCCACCATCTGGCCTGCGAAATCCTACCAACTGTCCTGGCTTGGTACAATTCACAGTCTTTAACCTGGGGTTACCTCATCTCTGGATCTGTAAAGATTTAATCACCTGCTAATGCTCGCATTCCAAGCATTGGCTGGCAGCTTTGAATCTGTCTATATATCTGTTTCTGGAGCATACCTCTTCATTCACCTGAGGAAAGAGCAGCGCTTCGAAAGCTCGTGACATCGAAACAAACCTGTTGGACTTTAACCTGGTGTTGTAAGACTTCTTTCTGCGCTCACCCCAGTTCAACGCCGGCATCTCCACATCATCTGTAAATACAGATATTCTAAACAGGGACCACAGTAAATAATGATATTCTACCCAGGGACCACTGTAAATAATGATATTGTATGCCGGGGCCTCTGTTAATATTTATAAATAACCCAGGGACCACTGTAAATAAAGAAATGCCACCCAGGGACCATTGTAAATAAGATATACTGCACAGGGACCACTGTCAATAATGATATACCAGCCAGTGACCACTGTAAATAAAGGTACACCACCCAGGGACCACTGTAAATAAAGATAAACCACCCAGGGACCATTGTAAATAATAATAACCTACCCAGGAACCACTGTAAATAAGATATACTGCACAGGGACCACTGTCAATAATGATATACCAGCCAGTGACCACTGTAAATAAAGAAATACCACCCAGGGACCACTGTAAATAAAATTATACCACCCAGGGACTATTGTAAATAATGATATACTACACAGTGGCCACTGTAAATAAAGGTATCACGCCCAGGAACCACTGTAATTAAAGACTTTCTATACAAGGACCACTGTAAATAATGATATACTACCCAGGGACCACTGCATATAATGATATACTATCCAGTGATCATTGTAAATAATGATATACTACCCAGGGACCACTGCAGATAATGATATACTGCACACAGCCACTGTAAATAATGGCATACTACCCAGGGACCACAGTAAATAATGATGTACTACCCAGGGACCACTGTAAAGAATGATATACTACCAGGGACCACTGTAAAGAATGATATACTACCAGGGACCACTGTAAATAAAGATATTCTACACAGGGACAACTGTAAATAGTGATATAATACTGAGGGACAACTGTAAATAATGATATTCTACCCAGGGGCCACTGTAAATAATGATGTACTACACAGGGGTCACTGTAAATAATGATGTACTACACAGGGGTCACTGTAAATACTGATATTCTACCCAGGGGCCACTGTAAGTAATGATATACTACCCAGGGACAACTGTAAATAATGATGTACTACACAGGGGTCACTGTAAATACTGATTTACTACACAGGGGTCACTGTAAATAAAGATATACTGCCCAGGGACGACTGTAAATAATGATATACTACCCAGGGACCACAGTAAGTAATGATATACTACCCAGGGACCACTGTAAATAATGATATACTACCAGGGACCACTGTAAATAATGATATTCTACCCATGGAGCACCGTAAATAATTATGTACTACGCATGGACCACTGTAAATAATGATATACTACCCAGGGACCACAGTAAATAATGATATACTACCCAGGGACCACAGTAAGTAATGATATACTACCCAGGGACCACTGTAAATAATGATATACTACCCAGGGACCACTGTAAATAAAGATATACTACCCAGGGACCACTGTAAAGAATGACATACTACCAGGGACCACTGTAAATAATGATATTCTACCCATGGAGCACCGTAAATAATTATGTACTACGCATGGACCACGGCAAATTAAGATATACTATCCAGGGACAACTGTAGATAATGACATTCTACGCAGGGACCACTGTAACTAATGACATAGTACCTAGGTACCACTGTAAATAAAGATATACTGCCGGGGGACCACTGTAAATAATGATATACCACCGAGTGAACACTGGAAATCATGATACTCTACCCAGGGACCACAGTAAATCATAGATCATAGAATTTACAGTGCAGAAGGAGGCCATTCGGCCCATCGAGTCTGCCCGGCTCTTGAAAAGAGCACCCTATCCAAGTCCACATCTCCACCCTATCCCCATAAGCGAGTAACCCCACCCAACACTAAGGGCAATTTTGGACACTAAGGCAATTTATGATGGCCAATTCACCTAAACTGCACATCTTTGGACTGTGGGAGGAAATCGGAGCACCCGGAGGAAACCCACGCACACACGGGGAGGATGTGCAGACTCCGCACATCCGGGAATCGAACCTGGGACCCTGGAGCTGTGAAACAATTGTGCTATCCACTATGCTACCGTGCTGCACACTAAATGATATAGTGGTGCTAAATGATATAATAATATACCGTGCTGCCCACTAAATGATACAGTATAATGATATACTTCCCAGGGACCACTGTAAATAAAGTTATCCCACGCGGGGACCACTGTAAATAAAGATAAACCACCCAGAGACCACTGTAAATAAAGATAAACCACCCAGGGACCACTGCAAATAAAGATAAACCACCCGGGGACCACTGTAAATAAAGATAAACCACCCAGGGACCACTGCAAATAAAGATAAACCACCCGGGGACCACTGTAAATAAAGATAAACTACCCAGGGACCACTGTAAATAAAGATAAACCACACAGGGACCACTGTAAATAAAGATAAACCACCCAGAGACCACTGTAAATAAAGATAAACCACACAGGGAACACTGTAAATAAAGATAAACCACCCAGAGACCACTGTAAATAAAGATAAACCACCCAGGGACCACTGTAAATAAAGATAAACCACCCAGGGACCATTGTAAATAAAGATAAACTACCCAGGAACCACTGTAAATAAAGATAAACCACCCAGAGACCACTGTAAATAAAGATAAACCACCCAGGAACCACTGTAAATAAAGATAAACCACCCAGAGACCACTGTAAATAAAGATAAACCACCCAGGGACCACTGTAAATAAAGATAAACCACCCGGGGACCACTGTAAATAAAGATAAACCACCCGGGGACCACTGTAAATAAAGAGAAACCACCCAGGAACCACTGTAAATAAAGATAAACCACCCAGGGACCACTGTAAATAATGATAAACAACCCGGGAACCACTTTAAATAAGACATACTGCACAGTGCCCACTGTAAATAATGATATTCTAATCAGAGACCACTGTAAATAATGATATACTTCCAGGGATCACTGTAAATAAAGCTATACTGCCGAGGGACCACTGTAAATAAAGTCATACTACCCAGGGACTATTGTAAATAATGATATACTACACAGTGACCACTGTAAATTATATGAAGTCTTACAACACCAGGTTAAAGTCCAACAGGTTTGTTTCGATGTCACTAGCTTTCGGAGCGCTGCTCCTTCCTCAGGTGAATGAAGAGGTATGTTCCAGAAACACATATATAGACACATTCAAAGATGCCAAACAATGCTAGGAATGCGAGCATTAACAGGTGATTAAATCTTTACAGATCCAGAGATGGGGTAACCCCAGGTTAAAGAGGTGTGAATTGTACCAAGCCAGGACAGTTGGTAGGATTTTGCAGGCCAGATGGTGGGGGATGAATGTAATGCGACATGAATCCCAGGTCCCGGTTGAGGCCGCACTCATGTGTGCGGAACTTGGCTATAAGTTTCTGCTCGGCGATTCTGCGTTGTCGCGGGTCCTGAAGGCCGCCTTGGAGAACGCTTACCCGGAGATCAGAGGCTGAATGCCCTTGACTGCTGAAGTGTTCCCCGACTGGAAGGGAACATTCCTGCCTGGTGATTGTTGCGCGATGTCCGTTCATTCGTTGTCGCAGTGTCTGCATGGTCTCGCCAATGTACCACGCTTCGGGACATCCTTTCCTGCAGCGTATGAGGTAGACAACGTTGGCCGAGTCGCACGAGTATGTACTGCGTGCCTGGTGGGTGGTGTTCTCACGTGTAATAGTGGTATCCATGTCAATGATCTGGCACGTCTTGCAGAGATTTCCATGACAGGGTTGTGTGGTGTCGTGGTCACTGTTCTGAAGACTGGGTAGTTTGCTGCAAACAATGGTTCGTTTGAGGTTGTGCGGTTGTTTGAAGGCAAGTAGTGGGGGTGTGGGGATGACCTTGGCAAGATCTTCATCGTCATCAATGACGTGTTGAAGGCTGTCAAGAAGTTCTGCACACATGAGTGCGGCCTCAACCGGGACCTGGGATTCATGTCGCATTACATTCATCCCCCACCATCTGGCCTGCAAAATCCTACCAACTGTCCTGGCTTGATACAATTCACACCTCTTTAACCTCGGGTTACCCCATCTCTGGATCTGTAAAGATTTAATCACCTGCTAATGCTCGCATTCCTAGCATTGTTTGGCATCTTTGCATTTGTCTATATATGTGTTTCTGGAACAGACCTCTTCATTCACCTGTGGAAGGAGCAGCGCTCCGAAAGCTAGTGACATCGAAACAAACCTGTTGGACTTTAACCTGGTGTTGTAAGACTTCTTACTGTGCTCACCCCAGTCCAACACCGGCATCTCCACATCACTGTAAATAATGATATTCTAACCAGAGACAACTGTAAATAATGATATATTACCCAGGGACCACTGTAAACAATGATATCCTGATCAGGGATCACTGTAAATTATGACATACAGCCTAGGTACCCATGTAAAAATTATATACTGCCCAGGGACCGCTGTAAATAATGATATACCAGCCAGTGACCACTGTAAATAATGATATTCTAATCAGAGACAACTGCAAATAATGATATATTACCCAGGGACCACTGTAAATAATCATATACTATCAGCAACTACTGTAAATAAAGACATACTACACAGGGACCACTGTAAATAATGATATACTACCCAGGGACCACTGTAAATAATGATCTACTACCCAGGGACCACTTTAAATAATTATTTACTACCCAGTGACCACTGCAAAGAATGATATACTACCAGGAACCACTGTAAATAGAGGTACACTCCCAGGGACCATTGTAAATAAAGACATACTACACAGGGACCACTGTAAATAATTATTTACTACCCAGTGACCACTGTAAATAATTATATACTACCCTGGGACCACTATAAATAATGATACGTTGCCCAGAAACCACTGTAAATAATGTTAAACTATGCAGGGAACACTGAAAATTATGATATACAGCACAAGGGCCAATTTAAATAATGATATTTTACTCAGTGACAACTGTAAATAATGATATTCTACACCGGGACCAGTGTAAATAATGATATACTGCACAGGGACCACTGAAAATAATGAAATACTGCCCAGGGACCACTGTAAATAATGATATTCTACCCAGGGTCAAATGCAAATAATAATGTACTACACAGGCACAACTGTAAATAATGACATTCAGACCGGGGACCACTGTAAATGCTGATATTCTACCAGGGACTACAGTAAATAATGATTTACTACCCAGGGACCACTGCAGAAAATAATATACTACCGATGGACAACTATTAATAATGGTGAAGTGCCCATGGAACGCTGTAACTAATGATATTCTACCAAGGAACCACTGTAAATAATGATATACTGCCCAGGGGCCACTGTAAACAATGATATTCTACCCAGTGACCACTGTAAATAATGATATACTACCTAGGGAACACTGTAAATAATGATATTCTACACAGGGACCACTGTAAATAATGACAGACTGCCCATGGGACCTCTGTAAATAATTATATACTCACCAGGGACTACAATAAATAATGTTATACCACTCAGGGACCACTGTAAATAAAGATATACTGCCCAGGGACCACTGTAAATAAAGACTTACTGCCCAGGGTCCACTGTAAATGATGATATACTACCCAGGGACCACTGTAAAGAATGATTTACACCCCAGGGACCACTGTAAATAATGATATACTACCCAGGGACCACTGTAAATAATGATGTACTGCACAGGGATCCCTGTAAATAACGTATCACTACCAGGGGCCCACTGTAAATAATGGTATACAACCTAGGGCCCACTGTAAATAATGATATACTGCCCATGGCCCACTGTAAATAATGATATACTGCCCAGGGACCACTGTAAATAATGATATACTCCCCAGGGACCACTGTAAATAAAGATATACTGCCCAGGGTCCATTGCAAAAATGATATACTACACAGGGACCACTGTAAATAATGATATACTGCCCAGGGACTACTGCATATAATGGTATACTGCCCAGGGACCACCGTAAATAATGATATACTTTCCACGGTTCAATGTAAATAATGATATACACCCGAGGGACCACTGTAATTATTCATGTACTACCCAAGGACCACTGTAAGTAATAACAAACGGCCCAGGGACCAGTGTAGATAATGATATTCGACCCAGGGACCACTGTAAATAATGATATTCTACTCAGGCACCACAGTAAATAATGAGATACTACCCAGGGACCACAGTAAATAATGAGATAATACCCAGGGACCACTGTAAATAATGCTATACTACCCAGGGAACACTGTAAATAATGAGATACTACCCAGGGACCACTGTTAATAATGACATTCTACCCAGGGACCACTGTAAATAATGATATTCTACACAGGGACCACTGTAAATAATCATCCACTGTCAAGAGACCACTGTAAATAATGATATACTGCCGAGGGACCACTGTCACTAATGAAATACTATCCAGTGATCACTGTAAATGATGTTACCGACCCAAGGCCAATGTAAACAATTACATACTACCCAGGGACCACTGTCAATAATGGTATGCCACCCTGGAACCTTTGTAAATAATGGGATACTACCCAGTGACCACGGTAAATAATGACATACTACCCAGGGACCACGGTAAATAATCATATACTACCCTGGAACCATTGAAAATAATGGGATACTACCCAGTGACCACGGTAAATAATGACATACTACACAGGACCACTGTAAATAATGATATACTACCCTTGGACCACTGTAAATAATGATATACTATCCAGGGACCACTGTAAATAATGATATATTTCCCAGAGACCACTGTAAATAATGATATACGACCCAGGACTACTGTCAATAATGATATACTATGCAGAATCCACTATAGATTAAGAGGTACTACACAGGGCACACTATAAATGATGACATAATGTCCAGGTACCACTGTAAATAATGATATATTTCCCAGAGACCACTGTAAATAATCATATCCCACCCACGGACTACTGTCAATAATGATATACTATCCAGAATCCACTGTAAATTAAGAGGTACTACACAGGGCACACTATAAATGATGACATAATGTCCAGGGACCACTGTAAATCATGATGTATCACTCTGGGACCACTGTAGATAATACTACACTACACTGGGACCACTGTAAAGGATGATATACTACCCAGTGACCTGTGTAAATAATGACATACTACCCAGGGACCAGTGTAAATAATGATATACTTCCCAGGAACCGCGGTCAATGATGATATACTACCCAGAGCCCTCTGTGATTAATGATATATTGCCCTGGGACCACTGTAAATAATGATATACTACCCAGGGACCACTGTAAGTAATGGTATACTGCCCAGGGACCACTGTGCTTAATGATATATTGCCCAGGGACCACTGTAAATAATGATATACTGCCCATGGCCCACTGTGAATAAAGATGTACTGCACAGTGCACACTATAATTGATGACATACTGTCCAGGGACCACTGTAAATCATGATATACCACCCTGGGACCACTGTAAATAACGATATATTACGCAGGGACCACTGTAGAAAATAATATACTACCCAGGGACCACTGTAAATAATGATATCCTACCCAGGGACAACTGTAAATAATGATATAACACCCAGGGACAACTGTAAATAATGATATACTGCTCAGGGACCACTGTAAATAATGAAATACTACCAGGGGCCCTCTGTAAATAATGATATACAACGCAGGGACGACTGTATATTGGATATGATACCCAGGGTCCACTGTAAGTAATGAGATACTCCCCAGGGAACACTGTAAATAAAGATATACTGCCCACGGTCCACTGGAAATAATGATATACTGCCCTGGCGCCACTGTAAATAATGAAATACTATCCAGTGACCACTGTAAATGATGATAACTACCCACAGCCAATGTAAATAATAGTATACTACATCGACCAGTGTAAATAAGGATATAATACAAAGGGACAACTGTTCATAACGATTTACTCCCCAGGGATCACTGTAAATAATGATGTACTACCCAGGCATCACGGTAAATAATGATGTACTACCCTGGGACCACTGTAAATAATGATATGCTACCGAGGGACCATTGTAGATACTGATATACTATCCAGGAACCACTGTAAATAATGATGTACTACCCAGGGACCATTGTAGATACTGATATTCTACCCAGGGTCCACTGTAAATATTGATATACTATCCAAGTACCACAGTAAATAATAATTAATATCCCAGGAGCCAGTGTAAATAATGATATTCTACCCAGGGTCCACTAAATATTGATATACTATCCAAGCACCACAGTAAATAGTGATTTACTGTCCTGGGACTACTGTAGATAATGGTATACTACCCAGTGACCACTGTAAATAATGATATACTTTCCACGGTCCACTGTAAATAATCATATACACCCCAGGGACCACTGTAAATATTCATATACTACCCAAGGACCACTGTAAGTTATAACAAACTGCTCAGGGACCAGTGTAGATAATGATATCGACCCAGGGACCACTGTAAAGAATGATATTCTACCCAGGAACCACTGTAAATAATGATGTACTACCCAGGGTACATTGTAAATAATGATATTCTACCCGTGGTACACTGTAAATATTGATATGCTCTCCAATAACCACAGTAAATAATAATTAATATCACAGGAGCCAGTGTAAATAATGATATTCTACCCAGGGACCACTGTAAATATTGAGACATTACCCAGGGACCAATGTAAAGAATGATATATGACCCAGGGACCACTGTAAATAGTAATATTCTACCCAGGGACCACTGTAAATAATGATATTCTACCCAGGGACCACTGTAAATAATGATATTCTACACAGGGACCACTTTAAACAATGATATAATAGTTCGAAGTCTTACAACTACAGGTTAAAGTCCAACAGGTTTGTTTCGATGTCACGAGCTTTCGGAGTGCTGCTCCTTCCTCAGGTGAATGAAGAGGTCTGTTCCAGAAACACATATATAGACAAATTCAAAGATGCCAAACAATGCTAGGAATGCGAGAATTAGCAGGTGATTAAATCTTTACAGATCCAGAGATGGGGTAACCCCAGGTTAAAGAGGTGTGAATTGTACCAAGCCAGGACAGTAGGTAGGATTTTGCAGGCCAGACGGTGGGGGGTGACTGTAATGCAACACGAATACCAGGTCCCGGTTGAGGCCGCACTCATGTGTGCGGAACTTGGCTATAAGTTTCTGCTCGGCGATTCTGCGTTGTCGCGGGTCCTGAAGTCCGCCTTGGAGAACGCTTACCCGGAGATCAGAGGCTGAATGCCCTTGACTGCTGAAGTGTTCCCCGACTGGAAGGGAACATTCCTGCCTGGCGATTGTCGCACGATGTCCGTTCATTCGTTGTCGCAGCGTCTGCATGGTCTCGCCAATGTACCACGCTTCGGGACATCCTTTCCTGCAGCCTATGAGGTAGACAACGTTGGTCGAGTCGCACGAGTATGTACCGCGTACCTGGTGGGTGGTGTTCTCACGTGTAATAGTGGTATCCATGTCGATGATCTGGCACGTCTTGCAGAGATTGCCATGGCAGGGTTGTGTGGTGTCGTGGTCACTGTTCTGAAGACTGGGTAGTTTGCTGCAAACAATGGTTTGTTTGAGGTTGCGCGGTTGTTTGAAGGCAAGTAGTGGGGGTGTGGGGATGACCTTGGCAAGATCTTCATCGTCATCAATGACGTGTTGAAGGCTGTGAAGAAGATGATGTAGTTTCTCCGCTCCGGGGAAGGAATGGACGACGAAGGGTATTCTGTCGGTTGTGTCCCATGTTAGTCTTCTGAGGAGGTCGGTACGGTTTTTCGCTGTGGCGCGTTGGAACTGTCGATCGATGAGTCGAGTGCCATATCCCATTCGTACGAGGGCATATTTCAACGTCTGTAGATGTCTGTTACACTCCTCCTCGTCTGAGCAGATCCTGTGTATACGGAGCGCTTGTCCATAGGGGGTGGCTTCTTTAATGTGTTTAGGGTGGAAGCTGGAGAAGTGGAGCATCATAAGGTTATCCGTGGGTTTGCGGTAAAGCGAAGTGCTGAGGTGACCGTCCTTGATGGAGACGAGTGTGTCCAAGAATGCAACTGATTTTGGAGAGTAGTCCATGGTGAGTCTGATGGTTGGATGGAACTTATTAATGTCACCGTGTAGTCGTTTCAGTGATTCTTCGCCGTGGGTCCAAATGAAAAAAATGTCATCGATGTATCTGGTGTATAACATCGGTTGAAGGTCCTGTGCGGTGAGTAGGTCCTGTTCAAACTTGTGCATGAAGATGTTGGCGTATTGGGGTGCGAATTTGGTCCCCATGGCTGTTCCGTGCGTCTGAATGAAGAACTTGTTGTCGAAGGTGAAGACGTTGTGATAAAGAATGAAGCGGATGAGTGGCAGAATTGCGTCTGGAGATTGGCAGTTGTTGGTGTTGAGTACTGAGGCTGTTGCAGCAATGCCGTCATCATGGGGGATGCTGGTGTAGAGTGCCGAGACGTCCATTGTGATGAGGAATGTTCCTGGTTCAACTGGTCCATGGGTGCTGAGTTTCTGTAAGAAGTCCGTCGTGTCGCGACAGAAGCTGGGTGTACCTTGTACGATGGGTTTCAAGATGCCCTCGATGTAGCCAGAGAGGTTCTCACACAGGGTCCCATTGCCTGAAACGATAGGGCGGCCTGGTGTGTTGGCCTTATGTATTTTCGGGAGGCAGTAGAGATCTCCAATGCGGGGAGTACGTGGGATGAGAGCACGTAGGGTGCTCTGAAGATCTGGATCCAAGGTCTTGATCAGTCTGTTAAGTTGGCGGATGTGTTCCTTGGTCGGATCTGCGGGTAACTGTCTGTAGTGTTCTTGGTTGTTCAGTTGTCGGTATACTTCTTTGCAGTAGTCCGTTCTGTTCAGTACGACAGTGACCCCCCCTTTGTCTGCTGGTTTGATGACGATGCTGTGGTTGGTCTTGAGCGCGCGGATGGCATTGCGTTGTGCTTGGGTGACGTTCGGGGCTGTCTTGTGAATGCGACTGATGAATCTGGCATTGACGCGACTCCTGACGGCTTGAGCATACATGTCGAGTCTAAGGCAGCTGCCTTCCGGAGGGGTCCTCCGGAATGAGAGGGAATGAGACCGGGAATGAGACCTCTTCATTCACCTGAGGAAGGAGCAGCGCTCCGAAAGCGAGTGACATCGAAACAAACCTGTTGGACTTTAACCTGGTGTTGTAAGACTTCGTACTGTGCTCACCCCAGTCCAACGCCGGCATCTCCACATCAATGATATAATACCCAGTGACCACGGTAAATAATGATATACTACCCAGGGACCACTGTAAATATTGATATACTATCCACGGACCACGGAAAATAATGATGTACTACCTACGGTACATTGTAAATAATGATATTCTACCCGTGGTCCTCTGTAAATATTGATATACAATCCAAGTACCAGAGTAAATAATAATTAATATCCCAGGAGCCAGTGTAAATAATGATATTCTAACCAGGGACCACTGTAAATAATGATATTCTACTCAGTGACCACTGTAAATAATGATATTGTACGCCGGGACATCTGTTAATATTTATAAATAACCAGGGCGCTGTAAATATTGAGACATTACCCAGGGAACAATGTAACTAATGATATATTACCCAGGGACCACTGTAAATAATGATATTCTACCCAGTGACCACTGTAAATAATGATACACTAACCAGGGACCACTGTAAATAATGATATCCTACACAGGGACCACTTTAAACAATGATATAATACCCAGGGATCACTGTAAATAATGATATTCTACCAAGGGACCACTGTAAATAATGATACACTACCCAGGGACCACTGTAAATAATGATATTCTACACAGGGACCACTGTAAATAATGATAATCTACACAGGGACCACTTTAAACAATGATATAATACCCAGGGACCACGGCAAATAATGATACACTACCCAGGGACCACTGTAAATATTGATATACTATCCAGGGACCACTGAAAATAATGATGTACAACCTAGGGTACATTGTAAATAATGATATTCTACCCGTGGTCCAATGTAAACAATGAAATTCTACACAGGGACCATTTTAAACAATGATATAATACCCAGGGATCACTGTACATAATGATATACTACCCAGGGACCACTGTAAATAATGATACACTACCCAGGGACAACTGTAAATAATGATATTCTACCTAGGGACCACTGTAAATAATGATATTCTACACAGGGACCACTTTGAACAATGATATAATACCCAGGGATCACTGTAAATAATGATATTCTACCCAGGGACCACTGTAAATAATGATACACTACCCAGGGACCACTGTAAATAATGATATTCTACCCAGGGACCACTGTAAATAATGATATTCTACACAGGGACCACTTTGAACAATGATATAATACCCAGGGACCACGGTAAATAATGATATTCTACCCGTGGTCCACTGTAAATATTGATATACTATCCAAGTACCGCAGTAAATAATAATTAATATCCCAGGAGCCAGTGTAAATGATGATATTCTACCCAGGGACCACTGTAAATATTTAATGTCGTGCTCTGTTTAATTTTACATTGTTCAGTGTAGGGCACTGTTTCATTCAACCGTATTTAATGTTGGGCTCTGTTTAATTTTACCTTGTTGCTTGTAGGGCACTGTTTCATTGTACCGTATTTAATGTCGAGCTCTGTTTAATTTTACATTGTAGCTTGTAGGGCACTGTTTCATTGTACTGTATATAATGTCGGACTCTGTTTAATTTTACCTTGTTCAGTGTAGGGCACTGTTTCATTGTACCGTATTTAATGTCGGGCTGTGTTTAATTTTGCATTGTTCAGTGCAGGGCACTGTTTCATTTTTCCGTATTTAATCTCGGGCTGTGTTTAATTTTACCTTGTTCAGTGTAGGGCACTGTTTCATTTCACCGTATTTAATGTCGGGCTGTGTTTAATTGTACATTGTTCACTGTAGGGCACTGTTTCATTGTACCGTATTTAATGTCGGGCTCTGTTTAATTTTACATTGTTCACTGTAGGTCACTGTTTCATTGTACCGTATTTAATGTCGGGCTCTGTTTAATTTTACCTTGTTCAGTGTAGGTCACTGTTTCATTGTACTGTATTTAATGTCGGGCTGTGTTTAATTTTACATTCTTCACTGTCGGGCATTGTTTCATTGTGCTGTATTTAATGTTGGGCTCTGTTTAATTTTACCTTGTTCACTGTCGGCACTGTTTCATTGTCCCGTATTTAATGTCGGGCTCTGTTGAATGTTACATTGTTCAGTGTAGGGCACTGTTTCATTGTACTGTATTTAATGTCGGTCTCTGTTTAATTTTACATTCTTCACTGTCGGGCATTGTTTCATTGTGCTGTATTTAATGTTGGGCTCTGTTTAATTTTACCTTGTTCACTGTCGGGCACTGTTTCATTGTCCCGTATTTAATGTCGGGCTCTGTTGAATGTTACATTGTTCACTGTAGGGCACTGTTTCATTCTACTGTATTTAATGTCGGGCTCTGTTGAATGTTACATTGTTCAGTGTAGGGCACTGTTTCATTCTACTGTATTTAATGTCGGTCTCTGTTTAATTTTGCCTTGTTTACTGTAGGTCACTGTTTCATTGTGCTGTATTTAATGTCGGGCTCTGTTTAACTTTACATTGTTCAGTGTAGGGCACTGTTTCATTGTACTGTATTTAATGTGGGGTCTGTTTAATTTTACATTGTTCACTGTAGGGCACTGTTTCATTGTACTGTATTTAATGTCGGGCTCTGTTTAATTTTACATTGTTCACTGTAGGGCACTGTTTCATTGTACCGTATTTAATTTCGGGCTCTGTTTAATTTTACCTTGTTCACTGTAGGGCACTGTTTCATTGTACTGTATTTAATGTCGGGCTGTGTTTAATTTTACATTCTTCACTGTAGGGCATTGTTTCATTGTGCTGTATTTAATGTTGGGCGCTGTTTAATTTTACCTTGTTCACTGTCGGGCACTGTTTCATTGTCCCGTATTTACTGTCGGGCTCTGTTTAATGTTACATTGTTCAGTGTAGGGCACTGTTTCATTGCACTGTATTTAATGTCGGGCACTGTTTAATTTTACAGTGTTCAGTGTAGGGCACTGTTTCATTGTACCGTATTTAATGTCGGGCTCTGTTTAATTTTGCCTTGTTTCCTGTAGGTCACTGTTTGATTGTACCGTATTTAATGTCGGGCTGTGCTTTATTTTACATTGTTCACTGTCGGGCACTGTTTCATTGTACTATATTTAATGTCGGGCTTTGTTTAATTTTACATTGTTCAATGTAGGGCACTGTTTCATTGTACTATATTTAATGTCGGGCTTTGTTTAATTTTACATTGTTCAGTGTAGGGCACTGATTCATTGTACCGTATTTAATGTCGGGCTCTGTTTAATTTTACATCGTTCAGTATGGGGCACTGTTTCATTGTACCGTATTTAATGTCGGGCTCTGTTTAATTTTACCTTCTTCACTGTCGGGCACTGTTTCATTGTACTGTATTTAATGTCGGGCTGTGTTTAATTTTACATTGTTCACTGTAGGACACTGTTTCATTGTACCGTATTTACTCTCGGGCTGTGTTTAATTTTACATTGTTCACTGTAGCGCACTGTTTCATTGTACCGTATTTAATGTCGGGCTGTGTTTAATTTTACATTGTTCAGTGTAGGGCACTGTTTCATTTTACTGTATTTAATGTCGGGCTCTGTTAAATTTTCCATTGTTCAGTGCAGGGCACTGATTCATTGACCCGTATTTAATGTCGGGCTCTGTTTAATTTTACCTTGTTCACTGTCGGGCACTGTTTCATTGTACTATATTTAATGTCGGGCTCTGTTTAATTTTACCTTGTTCAATGTAGGGCACTGTTTAATTTTGCATTGTTCAGTGTAGGGCACTGTTTCACTGTACTGTATTTAATGTCGGGCTCTGTTAAATTTTACATTGTTCAGTGTAGGGCACTGATTGATTGTACCGTATTTAATGTCGGGCTCTGTTTAATTTTACATTGTTCAGTGTAGGGCACTGTTTCATTGTACCGTATTAAATGTCGGGCTCTGTTTAATTTTACATTGGTCAGTGTAGGGCACTGTTTCATTGTACTGTATTTAATGTCGGGCTTTGTTTAATTTTACATTGTTCACTGTAGGGCACTGTTTCATTGTACTGTATTTAATGTCGGGCTTTGTTTAATTTTACATTGTTCACTGTCGGGCACTGTTTCATTGTACTGTATTTAATGTCGGGCTTTGTTTAATTTTACATTGTTCAGTGTAGGGCACTGTTTCATTGTACTGTATTTAATGTAGGGCCCTGTTTAATTTTACCTTGTTCAATGTAGGGCACTGTTTAATTTTGCATTGTTCAGTGTAGGGCACTGATTCATTGTACTGTATTTAATGTCGGGCTGTGTTTAATTGTACATTGTTCACTGTAGGGCTCTGTTTCATTGTACCGTATTTAATGTCGGGCTCTTTTTAATTTTACATTCTTCACTGAAGGGCATTGTTTCATTGTGCTGTATTTAATGTTGGGCTCTGTTTAATTTTACCTTGTTCACTGTCGGGCACTGTTTCATTGTCCCGTATTTAATGTCGGTTTTTGATTAATTTTACATTGTTCAGTGTAGGGCACTGTTTCATTGTACTGTATTTAATGTCGGGCTCTGTTTACTTTTGCCTTGTTTACTGTAGGTCACTGTTTCATTGTACTGCATTTAATGTCGGTCTCTGTTTAATTTTACATTGTTCACTGTAGGGCACTGTTTCATTGTACTGTATTTAATGTCGGGCTCTGTTTAATTTTACATTGTTCACTGTAGGTCACTGTTTCATTGTACTGTATTTAATGTCGGGCTCTGTTTAATTTTACATTGTTCACTGTAGGTCACTTTTTCATTGTACTGTATTTAATGTCGGGCTCTGTTTAATTTTACATTGTTCACTGTAGGGCACTGTTTCATTGTACCGTATTTAATGTCGGGCTGTGTTAAATTGTACATTGTTCACTGTAGGGCACTGTTTCATTGTACCGTATTTAATGTCGGGCTGTGTTTAATTGTACATTGTTCACTGTTGGGCACTGTTTCATTGTACCTTATTTAATGTCGGGCTGTGTTTAATTTTACCTTGCTCAGTGGAGGGCACTGTTTCATTGTACCGTATTTAATGTCGGTCTCTGTTTAATTTTACATTGTTCACTGTAGGGCACTGTTTCATTGTACCGTATTTAAAGTCGGGCTCTGTTTAATTTTACATTCTTCACTGTAGGGCATTGTTTCATTGTACCGTATTTAATGTCGGGCTCTGTTTAATTTTACCTTATTCAGTGTAGGGCACTGATACATTGTACCGTATTTAATGTCGGGCTCTGTTTAATTTTGCCTTGTTTACTGTAGGTCACTGTTTCATTGTACCGTATTTAATGTCGGGCTGTGTTTAATTTTACATTCTTCACTGAAGGGCATTGTTTCATTGTGCTGTATTTAATGTTGGGCTCTGTTTAATTTTACCTTGTTCACTGTCGGGCACTATTTCATTGTCCCGTATTTAATGTCGGTTTTTGATTAATTTTACATTGTTCAGTGTAGGGCACTGTTTCATTGCACTGTATTTAATGTCGGGCTCTGTTTAATTTTGCCTTGTTTACTGTAGGTCACTGTTTCATTGTACTGCATTTAATGTCGGTCTCTGTTTAATTTTACATTGTTCACTGTAGGGCACTGTTTCATTGTACCGTATTTAATGTCGGGCTCTGTTTAATTTTACATTGTTCACTGTAGGTCACTTTTTCATTGTACTGTATTTAATGTCGGGCTCTGTTTAATTTTACATTGTTCACTGTAGGGCACTGTTTCATTGTACCGTATTTAATGTCGGGCTGTGTTTAATTGTACATTGTTCACTGTAGGGCACTGTTTCATTGTACCGTATTTAATGTCGGGCTGTGTTTAATTGTACATTGTTCACTGTTGGGCACTGTTTCATTGTACCTTATTTAATGTCGGGCTGTGTTTAATTTTACCTTGCTCAGTGGAGGGCACTGTTTCATTGTACCGTATTTAATGTCGGTTTCTGTTTAATTTTACATTGTTCACTGTAGGTCACTGTTTCATTGTACCGCATTTAATGTTGGGCTCTGTTTAATTTTACCTTGTTCACTGTCGGGCACTCTTTCATTGTCCCGTATTTAATGTCGGGCTGTGTTTAATTTTACATTCTTCACTGTAGGGCATTGTTTAATTGTGCTGTATTTAATGTTGGGCTCTGTTTAATTTTACCTTGTTCACTGTCGGGCACTCTTTCATTGTCCCGTATTTAATGTCGGGCTGTGTTTAATTGTACATTGGTCACTGTAGGGCACTGTTTCATTGTACCGTATTTAAAGTCGGGCTCTGTTTAATTTTACATTCTTCACTGTAGGGCATTGTTTCATTGTACCGTACTTAATGTCGGGCTCTGTTTAATTTTACCTTATTCAGTGTAGGGCACTGATTCATTGTAGCGTATTTAATGTCGGGCTCTGTTTAATTTTGCCTTGTTTACTGTAGGTCACTGTTTCATTGTACTGTATTTAATGTCGGGCTCTGTTTAATTTTACATTGTTCACTGTAGGGCACTGTTTCATTGTACTGTATTTAATGTCAGGCTCGGTTTAATTTTACATTGTTCACTGTAGGGCACTGTTTCATTGTACCGTATTTAATGTCGGGCTTTGTTTAATTTTACATTGTTCAGTGTAGGGCACTGTTTCATTGTACCGTATTTAATGTCGGGTTCTGTTTAATGTTACCTTGTTCACTGTAGGGCACTGTTTCATTGTACTATATTTAATGTCGGGCTTTGTTTAATTTTACCTTGTTCACTGTAGGGCACAGTTTCATTTTACCGTATTTAATGTCGGGCTGTGTTTAATTGTACATTGTTCAGTGTAGGGCACTGTTTCATTGTACCGGATTTAATGTCGGGCTCTGTTTAATTTTACCTTGTTCAGTGTAGGGCACTGATTCATTGTACCGTATTTAATGTCGGGCTCTGTTTAATTTTACATTGTTCACTGAAGGGTACTGATTCATTGTACTGTATTTAATGTCGGGCTCTGTTTAATTTTAAATTGTTCACTGTAGGGCACTGTTTCATTGTACCGTATTTAATGTCGGACTCTGTTTAATTTTACCTTGTTCACTGTAGGGCACTGTTTCATTGTACCGTATTTAATGTCGGGCTCTGTTTAATTTTACCTTGTTCACTGTAGGGCACTGTTTCATTGTACTTTATTTAATGTCGGGCTGTGTTTAATTTTACATTGTTCAGTGTAGGGCACTGATACATTGTACCGTATTTAATGTCGGGCTGTGTTTAATTTTACATTGTTCAGTGTAGGGCACTGTTTCATTGTACCGTATTTAATGTCGGGCTCTGTTTAATTTTGCCTTGTTTACTGTAGGTCACTGTTTCATTGTCCCGTATTTAATGTCGGGCTCTGTTTAATTTTACATTGTTCAGTGTAGGGCACTGTTTCATTGTACTGTATTTAATGTCGGGCTCTGTTTCATTTTGCCTTGTTTACTGTAGGTCACTGTTTCATTGTACTGTATTTAATGTCGGGCTGTGTTTAATTGTACATTGTTCACTGTAGGGCACTGTTTCATTGTACCGTATTTAATGTCGGGCTGTGTTTAATTTTACCTTGCTCAGTGGAGGGCACTGTTACATTGTACTGTATTTAATGTCGTGCTCTGTTTAATTTTACATTGTTCACTGTAGGGCACTGTTCAGTTGTACCGTATTTAATGTCGGGCTCTGTTTAATTTTTCCTGGTTGCTTGTAGGGCACTGTTTCATTGTACCGTATTTAATGTCGAGCTCTGTTTAATTTTACCTTGTTCAGTGTAGGGCACTGATTCATTGTACCGTATTTAATATCGGGCTCTGTTTAATTTTACATTGTTCACTGTAGGGCACTGTTTAATTGTACCGTATTTAATGTCGGGCTCTGTTTTATTTTACATTGTTCACAGTAGAGCCCTGTTTCATTTTACCGTATTTAATGTCGGGCTCTGTTTAATTTTACCTTGTTCACTGTCGGGCACTGTTTCATTGTACTGTATTTAATGTAGGGCTCTGTTTAATTTTACCTTGTTCAATGTAGGGCACTGTTTAATTTTGCATTGTTCAGTGTAGGGCACTGTTTCATTGTACAGTATTTAATGTAGGGCTCTGTTTAATTTTACCTTGTTCAATGTAGGGCACTGTTTAATTTTGCATTGTTCACTGTAGGGCACTGTTTCATTGTGCTGTATTTAATGCCGGGCTCTGTTTAATTTTACTTTGTTCACTGTAGGGCACGGTTTCATTGTACCGTATTTAATGTCGGGCTCTGTTTAATTTTACCTTGTTCACTGTCGGGCACTGTTTCATTGTACTGTATTTAATGTAGGGCTCTGTTTAATTTTACCTTGTTCAATGTAGGGCACTGTTTAATTTTGCATTGTTCAGTGTAGGGCACTGTTTCATTGTACAGTATTTAATGTAGGGCTCTGTTTAATTTTACCTTGTTCAATGTAGGGCACTGTTTAATTTTGCATTGTTCAGTGTAGGGCACTGTTTCATTGTACAGTATTCAATGTCGGGCTGTGTTTAATTGTACATTGTTCACAGTAGGGCTCTGTTTCATTGATCTGTATTTAATGTCGGTCTCTGCTTAATTATTCTATGTTTACTGTAGGGCACTGTTTCATTGTACTGTATTTAATGTCGGGCTCTGCTTAATGTTACCTTGTTCACTGTAGGGCACTGTTTCATTGGACTGTATTTAATGTCGGGCTCGGTTTAATTTTACATTCTTCACTGTAGGGCATTGTTTCATTGTGCTGTATTTAATGTTGGGCTCTGTTTAATTTTACATTGTTCACTGTAGGGCACTGTTTCATTGTACTGTATTTAATGTCAGGCTCTGTTTAATTTTACATTGTTCACTGTAGGTCACTATTTCATTGTACTGTATTTAATGTCGGGCTCTGTTTAATTTTACATTGTTCACTGTAGGTCACTGTTTCATTGTACTGTATTTAATGTCGGGCTCTGTTTAATTTTACATTGTTCACTGTAGGGCACTCTTTCATTGTACCGTATTTAATGTTGGGCTGTGTTAAATTGTACATTGTTCACTGTAGGGCACTGTTTCATTGTACCGTATTTAATGTCGGGCTGTGTTTAATTGTACATTGTTCACTGCTGGGCACTGTTTCATTGTACCCTATTTAATGTCGGGCTGTGTTTAATTTTACCTTGCTCAGTGGAGGGCACTGTTACATTGTACTGTATTTAATGTCGTGCTCTGTTTAATTTTACATTGTTCAGTGTAGGGCACTGTTTCATTGTACTGTATTTAATGTCGTGCTCTGTTTAATTTTGCCTTGTTTACTGTAGGTCACTGTTTCATTGTACTGTATTTAATGTCGGGCTCTGTTTAATTTTACATTGTTCACTGTAGGGCACTGTTTCATTGTACCGTATTTAATGTCGGGCTGTGTTTAATTTTACATTGTTCAGTGTAGGGCACTGATTCATTGTACCGTATTTAATGTCGGGCTGTGTTTAATTTTACATTGTTCAGTGTAGGGCACTGTTTCATTGTGCCGTATTTAATGTCGGGCTCTGTTTAATTTTACCTTGTTCACTGTAGGGCACTGTTTCATTGTCCCGTATTTAATGTCGGGCTCTGTTTAATTTTACATTGTTCACTGTAGGGCACTGATTCATTGTACCGTACTTAATGTCGGGCTCTGTTTAATTTTACATTGTTCACTGTAGGGCACTGCTTCATTGTACCGTATTTAATGTCGGGCTCTGTTTATTTTAAATTTGTTCACTGTAGGGCACTGTTTCATTGTACCGTATTTAATGTCGGGCTGTGTTTAATTTTACATTGTTCAGTGTAGGGCACTGATACATTGTACCGTATTTAATGTCGGGCTGTGTTTAATTTTACCTTGTTCACTGTAGGGCACTGTTTCATTGTACCGTATTTAATGTCGGACTCTGTTTAAATTTACCTTGTTCACTGTAGGGCACTGTTTCATTGTACCGTATTTAATGTCGGGCTCTGTTTAATTTTACATTGTTCAGTGTAGGGCTCTGTTTCATTTTACCGTATTTAATGTCGGGCTGTGTTTAATTGTACATTGTTCACTGTAGGGCACTGTTTCATTGTACCGTATTTAATGTCGGGCTATGTTAAATTTTACATTGTTCACTGTAGGGCACTGTTACATTGTACTGTATTTAATGTCGGGCTCTGTTTAATTTTACATTGTTCAGTGTAGGGCACTGTTTCATTGAACTGTATTTAATGCCGGGCTCTGTTTAATTTTGCCTTGTTTACTGTAGGTCACTGTTTCATTGTCCCGTATTTAATGTCGGGCTCTGTTTAATTCTGCCTTGTTTACTGTAGGTCACTGTTTCATTGTACTGTATTTAATGTCGGGCTGTGTTTAATTTTACCTTGCTGAGTGGAGGGCACTGTTACATTGTACCGTATTTAATGTCGGGCTCTGTTTAATTCTGCCTTGTTTACTGTAGGTCACTGTTTCATTGTACTGTATTTAATGTCGGGCTGTGATTAATTTTACATTGTTCACTGTAGGGCACTGTTTCATTGTACTGTATTTAATGTCGTGCTCTGTTTAATTTTACATTGTTCACTGTAGGGCACTGTTTAGTTGTACCGTATTTAATGTCGGGCTCTGTTTAATTTTTCCTTGTTGCTTGTAGGGCACTGTTTCATTTTACCGTATTTAATGTCGAGCTCTGTTTAATTTTGCATTGTTCAGTGTAGGGCACTGTTTCATTGTACAGTATTTAATGTAGGGCTCTGTTTAATTTTACCTTGTTCAATGTAGGGCACTGTTTAATTTTGCATTGTTCAGTGTAGGGCACTGTTTCATTGTACAGTATTTAATGTCGGGCTGTGTTTAATTGTACATTGTTCACTGTAGGGCTCTGTTTCATTGTACCGTATTTAATGTCGGGCTCTGTTTAATTTTACATTCTTCACTGTAGGGCATTGTTTCATTGTGCTGTATTTAATGTTGGGCTCTGTTTAATTTTACCTTGTTCACTGTCGGGCACTGTTTCATTGTCCCGTATTTAATGTCGGTTTCTGATTAATTTTACATTGTTCAGTGTAGGACACTGTTTCATTGTACTGTATTTAATGTCGGGCTCTGTTTAATTTTACATTGTTCAGTGTAGGGCACTGTTTCATTGTACTGTATTTAATGTCAGGCTCTGTTTAATTTTACATTGTTCACTGTAGGGCACTGTTTCATTGTGCCGTATTTAATGTCGGGCTGTGTTTAATTGTACATTGTTCACTGTTGGGCACTGTTTCATTGTACCCTATTTAATGTCGGGCTGTGTTTAATTTTACCTTGCTCAGTGGAGGGCACTGTTACATTGTACTGTATTTAATGTCGTGCTCTGTTTAATTTTACATTGTTCTCTGTAGGGCACTGTTTCATTGTACCGTATTTAATGTCGGTCTCTGTTTAATTTTACATTGTTCACTGTAGGTCACTGTTTCATTGTACTGTATTTAATGTCGGGCTGTGTTTAATTTTACATTCTTCACTGTAGGGCATTGTTTAATTGTGCTGTATTTAATGTTGGGCTCTGTTTAATTTTACCTTGTTCACTGTCGGGCACTCTTTCATTGTCCCGTATTTAATGTCGGGCTGTGTTTAATTGTACATTGGTCACTGTAGGGCACTGTTTCATTGTACCGTATTTAATGTCGGGCTCTGTTTAATTTTACATTCTTCACTGTAGGGCATTGTTTCATTGTACCATATTTAATGTCGGGCTCTGTTTAATTTTACCTTATTCAGTGTAGTGCACTGATTCATTGTACCGTATTTAATGTCGGGCTCTGTTTAATTTTGCCTTGTTTACTGTAGGTCACTGTTTCATTGTACTGTATTTAATGTCGGGCTCTGTTTAATTTTACATTGTTCACTGTAGGGCACTGTTTCATTGTACTGTATTTAATGTCAGGCTCGGTTTAATTTTACATTGTTCACTGTAGGGCACTGTTTCATTGTATCGTATTTAATGTCGGGCTGTGTTTAATTTTACATTGTTCAGTGTCGGGCACTGTTTCATTTTACCGTATTTAATGTCGGGCTGTGTTTAATTGTACATTGTTCAGTGTAGGGCACTGTTTCATTGTACCGTATTTAATGTCGGGCTCTGTTTAATTTTACCTTGTTCAGTGTAGGGCACTGTTTCATTGTACCGTATTTAATGTCGGGCTCTGTTTAATTTTACATTGTTCACTGTAGGGCACTGATTCATTGTACCGTATTTAATGTCGGGCTCTGTTTAATTTTACATTGTTCACTGTAGGGCACTGCTTCATTGTACTGTATTTAATGTCGGGCTCTGTTTATTTTAAATTTGTTCACTGTAGGGCACTGTTTCATTGTACCGTATTTAATGTCGGGCTGTGTTTAAGTTTACATTGTTCAGTGTAGGGCACTGATACATTGTACCGTATTTAATGTCGGGCTATGTTTAATTTTACATTGTTCAGTGTAGGTCACTGTTTCATTGTCCCGTATTTAATGTCGGGCTCTGTTTAATTTTACCTTGTTCAGTGTAGGGCACTGTTTCATTGTACTGTATTTAATGTCGGGCTGTGTTTAGTTTTACCTTGTTCACTGTAGGGCACTGTTTCATTGTACCGTATTTAATGTCGGACTCTGTTTAATTTTACCTTGTTCACTGTAGGGCACTGTTTCATTGTACCATATTTAATGTCGGGCTCTGTTTAAATTTACCTTGTTCACTGTAGGGCACTGTTTCATTGTACTGTATTTAATGTCGGGCTGTGTTTAATTTTACATTGTTCAGTGTACGGCACTGATACATTGTACCGTATTTAATGTCGGGCTGTGTTTAATTTTACATTGTTCAGTGTAGGGCTCTGTTTCATTTTACCGTATTTAATGTCGGGCTGTGTTTAATTGTACTTTGTTCACTGTAGGGCACTGTTTCATTGTACCGTATTTAATGTCGGGCTATGTTAAATTTTACATTGTTCAGTGTAGGGCACTGTTTCATTGAACTGTATTTAATGTCGGGCTCTGTTTAATTTTGCCTTGTTTACTGTAGGTCACTGTTTCATTGTCCCGTATTTAATGTCGGGCTCTGTTTAATTCTGCCTTGTTTACTGTAGGTCACTGTTTCATTGTACTGTTTTTAATGTCGGGCGGTGTTTAATTGTACATTGTTCACTGTAGGGCACTGTTTCATTGTACCGTATTTAATGTCGGGCTGTGTTTAATTTTACCTTGCTGAGTGGAGGGCACTGTTACATTGTACTGTATTTAATGTCGTGCTCTGTTTAATTTTACATTGTTCACTGTAGGGCACTGTTTAGTTGTAACGTATTTAATGTCGGGCTCTGTTTAATTTTACCTTGTTCAATGTAGGGCACTGTTTAATTTTGCATTGTTCAGTGTAGGGCACTGTTTCATTGTACAGTATTTAATGTCGGGCTGTGTTTAATTGTACATTGTTCACTGTAGGGCTCAGTTTCATTGTACCGTATTTAATGTCGGGCTCTGTTTAATTTTACATTCTTCACTGTAGGGCATTGTTTCATTGTGCTGTATTTAATGTTGGGCTCTGTTTAATTTTACCTTGTTCACTGTCGGGCACTGTTTCATTGTCCCGTATTTAATGTCGGTTTCTGATTAATTTTACATTGTTCAGTGTAGGACACTGTTTCATTGTACTGTATTTAATGTCGGGCTCTGTTTAATTTTACATTGTTCAGTGTAGGGCACTGTTTCATTGTACTGTATTTAATGTCAGGCTCTGTTTAATTTTACATTGTTCACTGTAGGTCACTATTTCATTGTACTGTATTTAATGTCGGGCTCTGTTTAATTTTACATTGTTCACTGTAGGTCACTGTTTCATTGTACTGTATTTAATGTCGGGCTCTGTTTAATTTTACATTGTTCACTGTAGGGCACTGTTTCATTGTACCGTATTTAATGTCGGGCTGTGTTAAATTGTACATTGTTCACTGTAGGGCACAGTTTCATTGTGCCGTATTTAATGTCGGGCTGTGTTTAATTGTACATTGTTCACTGATGGGCACTGTTTCATTGTACCCTATTTAATGTCGGGCTGTGTTTAATTTTACCTTGCTCAGTGGAGGACACTGTTACATTGTACTGTATTTAATGTCGTGCTCTGTTTAATTTTACATTGTTCTCTGTAGGGCACTGTTTCATTGTACCGTATTTAATGTCGGTCTCTGTTTAATTTTACATTGTTCACTGTAGGTCACTGTTTCATTGTACTGTATTTAATGTCGGGCTGTGTTTAATTTTACATTCTTCACTGTAGGGCATTGTTTAATTGTGCTGTATTTAATGTTGGGCTCTGTTTAATTTTACCTTGTTCACTGTCGGGCACTCTTTCATTGTCCCGTATTTAATGTCGGGCTGTGTTTAATTGTACATTGGTCACTGTAGGGCACT
The DNA here is from genome assembly GCF_047496885.1 of Scyliorhinus torazame. Lineage (NCBI taxonomy): Eukaryota > Metazoa > Chordata > Chondrichthyes > Carcharhiniformes > Scyliorhinidae > Scyliorhinus > Scyliorhinus torazame. The sequence goes on along the minus strand of NW_027307762.1, from coordinate 977,863 downwards.
GTTTCATTGTACCGTATTTAATGTCGGGCTCTGTTTAATTTTACATTCTTCACTGTAGGGCATTGTTTCATTGTACCATATTTAATGTCGGGCTCTGTTTAATTTTACCTTATTCAGTGTAGGGCACTGATTCATTGTACCTTATTTAATGTCGGGCTCTGTTTAATTTTGCCTTGTTTACTGTAGGTCACTGTTTCATTGTACTGTATTTAATGTCGGGCTCTGTTTAATTTTACATTGTTCACTGTAGGGCACTGTTTCATTGTACTGTATTTAATGTCAGGCTCGGTTTAATTTTACATTGTTCATTGTAGGGCACTGTTTCATTGTACCGTATTTAATGTCGGGCTGTGTTTAATTTTACATTGTTCAGTGTAGGGCACTGATTCATTGTACCGTATTTAATGTCGGGCTGTGTTTAATTTTACATTGTTCAGTGTAGGGCACTGATTCATTGTACCGTATTTAATGTCGGGCTCTGTTTAATTTTACATTGTTCAGTGTAGGGCACTGATTCATTGTACCGTATTTAATGTTGGGCTCTGTTTAATTTTACCTTGTTCACTGTCGGGCACTGTTTCATTGTCCCGTATTTAATGTCGGGCTCTGTTGAATGTTACATTGTTCACTGTAGGGCACTGTTTCATTCTACTGTATTTAATGTCGGGCTCTGTTGAATGTTACATTGTTCAGTGTAGGGCACTGTTTCATTCTACTGTATTTAATGTCGGTCTCTGTTTAATTTTGCCTTGTTTACTGTAGGTCACTGTTTCATTGTGCTGTATTTAATGTCGGGCTCTGTTTAACTTTACATTGTTCAGTGTAGGGCACTGTTTCATTGTACTGTATTTAATGTGGGGTCTGTTTAATTTTACATTGTTCACTGTAGGGCACTGTTTCATTGTACTGTATTTAATGTCGGGCTCTGTTTAATTTTACATTGTTCACTGTAGGGCACTGTTTCATTGTACCGTATTTAATTTCGGGCTCTGTTTAATTTTACCTTGTTCACTGTAGGGCACTGTTTCATTGTACTGTATTTAATGTCGGGCTGTGTTTAATTTTACATTCTTCACTGTAGGGCATTGTTTCATTGTGCTGTATTTAATGTTGGGCGCTGTTTAATTTTACCTTGTTCACTGTCGGGCACTGTTTCATTGTCCCGTATTTACTGTCGGGCTCTGTTTAATGTTACATTGTTCAGTGTAGGGCACTGTTTCATTGCACTGTATTTAATGTCGGGCACTGTTTAATTTTACAGTGTTCAGTGTAGGGCACTGTTTCATTGTACCGTATTTAATGTCGGGCTCTGTTTAATTTTGCCTTGTTTCCTGTAGGTCACTGTTTGATTGTACCGTATTTAATGTCGGGCTGTGCTTTATTTTACATTGTTCACTGTCGGGCACTGTTTCATTGTACTATATTTAATGTCGGGCTTTGTTTAATTTTACATTGTTCAATGTAGGGCACTGTTTCATTGTACTATATTTAATGTCGGGCTTTGTTTAATTTTACATTGTTCAGTGTAGGGCACTGATTCATTGTACCGTATTTAATGTCGGGCTCTGTTTAATTTTACATCGTTCAGTATGGGGCACTGTTTCATTGTACCGTATTTAATGTCGGGCTCTGTTTAATTTTACCTTCTTCACTGTCGGGCACTGTTTCATTGTACTGTATTTAATGTCGGGCTGTGTTTAATTTTACATTGTTCACTGTAGGACACTGTTTCATTGTACCGTATTTACTCTCGGGCTGTGTTTAATTTTACATTGTTCACTGTAGCGCACTGTTTCATTGTACCGTATTTAATGTCGGGCTGTGTTTAATTTTACATTGTTCAGTGTAGGGCACTGTTTCATTTTACTGTATTTAATGTCGGGCTCTGTTAAATTTTCCATTGTTCAGTGCAGGGCACTGATTCATTGACCCGTATTTAATGTCGGGCTCTGTTTAATTTTACCTTGTTCACTGTCGGGCACTGTTTCATTGTACTATATTTAATGTCGGGCTCTGTTTAATTTTACCTTGTTCAATGTAGGGCACTGTTTAATTTTGCATTGTTCAGTGTAGGGCACTGTTTCACTGTACTGTATTTAATGTCGGGCTCTGTTAAATTTTACATTGTTCAGTGTAGGGCACTGATTGATTGTACCGTATTTAATGTCGGGCTCTGTTTAATTTTACATTGTTCAGTGTAGGGCACTGTTTCATTGTACCGTATTAAATGTCGGGCTCTGTTTAATTTTACATTGGTCAGTGTAGGGCACTGTTTCATTGTACTGTATTTAATGTCGGGCTTTGTTTAATTTTACATTGTTCACTGTAGGGCACTGTTTCATTGTACTGTATTTAATGTCGGGCTTTGTTTAATTTTACATTGTTCACTGTCGGGCACTGTTTCATTGTACTGTATTTAATGTCGGGCTTTGTTTAATTTTACATTGTTCAGTGTAGGGCACTGTTTCATTGTACTGTATTTAATGTAGGGCCCTGTTTAATTTTACCTTGTTCAATGTAGGGCACTGTTTAATTTTGCATTGTTCAGTGTAGGGCACTGATTCATTGTACTGTATTTAATGTCGGGCTGTGTTTAATTGTACATTGTTCACTGTAGGGCTCTGTTTCATTGTACCGTATTTAATGTCGGGCTCTTTTTAATTTTACATTCTTCACTGAAGGGCATTGTTTCATTGTGCTGTATTTAATGTTGGGCTCTGTTTAATTTTACCTTGTTCACTGTCGGGCACTGTTTCATTGTCCCGTATTTAATGTCGGTTTTTGATTAATTTTACATTGTTCAGTGTAGGGCACTGTTTCATTGTACTGTATTTAATGTCGGGCTCTGTTTACTTTTGCCTTGTTTACTGTAGGTCACTGTTTCATTGTACTGCATTTAATGTCGGTCTCTGTTTAATTTTACATTGTTCACTGTAGGGCACTGTTTCATTGTACTGTATTTAATGTCGGGCTCTGTTTAATTTTACATTGTTCACTGTAGGTCACTGTTTCATTGTACTGTATTTAATGTCGGGCTCTGTTTAATTTTACATTGTTCACTGTAGGTCACTTTTTCATTGTACTGTATTTAATGTCGGGCTCTGTTTAATTTTACATTGTTCACTGTAGGGCACTGTTTCATTGTACCGTATTTAATGTCGGGCTGTGTTAAATTGTACATTGTTCACTGTAGGGCACTGTTTCATTGTACCGTATTTAATGTCGGGCTGTGTTTAATTGTACATTGTTCACTGTTGGGCACTGTTTCATTGTACCTTATTTAATGTCGGGCTGTGTTTAATTTTACCTTGCTCAGTGGAGGGCACTGTTTCATTGTACCGTATTTAATGTCGGTCTCTGTTTAATTTTACATTGTTCACTGTAGGGCACTGTTTCATTGTACCGTATTTAAAGTCGGGCTCTGTTTAATTTTACATTCTTCACTGTAGGGCATTGTTTCATTGTACCGTATTTAATGTCGGGCTCTGTTTAATTTTACCTTATTCAGTGTAGGGCACTGATACATTGTACCGTATTTAATGTCGGGCTCTGTTTAATTTTGCCTTGTTTACTGTAGGTCACTGTTTCATTGTACCGTATTTAATGTCGGGCTGTGTTTAATTTTACATTCTTCACTGAAGGGCATTGTTTCATTGTGCTGTATTTAATGTTGGGCTCTGTTTAATTTTACCTTGTTCACTGTCGGGCACTATTTCATTGTCCCGTATTTAATGTCGGTTTTTGATTAATTTTACATTGTTCAGTGTAGGGCACTGTTTCATTGCACTGTATTTAATGTCGGGCTCTGTTTAATTTTGCCTTGTTTACTGTAGGTCACTGTTTCATTGTACTGCATTTAATGTCGGTCTCTGTTTAATTTTACATTGTTCACTGTAGGGCACTGTTTCATTGTACCGTATTTAATGTCGGGCTCTGTTTAATTTTACATTGTTCACTGTAGGTCACTTTTTCATTGTACTGTATTTAATGTCGGGCTCTGTTTAATTTTACATTGTTCACTGTAGGGCACTGTTTCATTGTACCGTATTTAATGTCGGGCTGTGTTTAATTGTACATTGTTCACTGTAGGGCACTGTTTCATTGTACCGTATTTAATGTCGGGCTGTGTTTAATTGTACATTGTTCACTGTTGGGCACTGTTTCATTGTACCTTATTTAATGTCGGGCTGTGTTTAATTTTACCTTGCTCAGTGGAGGGCACTGTTTCATTGTACCGTATTTAATGTCGGTTTCTGTTTAATTTTACATTGTTCACTGTAGGTCACTGTTTCATTGTACCGCATTTAATGTTGGGCTCTGTTTAATTTTACCTTGTTCACTGTCGGGCACTCTTTCATTGTCCCGTATTTAATGTCGGGCTGTGTTTAATTTTACATTCTTCACTGTAGGGCATTGTTTAATTGTGCTGTATTTAATGTTGGGCTCTGTTTAATTTTACCTTGTTCACTGTCGGGCACTCTTTCATTGTCCCGTATTTAATGTCGGGCTGTGTTTAATTGTACATTGGTCACTGTAGGGCACTGTTTCATTGTACCGTATTTAAAGTCGGGCTCTGTTTAATTTTACATTCTTCACTGTAGGGCATTGTTTCATTGTACCGTACTTAATGTCGGGCTCTGTTTAATTTTACCTTATTCAGTGTAGGGCACTGATTCATTGTAGCGTATTTAATGTCGGGCTCTGTTTAATTTTGCCTTGTTTACTGTAGGTCACTGTTTCATTGTACTGTATTTAATGTCGGGCTCTGTTTAATTTTACATTGTTCACTGTAGGGCACTGTTTCATTGTACTGTATTTAATGTCAGGCTCGGTTTAATTTTACATTGTTCACTGTAGGGCACTGTTTCATTGTACCGTATTTAATGTCGGGCTTTGTTTAATTTTACATTGTTCAGTGTAGGGCACTGTTTCATTGTACCGTATTTAATGTCGGGTTCTGTTTAATGTTACCTTGTTCACTGTAGGGCACTGTTTCATTGTACTATATTTAATGTCGGGCTTTGTTTAATTTTACCTTGTTCACTGTAGGGCACAGTTTCATTTTACCGTATTTAATGTCGGGCTGTGTTTAATTGTACATTGTTCAGTGTAGGGCACTGTTTCATTGTACCGGATTTAATGTCGGGCTCTGTTTAATTTTACCTTGTTCAGTGTAGGGCACTGATTCATTGTACCGTATTTAATGTCGGGCTCTGTTTAATTTTACATTGTTCACTGAAGGGTACTGATTCATTGTACTGTATTTAATGTCGGGCTCTGTTTAATTTTAAATTGTTCACTGTAGGGCACTGTTTCATTGTACCGTATTTAATGTCGGACTCTGTTTAATTTTACCTTGTTCACTGTAGGGCACTGTTTCATTGTACCGTATTTAATGTCGGGCTCTGTTTAATTTTACCTTGTTCACTGTAGGGCACTGTTTCATTGTACTTTATTTAATGTCGGGCTGTGTTTAATTTTACATTGTTCAGTGTAGGGCACTGATACATTGTACCGTATTTAATGTCGGGCTGTGTTTAATTTTACATTGTTCAGTGTAGGGCACTGTTTCATTGTACCGTATTTAATGTCGGGCTCTGTTTAATTTTGCCTTGTTTACTGTAGGTCACTGTTTCATTGTCCCGTATTTAATGTCGGGCTCTGTTTAATTTTACATTGTTCAGTGTAGGGCACTGTTTCATTGTACTGTATTTAATGTCGGGCTCTGTTTCATTTTGCCTTGTTTACTGTAGGTCACTGTTTCATTGTACTGTATTTAATGTCGGGCTGTGTTTAATTGTACATTGTTCACTGTAGGGCACTGTTTCATTGTACCGTATTTAATGTCGGGCTGTGTTTAATTTTACCTTGCTCAGTGGAGGGCACTGTTACATTGTACTGTATTTAATGTCGTGCTCTGTTTAATTTTACATTGTTCACTGTAGGGCACTGTTCAGTTGTACCGTATTTAATGTCGGGCTCTGTTTAATTTTTCCTGGTTGCTTGTAGGGCACTGTTTCATTGTACCGTATTTAATGTCGAGCTCTGTTTAATTTTACCTTGTTCAGTGTAGGGCACTGATTCATTGTACCGTATTTAATATCGGGCTCTGTTTAATTTTACATTGTTCACTGTAGGGCACTGTTTAATTGTACCGTATTTAATGTCGGGCTCTGTTTTATTTTACATTGTTCACAGTAGAGCCCTGTTTCATTTTACCGTATTTAATGTCGGGCTCTGTTTAATTTTACCTTGTTCACTGTCGGGCACTGTTTCATTGTACTGTATTTAATGTAGGGCTCTGTTTAATTTTACCTTGTTCAATGTAGGGCACTGTTTAATTTTGCATTGTTCAGTGTAGGGCACTGTTTCATTGTACAGTATTTAATGTAGGGCTCTGTTTAATTTTACCTTGTTCAATGTAGGGCACTGTTTAATTTTGCATTGTTCACTGTAGGGCACTGTTTCATTGTGCTGTATTTAATGCCGGGCTCTGTTTAATTTTACTTTGTTCACTGTAGGGCACGGTTTCATTGTACCGTATTTAATGTCGGGCTCTGTTTAATTTTACCTTGTTCACTGTCGGGCACTGTTTCATTGTACTGTATTTAATGTAGGGCTCTGTTTAATTTTACCTTGTTCAATGTAGGGCACTGTTTAATTTTGCATTGTTCAGTGTAGGGCACTGTTTCATTGTACAGTATTTAATGTAGGGCTCTGTTTAATTTTACCTTGTTCAATGTAGGGCACTGTTTAATTTTGCATTGTTCAGTGTAGGGCACTGTTTCATTGTACAGTATTCAATGTCGGGCTGTGTTTAATTGTACATTGTTCACAGTAGGGCTCTGTTTCATTGATCTGTATTTAATGTCGGTCTCTGCTTAATTATTCTATGTTTACTGTAGGGCACTGTTTCATTGTACTGTATTTAATGTCGGGCTCTGCTTAATGTTACCTTGTTCACTGTAGGGCACTGTTTCATTGGACTGTATTTAATGTCGGGCTCGGTTTAATTTTACATTCTTCACTGTAGGGCATTGTTTCATTGTGCTGTATTTAATGTTGGGCTCTGTTTAATTTTACATTGTTCACTGTAGGGCACTGTTTCATTGTACTGTATTTAATGTCAGGCTCTGTTTAATTTTACATTGTTCACTGTAGGTCACTATTTCATTGTACTGTATTTAATGTCGGGCTCTGTTTAATTTTACATTGTTCACTGTAGGTCACTGTTTCATTGTACTGTATTTAATGTCGGGCTCTGTTTAATTTTACATTGTTCACTGTAGGGCACTCTTTCATTGTACCGTATTTAATGTTGGGCTGTGTTAAATTGTACATTGTTCACTGTAGGGCACTGTTTCATTGTACCGTATTTAATGTCGGGCTGTGTTTAATTGTACATTGTTCACTGCTGGGCACTGTTTCATTGTACCCTATTTAATGTCGGGCTGTGTTTAATTTTACCTTGCTCAGTGGAGGGCACTGTTACATTGTACTGTATTTAATGTCGTGCTCTGTTTAATTTTACATTGTTCAGTGTAGGGCACTGTTTCATTGTACTGTATTTAATGTCGTGCTCTGTTTAATTTTGCCTTGTTTACTGTAGGTCACTGTTTCATTGTACTGTATTTAATGTCGGGCTCTGTTTAATTTTACATTGTTCACTGTAGGGCACTGTTTCATTGTACCGTATTTAATGTCGGGCTGTGTTTAATTTTACATTGTTCAGTGTAGGGCACTGATTCATTGTACCGTATTTAATGTCGGGCTGTGTTTAATTTTACATTGTTCAGTGTAGGGCACTGTTTCATTGTGCCGTATTTAATGTCGGGCTCTGTTTAATTTTACCTTGTTCACTGTAGGGCACTGTTTCATTGTCCCGTATTTAATGTCGGGCTCTGTTTAATTTTACATTGTTCACTGTAGGGCACTGATTCATTGTACCGTACTTAATGTCGGGCTCTGTTTAATTTTACATTGTTCACTGTAGGGCACTGCTTCATTGTACCGTATTTAATGTCGGGCTCTGTTTATTTTAAATTTGTTCACTGTAGGGCACTGTTTCATTGTACCGTATTTAATGTCGGGCTGTGTTTAATTTTACATTGTTCAGTGTAGGGCACTGATACATTGTACCGTATTTAATGTCGGGCTGTGTTTAATTTTACCTTGTTCACTGTAGGGCACTGTTTCATTGTACCGTATTTAATGTCGGACTCTGTTTAAATTTACCTTGTTCACTGTAGGGCACTGTTTCATTGTACCGTATTTAATGTCGGGCTCTGTTTAATTTTACATTGTTCAGTGTAGGGCTCTGTTTCATTTTACCGTATTTAATGTCGGGCTGTGTTTAATTGTACATTGTTCACTGTAGGGCACTGTTTCATTGTACCGTATTTAATGTCGGGCTATGTTAAATTTTACATTGTTCACTGTAGGGCACTGTTACATTGTACTGTATTTAATGTCGGGCTCTGTTTAATTTTACATTGTTCAGTGTAGGGCACTGTTTCATTGAACTGTATTTAATGCCGGGCTCTGTTTAATTTTGCCTTGTTTACTGTAGGTCACTGTTTCATTGTCCCGTATTTAATGTCGGGCTCTGTTTAATTCTGCCTTGTTTACTGTAGGTCACTGTTTCATTGTACTGTATTTAATGTCGGGCTGTGTTTAATTTTACCTTGCTGAGTGGAGGGCACTGTTACATTGTACCGTATTTAATGTCGGGCTCTGTTTAATTCTGCCTTGTTTACTGTAGGTCACTGTTTCATTGTACTGTATTTAATGTCGGGCTGTGATTAATTTTACATTGTTCACTGTAGGGCACTGTTTCATTGTACTGTATTTAATGTCGTGCTCTGTTTAATTTTACATTGTTCACTGTAGGGCACTGTTTAGTTGTACCGTATTTAATGTCGGGCTCTGTTTAATTTTTCCTTGTTGCTTGTAGGGCACTGTTTCATTTTACCGTATTTAATGTCGAGCTCTGTTTAATTTTGCATTGTTCAGTGTAGGGCACTGTTTCATTGTACAGTATTTAATGTAGGGCTCTGTTTAATTTTACCTTGTTCAATGTAGGGCACTGTTTAATTTTGCATTGTTCAGTGTAGGGCACTGTTTCATTGTACAGTATTTAATGTCGGGCTGTGTTTAATTGTACATTGTTCACTGTAGGGCTCTGTTTCATTGTACCGTATTTAATGTCGGGCTCTGTTTAATTTTACATTCTTCACTGTAGGGCATTGTTTCATTGTGCTGTATTTAATGTTGGGCTCTGTTTAATTTTACCTTGTTCACTGTCGGGCACTGTTTCATTGTCCCGTATTTAATGTCGGTTTCTGATTAATTTTACATTGTTCAGTGTAGGACACTGTTTCATTGTACTGTATTTAATGTCGGGCTCTGTTTAATTTTACATTGTTCAGTGTAGGGCACTGTTTCATTGTACTGTATTTAATGTCAGGCTCTGTTTAATTTTACATTGTTCACTGTAGGGCACTGTTTCATTGTGCCGTATTTAATGTCGGGCTGTGTTTAATTGTACATTGTTCACTGTTGGGCACTGTTTCATTGTACCCTATTTAATGTCGGGCTGTGTTTAATTTTACCTTGCTCAGTGGAGGGCACTGTTACATTGTACTGTATTTAATGTCGTGCTCTGTTTAATTTTACATTGTTCTCTGTAGGGCACTGTTTCATTGTACCGTATTTAATGTCGGTCTCTGTTTAATTTTACATTGTTCACTGTAGGTCACTGTTTCATTGTACTGTATTTAATGTCGGGCTGTGTTTAATTTTACATTCTTCACTGTAGGGCATTGTTTAATTGTGCTGTATTTAATGTTGGGCTCTGTTTAATTTTACCTTGTTCACTGTCGGGCACTCTTTCATTGTCCCGTATTTAATGTCGGGCTGTGTTTAATTGTACATTGGTCACTGTAGGGCACTGTTTCATTGTACCGTATTTAATGTCGGGCTCTGTTTAATTTTACATTCTTCACTGTAGGGCATTGTTTCATTGTACCATATTTAATGTCGGGCTCTGTTTAATTTTACCTTATTCAGTGTAGTGCACTGATTCATTGTACCGTATTTAATGTCGGGCTCTGTTTAATTTTGCCTTGTTTACTGTAGGTCACTGTTTCATTGTACTGTATTTAATGTCGGGCTCTGTTTAATTTTACATTGTTCACTGTAGGGCACTGTTTCATTGTACTGTATTTAATGTCAGGCTCGGTTTAATTTTACATTGTTCACTGTAGGGCACTGTTTCATTGTATCGTATTTAATGTCGGGCTGTGTTTAATTTTACATTGTTCAGTGTCGGGCACTGTTTCATTTTACCGTATTTAATGTCGGGCTGTGTTTAATTGTACATTGTTCAGTGTAGGGCACTGTTTCATTGTACCGTATTTAATGTCGGGCTCTGTTTAATTTTACCTTGTTCAGTGTAGGGCACTGTTTCATTGTACCGTATTTAATGTCGGGCTCTGTTTAATTTTACATTGTTCACTGTAGGGCACTGATTCATTGTACCGTATTTAATGTCGGGCTCTGTTTAATTTTACATTGTTCACTGTAGGGCACTGCTTCATTGTACTGTATTTAATGTCGGGCTCTGTTTATTTTAAATTTGTTCACTGTAGGGCACTGTTTCATTGTACCGTATTTAATGTCGGGCTGTGTTTAAGTTTACATTGTTCAGTGTAGGGCACTGATACATTGTACCGTATTTAATGTCGGGCTATGTTTAATTTTACATTGTTCAGTGTAGGTCACTGTTTCATTGTCCCGTATTTAATGTCGGGCTCTGTTTAATTTTACCTTGTTCAGTGTAGGGCACTGTTTCATTGTACTGTATTTAATGTCGGGCTGTGTTTAGTTTTACCTTGTTCACTGTAGGGCACTGTTTCATTGTACCGTATTTAATGTCGGACTCTGTTTAATTTTACCTTGTTCACTGTAGGGCACTGTTTCATTGTACCATATTTAATGTCGGGCTCTGTTTAAATTTACCTTGTTCACTGTAGGGCACTGTTTCATTGTACTGTATTTAATGTCGGGCTGTGTTTAATTTTACATTGTTCAGTGTACGGCACTGATACATTGTACCGTATTTAATGTCGGGCTGTGTTTAATTTTACATTGTTCAGTGTAGGGCTCTGTTTCATTTTACCGTATTTAATGTCGGGCTGTGTTTAATTGTACTTTGTTCACTGTAGGGCACTGTTTCATTGTACCGTATTTAATGTCGGGCTATGTTAAATTTTACATTGTTCAGTGTAGGGCACTGTTTCATTGAACTGTATTTAATGTCGGGCTCTGTTTAATTTTGCCTTGTTTACTGTAGGTCACTGTTTCATTGTCCCGTATTTAATGTCGGGCTCTGTTTAATTCTGCCTTGTTTACTGTAGGTCACTGTTTCATTGTACTGTTTTTAATGTCGGGCGGTGTTTAATTGTACATTGTTCACTGTAGGGCACTGTTTCATTGTACCGTATTTAATGTCGGGCTGTGTTTAATTTTACCTTGCTGAGTGGAGGGCACTGTTACATTGTACTGTATTTAATGTCGTGCTCTGTTTAATTTTACATTGTTCACTGTAGGGCACTGTTTAGTTGTAACGTATTTAATGTCGGGCTCTGTTTAATTTTACCTTGTTCAATGTAGGGCACTGTTTAATTTTGCATTGTTCAGTGTAGGGCACTGTTTCATTGTACAGTATTTAATGTCGGGCTGTGTTTAATTGTACATTGTTCACTGTAGGGCTCAGTTTCATTGTACCGTATTTAATGTCGGGCTCTGTTTAATTTTACATTCTTCACTGTAGGGCATTGTTTCATTGTGCTGTATTTAATGTTGGGCTCTGTTTAATTTTACCTTGTTCACTGTCGGGCACTGTTTCATTGTCCCGTATTTAATGTCGGTTTCTGATTAATTTTACATTGTTCAGTGTAGGACACTGTTTCATTGTACTGTATTTAATGTCGGGCTCTGTTTAATTTTACATTGTTCAGTGTAGGGCACTGTTTCATTGTACTGTATTTAATGTCAGGCTCTGTTTAATTTTACATTGTTCACTGTAGGTCACTATTTCATTGTACTGTATTTAATGTCGGGCTCTGTTTAATTTTACATTGTTCACTGTAGGTCACTGTTTCATTGTACTGTATTTAATGTCGGGCTCTGTTTAATTTTACATTGTTCACTGTAGGGCACTGTTTCATTGTACCGTATTTAATGTCGGGCTGTGTTAAATTGTACATTGTTCACTGTAGGGCACAGTTTCATTGTGCCGTATTTAATGTCGGGCTGTGTTTAATTGTACATTGTTCACTGATGGGCACTGTTTCATTGTACCCTATTTAATGTCGGGCTGTGTTTAATTTTACCTTGCTCAGTGGAGGACACTGTTACATTGTACTGTATTTAATGTCGTGCTCTGTTTAATTTTACATTGTTCTCTGTAGGGCACTGTTTCATTGTACCGTATTTAATGTCGGTCTCTGTTTAATTTTACATTGTTCACTGTAGGTCACTGTTTCATTGTACTGTATTTAATGTCGGGCTGTGTTTAATTTTACATTCTTCACTGTAGGGCATTGTTTAATTGTGCTGTATTTAATGTTGGGCTCTGTTTAATTTTACCTTGTTCACTGTCGGGCACTCTTTCATTGTCCCGTATTTAATGTCGGGCTGTGTTTAATTGTACATTGGTCACTGTAGGGCACTGTTTCATTGTACCGTATTTAATGTCGGGCTCTGTTTAATTTTACATTCTTCACTGTAGGGCATTGTTTCATTGTACCATATTTAATGTCGGGCTCTGTTTAATTTTACCTTATTCAGTGTAGGGCACTGATTCATTGTACCTTATTTAATGTCGGGCTCTGTTTAATTTTGCCTTGTTTACTGTAGGTCACTGTTTCATTGTACTGTATTTAATGTCGGGCTCTGTTTAATTTTACATTGTTCACTGTAGGGCACTGTTTCATTGTACTGTATTTAATGTCAGGCTCGGTTTAATTTTACATTGTTCATTGTAGGGCACTGTTTCATTGTACCGTATTTAATGTCGGGCTGTGTTTAATTTTACATTGTTCAGTGTAGGGCACTGATTCATTGTACCGTATTTAATGTCGGGCTGTGTTTAATTTTACATTGTTCAGTGTAGGGCACTGATTCATTGTACCGTATTTAATGTCGGGCTCTGTTTAATTTTACATTGTTCAGTGTAGGGCACTGATTCATTGTACCGTATTTAATGTCGGGCTCTGTTTAATTTTACATTGTTCAGTGTAGGGCACTGTTTCATTGTACCGTATTTAATGTCGGGCTGTGTTTAATTTTACATTGTTCAGTGTAGGGCACTGATTCATTGTACCGTATTTAATGTCGTGCTGTGTTTAATTTTACCTTGTTCACTGTAGGGCACTGTTTCATTGTACCGTATTTAATGTCGGGCTCTGTTTAATTTTACATTGTTCAGTGTAGGGCACTGTTTCATTTTACCGTATTTAATGTCGGGCTCTGTTTAATTTTACATTGTTGCTGGTAGGGCACTGATTCATTGTACCGTATTTAATGTCGGGCTCTGTTTAATGTTACATTGTTCAGTGTAGGGCACTGTTTCATTGTACCGTATTTAATGTCGGGCTCTGTTTAATTTTACCTTGTTCACTGTCGGGCACTGTTTCATTGTACTGTATTTAATGTAGGGCTCTGTTTAATTTTACCTTGTTCAATGTAGGGCACTGTTTAATTTTGCATTGTTCAGTGTAGGGCACTGTTTCATTGTACAGTATTTAATGTCGGGCTCTGTTTAATTTTACATTGTTCAGTGTAGGGCACTGTTTCATTGTACCGTATTTAATGTCGGGCTCTGTTTAATTTTACCTTGTTCACTGTCGGGCACTGTTTCATTGTACTGTATTTAATGTAGGGCTCTGTTTAATTTTACCTTGTTCAATGTAGGGCACTGTTTAATTTTGCATTGTTCAGTGTAGGGCACTGTTTCATTGTACAGTATTTAATGTAGGGCACTGTTTAATTTTGCATTGTTCAGTGTAGGGCACTGTTTCATTGTACTGTATTTAATGTAGGGCTCTGTTTAATTTTACCTTGTTCAATGTAGGGCACTGTTTAATTTTGCATTGTTCAATGTAGGGCACTGTTTCATTGTACAGTATTTAATGTCGGGTTCTGTTTAATGTTACCTTGTTCACTGTAGGGCACTGTTTCATTGTACTATATTTAATGTCGGGCTTTGTTTAATTTTACCTTGTTCAATGTAGGGCACTGTTTCATTTTACCGTATTTAATGTCGGGCTCTGTTTAATTTTACTTTGTTCACTGTAGGGCACTGTTTCATTGTACCGTATTTAATGTCGGGCTCTGTTTAATTTTACATTGTTGCTGGTAGGGCACTGATTCATTGTACCGTATTTAATGTCGGGTTCTGTTTAATTTTACATTGTTCAGTGTAGGGCACTGTTTCATTGTACTGTATTTAATGTAGGGCTCTGTTTAATTTTACCTTGTTCAATGTAGGGCACTGTTTAATTTTGCATTGTTCAGTGTAGGGCACTGTTTCATTGTACAGTATTTAATGTAGGGCTCTGTTTAATTTTACCTTGTTCAATGTAGGGCACTGTTTAATTTTGCATTGTTCAGTGTAGGGCACTGTTTCATTGTACAGTATTTAATGTCGGGCTGTGTTTAATTGTACATTGTTCACTGTAGGGCTCTGTTTCATTGTACCGTATTTAATGTCGGGCTCTGTTTAATTTTACATTCTTCACTGTAGGGCATTGTTTCATTGTGCTGTATTTAATGTTGGGCTCTGTTTAATTTTACCTTGTTCACTGTCGGGCACTGTTTCATTGTCCCGTATTTAATGTCGGTTTCTGATTAATTTTACATTGTTCAGTGTAGGGCACTGTTTCATTGTACTGTATTTAATGTCGGGCTCTGTTTAATTTTACATTGTTCACTGTAGGGCACTGTTTCATTGTACTGTATTTAATGTCAGGCTCTGTTTAATGTTACATTGTTCACTGTAGGTCACTATTTCATTGTACTGTATTTAATGTCGGGCTCTGTTTAATTTTACATTGTTCACTGTAGGTCACTGTTTCATTGTACTGTATTTAATGTCGGGCTCTGTTTAATTTTACATTGTTCACTGTAGGGCACTGTTTCATTGTACCGTATTTAATGTCGGGCTGTGTTAAATTGTACATTGTTCACTGTAGGGCACTGTTTCATTTTACCGTATTTAATGTCGGGCTGTGTTTAATTGTACATTGTTCACTGTTGGGCACTGTTTCATTGTACCCTATTTAATGTCGGGCTGTGTTTAATTTTACCTTGCTCAGTGGAGGGCACTGTTACATTGTACTGTATTTAATGTCGTGCTCTGTTTAATTTTACATTGTTCTCTGTAGGGCACTGTTTCATTGTACCGTATTTAATGTCGGTCTCTGTTTAATTTTACATTGTTCACTGTAGGTCACTGTTTCATTGTACTGTATTTAATATCGGGCTGTGTTTAATTTTACATTCTTCACTGTAGGGCATTGTTTAATTGTGCTGTATTTAATGTTGGGCTCTGTTTAATTTTACCTTGTTCACTGTCGGGCACTCTTTCATTGTCCCGTATTTAATGTCGGGCTGTGTTTAATTGTACATTGGTCACTGTAGGGCACTGTTTCATTGTACCGTATTTAATGTCGGGCTCTGTTTAATTTTACATTCTTCACTGTAGGGCATTGTTTCATTGTACCGTATTTAATGTCGGGCTCTGTTTAATTTTACCTTATTCAGTGTACGGCACTGATTCATTGTACCGTATTTAATGTCGGGCTCTGTTTAATTTTGCCTTGTTTACGGTAGGTCACTGTTTCATTGTACTGTATTTAATGTCGGGCTCTGTTTAATTTTACATTGTTCACTGTAGGGCACTCTTTCATTGTACTGTATTTAATGTCAGGCTCGGTTTAATTTTACATTGTTCACTGTAGGGCACTGTTTCATTGTACCGTATTTAATGTCGTGCTGTGTTTAATTTTACATTGTTCAGTGTAGGGCAGTGTTTTATTGTACCGTATTTCATGTCGGGTTCTGTTTAATGTTACCTTGTTCACTGTAGGGCACTGTTTCATTGTACTATATTTAATGTCGGGCTTTGTTTAATTTTACCTTGTTCACTGTAGGGCACTGTTTCATTTTACCGTATTTAATGTCGGGCTGTGTTTAATTGTACCTTGTTCAGTGTAGGGCACTGATTCATTGTACCGTATTTAATGTCGGGCTCTGTTTATTTTAAATTTGTTCACTGTAGGGCACTGTTTCATTGTACCGTATTTAATGTCGGACTCTGTTTAATTTTACCTTGTTCACTGTAGGGCACTGTTTCATTGTACCGTATTTAATGTCGGGCTCTGTTTAATTTTACCTTGTTCACTGTAGGGCACTGTTTCATTGTACTGTATTTAATGTCGGGCTGTGTTTAATTTTACATTGTTCAGTGTAGGGCACTGATACATTGTACCGTATTTAATGTCGGGCTGTGTTTAATTTTACATTGTTCAGTGTAGGGCTCTGTTTCATTTTACCGTATTTAATGTCGGGCTGTGTTTAATTGTACATTGTTCACTGTAGGGCACTGTTTCATTGTACCGTATTTAATGTCGGGCTATGTTCAATTTTACATTGTTCAGTGTAGGGCACTGTTTCATTGTACTGTTTTTAATGTCGGGCTCTGTTTAATTTTGCCTTGTTTACTGTAGGTCACTGTTTCATTGTCCCGTATTTAATGTCGGGCTCTGTTTAATTTTACATTGTTCACAGTAGAGCCCTGTTTCATTGTACTGTATTTAATGTCGGGCTCTGTTTAATTTTACTTTGTTCACTGTAGGGCACTGTTTCATTGTATCGTATTCAATGTCGGGCTCTGTTTAATTTTACATTGTTCAGTGTAGGGCACTGTTTCATTGTCCCGTATTTAATGTCGGGCTCTGTTTAATTTTACATTCTTCACTGTAGGGCACTGTTTCATTGTGTCGTATTCAATGTCGGGCTCTGTTTAATTTTACATTGTTCACTGTAGGGCACTGTTTCATTGAATCGTATTTAATGTCGGGCTCTGTTTAATTTTACTTTGTTCACTGTAGGGCACTGTTTCATTGTATCGTATTTAATGTCGGGCTGTGTTTTATTTTACATTGTTCACTGTAGGGCACTGTTTCATTGTACCGTATTTAATGTCGGGCTCTGTTTAATTTTACCTTGTTCACTGTAGGGCACTGTTTCATTGTACTGTATTTAATGTCGGGCTCTGTTTAATTTTACATTGTTCACTGTAGGGCACTGTTTCATTGTATCGTATTTAATGTCGGGCTCTGTTAAATTTTACCTTGTTCAGTGTAGGGCACTGTTTCATTGTACCGTATTTACTGTCGGGCTGTGTTTCATTGTACATTGTTCACTGAAGGGCACTGTTTCATTGTACCGTATTTACTGTCGGGCTGTGTTTCATTGTGCATGGTTCACTGTAGGGCACTGTTTCATTGTATCGAATTTAATGTCGGGCAATTAACTGAGCAATGTAAAGTTAAACAGAGCCCTACATTAAATACGGTACAATGAAACAGTGCCCAACACTGAACAATGTAAAATTAAACAGAGCCCGACATTAAATAAAGTCAATGAAACAGTGCCCGACGGTGTACAAGGTAAAATTAAACAGAGACCAACATTAAATACTGTACAATGAAATAGTGCTCTACAGTAAACATATTATAATTAAACAGAGACCGACATTTAATACAGTATAATGAAACAGTGCCCTACACTGAACAATGTAAAATTAAACAGAGCCCGACATTAAATACGGTACAATGAAACTGTGCCCTAAAGTGAACAAGGTAAAATTAAACAGAGCCCGAGATTAAATACAGTCCAATGAAACAGTGCCCTACAGTGAACAAGGTAACATTAAGCAGAGCCCGACATTAAATACAGTACAATGAAACAGCGCCCTACAGTAAACATAGAATAATTAAACAGAGACCGACATTAAATACAGATCAATGAAACAGTGCCCTACACTGACCAATGTAAAGTTAAACAGAGCCCGACATTCAATACAGTATAATGAAACAGTGCCCTACACTGAACAATGTAAAATTAAACAGAGCCCGACATTAAATACGGTACAATGGAACAGTGCCCTACAGTACAATGTAAAATTAAACAGAGCCCGACATTAAATACGGTACAATGAAACTGTGCCCTACAGTGAACAAGGTAAAATTAAACAGAGCCCGACATTAAATACAGCACAATGAAACAGTGCCCTACACTGAACAATGTAAAAGTAAACACAGCCCGACATTAAATACAGCACAATGAAACAGTGCCCTACACTGAACAATGTAAAATTAAACAGAGCCCGACATTAAATACAGCACAATGAAACAGTGCCCTACAGTGAACAAGGTAAAATTAAACAGAGCCCGACATTAAATACAGTACAATGAAACAGTGCCCTACACTGAACAATGTAAAATTAAACACAGCCCGACATTAAATACGGTACAATGAAACAGTGCCCGACAGTGAACAAGGTAAAATTAAACAGAACCCAACATTAAATACAGCACAATTAAACAATGCCCTACATTTAAGAATGTAAAATTAAACACAGCCCGACATTAAATACAGTACAATGAAACAGTGACCTACACTGAACAATGTAAAATTAAACAGAGCCCGATATTAAATACGGTACAATGAAACAGTGACCTACAGTGAACAATGTAAAATTAAACAGAGACCGATATTAAATACGGTACAATGAAACAGTGCCCTACACTGAACAATTTAAAATTAATCAGAAACCGACATTAAATACGGGACAATGAAACAGTGCCCGACAGTGAACAAGGTAAAATTAAACAGAGCCCAACATTAAATACAGCACAATGAAATAATGCCCTACAGTGAAGAATGTAAAATTAAACACAGCCCGACATTAAATACAGTACAATGAATCAGTGCCCTACACTGAACAATGTAAAATAAAACACAGCCCGACATTAAATACGGGACAATGAAACAGTGCCCTACACTGAACAATGTAAAAAAAAACACAGCCCGACATTAAATACGGTACAATGAAACAGTGCCCTACACTGAACAATGTAAAATAAAACACAGCCCGATATTAAATACGGTACAATGAAACAGTGACCTACAGTGAACAATGTAAAATTAAACAGAGACCGATATTAAATACGGTACAATGAAACAGTGCCCTACACTGAACAATTTAAAATTAATCAGAAACCGACATTAAATACGGGACAATGAAACAGTGCCCGACAGTGAACAAGGTAAAATTAAACAGAGCCCAACATTAAATACAGCACAATGAAATAATGCCCTACAGTGAAGAATGTAAAATTAAACACAGCCCGACATTAAATACAGTACAATGAATCAGTGCCCTACACTGAACAATGTAAAATAAAACACAGCCCGACATTAAATACGGGACAATGAAACAGTGCCCTACACTGAACAATGTAAAATAAAACACAGCCCGACATTAAATACGGTACAATGAAACAGTGCCCTACACTGAACAATGTAAAATAAAACACAGCCCGAAATTAAATACGGTACAATTAAACAGTGCCCTACACTGAACAATGTAAAATTAAACATAGCCCGACATTTAATACGGTACAATGAATCAGTGCCCTACACTGAACAATGTAAAATAAAACACAGCCCGACATTAAATACGGTACAATGAAACAGTGCCCTACACTGAACAATGTAAAATTAAACAGAGCCCGACATTAAATACAGTACAATGAAACAGTGCCCTACAGTGAACAATGTAAAATTAAACAGAGCCCGACATTAAATACAGCCCAATGAAACAGTGCCCTACAGTGAACAATGTAAAGTTAAACACAGCCCGACATGAAATACGGTACAATGAAACAGTGCCCTACACTGAACAATGTAAAGTTAAACACAGCCCGACATTAAATACAGTACAATGAATCAGTGCCCTACACTGAACAATGTTAACTTAAACACAGCCCGACATTAAATACGGTACAATGAATCACTGCCCTACACTGAACAATGTAAAATTAAACACAGCCCGACATTAAATACGGTACAATGAAACAGTGCCCTACAGTAAACAAGGCAAAATTAAACAGAGCCCGACATTAAATACAGTACAATGAAACAGTGCCCTACACTGAACAATGTAAAATTAAACACAGCCCGACATTAAATACGGTAAAATGAAACAGTGCCCTACACTGAACAAGGTAAAATTAAAGAGAGCCCGACATTAAATACGGTACAATGAAACAGTGCCCCACACTGAACAAGGTAAAATTAAACAGAGCCCGACATTAAGTACAGCACAATGAAACAGTGCCCTACACTGAACAATGTAACATTAAACAGAGCCCGACATTAAATACGGGACAATGAAACAGTGACCTACAGTAAACAAGGCAAAATTAAACAGAGCCCGACATTAAATACAGTACAATGAAACAGTGCCCTACACTGAACAATGTAACATTAAACAGAGCCCGACATTAAATACGGGACAATGAAACAGTGCCGACAGTGAACAAGGTAAAATTAGACAGAGCTCAACATTAAATACAGCACAATGAAACAATGCCCGACAGTGAAGAATGTAAAATTGAACAGAGCCCTACATTAAATACAGTACAATGAAACAGTGCCCTACACTGAACAATGTAAAATTAAACACAGCCCGACATTAAATACGGTAAAATGAAACTGTGCCGTACACTGAACAAGGTAAAATTAAACAGAGCCCAACATTAAATACAGCACAATTAAACAATGCCCTACAGTGAAGAATGTAAAATTAAACACAGCCCGACATTAAATACAGTACAATGAAACAGTGACCTATAGTGAACAATGTAAAATTAAACAGAGACCGATATTAAATACGGTACAATGAAACAGTGCCCTACAGAGAACAATGTAAAATTAAACATAGCCCGACATTTAATACGGTACAATGTAACAGTGCGCTCCACTGAGCAAGGTAAAATTAAACACAGCCCGACATTAAATAGGGTACAATGAAACAGTGCCCTACAGTGAACAATGTACAATTAAACACAGCCCGACATTAAATACGGTACAATGAAACAGTGCCCTACAGTGAACAATGTACAATTTAACACAGCCCGACATTAAATACGGTACAACGAAACAGTGCCCTACAGTGAACAATGTAAAATTAAACAGAGCCCGACATTAAATACAGTACAATGAAACAGTGCCCTACAGTGAACAATGTAAAATGAAACAGAGCCCGGCGTTAAAAACAGTACAATGAAACAGTGACCTACAGTAAAAAAGGCAAAATTAAACAGAGCCCGACATTAAATACAGTACAATGAAACAGTGCCCTACACTGAACAATTTAAAATTAATCAGAAACCGACATTAAATACGGGACAATGAAACAGTGCCCGACAGTGAACAAGGTAAAATTAAACAGAGCCCAACATTAAATACAGCACAATGAATCAGTGCCCTACACTGAACAATGTAAAATAAAACACAGCCCGACATTAAATACGGGACAATGAAACAGTGCCCTACACTGAACAATGTAGAATAAAACACAGCCCGACATTAAATACGGTACAATGAAACAGTGCCCTACACTGAACAATGTAAAATTAAACATAGCCCGAAATTTAATACGGTACAATGAATCAGTGCCCTACACTGAACAATGTAAAATAAAACACAGCCCGACATTAAATACGGTACAATGAAACAGTGCCCTACACTGAACAATGTAAAATAAAACACAGCCCGACATTAAATACGGTACAATGAAACAGTGCCCTACACTGAACAATGTAAAATTAAACATAGCCCGACATTTAATACGGTACAATGAATCAGTGCCCTACACTGAACAATGTAAAATAAAACACAGCCCGACATTAAATACGGTACAATGAAACAGTGCCCTACACTGAACAATGTAAAATTAAACAGAGCCCGACATTAAATACAGTACAATGAAACAGTGCCCTACAGTGAACAATGTAAAATTAAACAGAGCCCGACATTAAATACAGCCCAATGAAACAGTGCCCTACAGTGAACAATGTAAAGTTAAACACAGCCCGACATTAAATACGGTACAATGAAACAGTGCCCTACACTGAACAATGTAAAGTTAAACACAGCCCGACATTAAAAACAGTACAATGAATCAGTGCCCTACACTGAACAATGTTAACTTATACACAGCCCGACATTAAATACGGTACAATGAATCACTGCCCTGCACTGAACAATGTAAAATTAAACACAGCCCGACATTAAATACAGTACAATGAAACAGTGCCCTACACTGAACAATGTAAAATTAAACAGAGCCCGACATTAAATACAGTACAATGAAACAGTGCCCTACAGTGAACAATGTAAAATTAAACAGAGCCCGACATTAAATACAGCCCAATGAAACAGTGCCCTACAGTGAACAATGTAAAGTTAAACACAGCCCGACATTAAATACGGTACAATGAAACAGTGCCCTACACTGAACAATGTAAAGTTAAACACAGCCCGACATTAAAAACAGTACAATGAATCAGTGCCCTACACTGAACAATGTTAACTTAAACACAGCCCGACATTAAATACGGTACAATGAATCACTGCCCTGCACTGAACAATGTAAAATTAAACACAGCCCGACATTAAATACGGTACAATGAAACAGTGCCCCACACTGAACAAGGTAAAATTAAACAGAGCCCGACATTAAGTACAGTACAATGAAACAGTGACCTACAGTAAACAAGGCAAAATTAAACAGAGCCCGACATTAAATACAGTACAATGAAACAGTGCCCTACACTGAACAATGTAACATTAAACAGAGCCCGACATTAAATACGGGACAATGAAACATTGCCGACAGTGAACAAGGTAAAATTAAACAGAGCCCAACATTAAATACAGCACAATGAAACAATGCCCGACAGTGAAGAATGTAAAATTAAACAGAGCCCGACATTAAATACAGTACAATGAAACAGTGCCCTACACTGAACAATGTAAAATTAAACACAGCCCGACATTAAATACGGTAAAATGAAACTGTGCCCTACACTGAACAAGGTAAAATTAAACAGAGCCCGACATTAAATACGGTAAAATGAAACAGTGCCCTACAGTGAAGAATGTAAAATTAAACAGAGCCCGACATTAAATACGGTACAATGAAACAGTGCCCTACAGTGAACAATGTAAAATTAAACAGAGCCCAACATTAAATACAGCACAATGAAACAATGCCCTACAGTGAAGAATGTAAAATTAAACAGAGCCCGACATTAAATACGGTACAATGAAACAGTGCCCTACAGTGAACAATGTACAATTAAACACAGCCCGACATTAAATATGGTACAATGAAACAGTGCCCTACAGTGAACAATGTACAATTAAACACAGCCCGACATTAAATACTGTACATGAAACAGTGCCCTACATTGAACAAGGTAAAATTAAACAGAGCCCTACATTAAATACAGTACATTGAAACAGTGCCCTACAGTGAACAATGTAAAATTAAACAGAGCCCTACATTAAATACAGTACAATGAAACAGTGCCCTACAGTGAACAATGTAAAATTAAACAGAGCCCGACATTAAATACAGCACACTGAAACAGTGCCCTACAGTGAACAATGTAAAATTAAACAGAGCCCAACATTAAATACAGTACAATGAAACAGTGCCCTACACTGAACAATGTAAAATTAAACAAAGCCCGACATTAAATATATTACAATGAAACAGTACCCTACAGTGAACAAGGTAAAATTAAACAGAGCCCGACATTAAATACGGTACAATGAAACAGTGCCCTACACTGAACAATGTAAAATTAAACAGAGCCCGACATTAAATACGGTGCAATGAATCAGTGCCCTACACTGAACAATGTAAAATAAAACACAGCCCGACATTAAATACGGTACAATGAAACAGTGCCCTACACTGAACAATGTAAAATTAAACAGAGCCCGACATTAAATACAGTACAGTGAAACAGTGCCCTACACTGAACAATGTAAAATTAAAAACAGCCCGACATTAAATACGGTACAATGAAACAGTGCCCTACACTGAACAATGTAAAATTAAACAGAGCCCGACATTACATACGGGACAACGAAACAGTGCCCTACACTGAACAATGTAAAATTAAACAGAGCCCGACATTAAATGCGGTACAATGAAACAGTGCCCGACAGTGAACAAGGTAAAATTAAACAGAGCCCAACATTAAATACAGCACAATGAAACAATGCCCTACAGTGAAGAAGGTAAAATTAAACACAGCCCGACATTAAATACAGTACAATGAAACAGTGCCCTACACTGAACAATGTAAAATTAAACATAGCCCGACATTAAATACAGTACAATGAATCAGTGCCCTACACTGAACAATGTAAAATATAACACAGCCCGACATTAAATACGGTACAATGAAACAGTGCCCTACAGTGAACAATGTAAAATTAAACAGAGCCCGACATTAAATACAGCCCAATGAAACAGTGCCCTACAGTGAACAATGTAAAGTTAAACACAGCCCGACATTAAATACAGTACAATGAATCAGTGCCCTACACTGAACAATGTTAACTTAAACAGAGCCCGACATTAAATACGGTACAATGAATCACTGCCCTACACTGAACAATGTAAGATTAAACACAGCCCGACATTAAATACGGTACAATGAAACAGTGCCCTACAGTAAACAAGGCAAAATGAAACAGAGCCCGACATTAAATACAGTACAATGAAACAGTGCCCTACACTGAACAATGTAAAATTAAACACAGCCCGACATTAAATACGGTAAAATGAAACAGTGCCCTACACTGAACAAGGTAAAATTAAACAGAGCCCGACATTAAATACGGTACAATGAAACAGTGCCCTACACTGAACAAGGTAAAATTAAACAGAGCCCGACATTAAATACAGTACAATGAAACAGTGACCTACAGTGAACAAGGTAAAATTAAACAGAGCCCAACATTAAATACAGCACAATGAAACAATGCCCGACAGTGAAGAATGTAAAATTAAACAGAGCCCGACATTAAATACAGTACAATGAAACAGTGCCCTACACTGAACAATGTAAAATTAAACACAGCCCGACATGAAATACGGTAAAATGAAACAGTGCCCTACACTGAACAAGGTAAAATTAAACAGAGCCCGACATTAAATACGGTAAAATGAAACAGTGCCCTACACTGAACAAGGTAAAATTAAACAGAGCCCGACATTAAATACGGTACAATGAAACAGTGACCTACACTGAACAAGGTAAAATTAAACAGAGCCCGACATTAAATACGGTAAAATGAAACAGTGCCCTACAGTGAACAATGTAAAATTAAACACAGCCCGACATTAAATACGGTACAATGAATCACTGCCCTACCAGCAACAATGTAAAATTAAACACAGCCCGACATTAAATACAGTACAATGAATCAGTGCCCTACACTGAACAATGTAAAATTAAAAACAGCCCGACATTAAATACAGGACAATGAAACAATGCCCTACAGTGTACAAAGTAAAATTAAACAGAGCCCGACATCAAATACAGCACAATGAACCAGTGCCCTACAGTGAACAATGTAAAATTAAACAGAGCCCGACATTAAATACGGTACAATGAAACAGTGCCCTACAGTGAACAATGTAAAATTAAACAGAGCCCGACATTAAATGCGGTACAATGAAACAGTGCCCGACAGTGAACAATGTAAAATTAAACATAGCCCGACATTAAATACAGTACAATGAATCAGTGCCCTACACTGAACAATGTAAAATAAAACACAGCCCGACATTAAATACGGTACAATGAAACAGTGCCCTACACTGAACAATGTAACATTAAACAGAGCCCGACATTTAATACGGTACAATGAATCAGTGCCCTACACTGAACAATGTAAAATAAAACACAGCCCGACATTAAATACGGTACAATGAAACAGTGACCTACAGTAAACAAGGCAAAATTAAACAGAGCCCGACATTAAATACGGTACAATGAAACAGTGCCCTACACTGAACAATGTAAAATAAAACACAGCTCGACATTAAATACGGTACAATGAAACAGTGCCCTACACTGAACAATGTAAAATTAAACACAGCCCGACATTTAATACGGTAAAATGAAACAGTGCCCTACACTGAACAATGTAAAATTAAAAACAGCCCGACATTAAATACAGGACAATGAAACAGTGCCCTACAGTGAACAATGTAAAATTAAACAGAGCCCGACATTAAATACGGTACAATGAAACAGTGCCCTACAGTGTACAAAGTAAAATTAAACAGAGCCCGACATTAAATACAGCCCAATGAAACAGTGCCCTACCAGCAACAATGTAAAATAAAACACAGCCCGACATTAAATACGGTACAATGAAACAGTGCCCTACAGTGAACAATGTAAAATTAAACAGAGCCCGACATTAAATACGGTACAATGAAACAGTGACCTACAGTAAACAAGGTAAAATTAAACAGAGCCCGACATTAAATACAGTACAATGAAACAATGCCCTACAGTGAAGAATGTAAAATTAAACACAGCCCGACATTAAATACAGTACAATGAAACAGTGCCCTACACTGAACAATGTAAAATTAAACATAGCCCGACATTAAATACAGTACAATGAATCAGTGCCCTACACTGAACAATGTAAAATAAAACACAGCCCGACATTAAATACGGTACAATGAAACAGTGCCCTACACTGAACAATGTAAAATAAAACACAGCCCGACATTAAATACAGTACAATGAAACAGTGCCCTACACTGAACAATGTAAAATTAAACATAGCCCGACATTTAATACGGTACAATGAATCAGTGCCCTACACTGAACAATGTAAAATAAAACACAGCCCGACATTAAATACGGTACAATGCAACAGTGCCCTACACTGAACAATGTAAAATTAAACACAGCCCGACATGAAATACGGTAAAATGAAACAGTGCCCTACACTGAACAAGGTAAAATTAAACAGAGCCCGACATTAAATACGGTAAAATGAAACAGTGCCCTACACTGAACAAGGTAAAATTAAACAGAGCCCGACATTAAATACGGTACAATGAAACAGTGACCTACACTGAACAAGGTAAAATTAAACAGAGCCCGACATTAAATACGGTACAATGAAACAGTGCCCTACAGTGAACAATGTTAAATTAAACACAGCCCGACATTAAATACGGTACAATGAATCAGTGCCCTACCAGCAACAATGTAAAATTAAACACAGCCCGACAATAATATACGGTGCAATGAATCAGTGCCCTACACTGAACCATGTAAAATTAAACACAGCCCGACATTAAATACAGTACAATGAAACAGTGCCCGACAGAGAACAATGTAAAATTAAACAGAGCCCGACATTAATTACGGTACAATGAAACAGTGCCCTACCAGCAACAATGTAAAATTAAACACAGCCCGACAATAATATACGGTGCAATGAATCAGTGCCCTACACTGAACCATGTAAAATTAAACACAGCCCGACATTAAATACAGTACAATGAAACAGTGCCCGACAGTGAACAAGGTAAAATTAAACAGAGCCCGACATTAAATACGGTACAATGAAACAATGCCCTACAGTGAAGAATGTAAAATTAAACAGAGCCCGACATTAAATACAGCACAATGAAACAATGCCCTACAGTGAAGAATGTAAAATTAAACACAGCCCGACATTAAATACAGTACAATGAAACAGTGCCCTACACTGAACAATGTAAAATTAAACATAGCCCGACATTAAATACTGTACAATGAATCAGTGCCCTACACTGAACAATGTAAAATAAAACACAGCCCGACATTAAATACGGTACAATGAAACAGTGCCCTACACTGAACAATGTAAAATAAAACACAGCCCGACATTAAATACGGTACAATGAAACAGTGCCCTACACTGAACAATGTAAAATTAAACATAGCCCGACATTTAATACGGTACAATGAATCAGTGCCCTACACTGAACAATGTAAAATAAAACACAGCCCGACATTAAATACGGTAAAATGAAACAGTGCCCTACACTGAACAAGGTAAAATTAAACAGAGCACGACATTAAATACGGTAAAATGAAACAGTGCCCTACACTGAACAAGGTAAAATTAAACAGAGCCCGACATTAAATACGGTACAATGAAACAGTGACCTACACTGAACAAGGTAAAATTAAACAGAGCCCGACATTAAATACGGTAAAATGAAACAGTGCCCTACAGTGAACAATGTTAAATTAAACACAGCCCGACATTAAATACGGTACAATGAATCAGTGCCCTACCAGCAACAATGTAAAATTAAACACAGCCCGACAATAATATACGGTGCAATGAATCAGTGCCCTACACTGAACCATGTAAAATTAAACACAGCCCGACATTAAATACAGTACAATGAAACAGTGCCCGACAGAGAACAATGTAAAATTAAACAGAGCCCGACATTAAATGCGGTACAATGAAACAGTGCCCGACATTGAACAAGGTAAAATTAAACAGAGCCCAACATTAAATACAGCACAATGAAACAATGCCCTACAGTGAAGAATGTAAAATTAAACAGAGCCCGACATTAAATACAGCACAATGAAACAATGCCCTACAGTGAAGAATGGAAAATTAAACACAGCCCGACATTAAATACAGTACAATGAAACAGTGCCCTACACTGAACAATGTAAAATTAAACAGAGCCCGACATTAAATACGGTACAATGAAACAGTGACCTACAGTAAACAAGGTAAAATTAAACAGAGCCCGACATTAAATACGGTACAATGAATCAGTGCCCTACACTGAACAATGTAAAATAAAACACAGCCCGACATTAAATACGGTACAATGAAACAGTGCCCTACACTGAACAATGTAAAATAAAACACAGCCCGACATTAAATACGGTACAATGAAACAGTGCCCTACACTGAACAATGTAAAATTAAACATAGCCCGACATTTAATACGGTACAATGAATCAGTGCCCTACACTGAACAATGTAAAATAAAACACAGCCCGACATTAAATACGGTACAATGAAACAGTGCCCTACACTGAACAATGTAAAATAAAACACAGCTCGACATTAAATACAGTACAATGAAACAGTGCCCTACACTGAAAATGTAAAATTAAACAGAGCCCGACATTAAATACAGTACAATGAAACAGTGCCCTACAGTGAACAATGTAAAATTAAACAGAGCCCGACATTAAATACAGCCCAATGAAACAGTGCCCTACAGTGAACAATGTAAAGTTAAACACAGCCCGACATTAAATACGGTACAATGAAACAGTGCCCTACACTGAACAATGTAAAGTTAAACACAGCCCGACATTAAATACAGTACAATGAATCAGTGCCCTACACTGAACAATGTTAACTTAAACACAGCCCGACATTAAATACGGTACAATGAATCACTGCCCTACACTGAACAATGTAAAATAAAACACAGCCCGACATCAAATACGGTACAATGAAACAGTGCCCTACACTGAACAATGTAAAATAAAACACAGCTCGACATTAAATACGGTACAATGAAACAGTGCCCTACACTGAACAATGTAAAATTAAACACAGCCCGACATTTAATACGGTAAAATGAAACAGTGCCCTACACTGAACAATGTAAAATTAAAAACAGCCCGACATTAAATACAGGACAATGAAACAGTGCCCTACAGTGAACAATGTAAAATTAAACAGAGCCCGACATTAAATACGGTACAATGAAACAGTGCCCTACAGTGTACAAAGTAAAATTAAACAGAGCCCGACATTAAATACAGCCCAATGAAACAGTGCCCTACCAGCAACAATGTAAAATAAAACACAGCCCGACATTAAATACGGTACAATGAAACAGTGCCCTACAGTGAACAATGTAAAATTAAACAGAGCCCGACATTAAATACGGTACAATGAAACAGTGGCCTACAGTAAACAAGGTAAAATTAAACAGAGCCCGACATTAAATACAGTACAATGAAACAGTGCCCTACAGTGAACAATGTAAAATTAAACAGAGCCCGACATTAAATGCGGTACAATGAAACAGTGCCCGACAGTGAACAAGGTAAAATTAAACAGAGCCCAACATTAAATACAGCACAATGAAACAATGCCCTACTGTGAAGAATGTAAAATTAAACACAGCCCGACATTAAATACAGTACAATGAAACAGTGCCCTACACTGAACAATGTAAAATTAAACATAGCCCGACATTAAATACAGTACAATGAATCAGTGCCCTACACTGAACAATGTAAAATAAAACACAGCCCGACATTAAATACGGTACAATGAAACAGTGCCCTACACTGAACAATGTAAAATAAAACACAGCCCGACATTAAATACAGTACAATGAAACAGTGCCCTACACTGAACAATGTAAAATTAAACATAGCCCGACATTTAATACGGTACAATGAATCAGTGCCCTACACTGAACAATGTAAAATAAAACACAGCCCGACATTAAATACGGTACAATGAAACAGTGCCCTACACTGAACAATGTAAAATTAAACACAGCCCGACATGAAATACGGTAAAATGAAACAGTGCCCTACACTGAACAAGGTAAAATTAAACAGAGCCCGACATTAAATACGGTAAAATGAAACAGTGCCCTACACTGAACAAGGTAAAATTAAACAGAGCCCGACATTAAATACGGTACAATGAAACAGTGACCTACACTGAACAAGGTAAAATTAAACAGAGCCCGACATTAAATACGGTAAAATGAAACAGTGCCCTACAGTGAACAATGTTAAATTAAACACAGCCCGACATTAAATACGGTACAATGAATCAGTGCCCTACCAGCAACAATGTAAAATTAAACACAGCCCGACAATAATATACGGTGCAATGAATCAGTGCCCTACACTGAACCATGTAAAATTAAACACAGCCCGACATTAAATACAGTACAATGAAACAGTGCCCGACAGAGAACAATGTAAAATTAAACAGAGCCCGACATTAATTACGGTACAATGAAACAGTGCCCTACCAGCAACAATGTAAAATTAAACACAGCCCGACAATAATATACGGTGCAATGAATCAGTGCCCTACACTGAACCATGTAAAATTAAACACAGCCCGACATTAAATACAGTACAATGAAACAGTGCCCGACAGTGAACAAGGTAAAATTAAACAGAGCCCGACATTAAATACGGTACAATGAAACAATGCCCTACAGTGAAGAATGTAAAATTAAACAGAGCCCGACATTAAATACAGCACAATGAAACAATGCCCTACAGTGAAGAATGTAAAATTAAACACAGCCCGACATTAAATACAGTACAATGAAACAGTGCCCTACACTGAACAATGTAAAATTAAACATAGCCCGACATTAAATACGGTAAAATGAAACAGTGCCCTACACTGAACAAGGTAAAATTAAACAGAGCCCGACATTAAATACGGTACAATGAAACAGTGACCTACACTGAACAAGGTAAAATTAAACAGAGCCCGACATTAAATACGGTAAAATGAAACAGTGCCCTACAGTGAACAATGTTAAATTAAACACAGCCCGACATTAAATACGGTACAATGAATCAGTGCCCTACCAGCAACAATGTAAAATTAAACACAGCCCGACAATAATATACGGTGCAATGAATCAGTGCCCTACACTGAACCATGTAAAATTAAACACAGCCCGACATTAAATACAGTACAATGAAACAGTGCCCGACAGAGAACAATGTAAAATTAAACAGAGCCCGACATTAAATGCGGTACAATGAAACAGTGCCCGACAGTGAACAAGGTAAAATTAAACAGAGCCCAACATTAAATACAGCACAATGAAACAATGCCCTACAGTGAAGAATGTAAAATTAAACAGAGCCCGACCTTAAATACAGCACAATGAAACAATGCCCTACAGTGAAGAATGTAAAATTAAACACAGCCCGACATTAAATACAGTACAATGAAACAGTGCCCTACACTGAACAATGTAAAATTAAACAGAGCCCGACATTAAATACGGTACAATGAATCAGTGCCCTACACTGAACAATGTAAAATAAAACACAGCCCGACATTAAATACGGTACAATGAAACAGTGCCCTACACTGAACAATGTAAAATAAAACACAGCCCGACATTAAATACGGTACAATGAAACAGTGCCCTACACTGAACAATGTAAAATTAAACATAGCCCGACATTTAATACGGTACAATGAATCAGTGCCCTACACTGAACAATGTAAAATAAAACACAGCCCGACATTAAATACGGTACAATGAAACAGTGCCCTACACTGAACAATGTAAAATAAAACACAGCTCGACATTAAATGCGGTACAATGAAACAGTGCCCTACACTGAACAATGTAAAATTAAACATAGCCCGACATTTAATACGGTACAATGAATCAGTGCCCTACACTTAACAATGTAAAATAAAACACAGCCCGACATTAAATACAGTACAATGAAACAGTGCCCTACACTGAACAATGTAAAATTAAACAGAGCCCGACATTAAATACAGTACAATGAAACAGTGCCCTACAGTGAACAATGTAAAATTAAACAGAGCCCGACATTAAATACAGCCCAATGAAACAGTGCCCTACAGTGAACAATGTAAAGTTAAACACAGCCCGACATTAAATACGGTACAATGAAACAGTGCCCTACACTGAACAATGTAAAGTTAAACACAGCCCGACATTAAATACAGTACAATGAATCAGTGCCCTACACTGAACAATGTTAACTTAAACACAGCCCGACATTAAATACGGTACAATGAATCACTGCCCTACACTGAACAATGTAAAATTAAACACAGCCCGACATTAAATACGGTACAATGAAACAGTGCCCTACAGTAAACAAGGCAAAATTAAACAGAGCCCGACATTAAATACAGTACAATGAAACAGTGCCCTACACTGAACAATGTAAAATTATACAGAGCCCGACATTAAATACGGTACAATGAAACAGTGCCCCACACTGAACAAGGTAAAATTAAACAGAGCCCGACATTAAGTACAGTACAATGAAACAGTGACCTACAGTAAACAAGGCAAAATTAAACAGAGCCCGACATTAAATACAGTACAATGAAACAGTGCCCTACACTGAACAATGTAACATTAAACAGAGCCCGACATTAAATACGGGACTATGAAACAGTGTCGACAGTGAACAAGGTAAAATTAAACAGAGCCCAACATTAAATACAGCACAATGAAACAATGCCCGACAGTGAAGAATGTAAAATTAAACACAGCCCGACATTAAATACAGTACAATGAAACAGTGCCCTACAGTGAAGAATGTAAAATAAAACAGAGCCCGACATTAAATACAGTACAATGAAACAGTGCCCTACACTGAACAATGTAAAATTAAACACAGCCCGACATTAAATACGGTAAAATGAAACAGTGCCCTACACTGAACAAGGTAAAATTAAACAGAGCCCGACATTAAATACGGTAAAATGAAACAGTGCCCTACACTGAACAAGGTAAAATTAAACACAGCCCGACATTAAATACGGTACAATGAAACAGTGCCCTACACTGAACAAGGTAAAATTAAACAGAGCCCGACATTAAAAACAGTACAATGAAACAGTGCCCTACAGTGAACAATGTACAATTAAACAGAGCCCGACATTAAATACAGTACAATGTAACAGTGCCCTACAGTGAACAATGTAAAATTAAACAGAGCCCGACATTAAAAACAGTACAATGAAACAGTGCCCTACACTGAACAATGGAAAATTAAACAGAGCCCGACATTAAATACGGTACAATGAAACAGTGCCCTACAGTGAACAATGTACAATTAAACACAGCCCGACAGTAAATACGGTACAATGAAACAGTGCCCTACACTGAACAAGGTAAAATTAAACAGAGCCCGACATTAAAAACAGTACAATGAAACAGTGCCCTACAGTGAACAATGTACAATTAAACAGAGCCCGACATTAAATACAGTACAATGTAACAGTGCCCTACAGTCAACAATGTAAAATTAAACAGAGCCCGACATTAAAAACAGTACAATGAAACAGTGCCCTCCACTGAACAAGGTAAAATTAAACAGAGCCCGACATTAAATACGGTACAATGAAACAGTGCCCTACAGTGAACAATGTAAAATTAAACACGGCCCGACATTAAATACGGTACAATGAATCAGTGCCCTACCAGCAACAATGTAAAATTAAACACAGCCCGACATTAAATACGGTATAATGAATCAGTGCCCTACCAGCAACAATGTAAAATTAAAAACAGCCCGACATTAAATACAGGACAATGAAACAGTGCCCTACAGTGTACAAAGTAAAATTAAACAGAGCCCGACATTAAATACAGTACAATGAAATAGTGCCCTACAAGCAACGAGGTAAAATTAAACAGAGCCCGACATTAAATACAGCACAATGAAACACTGCCCTACAGTGAACAAGGTAACATTAAACAGTGCCCGACATTAAATACGGTACAATGAAACAGTGCCCTACAGTGAACAATGTAAAATTAAACAGAGCCCGACATTAAATACGGTACAATGAAACAGTGCCCTACAGTGAACAATGTAAAATTAAACACAGCCCGACATTAAATACAGTACAATGAAACAGTGACCTTCAGTGAACAAGGTAAAATTAAACAGAGCCCGACATTATATACAGTACAATGAAACAGTGCCCTACAACCTACAATGTAAAATTAAACAGAGCTCGACATTAAATACGGTACAATGAAACAGTGCCCTACAGTGAACAATGTAAAATTAAACAGAGCCCGACATTAAATGCGGTACAATGAAACAGTGCCCGACAGTGAACAAGGTAAAATTAAACATAGCCCGACATTAAATACAGCCCAATGAAACAGTGCCCTTACAGTGAACAATGTAAAGTTAAACACAGCCCGACATTAAATACGGTACAATGAAACATGTCCCTACACTGAACAATGTAAAGTTAAACACAGCCCGACATTAAATACAGTACAATGAATCAGTGCCCTACACTGAACAATGTTAACTTAAACACAGCCCGACATTAAATACGGTACAATGAATCACTGCCCTACACTGAACAATGTAAAATTAAACACAGCCCGACATTAAATACAGTACAATGAAACAGTGCCCTAGAGTGAACAAGGAAAAATTAAACACAGCCCGACATTAAATACGGTACAATGAAACAGTGCCCCACACTGAACAAGGTAAAATTAAACAGAGCCCGACATTAAATACGGTAAAATGAAACAGTGACCTACAGTAAACAAGGCAAAATTAAACAGAGCCCGACATTAAATACAGTACAATGAAACAGTGCCCTACACTGAACAATGTAACATTAAACAGAGCCCGACATTAAATACGGGACAATGAAACAGTGCCGACAGTGAACAAGGTAAAATTAAACAGAGCCCAACATTAAATACAGTACAATGAAACAATGCCCGACACTGAAGAATGTAAAATTAAACAGAGCCCGACATTAAATACAGTACAATGAAACAGTGCCCTACACTGAACAATGTACAATTAAACACAGCCCGACATTAAATACGGTAAAATGAAACAGTGCCCTACACTGAACAAGGTAAAATTAAACAGAGCCCGACATTAAATACGGTACAATGAAACAGTGCCCTACAGTGAACAATGTACAATTAAACAGAGCCCGACATTAAATACAGTACAATGAAACAGTGCCCTACAGTGAACAATGTAAAATTAAACACAGCCCGACATTAAATACGGTACAATGAAACAGTGCCCCACACTGAACAAGGTAAAATTAAACAGAGCCCGACATTAAATACGGTAAAATGAAACAGTGACCTACAGTAAACAAGGCAAAATTAAACAGAGCCCGACATTAAATACAGTAAAATGAAACAGTGCCCTACACTGAACAATGTAACATTAAACAGAGCCCGACATTAAATACGGTACAATGAAACAGTGCCCTACACTGAACAAGGTAAAATAAAACACAGCCCGACATTAAATACGGTACAATGAAACAGTGCCCTACACTGAACAATGTAAAATAAAACACAGCCCGACATTAAATACGGTACAATGAAACAGTGCCCTACACTGAACAATGTAAAATAAAACACAGCTCGACATTAAATACGGTACAATGAAACAGTGCCCTACACTGAACAATGTAAAATTAAACATAGCCCGACATTTAATACGGTTCAATGAATCAGTGCCCTACACTGAACAATGTAAAATGAAACACAGCCCGACATTAAATACGGTAGAATGAAACAGTGCCCTACAGTGAACAATGTAAAATTAAACAGAGCCCGACATTAAATACAGCCCAATGAAACAGTGCCCTACACTGAACAATGTAAAGTTAAACACAGCCCGACATTAAATACAGTACAATGAATCAGTGCCCTACACTGAACAATGTTAACTTAAACACAGCCCGACATTAAATACGGTACAATGAATCACTGCCCTACACTGAACAATGTAAAATTAAACACAGCCCGACATTAAATACGGTACAATGAAACAGTGCCCTACAGTAAACAAGGCAAAATTAAACAGAGCCCGACATTAAATACAGTACAATGAAACAGTGCCCTACACTGAACAATGTAAAATTAAACACAGCCCGACATTAAATACGGTAAAATGAAACAGTGCCCCACACTGAACAAGGTAAAATTAAACAGAGCCCGACATTAAATACGGTACAATGAAACAGTGCCCCACACTGAACAAGGTAAAATTAAACAGAGCCCGACATTAAATACAGTACAATGAAACAGTGCCCCACACTGAACAAGGTAAAATTAAACAGAGCCCGACATTAAGTACAGTACAATGAAACAGTGCCGACAGTGAACAAGGTAAAATTAAACAGAGCCCAACATTAAATACAACACAATGAAACAGTGCCCTACACTGAACAATGTTAAATTAAACACAGCCCGACATTAAATAGGTAAAATGAAACAGTGCCCTACACTGAACAAGGTAAAATTAAACAGAGCCCGACATTAAATACGGTAAAATGAAACAGTGCCCTACACTGAACAAGGTAAAATTAAACACAGCCCGACATTAAATACGGTACAATGAAACAGTGCCCTACACTGAACAAGGTAAAATTAAACAGAGCCCGACATTAAAAACAGTACAATGAAACAGTGCCCTACAGTGAACAATGTACAATTAAACAGAGCCCGACATTAAATACAGTACAATGTAACAGTGCCCTACAGTGAACAATGTAAAATTAAACACAGCCCGACATTAAATACAGTACAATGAAACAGTGCCCTACAAGCAACGAGGTAAAATTAAACAGAGCCCGACATTAAATACAGCACAATGAAACAGTGCCCTACAGTGAACAATGTAAAATTAAACACAGCCCGACATTAAATACCGTACAATGAATCAGTGCCCTACACTGAACAATGTAAAATTAAAAACAGCCCGACATTAAATACAGGACAATGAAACAGTGACCTACAGTGTACAAAGTAAAATTAAACAGAGCCCGGCATCAAATACAGTACAATGAAACAGTGCCCTACAAGCAACGAGGTAAAATTAAACAGAGCCCGACATTAAATACAGTACAATGAAACAGTGCCCTACACTGAACAATGTAAAATTAAACACAGCTCGACATTAAATACGGTAAAATGAAACAGTGCCCTACAGTGAACAATGTACAATTAAACAGAGCCCGACATTAAATACAGTACAATGAAACAGTGCCCTACAGTGAACAATGTAAAATTAAACACAGCCCGACATTAAATACAGTACAATGAAACAGTGCCCTACAAGCAACGAGGTAAAATTAAACAGAGCCCGACATTAAATACAGCACAATGAAACAGTGCCCTACAGTGAACAATGTAAAATTAAACACAGCCCGACATTAAATACCGTACAATGAATCAGTGCCCTACACTGAACAATGTAAAATTAAAAACAGCCCGACATTAAATACAGGACAATGAAACAGTGACCTACAGTGTACAAAGTAAAATTAAACAGAGCCCGGCATCAAATACAGTACAATGAAACAGTGCCCTACAAGCAACGAGGTAAAATTAAACAGAGCCCGACATTAAATACAGTACAATGAAACAGTGCCCTACACTGAACAATGTAAAATTAAACACAGCCCGACATTAAATACGGTAAAATGAAACAGTGCCCTACAGTGAACAATGTACAATTAAACAGAGCCCGACATTAAATACAGTACAATGAAACAGTGCCCTACAGTGAACAATGTAAAATTAAACAGAGCCCGACATTAAATACGGTACAATGAAACAGTGCCCTACACTGAACAAGGTAAAATTAAACAGAGCCCGACATTAAATACGGTACAATGAAACAGTGCCCTACAGTGAACAATGTACAATTAAACACAGCCCGACAGTAAATACGGTACAATGAAACAGTGCCCTACACTGAACAAGGTAAAATTAAACAGAGCCCGACATTAAATACGGTACAATGAAACAGTGCCCTACACTGAACAAGGTAAAATTAAACAGAGCCCGACATTAAATACGGTACAATGAAACAGTGCCCTACAGTGAACAATGTAAAATTAAACACAGCCCGACATTAAATACGGTACAATGAATCAGTGCCCTACCAGCAACAATGTAAAATTAAACACAGCCCGACATTAAATACGGTACAATGAATCAGTGCCCTACACTGAACAATGTAAAATTAAAAACAGCCCGACATTAAATACAGGACAATGAAACAGTGCCCTACAGTGTACAAAGTAAAATTAAACAGAGCCCGACATTAAATACAGTACAATGAAACAGTGCCCTACACGCAACGAGGTAAAATTAAACAGAGCCCGACATTAAATACAGCACAATGAAACAGTGCCCTACAGTGAACAATGTAAAATTAAACAGAGCCCGACATTAAATACGGTACAATGAAACAGTGCCCTACAGTGAACAATGTAAAATTAAACACAGCCCGACATTAAATGCAGTACAATGAAACAGTGACCTACAGTGAACAAGGTAAAATTAAACAGAGCCCGACATTAAATACAGTACAATGAAACAGTTCCCTACAAGCTACAATGTAAAATTAAACAGAGCTCGACATTAAATACGGTACAATGAAACAGTGCCCTACAGTGAACAATGTAAAATTAAACAGAGCCCGACATTAAATGCGGTACAATGAAACAGTGCCCGACAGTGAACAAGGTAAAATTAAACATAGCCCGACATTAAATACAGCCCAATGAAACAGTGCCCTACAGTGAACAATGTAAAGTTAAACACAGCCCGACATTAAATACGGTACAATGAAACAGTGCCCTACACTGAACAATGTAAAGTTAAACACAGCCCGACATTAAATACAGTACAATGAATCAGTGCCCTACACTGAACAATGTTAACTTAAACACAGCCCGACATTAAATACGGTACAATGAATCACTGCCCTACACTGAACAATGTAAAATTAAACACAGCCCGACATTAAATACGGTACAATGAAACAGTGCCCTACAGTAAACAAGGCAAAATTAAACAGAGCCCGACATTAAATAGAGTACAATGAAACAGTGCCGACAGTGAACAAGGTAAAATTAAACAGAGCCCAACATTAAATACAGCACAATGAAACAATGCCCGACAGTGAAGAATGTAAAATTAAACAGAGCCCGACATTAAATACAGTACAATGAAACAGTGCCCTACACTGAACAATGTAAAATTAAACACAGCCCGACATTAAATACGGTAAAATGAAACAGTGCCCCACACTGAACAAGGTAAAATTAAACAGAGCCCGACATTAAATACGGTAAAATGAAACAGTGCCCTACACTGAACAAGGTAAAATTAAACACAGCCCGACATTAAATACGGTACAATGAAACAGTGCCCTACACTGAACAAGGTAAAATTAAACAGAGCCCGACATTAAAAACAGTACAATGAAACAGTGCCCTACAGTGAACAATGTACAATTAAACAGAGCCCGACATTAAATACAGTACAATGAAACAGTGCCCCACAGTGAACAATGTAAAATTAAACAGAGCCCGACATTAAATACGGTACAATGAAACAGTGCCCTACAGTGAACAATGTAAAATTAAACAGAGCCCGACATGAAATACGGCACAATGAAACAGTGCCCTACAGTGAACAATGTACAATTAAACACAGCCCGACAGTAAATACGGTACAATGAAACAGTGCCCTACACTGAACAAGGTAAAATTAAACAGAGCCCGACATTAAATACGGTACAATGAAACAGTGCCCGACACTGAACAAGGTAAAATTAAACAGAGCCCGACATTAAATACGGTACAATGAAACAGTGCCCTACAGTGAACAATGTACAATTAAACAGAGCCCGAAATTAAATACAGTACAATGAAACAGTGCCCTACAGTGAACAATGTAAAATTAAACAGAGCCCAACATTAAAAACAGTACAATGAAACAGTGCCCTACACTGAACAATGTAAAATTAAACAGAGCCCGACATTAAATACGGTACAATGAAACAGTGCCCTACAGTGAACAATGTACAATTAAACACAGCCCGACAGTAAATACGGTACAATGAAACAGTGCCCTACACTGAACAAGGTAAAATTAAACAGAGCCCGACATTAAATACAGTACAATGAAACAGTGCCCTACAAGCAACGAGGTAAAATTAAACAGAGCCCGACATTAAATACAGTACAATGAAACAGTGCCCTACACTGAACAATGTAAAATTAAACACAGCCCGACATTAAATACGGTAAAATGAAACAGTGCCCTACAGTGAACAATGTACAATTAAACAGAGCCCGACATTAAATACGGTACAATGAAACAGTGCCCTACAGTGAACAATGTAAAATTAAACAGAGCCCGACATTAAATACAGTACAATGAAACAGTGCCCTACAAGCAACGAGGTAAAATTAAACAGAGCCCGACATTAAATACAGTAGAATGAAACAGTGCCCTACACTGAACAATGTAAAATTAAACACAGCCCGACATTAAATACGGTAAAATGAAACAGTGCCCTACAGTGAACAATGTACAATTAAACAGAGCCCGACATTAAATACGGTACAATGAAACAGTGCCCTACAGTGAACAATGTAAAATTAAACAGAGCCCGACATTAAATACGGTACAATGAAACAGTGCCCTACACTGAACAATGTAAAATTAAACAGAGCCCGACATTAAATACGGTACAATGAAACAGTGCCCTACAGTGAACAATGTACAATTAAACACAGCCCGACAGTAAATACGGTACAATGAAACAGTGCCCTACACTGAACAAGGTAAAATTAAACAGAGCCCGACATTAAATACGGTACAATGAAACAGTGCCCTACAGTGAACAATGTACAATTAAACACAGCCCCACAGTAAATACGGTACAATGAAACAGTGCCCTACACTGAACAAGGTAAAATTAAACAGAGCCCGACATTAAATACAGTACAATGAAACAGTGCCCTACAGTGTACAAAGTAAAATTAAACATAGCCCGACATTAAATACGGTACAATGAATCAGTGCCCTACCAGCAACAATGTAAAATTAAACACAGCCCGACATTAAATACGGTACAATGAATCAGTGCCCTACACTGAACAATGTAAAATTAAAAACAGCCCGACATTAAATACAGGACAATGAAACAGTGCCCTACAGTGTACAAAGTAAAATTAAACAGAGCCCGACATTAAATACGGTACAATGAAACAGTGCCCCACAAGCAACGAGGTAAAATTAAACAGAGCCCGACATTAAATACAGCACAATGAAAGAGTGCCCTACAGTGAACAATGTAAAATTAAACAGAGCCCGACATTAAATACGGTACAATGAAACAGTGCCCTACAGTGAACAATGTAAAATTAAACACAGCCCGACATTAAATACAGTACAATGAAACAGTGACCTACAGTGAACAAGGTAAAATTAAACAGAGCCCGACATTAAATACAGTACAATGAAACAGTGCCCTACAAGCTACAATGTAAAATTAAACAGAGCTCGACATTAAATACGGTACAATGAAACAGTGCCCTACAGTGAACAATGTAAAATTAAACAGAGCCCGACATTAAATGCGGTACAATGAAACAGTGCCCGACAGTGAACAAGGTAAAATTAAACATAGCCCGACATTAAATACAGCCCAATGAAACAGTGCCCTACAGTGAACAATGTAAAGTTAAACACAGCCCGACATTAAATACGGTACAATGAAACAGTGCCCTACACTGAACAATGTAAAGTTAAACACAGCCCGACATTAAATACAGTACAATGAATCAGTGCCCTACACTGAACAATGTTAACTTAAACACAGCCCGACATTAAATACGGTACAATGAATCACTGCCCTACACTGAACAATGTAAAATTAAACACAGCCCGACATTAAATACGGTACAATGAAACAGTGCCCTACAGTAAACAAGGCAAAATTAAACAGAGCCCGACATTAAATACGGGACAATGAAACAGTGCCGACAGTGAACAAGGTAAAATTAAACAGAGCCCAACATTAAATACAGTACAATGAAACAGTGCCCTACACTGAACAATGTAAAATTAAACAGAGCCCAACATTAAATACGGTAAAATGAAACAGTGCCCTACACTGAACAAGGTAAAATTAAACACAGCCCGACATTAAATACGGTAAAATGAAACAGTGCCCTACACTGAACAAGGTAAAATTAAACAGAGCCCGACATTAAATACGGTAAAATGAAACAATGCCCGACAGTGAAGAATGTAAAATTAAACAGAGCCCGACATTAAATACAGTAAAATGAAACAATGCCCGACAGTGAAGAATGTAAAATTAAACAGAGCCCGACATTAAATACAGTACAATGAAACAGTGCCCTACACTGAACAATGTAAAATTAAACACAGCCCGACATTAAATACGGTAAAATGAAACAGTGCCCTACACTGAACAAGGTAAAATTAAACAGAGCCCGACATTAAATACGGTAAAATGAAACAGTGCCCTACACTGAACAAGGTAAAAGTAAACACAGCCCGACATTAAATACGGTACAATGAAACAGTGCCCTACACTGAACAAGGTAAAATTAAACAGAGCCCGACATTAAAAACAGTACAATGAAACAGTGCCCTACAGTGAACAATGTACAATTAAACAGAGCCCGACATTAAATACAGTACAATGAAACAGTGCCCTACACTGAACAATGTAAAATTAAACAGAGCCCGACATTAAATACAGTACAATGAAACAGTGCCCTACAGTGAACAATGTACAATTAAACACAGCCCGACAGTCAATACGGTACAATGAAACAGTGCCCTACACTGAACAAGGTAAAATTAAACAGAGCCCGACATTAAATACGGTACAATGAAACAGTGCCCTACAGTGAACAATGTACACTTAAACACAGCCCGACAGTAAATACGGTACAATGAAACAGTGCCCTACACTGAACAAGGTAAAATTAAACAGAGCCCGACATTAAACACGGTACAATGAAACAGTGCCCGACACTGAACAAGGTAAAAGTAAACAGAGCCCGACATTAAATACGGTACAATGAAACAGTGCCCTACAGTGAACAAGGTAAAATTAAACAGAGCCCAGCATTAAATACAGCACAATGAAACAGTGCCCTACACTGAACAAGGTAAAATTAAACAGAGCCCGACATTAAATACGGTACAATGAAACAGTGCCCTACACTGAACAAGGTAAAATTAAACAGAGCCCGACATTAAATACGGTACAATGAAACAGTGCCCTACAGTGAACAATGTAAAATTAAACACAGCCCGACATTAAATACGGTACAATGAATCAGTGCCCTACCAGCAACAATGTAAAATTAAACTCAGCCCGACACTAAATACGGTACAATGAATCAGTGCCCTACACTGAACAAAGAAAAATTAAAAACAGCCCGACATTAAATACAGGACAATGAAACAGTGCCCTTCAGTGAACAATGTAACATTAAACAGAGCTCGACAGTAAATACGGTACA
Source organism: Scyliorhinus torazame (assembly GCF_047496885.1). NCBI lineage: Eukaryota > Metazoa > Chordata > Chondrichthyes > Carcharhiniformes > Scyliorhinidae > Scyliorhinus > Scyliorhinus torazame. The sequence goes on along the minus strand of NW_027307762.1, from coordinate 933,469 downwards.
ATTAAACAGTGCCCTACACTGAACAATGTAAAATTAAACAGAGCCCGACATTAAATACGGTACAATGAAACAGTGCCCTACAGTGTACAAAGTAAAATTAAACAGAGCCCGACATTAAATACAGTACAATGAAACAGTGCCCTACACTGAACAATGTAAAATTAAACACAGCCCGACATTAAATACGGTAAAATGAAACAGTGCCCCACACTGAACAAGGTAAAATTAAACAGAGCCCGACATTAAATACAGTACAATGAAACAGTGCCCTATAGTGTACAAAGTAAAATTAAACAGAGCCCGACATTAAATACAGTACAATGAAACAGTGCCCTACACTGAACAATGTAAAATTAAACACAGCCCGACATTAAATACGGTACAATGAAACAGTGTCCTACAGTGAACAATGCACAATTAAACAGAGCCCGACATTAAATACAGTACAATGAAACAGTGCCCTACAGTGAACAATGTAAAATTAAACAGAGCCCGACATTAAATACGGTACAATGAAACAGTGGCCTACAGTGAACAATGTAAAATTAAACAGAGCCCGACATTAAATACGGTACAATGAAACAGTGCCCTACACTGAACAATGTAAAATTAAACAGAGCCCGACATTAAATACGGGACAATGAAACAGTGCCCTACACTGAACAAGGTAAAATTAAACAGAGCCCGACATTAAATACGGTACAATGAATCAGTGCCCTACACTGAACAATGTAAAATTAAACACAGCCCGACATTAAATACGGTACAATGAAACAGTGCCCTACAGTGAACAATGTACAATTAAACACAGCCCGACAGTAAATACGGTACAATGAAACAGTGCCCTACACTGAACAAGGTAAAATTAAACAGAGCCCGACATTAAATACGGTACAATGAAACAGTGCCCTACAGTGTACAAAGTAAAATTAAACAGAGCCCGACATTAAATACGGTACAATGAAACAGTGCCCTACAGTGAACAATGTAAAATTAAACACAGCCCGACATTAAATACGGTACAATGAATCAGTGCCCTACCAGCAACAATGTAAAATTAAACACAGCCCGACATTAAATACGGTACAATGAATCAGTGCCCTACACTGAACAATGTAAAATTAAAAACAGCCCGACATTAAATACGGTACAATGAAACAGTGCCCTACACTGAACAATGTAAAATTAAACAGAGCGCGACATTAAATACAGTACAATGAAACAGTGCCCTACAGTGTACAAAGTAAAATTAAACAGAGCCCGACATTAAATACAGTACAATGAAACAGTGCCCTACAAGCAACGAGGTAAAATTAAACAGAGCCCGACATTAAATACAGTACAATGAAACAGTGCCCTACACTGAACAATGTAAAATTAAACACAGCCCGACATTAAATACGGTAAAATGAAACAGTGCCCTACAGTGAACAATGTACAATTAAACAGAGCCCGACATTAAATACAGTACAATGAAACAGTGCCCTACAGTGAACAATGTAAAATTAAACAGAGCCCGACATTAAATACGGTACAATGAAACAGTGCCCTACACTGAACAATGTAAAATTAAACAGAGCCCGACATTAAATACGGTACAATGAAACAGTGCCCTACAGTGAACAATGTACAATTAAACACAGCCCGACAGTAAATACGGTACAATGAAACAGTGCCCTACACTGAACAAGGTAAAATTAAACAGAGCCCGACATTAAATACGGTACAATGAAACAGTGCCCTACACTGAACAATGTAAAATTAAACAGAGCCCGACATTAAATACGGTACAATGAAACAGTGCCCTACAGTGAACAATGTACAATTAAACAGAGCCCGACATTAAATACAGTACAATGAAACAGTGCCCTACAGTGAACAATGTAAAATTAAACAGAGCCCGACATTAAAAACAGTACAATGAAACAGTGCCCTACACTGAACAATGTAAAATTAAACAGAGCCCGACATTAAATACGGTACAATGAAACAGTGCCCTACAGTGAACAATGTACAATTAAACACAGCCCGACAGTAAATACGGTACAATGAAACAGTGCCCTACACTGAACAAGGTAAAATTAAACAGAGCCCGACATTAAATACGGTACAATGAAACAGTGCCCTACACTGAACAAGGTAAAATTAAACAGAGCCCGACATTAAATACGGTACAATGAAACAGTGCCCTACAGTGAACAATGTAAAATTAAACACAGCCCGACATTAAATACGGTACAATGAATCAGTGCCCTACCAGCAACAATGTAAAATTAAACACAGCCCGACATTAAATACGGTACAATGAATCAGTGCCCTACACTGAACAATGTAAAATTAAAAACAGCCCGACATTAAATACGGTACAATGAAACAGTGCCCTACACTGAACAATGTAAAATTAAACAGAGCGCGACATTAAATACAGTACAATGAAACAGTGCCCTACAGTGTACAAAGTAAAATTAAACAGAGCCCGACATTAAATACAGTACAATGAAACAGTGCCCTACAAGCAACGAGGTAAAATTAAACAGAGCCCGACATTAAATACAGTACAATGAAACAGTGCCCTACACTGAACAATGTAAAATTAAACACAGCCCGACATTAAATACGGTAAAATGAAACAGTGCCCTACAGTGAACAATGTACAATTAAACAGAGCCCGACATTAAATACAGTACAATGAAACAGTGCCCTACAGTGAACAATGTAAAATTAAACAGAGCCCGACATTAAATACGGTACAATGAAACAGTGCCCTACACTGAACAATGTAAAATTAAACAGAGCCCGACATTAAATACGGTACAATGAAACAGTGCCCTACAGTGAACAATGTACAATTAAACACAGCCCGACAGTAAATACGGTACAATAAAAAAGTGCCCTACACTGAACAAGGTAAAATTAAACAGAGCCCGACATTAAATACGGTACAATGAAACAGTGCCCTACACTGAACAATGTAAAATTAAACAGAGCCCGACATTAAATACGGTACAATGAAACAGTGCCCTACAGTGAACAATGTACAATTAAACACAGCCCGACAGTAAATACGGTACAATGAAACAGTGCCCTACACTGAACAAGGTAAAATTAAACAGAGCCCGACATTAAATACGGTACAATGAAACAGTGCCGTACACTGAACAAGGTAAAATTAAACAGAGCCCGACATTAAATACGGTACAATGAAACAGTGCCCTACAGTGAACAATGTAAAATTAAACACAGCCCGACATTAAATACGGTACAATGAATCAGTGCCCTACCAGCAACAATGTAAAATTAAACACAGCCCGACATTAAATACGGTACAATGAATCAGTGCCCTACACTGAACAATGTAAAATTAAAAACAGCCCGACATTAAATACAGGACAATGAAACAGTGCCCTACAGTGTACAAAGTAAAATTAAACAGAGCCCGACATTAAATACAGTACAATGAAACAGTGCCCTACAAGCAACGAGGTAAAATTAAACAGAGCCCGACATTAAATACAGCACAATGAAACAGTGCCCTACAGTGAACAATGTAAAATTAAACACAGCCCGATATTAAATACAGTACAATGAAACAGTGACCTACAGTGAACAAGGTAAAATTAAACAGAGCCCGACATTAAATACAGTACAATGAAACAGTGCCCTACAAGCTACAATGTAAAATTAAACACAGCCCGACAGTAAATACGGTACAATGAAACAGTGCCCTACACTGAACAAGGTAAAATTAAACAGAGCCCGACATTAAATACGGTACAATGAAACAGTGCCCTACACTGAACAAGGTAAAATTAAACAGAGCCCGACATTAAATACGGTACAATGAAACAGTGCCCTACAGTGAACAATGTAAAATTAAACACAGCCCGACATTAAATACGGTACAATGAATCAGTGCCCTACCAGCAACAATGTAAAATTAAACACAGCCCGACATTAAATACGGTACAATGAATCAGTGCCCTACACTGAACAATGTAAAATTAAAAACAGCCCGACATTAAATACGGTACAATGAAACAGTGCCCTACACTGAACAATGTAAAATTAAACAGAGCGCGACATTAAATACAGTACAATGAAACAGTGCCCTACAGTGTACAAAGTAAAATTAAACAGAGCCCGACATTAAATACAGTACAATGAAACAGTGCCCTACAAGCAACGAGGTAAAATTAAACAGAGCCCGACATTAAATACAGTACAATGAAACAGTGCCCTACACTGAACAATGTAAAATTAAACACAGCCCGACATTAAATACGGTAAAATGAAACAGTGCCCTACAGTGAACAATGTACAATTAAACAGAGCCCGACATTAAATACGGTACAATGAAACAGTGCCCTACAGTGAACAATGTACAATTAAACACAGCCCGACAGTAAATACGGTACAATGAATCAGTGCCCTACCAGCAACAATGTAAAATTAAACACAGCCCGACATTAAATACGGTACAATGAATCAGTGCCCTACACTGAACAATGTAAAATTAAAAACAGCCCGACATTAAATACAGGACAATGAAACAGTGCCCTACAGTGTACAAAGTAAAATTAAACAGAGCCCGACATTAAATACGGTACAATGAAACAGTGCCCTACAAGCAACGAGGTAAAATTAAACACAGCCCGACATTAAATACAGTACAATGAAACAGTGACCTACAGTGAACAAGGTAAAATTAAACAGAGCCCGACATTAAATACAGTACAATGAAACAGTGCCCTACAAGCTACAATGTAAAATTAAACAGAGCTCGACATTAAATACGGTACAATGAAACAGTGCCCTACAGTGAACAATGTAAAATTAAACAGAGCCCGACATTAAATGCGGTACAATGAAACAGTGCCCGACAGTGAACAAGGTAAAATTAAACATAGCCCGACATTAAATACAGCCCAATGAAACAGTGCCCTACAGTGAACAATGTAAAGTTAAACACAGCCCGACATTAAATACGGTACAATGAAACAGTGCCCTACACTGAACAATGTAAAGTTAAACACAGCCCGACATTAAATACAGTACAATGAATCAGTGCCCTACACTGAACAATGTTAACTTAAACACAGTCCGACATTAAATACGGTACAATGAATCACTGCCCTACACTGAACAATGTAAAATTAAACACAGCCCGACATTAAATACGGTACAATGAAACAGTGCCCTACACTGAACAAGGTAAAATTAAACAGAGCCCGACATTAAATACGGTAAAATGAAACAGTGCCCTACACTGAACAAGGTAAAAGTAAACACAGCCCGACATTAAATACGGTACAATGAAACAGTGCCCTACACTGAACAAGGTAAAATTAAACAGAGCCCGACATTAAAAACAGTACAATGAAACAGTGCCCTACAGTGAACAATGTACAATTAAACAGAGCCCGACATTAAATACAGTACAATGAAACAGTGCCCGACACTGAACAATGTAAAATTAAACAGAGCCCGACATTAAATACAGTACAATGAAACAGTGCCCTACAGTGAACAATGTACAATTAAACACAGCCCGACAGTCAATACGGTACAATGAAACAGTGCCCTACACTGAACAAGGTAAAATTAAACAGAGCCCGACATTAAATACGGTACAATGAAACAGTGCCCTACAGTGAACAATGTACAATTAAACACAGCCCGACAGTAAATACGGTACAATGAAACAGTGCCCTACACTGAACAAGGTAAAATTAAACAGAGCCCGACATTAAACACGGTACAATGAAACAGTGCCCGACACTGAACAAGGTAAAAGTAAACAGAGCCCGACATTAAATACGGTACAATGAAACAGTGCCCTACAGTGAACAAGGTAAAATTAAACAGAGCCCAGCATTAAATACAGCACAATGAAACAGTGCCCTACACTGAACAAGGTAAAATTAAACAGAGCCCGACATTAAATACGGTACAATGAAACAGTGCCCTACACTGAACAAGGTAAAATTAAACAGAGCCCGACATTAAATACGGTACAATGAAACAGTGCCCTACAGTGAACAATGTAAAATTAAACACAGCCCGACATTAAATACGGTACAATGAATCAGTGCCCTACCAGCAACAATGTAAAATTAAACTCAGCCCGACACTAAATACGGTACAATGAAACAGTGCCCTACACTGAACAATGTAAAATTAAACACAGCCCGACATTAAATACGGTACAATGAATCAGTGCCTTACCAGCAACAATGTAAAATTAAACAGAGTCCGACATTAAATACAGTACAATGAATCAGTGCCCTACACTGAACAATGTAAAATTAAAAACAGCCCGACATTAAATACAGGACAATGAAACAGTGCCCTACAGTGAACAATGTAACATTAAACAGAGCTCGACATTAAATACGGTACAATTAAACAGTGCCCTACACTGAACAATGTAAAATTAAACAGAGCCCGACATTAAATACGGTACAATGAAACAGTGCCCTACAGTGTACAAAGTAAAATTAAACAGAGCCCGACATTAAATACAGTACAATGAAACAGTGCCCTACACTGAACAATGTAAAATTAAACACAGCCCGACATTAAATACGGTAAAATGAAACAGTGCCCCACACTGAACAAGGTAAAATTAAACAGAGCCCGACATTAAATACAGTACAATGAAACAGTGCCCTATAGTGTACAAAGTAAAATTAAACAGAGCCCGACATTAAATACAGTACAATGAAACAGTGCCCTACACTGAACAATGTAAAATTAAACACAGCCCGACATTAAATACGGTACAATGAAACAGTGTCCTACAGTGAACAATGCACAATTAAACAGAGCCCGACATTAAATACAGTACAATGAAACAGTGACCTACAGTGAACAAGGTAAAATTAAACAGAGCCCGACATTAAATACAGTACAATGAAACAGTGCCCTACAAGCTACAATGTAAAATTAAACAGAGCTCGACATTAAATACGGTACAATGAAACAGTGCCCTACAGTGAACAATGTACAATTAAACACAGCCCGACAGTAAATACGGTACAATGAAACAGTGCCCTACACTGAACAATGTACAATTAAACACAGCCCGACAGTAAATACGGTACAATGAAACAGTGCCCTACACTGAACAAGGTAAAATTAAACAGAGCCCGACATTAAATACGGTACAATGAAACAGTGCCCTACACTGAACAAGGTAAAATTAAACAGAGCCCGACATTAAATACGGTACAATGAAACAGTGCCCTACAGTGAACAATGTAAAATTAAACACAGCCCGACATTAAATACGGTACAATGAATCAGTGCCCTACCAGCAACAATGTAAAATTAAACACAGCCCGACATTAAATACGGTACAATGAATCAGTGCCCTACACTGAACAATGTAAAATTAAAAACAGCCCGACATTAAATACAGGACAATGAAACAGTGCCCTACAGTGTACAAAGTAAAATTAAACAGAGCCCGACATTAAATACAGTACAATGAAACAGTGCCCTACAAGCAACGAGGTAAAATTAAACAGAGCCCGACATTAAATACAGCACAATGAAACAGTGCCCTACAGTGAACAATGTAAAATTAAACACAGCCCGATATTAAATACAGTACAATGAAACAGTGACCTACAGTGAACAAGGTAAAATTAAACAGAGCCCGACATTAAATACAGTACAATGAAACAGTGCCCTACAAGCTACAATGTAAAATTAAACACAGCCCGACAGTAAATACGGTACAATGAAACAGTGCCCTACACTGAACAAGGTAAAATTAAACAGAGCCCGACATTAAATACGGTACAATGAAACAGTGCCCTACACTGAACAAGGTAAAATTAAACAGAGCCCGACATTAAATACGGTACAATGAAACAGTGCCCTACAGTGAACAATGTAAAATTAAACACAGCCCGACATTAAATACGGTACAATGAATCAGTGCCCTACCAGCAACAATGTAAAATTAAACACAGCCCGACATTAAATACGGTACAATGAATCAGTGCCCTACACTGAACAATGTAAAATTAAAAACAGCCCGACATTAAATACGGTACAATGAAACAGTGCCCTACACTGAACAATGTAAAATTAAACAGAGCGCGACATTAAATACAGTACAATGAAACAGTGCCCTACAGTGTACAAAGTAAAATTAAACAGAGCCCGACATTAAATACAGTACAATGAAACAGTGCCCTACAAGCAACGAGGTAAAATTAAACAGAGCCCGACATTAAATACAGTACAATGAAACAGTGCCCTACACTGAACAATGTAAAATTAAACACAGCCCGACATTAAATACGGTAAAATGAAACAGTGCCCTACAGTGAACAATGTACAATTAAACAGAGCCCGACATTAAATACGGTACAATGAAACAGTGTCCTACAGTGAACAATGCACAATTAAACACAGCCCGACAGTAAATACGGTACAATGAATCAGTGCCCTACCAGCAACAATGTAAAATTAAACACAGCCCGACATTAAATACGGTACAATGAATCAGTGCCCTACACTGAACAATGTAAAATTAAAAACAGCCCGACATTAAATACAGGACAATGAAACAGTGCCCTACAGTGTACAAAGTAAAATTAAACAGAGCCCGACATTAAATACGGTACAATGAAACAGTGCCCTACAAGCAACGAGGTAAAATTAAACAGAGCCCGACATTAAATACAGCACAATGAAAGAGTGCCCTACAGTGAACAATGTAAAATTAAACAGAGCCCGACATTAAATACGGTACAATGAAACAGTGCCCTACAGTGAACAATGTAAAATTAAACACAGCCCGACATTAAATACAGTACAATGAAACAGTGACCTACAGTGAACAAGGTAAAATTAAACAGAGCCCGACATTAAATACAGTACAATGAAACAGTGCCCTACAAGCTACAATGTAAAATTAAACAGAGCTCGACATTAAATACGGTACAATGAAACAGTGCCCTACAGTGAACAATGTAAAATTAAACAGAGCCCGACATTAAATGCGGTACAATGAAACAGTGCCCGACAGTGAACAAGGTAAAATTAAACATAGCCCGACATTAAATACAGCCCAATGAAACAGTGCCCTACAGTGAATAATGTAAAGTTAAACACAGCCCGACATTAAATACGGTACAATGAAACAGTGCCCTACACTGAACAATGTAAAGTTAAACACAGCCCGACATTAAATACAGTACAATGAATCAGTGCCCTACACTGAACAATGTTAACTTAAACACAGCCCGACATTGAATACGGTACAATGAATCACTGCCCTACACTGAACAATGTAAAATTAAACACAGCCCGACATTAAATACGGTACAATGAAACAGTGCCCTACAGTAAACAAGGCAAAATTAAACAGAGCCCGACATTAAATACGGGACAATGAAACAGTGCCGACAGTGAACAAGGTAAAATTAAACAGAGCCCAACATTAAATACAGCACAATGAAACAGTGCCCTACAAGCAACGAGGTAAAATTAAACAGAGCCCGACATTAAATACAGTACAATGAAACAATGCCCGACAGTGAAGAATGTAAAATTAAACAGAGCCCGACATTAAATACAGTACAATGAAACAGTGCCCTACACTGAACAATGTAAAATTAAACACAGCCCGACATTAAATACGGTAAAATGAAACAGTGCCCTACACTGAACAAGGTAAAATTAAACAGAGCCCGACATTAAATACGGTAAAATGAAACAGTGCCCTACACTGAACAAGGTAAAAGTAAACACAGCCCGACATTAAATACGGTAGAATGAAACAGTGCCCTACACTGAACAAGGTAAAATTAAACAGAGCCCGACATTAAAAACAGTACAATGAAACAGTGCCCTACAGTGAACAATGTACAATTAAACAGAGCCCGACATTAAATACAGTACAATGAAACAGTGCCCTACACTGAACAATGTAAAATTAAACAGAGCCCGACATTAAATACAGTACAATGAAACAGTGCCCTACAGTGAACAATGTACAATTAAACACAGCCCGACAGTCAATACGGTACAATGAAACAGTGCCCTACACTGAACAAGGTAAAATTAAACAGAGCCCGACATTAAATACGGTACAATGAAACAGTGCCCTACAGTGAACAATGTACAATTAAACACAGCCCGACAGTAAATACGGTACAATGAAACAGTGCCCTACACTGAACAAGGTAAAATTAAACAGAGCCCGACATTAAACACGGTACAATGAAACAGTGCCCGACACTGAACAAGGTAAAAGTAAACAGAGCCCGACATTAAATACGGTACAATGAAACAGTGCCCTACAGTGAACAAGGTAAAATTAAACAGAGCCCAGCATTAAATACAGCACAATGAAACAGTGCCCTACACTGAACAAGGTAAAATTAAACAGAGCCCGACATTAAATACGGTACAATGAAACAGTGCCCTACACTGAACAAGGTAAAATTAAACAGAGCCCGACATTAAATACGGTACAATGAAACAGTGCCCTACAGTGAACAATGTAAAATTAAACACAGCCCGACATTAAATACGGTACAATGAATCAGTGCCCTACCAGCAACAATGTAAAATTAAACTCAGCCCGACACTAAATACGGTACAATGAATCAGTGCCCTACACTGAACAATGTAAAATTAAAAACAGCCCGACATTAAATACAGGACAATGAAACAGTGCCCTACAGTGAACAATGTAACATTAAACAGAGCTCGACATTAAATACGGTACAATTAAACAGTGCCCTACACTGAACAATGTAAAATTAAACAGAGCCCGACATTAAATACGGTACAATGAAACAGTGCCCTACAGTGTACAAAGTAAAATTAAACAGAGCCCGACATTAAATACAGTACAATGAAACAGTGCCCTACACTGAACAATGTAAAATTAAACACAGCCCGACATTAAATACGGTAAAATGAAACAGTGCCCCACACTGAACAAGGTAAAATTAAACAGAGCCCGACATTAAATACAGTACAATGAAACAGTGCCCTATAGTGTACAAAGTAAAATTAAACAGAGCCCGACATTAAATACAGTACAATGAAACAGTGCCCTACACTGAACAATGTAAAATTAAACACAGCCCGACATTAAATACGGTACAATGAAACAGTGTCCTACAGTGAACAATGCACAATTAAACAGAGCCCGACATTAAATACAGTACAATGAAACAGTGACCTACAGTGAACAAGGTAAAATTAAACAGAGCCCGACATTAAATACAGTACAATGAAACAGTGCCCTACAAGCTACAATGTAAAATTAAACAGAGCTCGACATTAAATACGGTACAATGAAACAGTGCCCTACAGTGAACAATGTAAAATTAAACAGAGCCCGACATTAATTGCGGTACAATGAAACAGTGCCCGACAGTGAACAAGGTAAAATTAAACATAGCCCGACATTAAATACAGCCCAATGAAACAGTGCCCTACAGTGAACAATGTAAAGTTAAACACAGCCCGACATTAAATACGGTACAATGAAACAGTGCCCTACACTGAACAATGTAAAGTTAAACACAGCCCGACATTAAATACAGTACAATGAATCAGTGCCCTACACTGAACAATGTTAACTTAAACACAGCCCGACATTAAATACGGTACAATGAATCACTGCCCTACACTGAACAATGTAAAATTAAACACAGCCCGACATTAAATACGGTACAATGAAACAGTGCCCTACAGTAAACAAGGCAAAATTAAACAGAGCCCGACATTAAATACGGGACAATGAAACAGTGCCGACAGTGAACAAGGTAAAATTAAACAGAGCCCAACATTAAATACAGCACAATGAAACAATGCCCGACAGTGAAGAATGTAAAATTAAACAGAGCCCGACATTAAATACAGTACAATGAAACAGTGCCCTACACTGAACAATGTAAAATTAAACACAGCCCGACATTAAATACGGTAAAATGAAACAGTGCCCTACACTGAACAAGGTAAAATTAAACAGAGCCCGACATTAAATACGGTAAAATGAAACAGTGCCCTACACTGAACAAGGTAAAAGTAAACACAGCCCGACATTAAATACGGTACAATGAAACAGTGCCCTACACTGAACAAGGTAAAATTAAACAGAGCCCGACATTAAAAACAGTACAATGAAACAGTGCCCTACAGTGAACAATGTACAATTAAACAGAGCCCGACATTAAATACAGTACAATGAAACAGTGCCCTACACTGAACAATGTAAAATTAAACAGAGCCCGACATTAAATACAGTACAATGAAACAGTGCCCTACAGTGAACAATGTACAATTAAACACAGCCCGACAGTCAATACGGTACAATGAAACAGTGCCCTACACTGAACAAGGTAAAATTAAACAGAGCCCGACATTAAATACGGTACAATGAAACAGTGCCCTACAGTGAACAATGTACAATTAAACACAGCCCGACAGTAAATACGGTACAATGAAACAGTGCCCTACACTGAACAAGGTAAAATTAAACAGAGCCCGACATTAAACACGGTACAATGAAACAGTGCCCGACACTGAACAAGGTAAAAGTAAACAGAGCCCGACATTAAATACGGTACAATGAAACAGTGCCCTACAGTGAACAAGGTAAAATTAAACAGAGCCCAGCATTAAATACAGCACAATGAAACAGTGCCCTACACTGAACAAGGTAAAATTAAACAGAGCCCGACATTAAATACGGTACAATGAAACAGTGCCCTACACTGAACAAGGTAAAATTAAACAGAGCCCGACATTAAATACGGTACAATGAAACAGTGCCCTACAGTGAACAATGTAAAATTAAACACAGCCCGACATTAAATACGGTACAATGAATCAGTGCCCTACCAGCAACAATGTAAAATTAAACTCAGCCCGACACTAAATACGGTACAATGAATCAGTGCCCTACACTGAACAATGTAAAATTAAAAACAGCCCGACATTAAATACAGGACAATGAAACAGTGCCCTACAGTGAACAATGTAACATTAAACAGAGCTCGACATTAAATACGGTACAATTAAACAGTGCCCTACACTGAACAATGTAAAATTAAACAGAGCCCGACATTAAATACGGTACAATGAAACAGTGCCCTACAGTGTACAAAGTAAAATTAAACAGAGCCCGACATTAAATACAGTACAATGAAACAGTGCCCTACACTGAACAATGTAAAATTAAACACAGCCCGACATTAAATACGGTAAAATGAAACAGTGCCCCACACTGAACAAGGTAAAATTAAACAGAGCCCGACATTAAATACAGTACAATGAAACAGTGCCCTATAGTGTACAAAGTAAAATTAAACAGAGCCCGACATTAAATACAGTACAATGAAACAGTGCCCTACACTGAACAATGTAAAATTAAACACAGCCCGACATTAAATACGGTACAATGAAACAGTGTCCTACAGTGAACAATGCACAATTAAACAGAGCCCGACATTAAATACAGTACAATGAAACAGTGCCCTACAGTGAACAATGTAAAATTAAACAGAGCCCGACATTAAATACGGTACAATGAAACAGTGGCCTACAGTGAACAATGTAAAATTAAACAGAGCCCGACATTAAATACGGTACAATGAAACAGTGCCCTACACTGAACAATGTAAAATTAAACAGAGCCCGACATTAAATACGGGACAATGAAACAGTGCCCTACACTGAACAAGGTAAAATTAAACAGAGCCCGACATTAAATACGGTACAATAAAACAGTGCCCTACAGTGAACAATGTAAAATTAAACACAGCCCGACATTAAATACGGTACAATGAATCAGTGCCCTACACTGAACAATGTAAAATTAAACACAGCCCGACATTAAATACGGTACAATGAAACAGTGCCCTACAGTGAACAATGTACAATTAAACACAGCCCGACAGTAAATACGGTACAATGAAACAGTGCCCTACACTGAACAAGGTAAAATTAAACAGAGCCCGACATTAAATACGGTACAATGAAACAGTGCCCTACAGTGTACAAAGTAAAATTAAACAGAGCCCGACATTAAATACGGTACAATGAAACAGTGCCCTACAGTGAACAATGTAAAATTAAACACAGCCCGACATTAAATACGGTACAATGAATCAGTGCCCTACCAGCAACAATGTAAAATTAAACACAGCCCGACATTAAATACGGTACAATGAATCAGTGCCCTACACTGAACAATGTAAAATTAAAAACAGCCCGACATTAAATACGGTACAATGAAACAGTGCCCTACACTGAACAATGTAAAATTAAACAGAGCGCGACATTAAATACAGTACAATGAAACAGTGCCCTACAGTGTACAAAGTAAAATTAAACAGAGCCCGACATTAAATACAGTACAATGAAACAGTGCCCTACAAGCAACGAGGTAAAATTAAACAGAGCCCGACATTAAATACAGTACAATGAAACAGTGCCCTACACTGAACAATGTAAAATTAAACACAGCCCGACATTAAATACGGTAAAATGAAACAGTGCCCTACAGTGAACAATGTACAATTAAACAGAGCCCGACATTAAATACAGTACAATGAAACAGTGCCCTACAGTGAACAATGTAAAATTAAACAGAGCCCGACATTAAATACGGTACAATGAAACAGTGCCCTACACTGAACAATGTAAAATTAAACAGAGCCCGACATTAAATACGGTACAATGAAACAGTGCCCTACAGTGAACAATGTACAATTAAACACAGCCCGACAGTAAATACGGTACAATGAAACAGTGCCCTACACTGAACAAGGTAAAATTAAACAGAGCCCGACATTAAATACGGTACAATGAAACAGTGCCCTACACTGAACAATGTAAAATTAAACAGAGCCCGACATTAAATACGGTACAATGAAACAGTGCCCTACAGTGAACAATGTACAATTAAACACAGCCCGACATTAAATACGGTACAATGAATCAGTGCCCTACGAGAAACAATGTAAAATTAAACACAGCCCGACATTAAATACGGTACAATGAATCAGTGCCCTACACTGAACAATGTAAAAGTAAAAACAGCCCGACATTAAATACGGTACAATGAAACAGTGCCCTACAGTGAACAATGTACAATTAAACAGAGCCCGACATTAAATACAGTACAATGAAACAGTGCCCTACAGTGAACAATGTATAATTAAACAGAGCCCGACATTAAAAACAGTACAATGAAACAGTGCCCTACACTGAACAATGTAAAATTAAACAGAGCCCGACATTAAATACAGTACAATGAAACAGTGCCCTACAGTGAACAATGTACAATTAAACACAGCCCGACAGTAAATACGGTACAATGAAACAGTGCCCTACACTGAACAAGGTAAAATTAAACAGAGCCCGACATTAAATACAGTACAATGAAACAGTGCCCTACACTGAACAAGGTAAAATTAAACAGAGGCCGACATTAAATACGGTACAATGAAACAGTGCCCTACAGTGAACAATGTACAATTAAACAGAGCCCGACATTAAATACAGAACAATGAAACAGTGCCCTACAGTGAACAATGTAAAATTAAACAGAGCCCGACATTAAAAACAGTACAATGAAACAGTGCCCTACACTGAACAATGTAAAATTAAACAGAGCCCGACATTAAATACGGTACAATGAAACAGTGCCCTACAGTGAACAATGTACAATTAAACACAGCCCGACAGTAAATACGGTACAATGAAACAGTGCCCTACACTGAACAAGGTAAAATTAAACAGAGCCCGACATTAAATACGGTACAATGAAACAGTGCCCTACACTGAACAAGGTAAAATTAAACAGAGCCCGACATTAAATACGGTACAATGAAACAGTGCCCTACAGTGAACAATGTAAAATTAAACACAGCCCGACATTAAATACGGTACAATGAATCAGTGCCCTACCAGCAACAATGTAAAATTAAACACAGCCCGACATTAAATACGGTACAATGAATCAGTGCCCTACACTGAACAATGTAAAATTAAAAACAGCCCGACATTAAATACGGTACAATGAAACAGTGCCCTACACTGAACAATGTAAAATTAAACAGAGCGCGACATTAAATACAGTACAATGAAACAGTGCCCTACAGTGTACAAAGTAAAATTAAACAGAGCCCGACATTAAATACAGTACAATGAAACAGTGCCCTACAAGCAACGAGGTAAAATTAAACAGAGCCCGACATTAAATACAGTACAATGAAACAGTGCCCTACACTGAACAATGTAAAATTAAACACAGCCCGACATTAAATACGGTAAAATGAAACAGTGCCCTACAGTGAACAATGTACAATTAAACAGAGCCCGACATTAAATACAGTACAATGAAACAGTGCCCTACAGTGAACAATGTAAAATTAAACAGAGCCCGACATTAAATACGGTACAATGAAACAGTGCCCTACACGGAACAATGTAAAATTAAACAGAGCCCGACATTAAATACGGTACAATGAAACAGTGCCCTACAGTGAACAATGTACAATTAAACACAGCCCGACAGTAAATACGGTACAATAAAACAGTGCCCTACACTGAACAAGGTAAAATTAAACAGAGCCCGACATTAAATACGGTACAATGAAACAGTGCCCTACACTGAACAATGTAAAATTAAACAGAGCCCGACATTAAATACGGTACAATGAAACAGTGCCCTACAGTGAACAATGTACAATTAAACACAGCCCGACAGTAAATACGGTACAATGAAACAGTGCCCTACACTGAACAAGGTAAAATTAAACAGAGCCCGACATTAAATACGGTACAATGAAACAGTGCCCTACACTGAACAAGGTAAAATTAAACAGAGCCCGACATTAAATACGGTACAATGAAACAGTGCCCTACAGTGAACAATGTAAAATTAAACACAGCCCGACATTAAATACGGTACAATGAATCAGTGCCCTACCAGCAACAATGTAAAATTAAACACAGCCCGACATTAAATACGGTACAATGAATCAGTGCCCTACACTGAACAATGTAAAATTAAAAACAGCCCGACATTAAATACAGGACAATGAAACAGTGCCCTACAGTGTACAAAGTAAAATTAAACAGAGCCCGACATTAAATACAGTACAATGAAACAGTGCCCTACAAGCAACGAGGTAAAATTAAACAGAGCCCGACATTAAATACAGCACAATGAAACAGTGCCCTACAGTGAACAATGTAAAATTAAACACAGCCCGATATTAAATACAGTACAATGAAACAGTGACCTACAGTGAACAAGGTAAAATTAAACAGAGCCCGACATTAAATACAGTACAATGAAACAGTGCCCTACAAGCTACAATGTAAAATTAAACACAGCCCGACAGTAAATACGGTACAATGAAACAGTGCCCTACACTGAACAAGGTAAAATTAAACAGAGCCCGACATTAAATACGGTACAATGAAACAGTGCCCTACACTGAACAAGGTAAAATTAAACAGAGCCCGACATTAAATACGGTACAATGAAACAGTGCCCTACAGTGAAGAATGTAAAATTAAACACAGCCCGACATTAAATACGGTACAATGAATCAGTGCCCTACCAGCAACAATGTAAAATTAAACACAGCCCGACATTAAATACGGTACAATGAATCAGTGCCCTACACTGAACAATGTAAAATTAAAAACAGCCCGACATTAAATACGGTACAATGAAACAGTGCCCTACACTGAACAATGTAAAATTAAACAGAGCGCGACATTAAATACAGTACAATGAAACAGTGCCCTACAGTGTACAAAGTAAAATTAAACAGAGCCCGACATTAAATACAGTACAATGAAACAGTGCCCTACAAGCAACGAGGTAAAATTAAACAGAGCCCGACATTAAATACAGTACAATGAAACAGTGCCCTACACTGAACAATGTAAAATTAAACACAGCCCGACATTAAATACGGTAAAATGAAACAGTGCCCTACAGTGAACAATGTACAATTAAACAGAGCCCGACATTAAATACAGTACAATGAAACAGTGCCCTACAGTGAACAATGTAAAATTAAACAGAGCCCGACATTAAATACGGTACAATGAAACAGTGCCCTACACTGAACAATGTAAAATTAAACAGAGCCCGACATTAAATACGGTACAATGAAACAGTGCCCTACAGTGAACAATGTACAATTAAATACAGCCCGACAGTAAATACGGTACAATGAAACAGTGCCCTACACTGAACAAGGTAAAATTAAACAGAGCCCGACATTAAATACGGTACAATGAAACAGTGCCCTACACTGAACAAGGTAAAATTAAACAGAGCCCGACATTAAATACGGTACAATGAAACAGTGCCCTACAGTGAACAATGTAAAATTAAACACAGCCCGACATTAAATACGGTACAATGAATCAGTGCCCTACCAGCAACAATGTAAAATTAAACACAGCCCGACATTAAATACGGTACAATGAATCAGTGCCCTACACTGAACAATGTAAAATTAAAAACAGCCCGACATTAAATACAGGACAATGAAACAGTGCCCTACAGTGTACAAAGTAAAATTAAACAGAGCCCGACATTAAATACAGTACAATGAAACAGTGCCCTACAAGCAACGAGGTAAAATTAAACAGAGCCCGACATTAAATACAGCACAATGAAACAGTGCCCTACAGTGAACAATGTAAAATTAAACACAGCCCGACATTAAATACAGTACAATGAAACAGTGACCTACAGTGAACAAGGTAAAATTAAACAGAGCCCGACATTAAATACAGTACAATGAAACAGTGCCCTACAAGCTACAATGTAAAATTAAACACAGCCCGACAGTAAATACGGTACAATGAAACAGTGCCCTACACTGAACAAGGTAAAATTAAACAGAGCCCGACATTAAATACGGTACAATGAAACAGTGCCCTACACTGAACAAGGTAAAATTAAACAGAGCCCGACATTAAATACGGTACAATGAAACAGTGCCCTACAGTGAACAATGTAAAATTAAACACAGCCCGACATTAAATACGGTACAATGAATCAGTGCCCTACCAGCAACAATGTAAAATTAAACACAGCCCGACATTAAATACGGTACAATGAATCAGTGCCCTACACTGAACAATGTAAAATTAAAAACAGCCCGACATTAAATACGGTACAATGAAACAGTGCCCTACACTGAACAATGTAAAATTAAACAGAGCGCGACATTAAATACAGTACAATGAAACAGTGCCCTACAGTGTACAAAGTAAAATTAAACAGAGCCCGACATTAAATACAGTACAATGAAACAGTGCCCTACAAGCAACGAGGTAAAATTAAACAGAGCCCGACATTAAATACAGTACAATGAAACAGTGCCCTACACTGAACAATGTAAAATTAAACACAGCCCGACATTAAATACGGTAAAATGAAACAGTGCCCTACAGTGAACAATGTACAATTAAACAGAGCCCGACATTAAATACAGTACAATGAAACAGTGCCCTACAGTGAACAATGTAAAATTAAACAGAGCCCGACATTAAATACGGTACAATGAAACAGTGCCCTACACTGAACAATGTAAAATTAAACAGAGCCCGACATTAAATACGGTACAATGAAACAGTGCCCTACAGTGAACAATGTACAATTAAACACAGCCCGACAGTAAATACGGTACAATGAAACAGTGCCCTACACTGAACAAGGTAAAATTAAACAGAGCCCGACATTAAATACGGTACAATGAAACAGTGCCCTACACTGAACAAGGTAAAATTAAACAGAGCCCGACATTAAATACGGTACAATGAAACAGTGCCCTACAGTGAACAATGTAAAATTAAACACAGCCCGACATTAAATACGGTACAAAGAATCAGTGCCCTACCAGCAACAATGTAAAATTAAACACAGCCCGACATTAAATACGGTACAATGAATCAGTGCCCTACACTGAACAATGTAAAATTAAAAACAGCCCGACATTAAATACAGGACAATGAAACAGTGCCCTACAGTGTACAAAGTAAAATTAAACAGAGCCCGACATTAAATACAGTACAATGAAACAGTGCCCTACAAGCAACGAGGTAAAATTAAACAGAGCCCGACATTAAATACAGCACAATGAAACAGTGCCCTACAGTGAACAAGGTAAAATTAAACACAGCCCGACATTAAATACAGTACAATGAAACAGTGACCTACAGTGAACAAGGTAAAATTAAACAGAGCCCGACATTAAATACGGTACAATGAAACAGTGCCCTACAGTGAACAATGTAAAATTAAACACAGCCCGACATTAAATACAGTACAATGAAACAGTGACCTACAGTGAACAAGGTAAAATTAAACAGAGCCCGACATTAAATACAGTACAATGAAACAGTGCCCTACAAGCTACAATGTAAAATTAAACAGAGCTCGACATTAAATACGGTACAATGAAACAGTGCACTACACTGAACAATGTAAAATTAAACAGAGCCCGACATTAAATACAGTACAATGAAACAGTGCCCTACAAGCTACAATGTAAAATTAAACAGAGCTCGACATTAAATACGGTACAATGAAACAGTGCCCTACAGTATACAAGGCAAAATTAAACAGAGCCCGACATTAAATACAGTAGAATGAAACAGTGCCCTACACTGAACAATGTAAAATTAAACACAGCCCGACATTAAATACGGTAAAATGAAACAGTGCCCTACACTGAACAAGGTAAAATTAAACAGAGCCCGACATTAAATACGGTACAATGAAACAGTGCCCCACACTGAACAAGGTAAAATTAAACAGAGCCCGACATTAAATACAGTACAATGAAACAGTGACCTACAGTAAACAAGGCATAATTAAACAGAGCCCGACATTAAATACAGTCCAATGAAACAGTGCCCTACACTGAACAATGTAACATTAAACAGAGCCCGACATTAAATACAGTACAATGAAACAGTGCCCTACACTGAACAATGTAAAATTAAACACAGCCCGACATTAAATACGGTAAAATGAAACAGTGCCCTACACTGAACAAGGTAAAATTAAACAGAGCCCGACATTAAATACGGGACAATGAAACAGTGACCTACAGTGAACAATGTAAAATTAAACAGAGCCCGACATTAAATACAGTACAATGAAACAGTGCCCTACACTGAACAATGTAAAATTAAACACAGCCCGACATTAAATACGGTAAAATGAAACAGTGCCCTACACTGAACAAGGTAAAATTAAACAGAGCCCGACATTAAATACGGTAAAATGAAACAGTGCCCTACACTGAACAAGGTAAAATTAAACACAGCCCGACATTAAATACGGTACAATGAAACAGTGCCCTACACTGAACAAGGTAAAATTAAACAGAGCCCGACATTAAAAACAGTACAATGAAACAGTGCCCTACAGTGAACAATGTACAATTAAACAGAGCCGGACATTAAATACAGTACAATGAAACAGTGACCTACAAGCAACGAGGTAAAATTAAACACAGCCCGACATTAAATACAGTACAATGAAACAGTGCCCTACACTGAACAATGTAAAATTAAACAGAGCCCGACATTAAATACGGTACAATGAAACAGTGCCCTACAGTGAACAATGTACAATTAAACACAGCCCGACAGTAAATACGGTACAATGAAACAGTGCCCTACACTGATCAAGGTAAAATTAAACAGAGCCCGACATTAAATACGGTACAATGAAACAGTGCCCTACACTGAACAAGGTAAAATTAAACAGAGCCCGACATTAAATACGGTACAATGAAACACTGCCCTACAGTGAACAATGTACAATTAAACAGAGCCCGACATTAAATACGGTACAATGAAACAGTGCCCGACAGTGAACAATGTACAATTAAACAGAGCCCGACATTAAATACAGTACAATGAAACAGTGCCCTACAGTGAACAATGTAAAATTAAACAGAGCCCGACATTAAAAACAGTACAATGAAACAGTGCCCTACACTGAACAATGTAAAATTAAACAGAGCCCGACATTAAATACGGTACAATGAAACAGTGCCCTACAGTGAACAATGTACAATTAAACACAGCCCGACAGTAAATACGGTACAATGAAACAGTGCCCTACACTGAACAAGGTAAAATTAAACAGAGCCCGACATTAAATACGGTACAATGAAACAGTGCCCTACACTGAACAAGGTAAAATTAAACAGAGCCCGACATTAAATACGGTACAATGAAACAGTGCCCTACACTGAACAAGGTAAAATTAAACAGAGCCCGACATTAAAAACAGTACAATGAAATAGTGCCCTACACTGAACAATGTAAAATTAAACACAGCCCGACATTAAATACGGTACAATGAATCAGTGCCCTACCAGCAACAATGTAAAATTAAACACAGCCCGACATTAAATACGGTACAATGAATCAGTGCCCTACAGTGAACAATGTACAATTAAACACAGCCCGACAGTAAATACGGTACAATGAAACAGTGCCCTACACTGAACAAGGTAAAATTAAACAGAGCCCGACATTAAATACGGTACAATGAAACAGTGCCCTACACTGAACAAGGTAAAATTAAACAGAGCCCGACATTAAATACGGTACAATGAAACAGTGCCCAACAGTAAACAATGTAAAATTAAACACAGCCCGACATTAAATACGGTACAATGAATCAGTGCCCAACCAGCAACAATGTAAAAGTAAACAGAGCCCGACATTAAATACGGTACAATGAAACAGTGCCCTACACTGAACAAGGTAAAATTAAACAGAGCCCGACATTAAATACGGTACAATGAAACCGTGCCCTACAGTGAACAATGTAAAATTAAACACAGCCCGACATTAAATACGGTACAATGAATCAGTGCCCAACCAGCAACAATGTAAAAGTAAACAGAGCCAGACATTAAATACAGTACAATGAAATAGTGCCCTACCAGCAACAATGTAAAATTAAACAGAGCCCGACATTAAATACGGTACAATGAATCAGTGCCCCACACTGAACAATGTAAAATTAAACAGAGCCCGACATTAAATACAGTACAATGAAACAGTGCCCTACAGTGTACAAAGTAAAATTAAACAGAGCCCGATATTAAATACGGTACAATGAATCAGTGCCCTACCAGCAACAATGTAAAATTAAACACAGCCCGACATTAAATACGGTACAATGAATCAGTGCCCAACCAGCAACAATGTAAAAGTAAACAGAGCCAGACATTAAATACAGTACAATGAAACAGTGCCCTACCAGCAACAATGTAAAATTAAACAGAGCCCGACATTAAATACGGTACAATGAATCAGTGCCCCACACTGAACAATGTAAAATTAAACAGAGCCCGACATTAAATACAGTACAATGAAACAGTGCCCTACAGTGTACAAAGTAAAATTAAACAGAGCCCGATATTAAATACAGTACAATGAAACAGTGCCCTACAAGCAACGAGGTAAAATTAAACAGAGCCCGACATTAAATACAGCACAATGAAACAGTGCCCCACAGTGAACAATGTAAAATTAAACAGAGCCCGACATTAAATACGGTACAATGAAACAGTGCCCTACAGTGAACAATGTAAAATTAAACACAGCCCGACATTAAATACAGTACAATGAAACAGTGACCTACAGTGAACAAGGTAAAATTAAACAGAGCCCGACATTAAATACAGTACAATGAAACAGTGCCCTACAAGCTACAATGTAAAATTAAACAGAGCTCGACATTAAATACGGTACAATGAAACAGTGCCCTACAAGCAACAAGGTAAAATTAAACAGAGCACAACATTAAATACGGTTGAATGAAACAGTGCCCTACACTGAACAATGTAAAATTAAACAGAGCACGATATTAAATATTTACAGTGGTCCCTGGGTAGAATATCATCATTTACACTGGCTCCTGGGATATTAATTATTAATTACTGCCGTACTTGGATAGTATATCAATATTTACAGTGGACCACGGGTAGAATATCATTATTTACCGTGGTCCCTGGGTATTATATCATTGTTCAAAGTGGTCCCTGTGTAGAATATCATTATTTGCAGTGGTCCCTGGGTAGAATATCATTATTTACAGTGGTCCCTGGGTAGTGTATCATTATTTACAGTGGTCCCTGGGTAGAATATCATTATTTACAGTGATCCCTGGGTATTATATCATTGTTCAAAGTGGTCCCTGTGTAGAATATCATTATTTACAGTGGTCCCTAGGTAGAATATCATTATTTACAGTTGTCCCTGGGTAGTGTATCATTAGTTACAGTGGTCCCTGGGTAGTATACCATTATGTACAGTGATCCCTGGGTATTATATCATTGTTTAAAATGGTCCCTGTGTAGAATTTCATTATTTACATTGGACCACGGGTAGAATATCATTATTTACAATGCACCCTAGGTAGTACATCATTATTTTCAGTGGTCCCTGGATAGTATATCAATATTTACAGTGGTCCCTGGGTAGTGTATCATTATTTACCGTGGTCCCTGGGTATTATATCATTGTTTAAAGGGTCCCTGTGTAGATTATCATTATTTACAGTGGTCCCTGTGTCGAATATCATTATTTACAATGGTCCCTGGGTAGTGTATCATTATTTACAGTGGTCCCTGGGTAGAATATCATTATTTACAGTGATCCCTGGGTATTATATCATTGTTTAAAGTGGTCCCTGTGTAGAATATCATTATTTACAGTGGTCCCTGGGTAGTGTATCATTATTTACAGTGGTCACTGGGTAGAATATCATTATTTACAGTGGTCCCTGGGTAATATATCATTAGTTACATTGTTCCCTGGGTAATGTCTCAATATTTACAGCGCCCTGGTTATTTATAAATATTAACAGATGTCCCGGCGTACAATATCATTATTTACAGTGGTCCCTAGGTAGAATATCATTATTTACAGTTGTCCCTGGGTAGTGTATCATTAGTTACAGTGGTCCCTGGGTAGTATACCATTATGTACAGTGATCCCTGGGTATTATATCATTGTTTAAAATGGTCCCTGTGTAGAATTTCATTATTTACATTGGACCACGGGTAGAATATCATTATTTACAATGCACCCTAGGTAGTACATCATTATTTTCCGTGGTCCGTGGATAGTATATCAATATTTACAGTGGTCCCTGGGTAGTGTATCATTATTTACCGTGGTCACTGGGTATTATATCATTGATGTGGAGATGCCGGCGTTGGACTGGGGTGAGCACAGTACGAAGTCTTACAACACCAGGTTAAAGTCCAACAGGTTTGTTTCGATGTCACTAGCTTTCGGAGCGCTGCTCCTTCCTCAGGTGAATGAAGAGGTCTCATTCCCGGTCTCATTCCCTCTGATTCCGGAGGACCCCTCCGGAAGGCAGCTGCCTTAGACTCGACATGTATGCTCAAGCCGTCAGGAGTCGCGTCAATGCCAGATTCATCAGTCGCATTCACAAGACAGCCCCGAACGTCACCCAAGCACAACGCAATGCCATCCGCGCTCTCAAGACCAACCACAGCATCGTCATCAAACCAGCAGACAAAGGGGGGGTCACTGTCGTACTGAACAGAACGGACTACTGCAAAGAAGTATACCGACAACTGAACAACCAAGAACACTCCAGACAGTTACCCGCAGATCCGACCAAGGAACACATCCGCCAACTTAACAGACTGATCAAGACCTTGGACCCAGATCTTCAGAGCACCCTACGTGCTCTCATCCCACGTACTCCCCGCATTGGAGATCTCTACTGCCTCCCGAAAATACATAAGGCCAACACACCAGGCCGCCTTCAGGCAATGGGACCCTGTGTGAGAACCTCTCTGGCTACATCGAGGGCATCTTGAAACCCCATCGTACAAGGTACACCCAGCTTCTGTCGCGACACGACAGACTTCCTACAGAAACTCAGCACCCATGGACCAGTTGAACCAGGAACATTCCTCGTCACAATGGACGTCTCGGCACTCTACACCAGCATCCCCCATGACGACGGCATTGCTGCAACAGCCTCCGTACTCAACACCGACAACTGCCAATCTCCAGACGCAATTCTGGAACTCATCCGCTTCATTCTTTATCACAACGTCTTCACCTTCGACAACAAGTTCTTCATTCAGACACACGGAACAGCCATGGGGACCAAATTCGCACCCCAATACGCCAACATATTCATGCACAAGTTTGAACAGGACCTACTCACCGCACAGGACCTTCAACCGATGTTATACACCAGATACATCGATGACATTTTTTTCCTTTGGACCCACGGCGAAGAATCACTGAAACGACTACACAATGACATTAATAAGTTCCATCCAACCATCAGACTCACCATGGACTACTCTCCAAAATCAGTTGCATTCTTGGACACACTCGTCTCCATCAAGGACGGTCACCTCAGCACTTCGCTTTACCGCAAACCCACGGATAACCTCATGATTCTCCACTTCTCCAGCTTCCACCCTAAACACATTAAAGAAGCCACCCCCTATGGACAAGCGCTCCGTATACACAGGATCTGCTCAGACGAGGAGGAGTGTAACAGACATCTACAGACGTTGAAATATGCCCTCGTACGAATGGGATATGGCACTCGACTCGTCGATCGACAGTTCCAACGCGCCACAGCGAAAAACCGTACCGACCTCCTCAGAAGACAAACATGGGACACAACCGACAGAATACCCTTCGTCGTCCAGTCCTTCCCCGGAGCGGAGAAACTACGTCATCTTCTTCACAGCCTTCAACACGTCATTGATGACGATGAACATCTTGCCAAGGTCATCCCCACACCCCCACTACTTGCCTTCAAACAACCGCGCAACCTCAAACGAACCATTGTTTGCAGCAAACTACCCAGTCTTCAGAACAGTGACCACGACACCACACAACCCTGTCATGGTAATCTCTGCAAGACGTGCCAGATCATCGACATGGATACCACTATTACACGTGAGAACACCACCCACCAGGTACGCGGTACATACTCGTGCGACTCGGCCAACGTTGTCTACCTCATACGCTGCAGGAAAGGATGTCCCGAAGCGTGGTACATTGGCGAGACCATGCAGACGCTGCGACAACGAATGAACGGACATCGCGCAACAATCACCAGGCAGGAACGTTCCCTTCCAGTCGGGGAACTCCGGGTAAGCGTTCTCCAAGGCGGCCTTCAGGACCCGCGACAACGCAGAATCTCCGAGCAGAAACTTATAGCCAAGTTCCGCACACATGAGTGCGGCCTCAACCGGGACCTGGTATTCGTGTTGCATTACAGTCATCCCCCACCATCTGGCCTGCAAAATCCTACCAACTGTCCTGGCTTGGTACAATTCACACCTCTTTAACCTGGGGTTACCCCATCTCTGGATCTGTAAAGATTTAATCACCTGCTAATGCTCGCATTCCTAGCATTGTTTGGCATCTTTGAATTTGTCTATATATGTGTTTCTGGAACAGACCTCTTCATTCACCTGAGGAAGGAGCAGCGCTCCGAAAGCTCGTGACATCGAAACAAACCTGTTGGACTTTAACCTGGTGTTGTAAGACTTCGAACTATTATATAATTGTTTAAAGTGGTCCCTGGGTAGAATATCATTATTTACAGTAGTCCCTGGGTAGAATATCATTATTTACAGTGGTCCCTGGGTAGAATATCATTATTTACAGTGGACCGTGGAAAGTATATCATTATTTACAGTGGTCACTCGGTAGTATACCATTATCTACAGTAGTCCCAGGATAGTAAATCACTATTTACTGTGGTACTTGGATAGTATATCAATATTTAGTGGACCCTGGGTAGAATATCATTATTTACACTGGCTCCTGGGATATTAATTATTATTTACTGTGGTACTTGGATAGTATATCAATATTTACAGTGGACCCTGGGTAGAATATCAGTATCTACAATGGTCCCTGGGTAGTACATCATTATTTACAGTGGTTCCAGGATAGTATATCAGTATCTACAATGGTCCCTCGGTAGCATATCATTATTTACAGTGGTCCCAGGGTAGTACATCATTATTTACCGTGATCCCTGGGTAGTACATCATTATTTACCGTGATCCCTGGGTAGTACATCATTACTTACCGTGATCCCTGGGTAGTACATCATTATTTACAGTGATCCCTGGGGAGTAAATCGTTATGAACAGTTGTCCCTTTGTATTATATCCTTATTTACACTGGTCGATGTGTAGTATACTATTATTTACATTGGCTGTGGGTAGTTATCATCATTTACAGTGGTCACTGGATAGTATTTCATTATTTACAGTGGCGCCAGGGCAGTATATCATTATTTTCAGTGGACCGTGGGCAGTATATCTTTATTTACAGTGTTCCCTGGGGAGTATCTCATTACTTACAGTGGACCATGGGTATCATATCCAATATACAGTCGTCCCTGCGTTGTATATCATTATTTACAGAGGGCCCCTGGTAGTATTTCATTATTTACAGTGGTCCCTGAGCAGTATATCATTATTTACAGTTGTCCCTGGGTAGGATATCATTATTTACAGTGGTCCCTGGGTAGTATATCATTTTCTACAGTGGTCCCAGGGCAATATATCATTAATCACAGAGGGCTCTGGGTAGTATATCATCATTGACCGCGGTTCCTGGGAAGTATATCATTATTTACACTGGTCCCTGGGCAGTATGTCATTATTTACACAGGTCACTGGGTAGTATATCATCCTTTACAGTGGTCCCAGTGTAGTGTAGTATTATCTACAGTGGTCCCAGAGTGATACATCATGATTTACAGTGGTCCCTGGACATTATGTCATCATTTATAGTGTGCCATGTGTAGTACCTCTTAATTTACAGTGGATTCTGGATAGTATATCATTATTGACAGTAGTCCCTGGGTGGTATATCATTATTTACAGTGGTCTCTGGGAAATATATCATTATTTACAGTGGTCCCTGGACATTAAGTCATCATTTATAGTGTGCCCTGTGTAGTACCTCTTAATTTACAGTGGATTCTGCATAGTATATCATTATTGACAGTAGTCCTGGGTGGTATATCATTATTTACAGTGGTCTCTGGGAAATATATCATTATTTACAGTGGTCCCTGGATAGTATATCATTATTTACAGTGGTCCAAGGGTAGTATATCATTATTTACAGTGGTCCTGTGTAGTATGTCATTATTTACCGTGGTCACTGGGTAGTATCCCATTATTTACAATAGTTCCAGGGTAGTATATGATTATTTACAGTGGTCCCTGGGTAGTATGTCATTATTTACCGTGGTCACTGGGTAGTATCCCATTATTTACAAAGGTTCCAGGGTGGCATACCATCATTGACAGTGGTCCCTGGGTAGTATGTCATTGTTTACATTGGCCTTGGGTCGGTAACATCATTTACAGTGATCACTGGATAGTATTTCATTAGTGACAGTGGTCCCTCGGCAGTATAATCATTGTTTACAGTGGTCTCTTGACAGTGGATGATTATTTACAGTGGTCCCTGTGTAGAATATCATTATTTACAGTGGTCCCTGGGTATTATCACATTACTTACTGTGGTCCCTGGGTAGTATCTCATTATTTACTGTGGTGCCTGAGTAGAATATCATTATTTACAGTGGTCCCTGGGTCGAATATCATTATCTACACTGGTCCCTGGGCCGTTTGTTATTACTTACAGTGGTCCTTGTGTAGTACATGAATAATTACAGTGGTCCCTCGGGTGTATATCATTATTTACATTGAACCGTGGAAAGTATATCATTATTTACGGTGGTCCCTGGGCAGTATACCATTATATGCAGCAGTCCCTGGGCAGTATATCATTATTTACAGTGGTCCCTGTGCAGTACATCATTATTTGCAGTGGTCCCTGAGCAGTGTATCATAATTTACAGTTGTCCCTGGGTAGCATATCATTATTTACAGTGGTCCCTGGGTAGTATATCATTATTTACAGTGGTCCCTGGGGTGTATATCATTATTTACAGTGGTCCCTGGGTAGTATATCATCATTTACAGTGGACACTGGGCAGTAAGTCTTTATTTACAGGGGTCCCTGGGCAGTATATCTTTATTTACAGTGGTCCCTGAGTAGTATAACATTATTTATAGTAGTCCCTGGTGAGTATATAATTATTTACAGAGGTCCCTGGGCAGTCTGTCATTATTTACAGTGGTCCCTGTGTAGAATATCATTATTTACAGTGGTCCCTAGGTAGTATATCATTATTTACAGTGGTCACTGGGTAGAATATCATTATTTGCAGTGGTCCCTGAGCATTATATCATAATTTACAGTTGTCCCTGGGTAGCATATCATTATTTACAGTGGTCCCTGGGTAGTATATCATTATTTACAGTGGTCCCTGGGGTGTATATCATTATTTACAGTGGTCCCTGGGTAGTATATCATCATTTACAGTGGACCCTGGGCAGTAAGTCTTTATTTACAGTGGTCCCTGGGCAGTATATCTTTATTTACAGTGGTCCCTAAGTAGTATAACATTATTTATAGTAGTCCCTGGTGAGTATATAATTATTTACAGAGGTCCCTGGGCAGTCTGTCATTATTTACAGTGGTCCCTGTGTAGAATATCATTATTTACAGTGGTCCCTAGGTAGTATATCATTATTTACAGTGGTCACTGGGTAGAATATCATTATTTGCAGTGGTCCCTGAGCATTATATCATAATTTACAGTTGTCCCTGGGTAGCATATCATTATTTACAGTGGTCCCTGGGTAGTATATCATTATTTACAGTGGTCCCTGGGGTGTATATCAGTATTTACAGTGGTCCCTGGGTAGTATATCATCATTTACAGTGGACCCTGGGCAGTAAGTCTTTATTTACAGTGGTCCCTGGGCAGTATATCTTTATTTACAGTGGTCCCTGAGTAGTATAACATTATTTATAGTAGTCCCTGGTGAGTATATAATTATTTACAGAGGTCCCTGCGCAGTCTGTCATTATTTACAGTGGTCCCTGTGTAGAATGTCATTATTTACAGTGGTCCCTAGGTAGTATATCAGTATTTACAGTGGTCACTGGGTAGAATATCATTGTTTACAGTGGCCCCTGGGCAGTATATCATTATTTACAGTGGTTCCTTGGTAGAATATCATTAGTTACAGCGTTCCATGGGCACCACCATTATTAATAGTTGTCCATCGGTAGTATATTATTTTCTGCAGTGGTCCCTGGGTAGTAAATCATTATTTACTGTAGTCCCTGGTAGAATATCAGCATTTACAGTGGTCCCGGGTCAGAATGTCATTATTTACAGTTGTGCCTGGGTAGTACATTATTATTTGCATTTGACCCTGGGTAGAATATCATTATTTACAGTGTTCCCTGGGCAGTATTTCATTATTTTCAGTGGTCCCTGTGCAGTATATCATTATTTACACTGGTCCCGGTGTAGAATATCATTATTTACAGTTGTCCCTGAGTAAAATATCATTATTTAAATTGGTCCCTGGGCTGTATATCATTATTTTCAGTGTTCCCTGCATAGTTTAACATTATTTACAGTGGTTTCTGGGCAACGTATCATTATTTACAGTGGTCCCAGGGTAGTATATAATTTTTGTGCAGTGCTCCTGTGCAGTATATCACTGTTTGCAGCCGGCCCTGGGCAGTATATCATTATCTACAGTGGTCCCTGGGTGGTATATAAATATTTACAGTGGTCACTGGGTAGTAAATAATTATTTACAGTGGTCCCTGTGTAGTGTGCTTTATTTACAATGGTCCCTGGGAGTGTACCTCTATTTACAGTGGTTCCTGGTAGTATATCATTCTTTACAGTGGTCACTGGGTAGTAAATAATTATTTAAAGTGGTCCCTGGGTAGTAGATCATTATTTACAGTGGTCCCTGGGTAGTATATCATTATTTACAGTGGTCCCTGTGTAGTATGTCTTTATTTACAGTAGTCGCTGATAGTATATCATTATTTGCAGTGGTCCCTGAGCATTATATCATAATTTACAGTTGTCCCTGGGTAGCATATCATTATTTACAGTGGTCCCTGGGTAGTATATCATTATTTACAGTGGTCCCTGGGGTGTATATCATTATTTACAGTGGTCCCTGGGTAGTATATCATCATTTACAGTGGACCCTGGGCAGTAAGTCTTTATTTACAGTGGTCCCTGGGCAGTATATCTTTATTTACAGTGGTCCCTGAGTAGTATAACATTATTTATAGTAGTCCCTGGTGAGTATATAATTATTTACAGAGGTCCCTGGGCAGTCTGTCATTATTTACAGTGGTCCCTGTGTAGAATATCATTATTTACAGTGGTCCCTAGGTAGTATATCATTATTTACAGTGGTCACTGGGTAGAATATCATTATTTGCAGTGGTCCCTGAGCATTATATCATAATTTACAGTTGTCCCTGGGTAGCATATCATTATTTACAGTGGTCCCTGGGTAGTATATCATTATTTACAGTGGTCCCTGGGGTGTATATCATTATTTACAGTGGTCCCTGGGTAGTATATCATCATTTACAGTGGACCCTGGGCAGTAAGTCTTTATTTACAGTGGTCCCTGGGCAGTATATCTTTATTTACAGTGGTCCCTGAGTAGTATAACATTATTTATAGTAGTCCCTGGTGAGTATATAATTATTTACAGAGGTCCCTGGGCAGTCTGTCATTATTTACAGTGGTCCCTGTGTAGAATATCATTATTTACAGTGGTCCCTAGGTAGTATATCATTATTTACAGTGGTCACTGGGTAGAATATCATTATTTGCAGTGGTCCCTGAGCATTATATCATAATTTACAGTTGTCCCTGGGTAGCATATCATTATTTACAGTGGTCCCTGGGTAGTATATCATTATTTACAGTGGTCCCTGGGGTGTATATCATTATTTACAGTGGTCCCTGGGTAGTATATCATCATTTACAGTGGACCCTGGGCAGTAAGTCTTTATTTACAGTGGTCCCTGGGCAGTATATCTTTATTTACAGTGGTCCCTGAGTAGTATAACATTATTTATAGTAGTCCCTGGTGAGTATATAATTATTTACAGAGGTCCCTGCGCAGTCTGTCATTATTTACAGTGGTCCCTGTGTAGAATGTCATTATTTACAGTGGTCCCTAGGTAGTATATCAGTATTTACAGTGGTCACTGGGTAGAATATCATTGTTTACAGTGGCCCCTGGGCAGTATATCATTATTTACAGTGGTTCCTTGGTAGAATATCATTAGTTACAGCGTTCCATGGGCACCACCATTATTAATAGTTGTCCATCGGTAGTATATTATTTTCTGCAGTGGTCCCTGGGTAGTAAATCATTATTTACTGTAGTCCCTGGTAGAATATCAGCATTTACAGTGGTCCCGGGTCAGAATGTCATTATTTACAGTTGTGCCTGGGTAGTACATTATTATTTGCATTTGACCCTGGGTAGAATATCATTATTTACAGTGTTCCCTGGGCAGTATTTCATTATTTTCAGTGGTCCCTGTGCAGTATATCATTATTTACACTGGTCCCGGTGTAGAATATCATTATTTACAGTTGTCCCTGAGTAAAATATCATTATTTAAATTGGTCCCTGTGCTGTATATCATTATTTTCAGTGTTCCCTGCATAGTTTAACATTATTTACAGTGGTTTCTGGGCAACGTATCATTATTTACAGTGGTCCCAGGGTAGTATATAATTTTTGTGCAGTGCTCCTGTGCAGTATATCACTGTTTGCAGCCGGCCCTGGGCAGTATATCATTATCTACAGTGGTCCCTGGGTAGTATATAATTATTTACAGTGGTCACTGGGTAGTAAATAATTATTTACAGTGGTCCCTGTGTAGTATGTCTTTATTTACAATGGTCTCTGGGAGTGTACCTCTATTTACAGTGGTTCCTGGTAGTATATCATTCTTTGCAGTGGTCACTGGCTGGTATATCATTATTTACAGCGGTCCCTGGGCAGTATATCATTTTTACAGTGGTACCTAGGCTGTATGTCATAATTTACAGTGATCCCTGATCAGGATATCATTGTTTACAGTGGTCCCTGGGTAATATATCATTATTTACAGTTGTCTCTGGTTAGAATATCATTATTTACAGTGATGTGGAGATGCCGGCGTTGGACTGGGGTGAGCACAGTACGAAGTCTTACAACACCAGGTTAAAGTCCAACAGGTTTGTTTCGATGTCACTAGCTTTCGGAGCGCTGCTCCTTCCCCAGGTGAATGCAGAGGTCTGTTCCAGAAACACATATATAGACAAATGCAAAGATGCCAAACAATGCTAGGAATGCGAGCATTAGCAGGTGATTCAATCTTTACAGATCCAGAGATGGGGTAACCCCAGGTTAAAGAGGTGTGAATTGTATCAAGCCAGGACAGTTGGTAGGATTTTGCAGGCCAGATGGTGGGGGATGAATGTAATGCGACATGAATCCCAGGTCCCGGTTGAGGCCGCAATCATGTGTGCAGAACTTCTTGACAGCCTTCAACACGTCATTGATGACGATGAAGATCTTGCCAAGGTCATCCCCACACCCCCACTACTTGCCTTCAAACAACCGCGCAACCTCAAACGAACCATTGTTTGCAGCAAACTACCCAGTCTTCAGAACAGTGACCACGACACCACACAACCCTGTCATGGCAACCTCTGCAAGACGTGCCAGATCATTGACATGGATACCACTATTACGCGTGAGAACACCACCCACCAGGTACGCAGTACATACTCGTGCGACTCGGCCAACGTTGTCTACCTCATACACTGCAGGAAAGGATGTCCCGAAGCGTGGTACATTGGCGAGACCATGCAGACGCTGCGACAACGAATGAACGGACATCGCGCAACAATCACCAGGCAGGAATGTTCCCTTCCAGTCGGGGAACACTTCAGCAGTCAAGGGCATTCAGCCTCTGATCTCCGGGAAAGCGTTCTCCAAGGTGGCCTTCAGGACCCGCGACAACGCAGAATCGCCGAGCAGAAACTTATAGCCACGTTCCGCACACATGAGTGCGGCCTCAACCGGGACCTGGGATTCATGTCGCATTACATTCATCCCCCACCATCTGTATCTTTTTTACAGTGTTCCCTGGGTGGTTTATCTTTATTTGCAGTGGTCCCTGGGTGGTTTATCTTTATTTATTGGTTGGTTTATCTTTATTTACAGTGGTCCCCGCGTGTTTTATCTTTATTTACAGTGGTCCCCGGGTGGTTTATCTTTATTTACAGTGGTCCCTGGATGGTTTATCTTTATTTACAGTGGTCCCCGGGTGGTTTATCTTTATTTACAGTGGTCTCTGTGTGGTTTATCTTTATTTACAGTGGTCCCTGGGTGGTTTGTCTTTATTTACAGTGGTCCCCGGGTGGTTTATCTTTATTTACAGTGGTCCCTAGGTGGTTTATCCTTATTTACAGTGGTCTCTGGGTGGTTTATCTTTATTTACAGTGGTCCCTGGGTGGTTTATCTTTATTTACAGTGGTCCCTGGGTGGTTTATCTTTATTTACTGTGGTTCCCGGGTGGTTTATCTTTATTTACAGTGGTCCCTGGGTGGTTTATCTTTATTTACAGTGGTCCCTGGGTGGTTTATCTTTATTTACAGTGGTCCCCGGGTGGTTTATCTTTATTTACAGTGGTCCCTGGGTGGTTTATCTTAATTTACAGTGGTCCCTGGGTGGTTTATCTTTATTTACAGTGGTCTCTGGGTGGTTTATCTTTATTTACAGTGGTCCCTGGGTGGTTTATCATTATTTACAGTGGTCCCTGGATGGTTTATCATTATTTACAGTGGTCCCTGGGTGGTTTATCTTTATTTACAGTGGTCCCTGGGTAGTTTATCTTTATTTACAGTGGTCCCTGCGTGGTTTATCTTTATTTACAGCGGTCCCTGGGTGGTTTATCTTTATTTACAGTGGTCCCTGGGTGGTTTATCTTTATTTACAATGGTCCCTGGGTGGTTTATCTTTATTTACAGTGGTCCCCGGGTGGTTTATCGTTATTTACAGTGGACCCTGGGTGGTTTATCTTTATTGGCAGTGGTCCCTGGGTGGTTTATCTCTATTTACAGTGGTCCCTGGGTGGTTTATCTTTATTTACAGTGGTCCCTGGGTGGTTTATCTTTATTTACAGTGGTCCCTGGGTTGTTTATCTTTATTTACAGTGGTCCCTGGGTGGTTTATCTTTATTTACAGTGGTCCCTGGGTGGTTTATCTTTATTTACAGTGGTCCCTGGGTGGTTTATCTTTATTTACAGTGGTCCCTGGGTGGTTTATCTTTATTTACAGTGGTCCCTGGCTGGTTAATCTTTATTTACAGTGGTCCCAGGGTGGTTTATCTTTATTTACAGTAGTCCCCGGGTGGTTTATCTTTATTTACAGTGGTCCCCGGGTGGTTTATCTTTATTTACAGTGGTCCCCGGGTGGTTTATCTTTATTTACAGTGGTCCCTGGGTGGTTTATCTCTATTTACAGTGGTCCCTGGGTGGTTTATCTTTATTTACAGTGGTCCCTGGGTGGTTTATCTTTATTTACAGTGGTCCCCGCGTGGTTTATCTTTATTTACAGTGGTCCCCGGGTGGTTTATCTTTATTTACAGTGGTCCCTGGGTGGTTTATCTCTATTTACAGTGGTCCCTGGGTGGTTTATCTTTATTTACAGTGGTCCCTGGGTGGTTTATCTTTATTTACAGTGGTCCCCGGGTGGTTTATTTTTATTTACAGTGGTCCCCGGGTGGTTTATCTTTATTTACAGTGGTCCCCGGGTGGTTTATTTTTATTTACAGTGGTTCCCGGGTGGTTTATCTTTATTTACAGTGGTCCCTGGGTGGTTTATCTCTATTTACAGTGGTCCCTGGGTGGTTTATCTTTATTTACAGTGGTCCCTAGGTGGTTTATCTTTATTTACAGTGGTCCCCGGGTGGTTTATCTTTATTTACAGTGGTCCCCGGGTGGTTTATCTTTATTTACAGTGGTCCCCGGGTGGTTTATCTTTATTTACAGTGGTCCCCGGGTGGTTTATCTTTATTTACAGTGGTCCCCGGGTGGTTTATCTTTATTTACAGTGGTCCCCGGGTGGTTTATCTTTATTTACAGTGGTCCCTGGGTGGTTTATCTTTATTTACAGTGGTCCCTAGGTGGTTTATCTTTATTTACAGTGGTCCCCGGGTGGTTTATCTTTATTTACAGTGGTCCCCGGGTGGTTTATCTTTATTTACAGTGGTCCCCGGGTGGTTTATCTTTATTTACAGTGGTCCCCGGGTGGTTTATCTTTATTTACAGTGGTCCCCGGGTGGTTTATCTTTATTTACAGTGGTCCCCGGGTGGTTTATCTTTATTTACAGTGGTTCCTGGGTGGTTTATCTTTATTTACAGTGGTCCCTGGGTGGTTTATCTTTATTTACAGTGGTCCCCGGGTGGTTTATCTTTATTTACAGTGGTCCCTGGGTGGTTTATCTTTATTTACAGTGGTCCCCGGGTGGTTTATCTTTATTTACAGTGGTCCCTGAGTGGTTTATCATTATTTACAGTGGTTCCCTGGGTGGTTTCTCTTTATTTACAGTTGTCCCTGGGTGGTTTATCTTTATTTACAGTGGTCCCTGGGTGATTTATCTTTATTTACAGTGGTCCCTGGGTGGTTTATCTTTATTTACAGTGGTCTCTGGGTGGTTTATCTTTATTTACAGTGGTCCCCGGGTGGTTTATCTTTATTTACAGTGGTCCCTGAGTGGTTTATCTTTATTTACAGTGGTTCCCTGGGTGGTTTCTCTTTATTTACACTGGTCCCTGGGTGGTTTATCTTTATTTACAGTGGTCACTGGGTGGTTTATCTTTATTTACAGTGGTCCCTGGGTGGTTTATCTTTATTTACGGTGGTCCCCGGGTGGTTTATCTTTATTTACAGTTGTCCCTGGGTGGTTTCTCTTTATTTACAGTGGTCCCTGGTTGGTTTATCTTTATTTACAGTGGTACCTGGGTGATTTATCTTTATTTACAGTGGTCTCTGGGTGGTTTATCTTTATTTACAGTGGTCCCTGGGTGGTTTATCTTTATTTACGGTGGTCCCTGGGTGGTTTATCTTTATTTACAGTTGTCCCTGGGTGGTTTATCTTTATTTACAGTGGTTCCCGGGTGGTTTATCTTTATTTACAGTGGTCTCTGGGTGGTTTATCTTTATTTACAGTGGTCCCTGGGTGGTTTATCTTTATTTACAGTGGTCTCTGGGTGGTTTATCTTTATTTACAGTGGTCTCTGGGTGGTTTATCTTTATTTACAGTGGTCCCTGGGTGGTTTTTCTTTATTTACAGTGGTCTCTGGGTGGTTTATCTTTATTTACAGTGGTCCCTGGGTGGTTTATCTTTATTTACAGTGGTCCCGGGTGGTTTATCTTTATTTACAGTGGTCCCTGGGTGGTTTATCTTTATTTACAGTGGTCCCTGGGTGGTTTATCTTTATTTACAGTGGTCCCTGGGTGGTTTATCTTTATTTACAGTGGTCTCTGGGTGGTTTATCTTTATTTACAGTGGTCCCCGGGTGGTTTATCTTTATTTACAGTGGTCCCCGGGTGGTTTATCTTTATTTACAGTGGTCCCTGGGTGGTTTATCTTTATTTACAGTGGTCCCCGGGTGGTTTATCTTTATTTACAGTGGTTCCTGGGTGGTTTATCTTTATTTCCAGTGGTCCCCGGGTGGTTTATCTTTATTTACAGTGGTCCCTGGGTGGTTTATCTTTATTTACAGTGGTCCCTGGGTGGTTTATCTTTATTTACAGTGGTTCCCGGGTGGTTTATCTTTATTTACAGTGGTCCCGGGTGGTTTATCTTTATTTACAGTGGTCCCCGAGTGGTTTATCTTTATTTACTGTGTTCCCCGGGTGGTTTATCTTTATTTACAGTGGTCCCTGGGTGGTTTATCTTTATTTACAGTGGTCCGTGGGTGATTTATGTTTATTTACAGTGGTCCCGGGTGGTTTATCTTTATTTACAGTGGTCCCGGGTGGTTTATCTTTATTTACAGTGGTCCCCGGGTGGTTTATCTTTATTTACAGTGGTCCCGGGTGGTTTATCTTTATTTACAGTGGTCCCCGGGTGGTTTATCTTTATTTACAGTGGTCTCTGGGTGGTTTATCTTTATTTACAGTGGTCCCTGGGTGGTTTATCTTTATTTACAGTGGTCCCCGGGTGGTTTATCTTTATTTACAGTGGTCCCCGGGTGGTTTATCTTTATTTACAGTGGTCTCTGGGTGGTTTATCTTTATTTACAGTGGTCCCCGGGTGGTTTATCTTTATTTACAGTGGTCCCCGGGTGGTATATCTTTATTTACAGTGGTCCCTGGGTGGTTTATCTTTATTAACAGTGGTCTCTGGGTGGTTTATCTTTATTTACAGTGGTCCCTGGGTGGTTTATCTTT
The DNA here is from genome assembly GCF_047496885.1 of Scyliorhinus torazame. Lineage (NCBI taxonomy): Eukaryota > Metazoa > Chordata > Chondrichthyes > Carcharhiniformes > Scyliorhinidae > Scyliorhinus > Scyliorhinus torazame. The sequence continues at coordinate 894,002 of NW_027307762.1, read as the reverse complement.
ATTTACAGTGGTCTCTGGGTGGTTTATCTTTATTTACAGTGGTCCCCGGGTGGTTTATCTTTATTTACTGTGTTCCCCGGGTGGTTTATCTTTATTTACAGTGGTCTCTGGGTGGTTTATCTTTATTTACAGTGGTCCCTGGGTGGTTTATCTTTATTTACAGTGGTCTCTGGGTGGTTTATCTTTATTTACAGTGGTCTCTGGGTGGTTTATCTTTATTTACAGTGGTCCCTGGGTGGTTTTTCTTTATTTACAGTGGTCTCTGGGTGGTTTATCTTTATTTACAGTGGTCCCTGGGTGGTTTATCTTTATTTACAGTGGTCCCGGGTGGTTTATCTTTATTTACAGTGGTCCCTGGGTGGTTTATCTTTATTTACAGTGGTCCCTGGGTGGTTTATCTTTATTTACAGTGGTCCCTGGGTGGTTTATCTTTATTTACAGTGGTCTCTGGGTGGTTTATCTTTATTTACAGTGGTCCCCGGGTGGTTTATCTTTATTTACAGTGGTCCCCGGGTGGTTTATCTTTATTTACAGTGGTCCCTGGGTGGTTTATCTTTATTTACAGTGGTCCCCGGGTGGTTTATCTTTATTTACAGTGGTTCCTGGGTGGTTTATCTTTATTTCCAGTGGTCCCCGGGTGGTTTATCTTTATTTACAGTGGTCCCTGGGTGGTTTATCTTTATTTACAGTGGTCCCTGGGTGGTTTATCTTTATTTACAGTGGTTCCCGGGTGGTTTATCTTTATTTACAGTGGTCCCGGGTGGTTTATCTTTATTTACAGTGGTCCCCGAGTGGTTTATCTTTATTTACTGTGTTCCCCGGGTGGTTTATCTTTATTTACAGTGGTCCCTGGGTGGTTTATCTTTATTTACAGTGGTCCGTGGGTGATTTATGTTTATTTACAGTGGTCCCGGGTGGTTTATCTTTATTTACAGTGGTCCCGGGTGGTTTATCTTTATTTACAGTGGTCCCCGGGTGGTTTATCTTTATTTACAGTGGTCCCGGGTGGTTTATCTTTATTTACAGTGGTCCCCGGGTGGTTTATCTTTATTTACAGTGGTCTCTGGGTGGTTTATCTTTATTTACAGTGGTCCCTGGGTGGTTTATCTTTATTTACAGTGGTCCCCGGGTGGTTTATCTTTATTTACAGTGGTCCCCGGGTGGTTTATCTTTATTTACAGTGGTCTCTGGGTGGTTTATCTTTATTTACAGTGGTCCCCGGGTGGTTTATCTTTATTTACAGTGGTCCCCGGGTGGTATATCTTTATTTACAGTGGTCCCTGGGTGGTTTATCTTTATTAACAGTGGTCTCTGGGTGGTTTATCTTTATTTACAGTGGTCCCTGGGTGGTTTATCTTTATTTACAGTGGTCTCTGGGTGGTTTATCTTTATTTACAGTGGTCCCCGGGTGGTTTATCTTTATTTACTGTGTTCCCCGGGTGGTTTATCTTTATTTACAGTGGTCCCTGGGTGGTTTATCTTTATTTACAGTGGTCCGTGGGTGATTTATCTTTATTTACAGTGGTCCCGGGTGGTTTATCTTTATTTACAGTGGTCCCGGGTGGTTTATCTTTATTTACAGTGGTCCCCGGGTGGTTTATCTTTATTTAGAGTGGTCCCTGGTGGTTTATCTTTATTTACAGTGGTCCCCGGGTGGTTTATCTTTATTTACAGTGGTCTCTGGGTGGTTTATCTTTATTTACAGTGGTCCCTGGGTGGTTTATCTTTATTTACAGTGGTCCCCGGGTGGTTTATCTTTATTTACAGTGGTCCCCGGGTGGTTTATCTTTATTTACAGTGGTCTCTGGGTGGTTTATCTTTATTTACAGTGGTCCCCGGGTGGTTTATCTTTATTTACAGTGGTCCCCGGGTGGTATATCTTTATTTACAGTGGTCCCTGGGTGGTTTATCTTTATTTACAGTGGTCTCTGGGTGGTTTATCTTTATTTACAGTGGTCCCTGGGTGGTTTATCTTTATTTACAGTGGTCCCTGGGTTGTTTATCTTTATTTACAGTGGTCCCTGTGTGGTTTATCTTTATTTACAGTGGTCCCTGGGTGGTTTATCTTTATTTACAGTGGTCCCTGGGTGGTTTATCTTTATTTACTGTGGTCCCTGGGTGGTTTATCTTTATTTACAGTGGTCGCTGGGTGTTTTATATTTATTTACAATGGTCCCTGGGTGTTGTATCTTTATTTACAGTGGTCCCTGGGTGTTGTATCTTTATTTACAGTGGTCCCTGGGTGGTTTATCTTTATTTACAGTGGTCCCTGGGTGGTTTATCTTTATTTACAGTGGTCCCTGGGTGGTTTATCTTTATTTACAGTGGTCCCTGGGTGGTTTATCTTTATTTACAGCGATCTCCGGGTGGTTTATCTTTATTTACAGTGGTCCCTGGGTGGTTTATCTTTATTTACAGTGGTCCCTGGGTGGTTTATCTTTATTTACAGTGGTCTCTGGGTGGTTTATCTTTATTTACAGTTGTCCCTGGGTGGTTTATCTTTATTTACAGTGTTCCCTGGGTGGTTTATCTTTATTTACAGTGGTCCCTGGGTGGTTTAACTTTATTTACAGTGGTTCCCGGGTGGTTTATCTTTATTTACAGTGGTCTCTGGGCGGTTTATCTTTATTTACAGTGGTCTCTGGGTGGTTTATCTTTATTTACAGTGGTCCCTGGGTGGTTTATCTTTATTTACAGTGGTCCCTGTGTGGTTTATCTTTATTTACAGTGGTCCCCGGGTGGTTTATCTTTATTTACAGTGGTCCCTGGGTGGTTTATTTTTATTTACAGTGGTCCCTGGGTGGTTTATCTTTATTTACAGTGGTCTCTGGGTGGTTTATCTTTATTTACAGTGGTCCCTGGGTGGTTTATCTTTATTTACAGTGGTCCCTGTGTGGTTTATCTTTATTTACAGTGGTCCCCGGGTGGTTTATCTTTATTTACAGTGGTCCCCGGGTGATTTATCTTTATTTACAGTGGTCCCTGGGTGGTTTATCTTTATTTACAGTGGTCCCCGGGTGGTTTATCTTTATTTACATTGGTCTCTGGGTGGTTTATCTTTATTTACAGTGGTCCCTGGGTGGTTTATCTTTATTTACAGTGGTCCCTGGGTGGTTTATCTTTATTTACAGTGGTCTCTGGGCGGTTTATCTTTATTTACAGTGGTCCCTGGGTGGTTTATCTTTATTTACAGTGGTCCCTGGGTGGTTTATCTTTATTTACAGTGGTCCCTGGGTAGTTTATCTTTATTTACAGTGGTCCCTGGGTGGTTTATCTTTATTTACAGTGGTCTCTGGGTGGTTTATCTTTATTTACAGTGGTCCCCGGGTGGTTTATCTTTATTTACAGTGGGCCCTGGGTGGTTTATCTTTATTTACAGTGGTCTCTGGGTGGTTTATCTTTATTTACAGTGGTCCCTGGGTGGTTTATCTTTATTTACAGTGGTCTCTGGGTGGTTTATCTTTATTTACAGTGGTCTCTGGGTGGTTTATCTTTATTTACAGTGGTCCCCGGGTGGTTTATCTTTATTTACTGTGTTCCCCGGGTGGTTTATCTTTATTTACAGTGGTCCGTGGGTGATTTATCTTTATTTACAGTGGTCCCGGGTGGTTTATCTTTATTTACAGTGGTCCCTGGTGGTTTATCTTTATTTACAGTGGTCCCCGGGTGGTTTATCTTTATTTACAGTGGTCCCTGGTGGTTTATCTTAATTTACAGTGGTCCCCGGGTGGTTTATCTTTATTTACAGTGGTCTCTGGGTGGTTTATCTTTATTTACAGTGGTCCCTGGGTGGTTTATCTTTATTTACAGTGGTCCCCGGGTGGTTTATCTTTATTTACAGTGGTCCCCGGGTGGTTTATCTTTATTTACAGTGGTCTCTGGGTGGTTTATCTTTATTTACAGTGGTCCCCGGGTGGTTTATCTTTATTTACAGTGGTCCCCGGGTGGTATATCTTTATTTACAGTGGTCCCTGGGTGGTTTATCTTTATTTACAGTGGTCTCTGGGTGGTTTATCTTTATTTACAGTGGTCCCTGGGTGGTTTATCTTTATTTACAGTGGTCCCTGGGTTGTTTATCTTTATTTACAGTGGTCCCTGTGTGGTTTATCTTTATTTACAGTGGTCCCTGGGTGGTTTATCTTTATTTACAGTGGTCCCTGGGTGGTTTATCTTTATTTACTGTGGTCCCTGGGTGGTTTATCTTTATTTACAGTGGTCGCTGGGTGTTTTATATTTATTTACAATGGTCCCTGGGTGTTGTATCTTTATTTACAGTGGTCCCTGGGTGTTGTATCTTTATTTACAGTGGTCCCTGGGTGGTTTATCTTTATTTACAGTGGTCCCTGGGTGGTTTATCTTTATTTACAGTGGTCCCTGGGTGGTTTATCTTTATTTACAGTGGTCCCTGGGTGGTTTATCTTTATTTACAGCGATCCCCGGGTGGTTTATCTTTATTTACAGTGGTCCCTGGGTGGTTTATCTTTATTTACAGTGGTCCCTGGGTGGTTTATCTTTATTTACAGTGGTCTCTGGGTGGTTTATCTTTATTTACAGTTGTCCCTGGGTGGTTTATCTTTATTTACAGTGTTCCCTGGGTGGTTTATCTTTATTTACAGTGGTCCCTGGGTGGTTTAACTTTATTTAAAGTGGTTCCCGGGTGGTTTATCTTTATTTACAGTGGTCTCTGGGCGGTTTATCTTTATTTACAGTGGTCTCTGGGTGGTTTATCTTTATTTACAGTGGTCCCTGGGTGGTTTATCTTTATTTACAGTGGTCCCTGTGTGGTTTATCTTTATTTACAGTGGTCCCCGGGTGGTTTATCTTTATTTACAGTGGTCCCTGGGTGGTTTATTTTTATTTACAGTGGTCCCTGGGTGGTTTATCTTTATTTACAGTGGTCTCTGGGTGGTTTATCTTTATTTACAGTGGTCCCTGGGTGGTTTATCTTTATTTACAGTGGTCCCTGTGTGGTTTATCTATATTTACAGTGGTCCCCGGGTGGTTTATCTTTATTTACAGTGGTCCCCGGGTGGTTTATCTTTATTTACAGTGGTCCCTGGGTGGTTTATCTTTATTTACAGTGGTCCCCGGGTGGTTTATCTTTATTTACAGTGGTCTCTGGGTGGTTTATCTTTATTTACAGTGGTCCCTGGGTGGTTTATCTTTATTTACAGTGGTCCCCGGGTGGTTTATCTTTATTTACATTGGTCTCTGGGTGGTTTATCTTTATTTACAGTGGTCCCTGGGTGGTTTATCTTTATTTACAGTGGTCCCTGGGTGGTTTATCTTTATTTACAGTGGTCTCTGGGCGGTTTATCTTTATTTACAGTGGTCCCTGGGTGGTTTATCTTTATTTACAGTGGTCCCTGGGTGTTGTATCTTTATTTACAGTGGTCCCTGGGTAGTTTATCTTTATTTACAGTGGTCCCTGGGTGGTTTATCTTTATTTACAGTGGTCTCTGGGTGGTTTATCTTTATTTACAGTGGTCCCCGGGTGGTTTATCTTTATTTACAGTGGGCCCTGGGTGGTTTATCTTTATTTACAGTGGTCTCTGGGTGGTTTATCTTTATTTACAGTGGTCCCTGGGTGGTTTATCTTTATTTACAGTGGTCTCTGGGTGGTTTATCTTTATTTACAGTGGTCTCTGGGTGGTTTATCTTTATTTACAGTGGTCCCCGGGTGGTTTATCTTTATTTACTGTGTTCCCCGGGTGGTTTATCTTTATTTACAGTGGTCCGTGGGTGATTTATCTTTATTTACAGTGGTCCCGGGTGGTTTATCTTTATTTACAGTGGTCCCGGGTGGTTTATCTTTATTTACAGTGGTCCCCGGGTGGTTTATCTTTATTTACAGTGGTCCCTGGTGGTTTATCTTAATTTACAGTGGTCCCCGGGTGGTTTATCTTTATTTACAGTGGTCTCTGGGTGGTTTATCTTTATTTACAGTGGTCCCTGGGTGGTTTATCTTTATTTACAGTGGTCCCCGGGTGGTTTATCTTTATTTACAGTGGTCCCCGGGTGGTTTATCTTTATTTACAGTGGTCTCTGGGTGGTTTATCTTTATTTACAGTGGTCCCCGGGTGGTTTATCTTTATTTACAGTGGTCCCCGGGTGGTATATCTTTATTTACAGTGGTCCCTGGGTGGTTTATCTTTATTTACAGTGGTCTCTGGGTGGTTTATCTTTATTTACAGTGGTCCCTGGGTGGTTTATCTTTATTTACAGTGGTCCCTGGGTTGTTTATCTTTATTTACAGTGGTCCCTGTGTGGTTTATCTTTATTTACAGTGGTCCCTGGGTGGTTTATCTTTATTTACAGTGGTCCCTGGGTGGTTTATCTTTATTTACTGTGGTCCCTGGGTGGTTTATCTTTATTTACAGTGGTCGCTGGGTGTTTTATATTTATTTACAATGGTCCCTGAGTGTTGTATCTTTATTTACAGTGGTCCCTGGGTGTTGTATCTTTATTTACAGTGGTCCCTGGGTGGTTTATCTTTATTTACAGTGGTCCCTGGGTGGTTTATCTTTATTTACAGTGGTCCCTGGGTGGTTTATCTTTATTTACAGTGGTCCCTGGGTGGTTTATCTTTATTTACAGCGATCCCCGGGTGGTTTATCTTTATTTACAGTGGTCCCTGGGTGGTTTATCTTTATTTACAGTGGTCCCTGGGTGGTTTATCTTTATTTACAGTGGTCTCTGGGTGGTTTATCTTTATTTACAGTTGTCCCTGGGTGGTTTATCTTTATTTACAGTGTTCCCTGGGTGGTTTATCTTTATTTACAGTGGTCCCTGGGTGGTTTAACTTTATTTACAGTGGTTCCCGGGTGGTTTATCTTTATTTACAGTGGTCTCTGGGCGGTTTATCTTTATTTACAGTGGTCTCTGGGTGGTTTATCTTTATTGACAGTGGTCCCTGGGTGGTTTATCTTTATTTACAGTGGTCCCTGTGTGGTTTATCTTTATTTACAGTGGTCCCCGGGTGGTTTATCTTTATTTACAGTGGTCCCTGGGTGGTTTATTTTTATTTACAGTGGTCCCTGGGTGGTTTATCTTTATTTACAGTGGTCTCTGGGTGGTTTATCTTTATTTACAGTGGTCCCTGGGTGGTTTATCTTTATTTACAGTGGTCCCTGTGTGGTTTATCTTTATTTACAGTGGTCCCCGGGTGGTTTATCTTTATTTACAGTGGTCCCCGGGTGGTTTATCTTTATTTACAGTGGTCCCTGGGTGGTTTATCTTTATTTACAGTGGTCCCCGGGTGGTTTATCTTTATTTACAGTGGTCTCTGGATGGTTTATCTTTATTTACAGTGGTCCCTGGGTGGTTTATCTTTATTTACAGTGGTCCCTGGGTGGTTTATCTTTATTTACAGTGGTCTCTGGGCGGTTTATCTTTATTTACAGTGGTCCCTGGGTGGTTTATCTTTATTTACAGTGGTCCCTGGGTGGTTTATCTTTATTTACAGTGGTCCCTGGGTAGTTTATCTTTATTTACAGTGGTCCCTGGGTGGTTTATCTTTATTTACAGTGGTCTCTGGGTGGTTTATCTTTATTTACAGTGGTCCCCGGGTGGTTTATCTTTATTTACAGTGGTCCCCGGGTGGTTTATCTGTATTTACAGTGGTCCCTGGGTGGTTTATCTTTATTTACAGTGGTCCCCGGGTGGTTTATCTGTATTTACAGTGGTCCCTGGGTGGTTTATCTTTATTTACAGTGGTCCCTGGGTGGTTTATCTATATTTACAGTGGTCCCTGGGTGGTTTATCTTTATTTACAGTGGTCCCTGGGTGGTAAATCTTTATTTACAGTGGTCCCCGGGTGGTTTATCTTTATTTACAGTGGTCCCCGGGTGGTTTATCTGTATTTACAGTGGTCCCTGGGTGGTTTATCTTTATTTACAGTGGTCCCTGGGTGGTTTATCTATATTTACAGTGGTCCCTGGGTGGTTTATCTTTATTTACAGTGGTCCCTGGGTGGTAAATCTTTATTTACAGTGGTCCCTGGGTAGTTTATGTTTATTTCCAGTGGTCCCTGGGTGGTTTATCTTTATTTACATGGTCCCCGGGTGGTTTATCTTTATTTACAGTGGTCCCCGGGTGGTTTATCTTTATTTACAGTGGTGCCCGTGTGGTTTATCTTTATTTACAGTGGTCCCTGGGTGGTTTATCTTTATTTACAGTGGTCCCCGGGTGGTTTATCTTTATTTACAGTGGTCCCTGGGTGGTTTATCTTTATTTACAGTGGTCCCCGGGTGGTTTATCTTTATTTACAGTGGTCCCTGGGTGGGTTATCTTTATTTACAGTGGTCCCTGGGTGGTTTATCTTTATTTACAGTGGTCTCTGGGTGGTTTATCTATATTTACAGTGGTCCCCGGGTGGTTTATCTTTATTTACAGTGGTCCCTGGGTGGTTTATCTTTATTTACAGTGGTCCCTGGGTGGTTTATCTTTATTTACAGTGGTCCCTGGGAGGTTTCTCTTTATTTACAGTGTTCCCTGTGTGGTTTATCTTTATTTACAGTGTTCCCTGTGTGGTTTATCTTTATTTACAGTGGTCCCTGGGTGGCTTACCTTTATGTACAGTGGTCCCCGGGTGGTTTATCTTTATTTACAGTGGTTCCTGGGTGGTTTAATCTTGATTTACAGTGGTCCCCGGGTGGTTTATCTTTATTTACAGAGGTCCCCGGGTGGTTTATCTTTATTTACAGTGGTCCCCGGTGGTTTATCTTTATTTACAGTGGTCCCCGGGTGGTTTATCTTTATTTACAGTGGTACCCTGGTGGTTTATCTTTATTTACAGTGGTTCCTGGGTGGTTTATCTTTATTTACAGTGGTCCCCGGGTGGTTTATCAGTATTTACAGTGGTCCCTGGGTGGTTTATCTTTATTTACAGTGGTCCCCGGGTGGTTTATCTGTATTTACAGTGGTCCCTGGGTGGTTTATCTTTATTTACAGTGGTCCCTGGGTGGTTTATCTATATTTACAGTGGTCCCTGGGTGGTTTATCTTTATTTACAGTGGTCCCTGGGTGGTAAATCTTTATTTACAGTGGTCCCCGGGTGGTTTATCTTTATTTACAGTGGTCCCCGGGTGGTTTATCTGTATTTACAGTGGTCCCTGGGTGGTTTATCTTTATTTACAGTGGTCCCTGGGTGGTTTATCTATATTTACAGTGGTCCCTGGGTGGTTTATCTTTATTTACAGTGGTCCCTGGGTGGTAAATCTTTATTTACAGTGGTCCCTGGGTGGTTTATGTTTATTTCCAGTGGTCCCTGGGTGGTTTATCTTTATTTACATGGTCCCCGGGTGGTTTATCTTTATTTACAGTGGTCCCCGGGTGGTTTATCTTTATTTACAGTGGTGCCCGTGTGGTTTATCTTTATTTACAGTGGTCCCTGGGTGGTTTATCTTTATTTACAGTGGTCCCCGGGTGGTTTATCTTTATTTACAGTGGTCCCTGGGTGGTTTATCTTTATTTACAGTGGTCCCCGGGTGGTTTATCTTTATTTACAGTGGTCCCTGGGTGGGTTATCTTTATTTACAGTGGTCCCTGGGTGGTTTATCTTTATTTACAGTGGTCTCTGGGTGGTTTATCTATATTTACAGTGGTCCCCGGGTGGTTTATCTTTATTTACAGTGGTCCCTGGGTGGTTTATCTTTATTTACAGTGGTCCCTGGGTGGTTTATCTTTATTTACAGTGGTCCCTGGGAGGTTTCTCTTTATTTACAGTGTTCCCTGTGTGGTTTATCTTTATTTACAGTGTTCCCTGTGTGGTTTATCTTTATTTACAGTGGTCCCTGGGTGGCTTACCTTTATGTACAGTGGTCCCCGGGTGGTTTATCTTTATTTACAGTGGTTCCTGGGTGGTTTATCTTGATTTACAGTGGCCCCCGGGTGGTTTATCTTTATTTACAGAGGTCCCCGGGTGGTTTATCTTTATTTACAGTGGTCCCTGGGTGGTTTATCTTTATTTACAGTTGTCTCTGGGTGGTTTATCTTTATTTACTGTGGTCCCCGGTGGTTTATCTTTATTTACAGTGGTCCCTGGGTGGTTTATCTTTATTTACAGTGGTCCCGGGTAGTTTATCTTTATTTACAGTGGTCCCCGGGTGGTTTATCTTTATTTACAGTGGTACCCTGGTGGTTTATCTTTATTTACAGTGGTCCCCGGGTGGTTTATCTTTATTTACAGTGGTACCCTGGTGGTTTATCTTTATTTACAGTGGTTCCTGGGTGGTTTATCTTTATTTACAGTGTTCCCTGGGTGGTTTATCTTTATTTACAGTGGTCCCTGGGTGGTTTAACTTTATTTACAGTGGTTCCCGGGTGGTTTATCTTTATTTACAGTGGTCTCTGGGCGGTTTATCTTTATTTACAGTGGTCTCTGGGTGGTTTATCTTTATTTACAGTGGTCCCTGGGTGGTTTATCTTTATTTACAGTGGTCCCTGTGTGGTTTATCTTTATTTACAGTGGTCCCCGGGTGGTTTATCTTTATTTACAGTGGTCCCTGGGTGGTTTATTTTTATTTACAGTGGTCCCTGGGTGGTTTATCTTTATTTACAGTGGTCTCTGGGTGGTTTATCTTTATTTACAGTGGTCCCTGGGTGGTTTATCTTTATTTACAGTGGTCCCCGGGTGGTTTATCTTTATTTACAGTGGTCCCTGTGTGGTTTATCTTTATTTACAGTGGTCCCCGGGTGGTTTATCTTTATTTACAGTGGTCCCCGGGTGGTTTATCTTTATTTACAGTGGTCCCTGGGTGGTTTATCTTTATTTACAGTGGTCCCTGGGTGGTTTAACTTTATTTACAGTGGTTCCCGGGTGGTTTATCTTTATTTACAGTGGTCTCTGGGCGGTTTATCTTTATTTACAGTGGTCTCTGGGTGGTTTATCTTTATTTACAGTGGTCCCTGGGTGGTTTATCTTTATTTGCAGTGGTCCCTGTGTGGTTTATCTTTATTTACAGTGGTCCCCGGGTGGTTTATCTTTATTTACAGTGGTCCCTGGGTGGTTTATTTTTATTTACAGTGGTCCCTGGGTGGTTTATTTTTATTTACAGTGGTCCCTGGGTGGTTTATCTTTATTTACAGTGGTCTCTGGGTGGTTTATCTTTATTTACAGTGGTCCCTGGGTGGTTTATCTTTATTTACAGTGGTCCCTGTGTGGTTTATCTTTATTTACAGTGGTCCCCGGGTGGTTTATCTTTATTTACAGTGGTCCCCGGGTGGTTTATCTTTATTTACAGTGGTCCCTGGGTGGTTTATCTTTATTTACAGTGGTCCCCGGGTGGTTTATCTTTATTTACAGTGGTCTCTGGGTGGTTTACCTTTATTTACAGTGGTCCCTGGGTGGTTTATCTTTATTTACAGTGGTCCCTGGGTGGTTTATCTTTATTTACAGTGGTCTCTGGGCGGTTTATCTTTATTTACAGTGGTCCCTGGGTGGTTTATCTTTATTTACAGTGGTCCCTGGGTGGTTTATCTTTATTTACAGTGGTCCCTGGGTAGTTTATCTTTATTTACAGTGGTCCCTGGGTGGTTTATCTTTATTTACAGTGGTCTCTGGGTGGTTTATCTTTATTTACAGTGGTCCCCGGGTGGTTTATCTTTATTTACAGTGGGCCCTGGGTGGTTTATCTTTATTTACAGTGGTCTCTGGGTGGTTTATCTTTATTTACAGTGGTCCCTGGGTGGTTTATCTTTATTTACAGTGGTCTCTGGGTGGTTTATCTTTATTTACAGTGGTCCCCGGGTGGTTTATCTTTATTTACAGTGGGCCCTGGGTGGTTTATCTTTATTTACAGTGGTCCCTGGGTGGTTTATCTTTATTTACAGTGGTCCCTGGGTAGTTTATCTTTATTTACAGTGGTCCCCGGGTGGTTTATCTTTATTTACAGTGGTCTCTGGGTGGTTTATCTTTATTTACAGTGGTCCCCGGGTGGTTTATCTTTATTTACAGTGGTCCCCGGGTGGTATATCTTTATTTACAGTGGTCCCTGGGTGGTTTATCTTTATTAACAGTGGTCCCTGCGTGGTTTATCTTTATTTACAGTGGTCCCGGGTGGTTTATCTTTATTTACAGTGGTCCCCGGGTGGTTTATCTTTATTTACAGTGGTACCCTGGTGGTTTATCTTTATTTACAGTGGTTCCTGGGTGGTTTATCTTTATTTCCAGTGGTCCCTGGGTGGTAAATCTTTATTTACAGTGGTCCCTGTGTGGTTTATGTTTATTTACAGTGGTCCCTATGTGGTTTATCTTTATTTACAGTGGTCTCTGGGTGGTTTATCTTTATTTACAGTGGTCCCCGGGTGGTTTATCTTTATTTACAGTGGTCCCCGGCTGGTTTATCTTTGTTTACAGTGGTCCCCGGGTGTTTTATCTTTATTTACAGTGGTCCCCGGGTGGTTTATCTTTATTTACAGTGGTCCCTGGGTGGTTTATCTTTATTTACAGTGGTCCCCGGGTGGTTTATCTTTATTTACAGTGTTCCCCGGGTGGTTTATCTTTATTTATGGTGGTCCCTGGGTGGTTTATTTTTATTTACAGTGGTCCCCGGGTGATTTATCTTTATTTACAGTGGTCCCGGGGTGGTGTGTCTGTATTTACAGTGGTCTCTGGGTGGTTTATCTTTATTTACAGTGGTCCCGGGTGGTTTATCTTTATTTACAGTGGTCTCTGGGTGGTTTATCTTTATTTACAGTGGTCCCTGGGTGGTTTATCTTTATTTACAGTGGTCTCTGGGTGGTTTATCTTTATTTACAGTGGTCTCTGGGTGGTTTATCTTTATTTACAGTGGTCCCCGGGTGGTTTATCTTTATTTACTGTGTTCCCCGGGTGGTTTATCTTTATTTACAGTGGTCCGTGGGTGATTTATCTTTATTTACAGTGGTCCCGGGTGGTTTATCTTTATTTACAGTGGTCCCGGGTGGTTTATCTTTATTTACAGTGGTCCCCGGGTGGTTTATCTTTATTTACAGTGGTCCCTGGTGGTTTATCTTAATTTACAGTGGTCCCCGGGTGGTTTATCTTTATTTACAGTGGTCTCTGGGTGGTTTATCTTTATTTACAGTGGTCCCTGGGTGGTTTATCTTTATTTACAGTGGTCCCCGGGTGGTTTATCTTTATTTACAGTGGTCCCCGGGTGGTTTATCTTTATTTACAGTGGTCTCTGGGTGGTTTATCTTTATTTACAGTGGTCCCCGGGTGGTTTATCTTTATTTACAGTGGTCCCCGGGTGGTATATCTTTATTTACAGTGGTCCCTGGGTGGTTTATCTTTATTTACAGTGGTCTCTGGGTGGTTTATCTTTATTTACAGTGGTCCCTGGGTGGTTTATCTTTATTTACAGTGGTCCCTGGGTTGTTTATCTTTATTTACAGTGGTCCCTGTGTGGTTTATCTTTATTTACAGTGGTCCCTGGGTGGTTTATCTTTATTTACAGTGGTCCCTGGGTGGTTTATCTTTATTTACTGTGGTCCCTGGGTGGTTTATCTTTATTTACAGTGGTCGCTGGGTGTTTTATATTTATTTACAATGGTCCCTGAGTGTTGTATCTTTATTTACAGTGGTCCCTGGGTGTTGTATCTTTATTTACAGTGGTCCCTGGGTGGTTTATCTTTATTTACAGTGGTCCCTGGGTGGTTTATCTTTATTTACAGTGGTCCCTGGGTGGTTTATCTTTATTTACAGTGGTCCCTGGGTGGTTTATCTTTATTTACAGCGATCCCCGGGTGGTTTATCTTTATTTACAGTGGTCCCTGGGTGGTTTATCTTTATTTACAGTGGTCCCTGGGTGGTTTATCTTTATTTACAGTGGTCTCTGGGTGGTTTATCTTTATTTACAGTTGTCCCTGGGTGGTTTATCTTTATTTACAGTGTTCCCTGGGTGGTTTATCTTTATTTACAGTGGTCCCTGGGTGGTTTAACTTTATTTACAGTGGTTCCCGGGTGGTTTATCTTTATTTACAGTGGTCTCTGGGCGGTTTATCTTTATTTACAGTGGTCTCTGGGTGGTTTATCTTTATTTACAGTGGTCCCTGGGTGGTTTATCTTTATTTACAGTGGTCCCTGTGTGGTTTATCTTTATTTACAGTGGTCCCCGGGTGGTTTATCTTTATTTACAGTGGTCCCTGGGTGGTTTATTTTTATTTACAGTGGTCCCTGGGTGGTTTATCTTTATTTACAGTGGTCTCTGGGTGGTTTATCTTTATTTACAGTGGTCCCTGGGTGGTTTATCTTTATTTACAGTGGTCCCTGTGTGGTTTATCTTTATTTACAGTGGTCCCCGGGTGGTTTATCTTTATTTACAGTGGTCCCCGGGTGGTTTATCTTTATTTACAGTGGTCCCTGGGTGGTTTATCTTTATTTACAGTGGTCCCCGGGTGGTTTATCTTTATTTACAGTGGTCTCTGGGTGGTTTATCTTTATTTACAGTGGTCCCTGGGTGGTTTATCTTTATTTACAGTGGTCCCTGGGTCGTTTATCTTTATTTACAGTGGTCTCTGGGCGGTTTATCTTTATTTACAGTGGTCCCTGGGTGGTTTATCTTTATTTACAGTGGTCCCTGGGTGGTTTATCTTTATTTACAGTGGTCCCTGGGTAGTTTATCTTTATTTACAGTGGTCCCTGGGTGGTTTATCTTTATTTACAGTGGTCTCTGGGTGGTTTATCTTTATTTACAGTGGTCCCCGGGTGGTTTATCTTTATTTACAGTGGTCCCCGGGTGGTTTATCTGTATTTACAGTGGTCCCTGGGTGGTTTATCTTTATTTACAGTGGTCCCCGGGTGGTTTATCTGTATTTACAGTGGTCCCTGGGTGGTTTATCTTTATTTACAGTGGTCCCTGGGTGGTTTATCTATATTTACAGTGGTCCCTGGGTGGTTTATCTTTATTTACAGTGGTCCCTGGGTGGTAAATCTTTATTTACAGTGGTCCCCGGGTGGTTTATCTTTATTTACAGTGGTCCCCGGGTGGTTTATCTGTATTTACAGTGGTCCCTGGGTGGTTTATCTTTATTTACAGTGGTCCCTGGGTGGTTTATCTATATTTACAGTGGTCCCTGGGTGGTTTATCTTTATTTACAGTGGTCCCTGGGTGGTAAATCTTTATTTACAGTGGTCCCTGGGTAGTTTATGTTTATTTCCAGTGGTCCCTGGGTGGTTTATCTTTATTTACATGGTCCCCGGGTGGTTTATCTTTATTTACAGTGGTCCCCGGGTGGTTTATCTTTATTTACAGTGGTGCCCGTGTGGTTTATCTTTATTTACAGTGGTCCCTGGGTGGTTTATCTTTATTTACAGTGGTCCCCGGGTGGTTTATCTTTATTTACAGTGGTCCCTGGGTGGTTTATCTTTATTTACAGTGGTCCCCGGGTGGTTTATCTTTATTTACAGTGGTCCCTGGGTGGGTTATCTTTATTTACAGTGGTCCCTGGGTGGTTTATCTTTATTTACAGTGGTCTCTGGGTGGTTTATCTATATTTACAGTGGTCCCCGGGTGGTTTATCTTTATTTACAGTGGTCCCTGGGTGGTTTATCTTTATTTACAGTGGTCCCTGGGTGGTTTATCTTTATTTACAGTGGTCCCTGGGAGGTTTCTCTTTATTTACAGTGTTCCCTGTGTGCTTTATCTTTATTTACAGTGTTCCCTGTGTGGTTTATCTTTATTTACAGTGGTCCCTGGGTGGCTTACCTTTATGTACAGTGGTCCCCGGGTGGTTTATCTTTATTTACAGTGGTTCCTGGGTGGTTTAATCTTGATTTACAGTGGTCCCCGGGTGGTTTATCTTTATTTACAGAGGTCCCCGGGTGGTTTATCTTTATTTACAGTGGTCCCCGGTGGTTTATCTTTATTTACAGTGGTCCCCAGGTGGTTTATCTTTATTTACAGTGGTACCCTGGTGGTTTATCTTTATTTACAGTGGTTCCTGGGTGGTTTATCTTTATTTACAGTGGTCCCCGGGTGGTTTATCAGTATTTACAGTGGTCCCTGGGTGGTTTATCTTTATTTACAGTGGTCCCCGGGTGGTTTATCTGTATTTACAGTGGTCCCTGGGTGGTTTATCTTTATTTACAGTGGTCCCTGGGTGGTTTATCTATATTTACAGTGGTCCCTGGGTGGTTTATCTTTATTTACAGTGGTCCCTGGGTGGTAAATCTTTATTTACAGTGGTCCCCGGGTGGTTTATCTTTATTTACAGTGGTCCCCGGGTGGTTTATCTGTATTTACAGTGGTCCCTGGGTGGTTTATCTTTATTTACAGTGGTCCCTGGGTGGTTTATCTATATTTACAGTGGTCCCTGGGTGGTTTATCTTTATTTACAGTGGTCCCTGGGTGGTAAATCTTTATTTACAGTGGTCCCTGGGTGGTTTATGTTTATTTCCAGTGGTCCCTGGGTGGTTTATCTTTATTTACATGGTCCCCGGGTGGTTTATCTTTATTTACAGTGGTCCCCGGGTGGTTTATCTTTATTTACAGTGGTGCCCGTGTGGTTTATCTTTATTTACAGTGGTCCCTGGGTGGTTTATCTTTATTTACAGTGGTCCCCGGGTGGTTTATCTTTATTTACAGTGGTCCCTGGGTGGTTTATCTTTATTTACAGTGGTCCCCGGGTGGTTTATCTTTATTTACAGTGGTCCCTGGGTGGGTTATCTTTATTTACAGTGGTCCCTGGGTGGTTTATCTTTATTTACAGTGGTCTCTGGGTGGTTTATCTATATTTACAGTGGTCCCCGGGTGGTTTATCTTTATTTACAGTGGTCCCTGGGTGGTTTATCTTTATTTACAGTGGTCCCTGGGTGGTTTATCTTTATTTACAGTGGTCCCTGGGAGGTTTCTCTTTATTTACAGTGTTCCCTGTGTGGTTTATCTTTATTTACAGTGTTCCCTGTGTGGTTTATCTTTATTTACAGTGGTCCCTGGGTGGCTTACCTTTATGTACAGTGGTCCCCGGGTGGTTTATCTTTATTTACAGTGGTTCCTGGGTGGTTTATCTTGATTTACAGTGGTCCCCGGGTGGTTTATCTTTATTTACAGAGGTCCCCGGGTGGTTTATCTTTATTTACAGTGGTCCCTGGGTGGTTTATCTTTATTTACAGTTGTCTCTGGGTGGTTTATCTTTATTTACTGTGGTCCCCGGTGGTTTATCTTTATTTACAGTGGTCCCTGGGTGGTTTATCTTTATTTACAGTGGTCCCGGGTAGTTTATCTTTATTTACAGTGGTCCCCGGGTGGTTTATCTTTATTTACAGTGGTACCCTGGTGGTTTATCTTTATTTACAGTGGTCCCCGGGTGGTTTATCTTTATTTACAGTGGTACCCTGGTGGTTTATCTTTATTTACAGTGGTTCCTGGGTGGTTTATCTTTATTTACAGTGTTCCCTGGGTGGTTTATCTTTATTTACAGTGGTCCCTGGGTGGTTTAACTTTATTTACAGTGGTTCCCGGGTGGTTTATCTTTATTTACAGTGGTCTCTGGGCGGTTTATCTTTATTTACAGTGGTCTCTGGGTGGTTTATCTTTATTTACAGTGGTCCCTGGGTGGTTTATCTTTATTTACAGTGGTCCCTGTGTGGTTTATCTTTATTTACAGTGGTCCCCGGGTGGTTTATCTTTATTTACAGTGGTCCCTGGGTGGTTTATTTTTATTTACAGTGGTCCCTGGGTGGTTTATCTTTATTTACAGTGGTCTCTGGGTGGTTTATCTTTATTTACAGTGGTCCCTGGGTGGTTTATCTTTATTTACAGTGGTCCCCGGGTGGTTTATCTTTATTTACAGTGGTCCCTGTGTGGTTTATCTTTATTTACAGTGGTCCCCGGGTGGTTTATCTTTATTTACAGTGGTCCCCGGGTGGTTTATCTTTATTTACAGTGGTCCCTGGGTGGTTTATCTTTATTTACAGTGGTCCCTGGGTGGTTTAACTTTATTTACAGTGGTTCCCGGGTGGTTTATCTTTATTTACAGTGGTCTCTGGGCGGTTTATCTTTATTTACAGTGGTCTCTGGGTGGTTTATCTTTATTTACAGTGGTCCCTGGGTGGTTTATCTTTATTTGCAGTGGTCCCTGTGTGGTTTATCTTTATTTACAGTGGTCCCCGGGTGGTTTATCTTTATTTACAGTGGTCCCTGGGTGGTTTATTTTTATTTACAGTGGTCCCTGGGTGGTTTATTTTTATTTACAGTGGTCCCTGGGTGGTTTATCTTTATTTACAGTGGTCTCTGGGTGGTTTATCTTTATTTACAGTGGTCCCTGGGTGGTTTATCTTTATTAACAGTGGTCCCTGTGTGGTTTATCTTTATTTACAGTGGTCCCCGGGTGGTTTATCTTTATTTACAGTGGTCCCCGGGTGGTTTATCTGTATTTACAGTGGTCCCTGGGTGGTTTATCTTTATTTACAGTGGTCCCCGGGTGGTTTATCTTTATTTACAGTGGTCTCTGGGTGGTTTATCTTTATTTACAGTGGTCCCTGGGTGGTTTATCTTTATTTACAGTGGTCCCTGGGTGGTTTATCTTTATTTACAGTGGTCTCTGGGCGGTTTATCTTTATTTACAGTGGTCCCTGGGTGGTTTATCTTTATTTACAGTGGTCCCTGGGTGGTTTATCTTTATTTACAGTGGTCCCTGGGTAGTTTATCTTTATTTACAGTGGTCCCTGGGTGGTTTATCTTTATTTACAGTGGTCTCTGGGTGGTTTATCTTTATTTACAGTGGTCCCCGGGTGGTTTATCTTTATTTACAGTGGGCCCTGGGTGGTTTATCTTTATTTACAGTGGTCTCTGGGTGGTTTATCTTTATTTACAGTGGTCCCTGGGTGGTTTATCTTTATTTACAGTGGTCTCTGGGTGGTTTATCTTTATTTACAGTGGTCCCCGGGTGGTTTATCTTTATTTACAGTGGGCCCTGGGTGGTTTATCTTTATTTACAGTGGTCCCTGGGTGGTTTATCTTTATTTACAGTGGTCCCTGGGTAGTTTATCTTTATTTACAGTGGTCCCCGGGTGGTTTATCTTTATTTACAGTGGTCTCTGGGTGGTTTATCTTTATTTACAGTGGTCCCCGGGTGGTTTATCTTTATTTACAGTGGTCCCCGGGTGGTATATCTTTATTTACAGTGGTCCCTGGGTGGTTTATCTTTATTAACAGTGGTCCCTGCGTGGTTTATCTTTATTTACAGTGGTCCCGGGTGGTTTATCTTTATTTACAGTGGTCCCCGGGTGGTTTATCTTTATTTACAGTGGTACCCTGGTGGTTTATCTTTATTTACAGTGGTTCCTGGGTGGTTTATCTTTATTTCCAGTGGTCCCTGGGTGGTAAATCTTTATTTACAGTGGTCCCTGTGTGGTTTATGTTTATTTACAGTGGTCCCTATGTGGTTTATCTTTATTTACAGTGGTCTCTGGGTGGTTTATCTTTATTTACAGTGGTCCCCGGGTGGTTTATCTTTATTTACAGTGGTCCCCGGCTGGTTTATCTTTGTTTACAGTGGTCCCCGGGTGTTTTATCTTTATTTACAGTGGTCCCCGGGTGGTTTATCTTTATTTACAGTGGTCCCTGGGTGGTTTATCTTTATTTACAGTGGTCCCCGGGTGGTTTATCTTTATTTACAGTGGTCCCCGGGTGGTTTATCTTTATTTATGGTGGTCCCTGGGTGGTTTATTTTTATTTACAGTGGTCCCCGGGTGATTTATCTTTATTTACAGTGGTCCCGGGGTGGTGTGTCTGTATTTACAGTGGTCTCTGGGTGGTTTATCTTTATTTACAGTGGTCCCGGGTGGTTTATCTTTATTTACAGTGATCCCCGGGTGGTTTATCTTTATTTACAGTGGTCCCTGGGTGGTTTCTCTTTATTTACAGTGGTCCCTGGGAGGTTTCTCTTTATTTACAGTGGTCCCTGTGTGGTTTATCTTTATTTACAGTGGTCCCGGGTGATTTATCTTTATTTACAGTGGTTCCCGGGTGGTTTATCTTTATTTACAGTGGTCCCCGGGTGGTTTATCTTTATTTACAGTGGTTCCTGGGTGGTTTATCTTTATTTACAGTGGTCCCCGGGTGGTTTATCTTTATTTACAGACGTCCCCGGGTGGTTTATCTTTATTTACAGTGGTCCCCGGGTGGTTTATCTTTATTTACAGTGGTCCCCGGGTGGTTTATCTTTATTTACAGTGGTCCCCTGGTGGTTTATCTTTATTTACAGTGGTCCCTGGGTGGTTTATCTTTATTTACAGTGGTCCCTGGATGATTTATCTTTATTTACAGTGGTCCCCGGGTGGTTTATCTTTATTTACAGTGGTCCCTGGATAGTTTAACTTTATTTACAGTGGTCCCCGGGTGGTTTATCTTTATTTACAGTGGTCCCAGGGTGGTTTATCTTTATTTACAGTGGTCCCTGGGTGGTTTATCTTTATTTACAGTGGTCCCTGGGTAGTTTAACTTTATTTACAGTGGTCCCCGGGTGGTTTATCTTTATTTGCGGTGGTCCCTGGGTGGTTTATCCCGATTTACAGTGGGCCCCGGGTGGTTTATCTTTATTTACAGTGGTCCCTGGGTGATTTATCTTTATTTACAGTGGTTCCCGGGTGGTTTATCTTTATTTACAGTGGTCGCCGGGTGGTTTATCTTTATATGCAGTGGTCCCTGGTTGGTTTATCTTTATTTACAGTGGTCCCCGTGTTGTTTATCTTTATTTACAGTGGTCTCTGGGTGGTTTATCTTTATTTACAGTGGTCCCTGGGTGGTTTATCTTTATTTACAGTGGTCCCTGGGTGGTTTATCTTTATTTACAGTGGTCCCTGGGTGGTTTATCTTTATTTACAGTGGTCCCTGGGTGGTTTATCTTTATTTACAGTGGTCCCCGTGTGGTTTATCTTTATTTACAGTGGTCCCCTGGTGGTTTATCTTTATTTACAGTGGTCCCTGGGTGGTTTATCTTTATTTACAGTGGTCCCTGGATGGTTTATCTTTAATTACAGTGGTCCCCGGGTGGTTTATCTTTATTTACAGTGGTCCCTGGATAGTTTAACTTTATTTACAGTGGTCCCCGGGTGGTTTATCTTTATTTACAGTGGTCCCAGGGTGGTTTATCTTTATTTACAGTGGTCCCTGGGTGGTTTATCTTTATTTACAGTGGTCCCTGGGTAGTTTAACTTTATTTACAGTGGTCCCCGGGTGGTTTATCTTTATTTGCGGTGGTCCCTGGGTGGTTTATCCCGATTTACAGTGGTCCCTGGGTGGTTTATCTTTATTTACAGTGGGCCCCGGGTGGTTTTTCTTTATTTACAGTGGTCCCTGGGTGATTTATCTTTATTTACAGTGGTTCCCGGGTGGTTTATCTTTATTTACAGTGGTCGCCGGGTGGTTTATCTTTATTTACAGTGGTCCCTGGGTGGTTTATCTTTATTTACAGTGGTCTCTGGGAGGTTTATCTTTATTTACAGCGGTCCCTGGGTGGTTTATCTTTATTTACAGTGGTCCCTCGCTGGTTTATCTTTATTTACAGTGGTCCCTGGGTGGTTTATCTTTATTTACAGTGGTTCCCGGGTTGTTTATCTTTATTTACAGTGGTCCCCGGGTGGTTTATCTTTATTTACAGTGGTCCCTGGGTTGTTTATCTTTATTTACAGTGGACCCTGGGTGGTTTATCTTTATTTACAGTGGTCCCCGGGTGGTTTATCTGTATTTACAGTGGCCCCTGGGTGGTTTATCTTTATTTACAGAAATCCGTGTGTGGTTTATCTTTATTTACAGTGGTCCCCGGGTGGTTTATCAGTATTTACAGTGGTCCCTGGGTGGTTTATCTTTATTTACAGTGGTCCCCGGGTGGTTTATCTGTATTTACAGTGGTCCCTGGGTGGTTTATCTTTATTTACAGTGGTCCCTGGGTGGTTTATCTATATTTACAGTGGTCCCTGGGTGGTAAATCTTTATTTACAGTGGTCCCTGGGTGGTAAATCTTTATTTACAGTGGTCCCCGGGTGGTTTATCTTTATTTACAGTGGTCCCCGGGTGGTTTATCTGTATTTACAGTGGTCCCTGGGTGGTTTATCTTTATTTACAGTGGTCCCTGGGTGGTTTATCTATATTTACAGTGGTCCCTGGGTGGTTTATCTTTATTTACAGTGGTCCCTGGGTGGTAAATCTTTATTTACAGTGGTCCCTGGGTGGTTTATGTTTATTTCCAGTGGTCCCTGGGTGGTTTATCTTTATTTACATGGTCCCCGGGTGGTTTATCTTTATTTACAGTGGTCCCCGGGTGGTTTATCTTTATATACAGTGGTGCCCGTGTGGTTTATCTTTATTTACAGTGGTCCCTGGGTGGTTTATCTTTATTTACAGTGGTCCCCGGGTGGTTTATCTTTATTTACAGTGGTCCCTGGGTGGTTTATCTTTATTTACAGTGGTCCCCGGGTGGTTTATCTTTATTTACAGTGGTCCATGGGTGGGTTATCTTTATTTACAGTGGTCCCTGGGTGGTTTATCTTCATTTACAGTGGTCTCTGGGTGGTTTATCTATATTTACAGTGGTCCCCGGGTGGTTTATCTTTATTTACAGTGGTCCCTGGGTGGTTTATCTTTATTTACAGTGGTCCCTGGGTGGTTTATCTTTATTTACAGTGGTCCCTGGGAGGTTTCTCTTTATTTACAGTGTTCCCTGTGTGGTTTATCTTTATTTACAGTGTTCCCTGTGTGGTTTATCTTTATTTACAGTGGTCCCTGGGTGGCTTACCTTTATGTACAGTGGTCCCCGGGTGGTTTATCTTTATTTACAGTGGTTCCTGGGTGGTTTATCTTGATTTACAGTGGTCCCCGGGTGGTTTATCTTTATTTACAGAGGTCCCCGGGTGGTTTATCTTTATTTACAGTGGTCCCCGGTGGTTTATCTTTATTTACAGTGGTCCCCGGGTGGTTTATCTTTATTTACAGTGGTACCCTGGTGGTTTATCTTTATTTACAGTGGTTCCTGGGTGGTTTATCTTTATTTACAGTGGTCCCTGGGTGGTAAATCTTTATTTACAGTGGTCCCTGTGTGGTTTATGTTTATTTACAGTGGTCCCTGGGTGGTTTATCTTTATTTACAGTGGTCTCTGGGTGGTTTATCTTTATTTACAGTGGTCACTGGGTGGTTTCTCTTCATTTACAGTGGTCCCCGGCTGGTTTATCTTTATTTACAGTGGTCCCCGGGTGTTTTATCTTTATTTACAGTGGTCCCCGGGTGGTTTATCTTTATTTACAGTGGTCCCTGGGTGGTTTATCTTTATTTACAGTGGTCCCCGGGTGGTTTATCTTTATTTACAGTGGTCCCCGGGTGGTTTATCTTTATTTATGGTGGTCCCTGGGTGGTTTATTTTTATTTACAGTGGTCCCCGGGTGATTTATCTTTATTTACAGTGGTCCCGGGGTGGTGTGTCTGTATTTACAGTGGTCTCTGGGTGGTTTATCTTTATTTACAGTGGTCCCGGGTGGTTTATCTTTATTTACAGTGATCCCCGGGTGGTTTATCTTTATTTACAGTGGTCCCTGGGTGGTTTATCTTTATTTACAGTGGTCCCTGGGTGGTTTATCTTTATTTACAGTGGTCCCTGGGTGGTTTATCTTTATTTACAGTGGTCCCTGGGTGGTTTATCTTTATTTACAGTGGTCCCCGGGTGGTTTATCTTTATTTACAGTGGTCCCTGTGTGGTTTATCTTTATTTACAGTGGTCCCCGGGTGGTTTACCTTGATTTCCAGTGGTCCCTGGGTGGTTTATCTTTATTTACAGTGGTCCCTGGGTGGTTTCTCTTTATTTACAGTGGTCCCTGGGTAGTTTAACTTTATTTACAGTGGTCCCCGGGTGGTTTATCTTTATTTGCGGTGGTCCCTGGGTGATTTATCTTTATTTACAGTGGGCCCCGGGTGGTTTATCTTTATTTACA
Source organism: Scyliorhinus torazame (assembly GCF_047496885.1). Lineage (NCBI taxonomy): Eukaryota > Metazoa > Chordata > Chondrichthyes > Carcharhiniformes > Scyliorhinidae > Scyliorhinus > Scyliorhinus torazame. Next base: position 870,096 of record NW_027307762.1, on the reverse strand, counting down.
GCGGTCCTGGGTGGTTTATCTTTATTTACAGTGGGCCCTGGGTGGTTTATCTTTATTTACAGTGGTTCCTGGGTGGTTTATCTTTATTTGCAGTGGTCCCTGGGTGGTTTATCTTTATTTACAGTGGTCGCCGGGTGGTTTATCTTTATATGCAGTGGTCCCTGGTTGGTTTATCTTTATTTACAGTGGTCCCCGTGTTGTTTATCTTTATTTACAGTGGTCTCTGGGTGGTTTATCTTTATTTACAGTGGTCCCTGGGTGGTTTATCTTTATTTACAGTGGTCTCTGGGAGGTTTATCTTTATTTACAGTGGTCTCTGGGTGGTTTATCTTTATTTACAGTGGTCCCTGGGTGGTTTATTTTTATTTACAGTGGTCCCTGGGTGGTTTATCTTTATTTACAGTGGTCCCCGGGTGGTTTATCTTTATTTACAGTGGTTCCCGGGTGGTTTATCTTTATTTACAGTGGTCTCTGGGTGGTTTATCTTTATTTACAGTGGTCCCTGGGTGGTTTATCTTTATTTACAGTGGTCCCTCGCTGGTTTATCTTTATTTACAGTGGTCCCTGGGTGGTTTATCTTTATTTACAGTGGTCCCTGGGTTGTTTATCTTTATTTGCAGTGGTCCCTGGGTGGTTTATCTTTATTTACAGTGGTCTCTGGGTGGTTTATCTTTATTTACAGTGGTCCCTGGGTGGTTTATCTTTATTTGCAGTGGTCCCTGGGTGGTTTATCTTTATTTACAGTGGTCTCTGGGTGGTTTATCTTTATTTACAGTGGTCCCTGGGAAGTATATCATTATACTGTATCATTTAGTGGGCAGCACGGTATATTATTATATCATTCAGCACCACTATATCATTTAGTGTGCAGCACGGTAGCATAGTGGATAGCACAATAGTTTTACAGCTCCAGGGTCCCATGTTCGATTCCCGGCTTGGGTCACTGTCTGTGCGGAGTCTGCACATCCTCCCCGTGTGTGCGTGGGTTTCCTCCGGGTGCTCCGCTTTCCTCCCACAGTCCAAAGATGTGCAGTTTAGGTGAATTGGCCATCAGAAATTGCCTTAGTGTCCAAAATTGCCCTTAGTGTTGGGTGGGGTTACTCGCTTATGGGGATAGGGTGGAGATGTGGACTTGGATAGGGTGCTCTTTTCAAGAGCCGGGCAGACTCGATGGGCCGAATGGCCTCCTTCTGCACTGTAAATTCTATGATCTATGATTTACTGTGGTCCCTGGGTAGAGTATCATGATTTCCAGTGTTCACTCGGTGGTATATCATTATTTACAGTGGTCCCGCGGCAGTATATCTTTATTTACAGTGGTACCTAGATACTATGTCATTATTTACAGTGGTCCCTGCGTAGAATGTCATTATCTACAGTTGTCCCTGGATAGCATATCTTAATTTGCCGTGGTCCATGCGTAGTATATAATTATTTACAGTGCTCCATGGGTAGTATATCATTCTTTACACTGGTCCCTGGGTAGTATTTCATTATTTACAGTGGTCCCTGGCAGTATATCATTCTTTACAGTGGTCCCTGGGTAGTACATCATTACTTACTGTGACCCCTGTGTAGTACATCATTATTTACAGTGGTCCCTGGGCAGTATATCTTTATCTACAGCGGTCACTGGGTAGAATATCAGTATTTACAGTGACCCCTGTGTAATACATCATTATTTACACTGGCCCCTGGGTAGAATATCATTATTTACAGTTGTCCCTCAGTATTATATCACTATTTACAGTTGTCCCTGTGTAGAATATCTTTATTTACAGTGGTCCCTGGGTAGTACATCATTATTTACTGTGGTCCCTGGGTAGTATGCCATTATTTACAGTGGCTGTGTGCAGTATATCATTATTTACAGCGGTCCCTGGGTAGTACATCATTATTTACTGTGGTCCCTGGATAGTATGCCATTATTTACAGTGGCCGTGTGCAGTATATCATTATCTGCAGTGGTCCCTGGGTAGTATATCATTATTTACAATGATCACTGGATAGTATATCATTATATGCAGTGGTCCCTGGGTAGTATATCATTATTTACAGTGGTCCTTGTATAGAAAGTCTTTAATTACAGTGGTTCCTGGGCGTGATACCTTTATTTACAGTGGCCACTGTGTAGTATATCATTATTTACAATAGTCCCTGGGTGGTATAATTTTATTTACAGTGGTCCCTGGGTGGTATTTCTTTATTTACAGTGGTCACTGGCTGGTATATCATTATTGACAGTGGTCCCTGTGCAGTATATCTTATTTACAGTGGTTCCTGGGTAGGTTATTATTATTTACAATGGTCCCTGGGTGGTTTATCTTTATTTACAGTGGTCCCTGGGTGGTGTACCTTTATTTACAGTGGTCACTGGCTGGTATATCATTATTGACAGTGGTCCCTGTGCAGTATATCTTATTTACAATGGTCCCTGGGTGGCATTTCTTTATTTACAGTGGTCCCTGGGTTATTTATAAATATTAACAGAGGCCCCGGCATACAATATCATTATTTACAGTGGTCCCTGGGTAGAATATCATTATTTACTGTGGTCCCTGTTTAGAATATCTGTATTTACAGATGATGTGGAGATGCCGGCGTTGAACTGGGGTGAGCGCAGAAAGAAGTCTTACAACACAAGGTTAAAGTCCAACAGGTTTGTTTCGATGTCACGAGCTTTCGAAGCGCTGCTCTTTCCTCAGGTGAATGAAGAGGTATGCTCCAGAAACAGATATATAGACAGATTCAAAGCTGCCAGCCAATGCTTGGAATGCGAGCATTAGCAGGTGATTAAATCTTTACAGATCCAGAGATGAGGTAACCCCAGGTTAAAGAGGTGTGAATTGTACCAAGCCAGGACAGTTGGTAGGATTTCGCAGGCCAGATGGTGGGGGATGAATGTAATGCGACATGAATCCCAGGTCCCGGTTGAGGCCGCACTCATGTGTGCGGAACTTGGCTATAAGCTTCTGCTCGGTGATTCTGTGTTGTTGCGCGTTCTGAAGGCCGCCTTGGAGAACGCTTACCCGGAGATCAGAGGCTGAATGCCCTTGACTGCTGAAGTGTTCCCCGACTGGAAGGGAACATTCCTGCCTGGTGATTGTCGCGCGATGTACATTCATTCGTTGTTGCAGCGTCTGCATGGTCTCGCCAATGTACCACACTCCCGCAGCAGCCGCAGCCCCGCTCCCGCTCCCCCAGCAGCCGCGGCCCCCCTCACCCTCACCCCCTCACCCCCTCCCCAAGCAGCCGCAGTCACCCTCCCCCTCCCCCAGCAGCCGCGCCCCCCCCTCAACCCTCACCCCCTCCCCCAGCAGCCCCGCTGCCCCTCCCCCAGCAGCCGCGGCCCCCCTCACCCTCACCCCCTCACCCCCTCCCCAAGCAGCCGCGGTCACCCTCCCCCTCCCCCAGCAGCCGCGCCCCCCCCTCCCCACTCCCCCAGCAGCCGCAGTCCCCCTCCACCTCCCCAGCAACTGTGGTCCCCTTCCCCAGCAGCCGCGATCCCTCCACATTCCCCAGCAGCCGCGATCCCCCTCCCCCAGCAGCCGCCGTCCCCCCCTACCCCAGCAGCCACGATCACTCCCCCAGCAGCCGCGGTCGCCCTCCCCTCCCCCAGCAGCCACGATCCCTCCACACTCCTCCAGCAGCCGCTGTCCCCCTCCCCCCCAGCAGCCGCGTTCCCCCTCCCCTTCCCCAGCAGCCACGATCCCTCCCCCTTCCCCCAGCAGCCGCGGTCCCCCCCCCAGCAGCCACGGTCCCCCTCCCCCAGCAGCCGCGGTCCCCCTCCCCCAGCAGCCGCGGTACCCCTCCCCCAGCAGCCACGGTCCCCCTCACACCCCCAGCAGACGCGGTCCCCCTACCCCTCCCCCAGCAGCCACGGTCTCCCTCCCCCTCCCCCAGCAGCCGCGGTCCCCCTCCCCATCAGCCGCCGTCCCCCCCTCCCCCAGCAGCCGCGGTCGCCCTCCCCTCCCCCAGCAGCCACGATCCCTCCACCCTCCCCCAGCAGCCGCTGTCCCCCCCCCCCCAGCAGCCGCGTTCCCCCTCCCCTCCCCCAGCAGCCGCGGTTCCCCCTTCCCTCCCCCAGCAGCCGCGATCCCTCCCCTCTCCCCAGCAGCCGCGATCCCTCCCCCCTCCCCCAGCAGCCGCGGTCCCCCTCCTAACCCCCAGCAGCCGCGGTCCCCCTCCCCTCCCCCAGCAGCCGCGGTCCCCCTCCCCTCCCCCAGCAGCGCAGTCCCCCTCCCCCCTCCCCCAGCAGCCGCGGTCCCCCTCACCCAGCACCCGCAGTCCCCCTCCCTCTCCTCCAGCAACCGCGGTCCCCCTCCCCAGCAGACGCGGTCCCCCTCCCCCTCTCCCCCAGCAGCCATGGTCCCCTCTTTCTCCCCCAGCAGCCACGGTGCCCTCTTCCTCCCCCAGCAGCCACGGTCCCCCTCCCCCTCCCCCAGCAGCCGCGGTCCCCCTCCCCCTCCCCCAGCAGCCGCGGTCCCCCTCCCCTACCCCAGCAGCCGCGGTCCCCCTCCCGCAGCAGCCGCGGTCGCCCTCCCCTCCCCCAGCAGCCACGATCCCTCCACCCTCCCCCAGCAGCCGCTGTCCCCCTCCCCAGCAGCCGCTGTCCCCCTCCCCCCCAGCAGCCGCGTTCCCCCTCCCCTTCCCCAGCAGCCGCGATCCCTCCCCCTCCCCCAGCAGCCACGATCCCTCCACCCTCCCCCAGCAGCCGCTGTCCCCCTCCCCCCCAGCAGCCGCGTTCCCCCTCCCCAGCAGCCGCGGTCGCCCTCCCCTCCCCAGCAGCCGCGATCCCTCCACCCTCCCCCAGCAGCCGCTGTCCCCCTCCCCCCCAGCAGCCGCGTTCCCCCTCCCCAGCAGCCGCGGTCGCCCTCCCCTCCCCCAGCAGCCACGATCCCTCCTCCCGCCCCCAGCAGCCGCGGTTCCCCCTCCCCTCCCCCAGCAGCCGCGATCCCTCCCCCTCCCCCAGCAGCCGCGATCCCTCCCCCTCCCCCAGCAGCCGCGGTCCCCCTCCTTACCCCCAGCAGCCGCGGTCCCCCTCCCCTCCCCCAGCAGCCGCGGTCCCCCTCCTCTCCCCCAGCAGCGCAGTCCCATTCCCCCTCCCCCTGCAGACGCGGTCCCCCTCACCCAGCGCCCGTAGTCCCCCTCCCTCTCCCCCAGCAACAGCGTCCCCCTCCCCAGCAGCCGCGGTCCCCCTCCCCCTCTCCCCCAGCAGCCACGGTCCCCTCTTCCTCCCCCAGCAGCCGCGGTCCCCCTCCCCCAGCAGCCGCGGTCCCCCTCCCCAGCAGCCGCGGTCCCCCTCCCCCAGCAGCCGCGGTCCCCCTCCCCCAGCAGCCGCGGTCCCCCTCCCCCAGCAGCCGCGGTCCCCCTCCCCCAGCAGCATTGTCTCGGGTCGGACAGTTTGATGGTGCTGTTTATTTGATGTCTATATAATGTTTATTTGGATCTGTTTTCCCTGAGATTGCCTGTCCTGCCCGCTCTTCCCGCGGGCAGGGTGAGGCAGCGCCCGCCGCTGGCATCGGCCTGGAGCTGGGACACAACAAAGCAAAACAGACCAGAAGTAACTGATGGACAAAACAAAATGTGGGGAGTGCCCCAAACCGCGGGTGGAGCACAGCCCCAACAGAACAGGAAAAGAGACCAAACCTCACCCAATACCCGCCCAATGAAAGTGTGAGAATGGGGGTCAGTCCGGCAGCCTACCCCCTGCGGGGCCCAGCCAGCCCGGAAAGCTTCGAGTGTGCCCGTGGGCAGCGCCTGCCCCCGCTCCAGGGACCCCCGGCCGCCACCCAGCCCTTCCCACGGCACCCACAGCCCTCCGCCACCCAGCCCTTCCCACGGCACCCACAGCCCGGCCCTCCGCCACCCAGCCCTGCCCACGGCACCCACAGCCCTCCGCCACCCAGCCCTTCCCCCGGCACCCACAGCCCTCCGCCACCCAGCCCTTCCCACGGCACCCACAGCCCGGCCCTCCGCCACCCAGTCCTGCCCACGGCACCCACAGCCCGGCCCTCCGCCACCCAGCCCTGCCCACGGCACCCACCGCCCTCCGCTCCGCCACCCAGCCCTTCGCACGGCACCCACAGCCCTCCGCCACCCAGCCCTTCCCACGGCACCCACAGCCCTCCGCCACCCAGCCCTTCGCACGGCACCCACAGCCCGGCCCTCCGCCACCCAGCCCTTCCCAAGGCACCCACAGCCCGGCCCTCCGCCACCCAGCCCTTCCCACGGCACCCACAGCCCGGCCCTCCGCCACCCAGCCCTGCCCACGGCACCCACAGCCCAGGCCCTCCGCCACCCAGCCCTTCCCACGGCACCCACAGCCCTCCGCACCCAGCCCTTCGCACGGCACCCACAGCCCGGCCCTCCGCCACCCAGCCCTTCCCAAGGCACCCACAGCCCGGCCCTCCGCCACCCAGCCCTTCCCACGGCACCCACAGCCCGGCCCTCCGCCACCCAGCCCTGCCCACGGCACCCACAGCCCAGGCCCTCCGCCACCCAGCCCTTCCCACGGCACCCACAGCCCTCCGCCACCCAGCCCCTCCCACGGCACCCACAGCCCTCCGCACCCAGCCCTGCCCACGGCACCCACAGCCCTCCGCCACCCAGCCCTTCCCACGGCACCCACAGCCCTCCGCACCCAGCCCTTCCCACGGCACCCACAGCCCTCCACCACCCAGCCCTTCCCATGGCACCCACAGCCCAGCCCTCCGCCACCCAGCCCTTCCCACGGCACCCACAGCCCTCCGCCACCCAGCCCTTCCCACGGCACCCACAGCCAGGCCCTCCCCCACCCAGCCCTTCCCACGGCAACCACAGCCCTCCGCCACCCAGCCCTGCCCACGGCACCCACAGCCAGGCCCTCCCCCACCCAGCCCTTCCCACGGCACCCACAGCCCTCCGCCACCCAGCCCTGCCCACGGCACCCACAGCCCTCCCCACCCAGCCCTGCCCACGGCACCCACAGCCCTCCGCCACCCAGCCCTTCCCACGGCACCCACAGCCCTCCGCCACCCAGCCCTTCCCACGGCACCCACAGCCAGGCCCTCCCCCACCCAGCCCTTCCCACGGCACCCACAGCCCTCCGCCACCCAGCCCTTCCCACGGCACCCACAGCCCTCCGCCACCCAGCCCTGCCCACGGCACCCACAGCCCTCCGCCACCCAGCCCTGCCCACGGCACCCACCGCCCTCCCCCACCCAGCCCTTCCCACGGCACCCACAGCCAGGCCCTCCCCCACCCAGCCCTTCCCACGGCACCCACAGCCCTCCGCCACCCAGCCCTGCCCACGGCACCCACAGCCCTCCGCCACCCAGCCCTGCCCACGGCACCCACAGCCCTCCGCCACCCAGCCCTTCCCACGGCACCCACAGCCCGGCCCTCCGCCACCCAGCCCTGCCCACGGCACCCACCGCCCTCCCCCACCCAGCCCTTCCCACGGCACCCACAGCCAGGCCCTCCCCCACCCAGCCCTTCCCACGGCACCCACAGCCCTCCGCCACCCAGCCCTTCCCACGGCACCCACAGCCCTCCGCCACCCAGCCCTTCCCACGGCACCCACAGCCCAGCCCTCCGCCACCCAGCCCTGCCCACGGCACCCACAGCCCTCCGCCACCCAGCCCTTCCCACGGCACCCACAGCCCGGCCCTCCGCCACCCAGCCCTTCCCACGGCACCCACAGCCCTCCCCCACCCAGCCCTGCCCACGGCACCCACAGCCCTCCGCCACCCAGCCCTTCCCACGGCACCCACAGCCCGGCCCTCCGCCACCCAGCCCTTCCCATGGCACCCACAGCCCAGCCCTCCGCCACCCAGCCCTTCCCACGGCACCCACAGCCCTCCGCCACCCAGCCCTTCCCACGGCACCCACAGCCCGGCCCTCCCCACCCAGCCCTTCCCACGGCACCCACAGCCCAGCCCTCCGCCACCCAGCCCTTCCCACGGCACCCACAGCCCTCCGCCACCCAGCCCTTCCCACGGCACCCACAGCCCTCCGCCACCCAGCCCTTCCCCCGGCACCCACAGCCAGGCCCTCCGCCACCCAGTCCTGCCCACGGCACCCACAGCCCTCCGCCACCCAGCCCTTCGCACGGCACCCACAGCCCGGCCCTCCGCCACCCAGCCCTTCCCACGGCACCCACAGCCCGGCCCTCCGCCACCCAGCCCTTCCCACGGCACCCACAGCCCGGCCCCACCCAGCCCTTCCCACGGCACCCACAGCCCGGCCCTCCGCCACCCAGCCCTTCCCACGGCACCCACAGCCCTCCGCCACCCAGCCCTTCGCACGGCACCCACAGCCCGGCCCTCCGCCACCCAGCCCTTCCCACGACACCCACAGCCCGGCCCTCCGCCACCCAGCCCTTCCCACGGCACCCACAGCCCTCCGCCACCCTGCCCTTCCCACGGCACCCACCGCCCTCCGCCACCCAGCCCTTCCCACGGCACCCACAGCCCGGCCCTCCGCACCCAGTCCTGCCCACGGCACCCACAGCCCTCCGCCACCCAGCCCTTCCCACGGCACCCACAGCCCGGCCCTCCGCCACCCAGCCCTTCCCATAGCACCCACAGCCCTCCCCACCCAGCCCTGCCCACGGCACCCACAGCCCAGCCCTCCGCCACCCAGCCCTTCCCACGGCACCCACAGCCCTCCGCCACCCAGCCCTTCCCACGACACCCACAGCCCTCCCCCCCCAGCCCTTCCCACGGCACCCACAGCCCGGCCCTCCGCCACCCAGCCCTTCCCACGGCACCCACAGCCCTGCGCCACCCAGCCCTTCCCACTGCACCCACAGCCCGGCCCTCCGCCACCCAGCCCTTCCCATGGCACCCACAGCCCAGCCCTCCGCCACCCAGCCCTGCCCACGGCACCCACAGCCCTCCGCCACCCAGCCCTTCTCACGGCACCCACAGCCCTCCGCCACCCAGCCCTTCCCACGGCACCCACAGCCCTCCGCCACCCAGCCCTTCCCACGGCACCCACAGCCCTCCGCCACCCAGCCCTTCCCACGGCACCCACAGCCCTCCGCCACCCAGCCCTTCCCACGGCACCCACAGCCCGGCCCTCCGCCACCCAGCCCTTCCCACGGCACCCACAGCCCTCCGCCACCCAGCCCTTCCCACGGCACCCACAGCCCTCCGCCACCCAGCCCTTCCCACGGCACCCACAGCCCTCCCCCACCCAGCCCTGCCCACGGCACCCACCGCCCTCCGCTCCGCCAGCCACCCGAATGGAGATTGGCGGAGGTGCGGATTCCTGAGCAGCGCCTCCCTTACGACAGCCGCCACTCCTGACGGGGGAGAGCTGCGGCGCCTTGAGACCGTGTTCCAGACTTTGAGGAGGTCCTGGTACAAGACGGGCAGCGCCAACAGAGAGTTCCGAAGACCCTGCTGGTCCACAGACAGGAGCCGCACGTCGTAGTTCAGGCCGAGCCCCTGGGGGGAGAAATCCGTCGCCAGGGCCCCACCGTGGAGGAGGCTCAGCGTACAGGTAACGCTGCAGAGTCTGAGGGTGGAAAGTGGCAGTCTGGGTGCGGAGGCACACCAGCGCCTGACCGCCCTCCGCCATCGGGAGACTCCAGACCTCCGCAGCGACCCCGTGCAGTCGATTGTCCCGGAGGAACCGAAGCCGGGCTCTCTGGATGGTGGGACAAAGCCAGGGAGGGGAGTCAGTGAGCAGCCGGGACCACAGCATGGAGGCGATCAGCTGGTTTATGACGAGAACTCGGCCCCTGTGGGACAGCACTCGGAGCCGTCCTGTCCAGCGTCCCAGGCCAGCGGTGACCTTGGTCTCCAGCTCCTGCCCGTTCGCCGGCCAGGCTCCCTCTGCCGGGCAAAGATGGACTCCCAGGTCGAGGCTGTTGGTCCGACTCCAGCTGAAGGGCCCGAGCTCCTCCGGGAGGGGGTCCACCTGCCACGGACCGACCAGGAGTCCGGAACATTTGGCCCAGTTGATCCGTGGGGAGGACGCGGCGGAGTAGGCAGCTTGGCTCTCTCGCATCCTCCGGGGGTCCCCGGGGTCAGTGACCATGAGGAACACGGCATCAGCGTCCGCCGAGAGGACCACCCCCCCGTCCGGCTCGCGCAGAACCAGCCCCGTGAACCCCCTCCGCAGGAGGCACAGGAAAGGCCCCACGCAGAGGGAATCATGTTGGCCGGACAGGGGGCAGCCCTGACGCACTCCTCTCCCAAAGCGAAGGGGCGCCGTCAGGGACCCGTTAACCTTAACCAGACTCTCCGAGGCGGCGGACAGTAACCGGATCCGGGAGACAAAATACCACCCGAACCCGACAGCTCGCAGAGTCCCGAGCAAATCCCCGGGCCCCACCCTGTCGAACGCCTTCTCCTGGTCAAGAGACAGGGAGGCGCTCGACATACCAGTCCTCTGGGTAAAGTGAATAATGTCCCGGGCCAGGTGGATATTGTCATAGATTGTGCGGTCCGGGACTGTGTAGGACTGGTCAGGGTGGATCAAGTGGTCCAGCTCGGGGCCAAGGCGTAAACACAGCACCTTTGCTAAGATTTTATAGTCCGTGCTGAGGAGGGAGACCGGTCGCCAGTTCTTAAGTCGGCGGAGATCCCCCTTCTTGGGCAGCAGGGCAATTGCGGCCCTGCGCCACGAAAGGGGCATCTCCCCGGTCGCGGTACATTCCCCCAGGACCCCCGCATAGTCGCTCCCCAGGACGTCCCAGCACGCCCTGAAGAACTCCACGGTCAGCCCGTCCAGCCCTGGGGATTTGCCCCGTGAGAGGCTGTCCAGGGCGCCGGTCAGCTCTTGGAGGTTGATGGCATTATCGAGCTTCCCGGCGCCCTCCGGGCCCACCTGCGGCAGGTCCTCCCCCAGAACTCTGCAAGCGTCCTCGCTGGACGGACCCGGAGAGAAGAGGTCGGAGTAAAAATCCCTGATCAGGGTCCTGACCCCCTCCGGATCCGAGACGAGGGGCCGGTCGTCAGCCAGCAGCGTAGAAACCTGCCGACGGGCCCCGCGTCCTCTTTCCAGCGAGTAGAAGAAGCGGGAGCCGCGGTCCATGTCCGTTAGGAGACGGATCCGTGACCTCACGTCCTCGCCGCTGGACCCGGCGAGTTGCAGGCCCCGCAGTGCGCCCCTCTTCTCCCTGTACACCAGCCCCAGGGCCGGGCCTCATCGGGCTGAGCGAGACGTGACTCCAGATCGAGGAGTTCCTCAGCCAGGTTGGCGATCGTGGAGTTCCGCCCCGCCAGAGACCCCTTCGTGTACCCCTGACAGACGGCACGGATCTGGGCCTTGCCCACATCCCACCGTAGCCTCAAGGAGGGGAACCCACCCCGCTTCCTTCTCCAGCCGGCCCAGAAACGGCAGAACCAGTCCAGGAACCGCTCGTCCTCCAGCAGCAGGTTGTTAAAGTGCGAGTACGCGGACCGTGTCTGAGCGCTGGACGGGGTGAGACCCGCCCACACCAGGTGGTGATCCGAGCTCGGCACCTGCTCCATGGAGGCCTTCGGAACGCTGGGCAAGTCCGTCTTGGAAATGTATAGACGGTCGATGCTGGACGCTCCGAACGGGGGCCGCACAGAGGTGCGCACCCGCAATTCAGGATGGAGAGTCCGCCAGACATCCACCAAGTCAAAGGACCTAACCAGGTCCCTCAACTTCACCACCGCCGCCGGGCCGTGCTGGACTCCGATGCGGTCCTTGTCCTGGAGGGTGCAATTAAAATCCCCTCCGAGGACGATGCACTCTGTTTTTGAAAACTCACCACTATTCTCAGAATTCCCCCAATACCAAAAATGGCCGAGATTCTAAATGGTGATCAGGATTCTCACTCCCGATTCCGATGCAAGGTTCAGTGGGTGCTATTCAGGTCAAACTATATTTTCAAGTTATCCCCCGGTATAACCCATACCTTCACCGAAGATTTCATCTACTTACCACTTAGTAGCATCGATCCTGGGTCGCGCATTGCTAAGTAAGTAAAGTAGACTTTGGAATAACCACTATTTCAGGTTAAATTAAGTTATTTTATGATTATATTTTTTCTTTTAAAAGCTGCAAATACTTTCTTTACAGAAAGGAAAAAGACCTTGCTTCTGGGTCCTTCTGGGTGGTTGAAGGGACCTTCAGGCCCACCTTGACAATCAATCTTCTTTTTAAAGTCTGGTCTTCTTTAGATGTAATCGCTGATGAGCTCGGTTGCTGTGTCCTGTCTTTCCCATGTACCGAGCTGTGAGAGCTGAATCTGCTGGCTATCTCTGAGCTGCTTGTTCTTCTCTGCTTCTCTCTCTCCCTCCCTCTGAGTTCCGATTCTGGTTCTGGTAGTTCCTGCCCTGGTCTCTGGGTTTACATATTTTTCTAACAGTTATCTAGTTTTTATGACTATATCGTAAAGTAACTTATTTCACTGTGATTGTAAAAAGTATCTTTGATCTAAACTTTCTAATCCAACTAAGTATTCATTTTGACATAACTGCATCTCATAGATCTGATTACAGTGTTTCCTTTGTGATGATCAAAATGCTTTGGTTTCAAGAGGTGTTACTTTTAATTCCTGTCATTTCTGTAGTTTTATTTTCCAATTGTGTCCTCAGCTCGTAATTGTGACTTTGATTTTGGCTTTGAATTATGTTTCTCCTAGACTGATAGTCTCCAGCTTTCTTTAATTTACCTGGTTTAGCAAATTTTCACACCTAGAATTATCACCAAATGCAACTGAACCTCATCCTTTTTTCTAGCTGCTAACTAAGACAGATACTTTCAATGAAGGTGTGGGCCATTGTTTTTGGCTTCATTCAAAATCCTGTTTGTGTTGTTTGCTAAGCCTGCTTGACCAAGTCTATCTGCATTTTACAATCCTCTCCTGGCAGCTGCTGTTAACCCTTTGTGGGATCTTTCCCTGTATCCTCTCATGTTTCTCCCAGACCAGATATTGCCAGACTTCCATGTTTCAAATGACACATCTTTCCATATTTTCAATAACACCCCGTCTTGACATTTGAAACAAACTGTATCATTTGATCAATTATCCCCCCATCTAATTGTACTGATGAACATTTATCCCCGACCTTTCTCATTTGTATGTCCATGTTTTGTGATTGTAAATTGTGCATCGTAACCAATTTGTAAATGTATCCATATCACAGACCAATGTCTTTTTTCGTTCTTTCCTCAAGTCCAATTACGGTGAACCATAGTAGTAGCCACTCAGGAAGGTAACACAATAGCTATATCCGTGTTCCACTACCTCCAAAGCAGTTTACTTCCTTGGGGTAGCAGCACCGTAGAAGCTTCCTCATGTCCCTTAGAAACAGCACACAACTCAGTCCATCAGTCACCAAAAAGGCCATTTGTCCATCACTGGCTGTTTCGTGTCCATTTTTCTGTCATCCAAATTGCTTACCGTTTCTCATTGGAATGGTAAATTATGACATCATGTACACCCACTGGTTCCCTCGCTTCATTAATTTACAAGGTTCAATTGATCCTGCTTCTAACCCTGACTTCCCCACATTAATGTCTAATATTGTTCTGAACCATGTATGTCTGCCATCCCCTGGTGTACATGAGGGAATATCTTTCCGACAAACTTCCTTCAAATCCCTTTCATCTGTTATCATTTCCCTTACAACATTTGCCGACAGTATTCGCAAAACCACATCGAACTGTCACTTTTTCCAAATAAATTCTCCCTATTGTTAAATACACAGTAAAAAAAAAAATTAAGTCTTATCTTAACACATTACCCATCACCTAACTACACAAATAGACCGTGCGTTACAACTTTACATAATTGCAACTATTATCACAATTTCAAGACGAAAAATAAAGTACAATATCGACACATCCCTTCGTGGCTTTGGAACTAATAGTCACTACATACTAACTATGGCGTGTTAACAGCATCAATATTATTTGTGATGTTCTATGCAGTTAAATCAAGAAAGCACACTAAACTACCACTATTCCCCCTCTATTAAAACATTCAGACAGTTTCGAAATGCTGATCAAGTTCTCTAACGGCACACATACCCCCATTATCATACATACATAACAGTGCTAACAATTGACATGACATTTCTTCCTTAATAATGTTTACAGCTCGACAATGCAATATTGTTTGCTGCATTGGTAATAATTTTCCCCCCTTGGCATCAAGCTCCAAAAATTCTTAAACTATTGTCGTTTATCATATTGGGGTTCCTCGTCAGTCGCTGCTGTCTGCCGAGACCCTTAATAACTCCACCACATAGTACATACCCCATGGAGACTGCAGATCATCCATCAGCTGATGTCCAGTTAGAGATGTCTGACCGGAGGGTTCACTGTTCAGTAATAATTTGAGATTTTGATGTGTTTCCAACCCGTAAAGTTTTCCTACGGGCTCTATCATTTAATTCCCTCAAGTATGTAGGCGATTGTATCATTAGTTCCCCCCCCCCCTCCCCCCCCCCCCCCCCCCCCGCCCCAATCCTGTCTAAAACATTCCTTTCTGGAGTGCAGTTCTCTTCCTTCTTGTGAACTGGTTTGTCTGTTATTTACTTTTTCCATCTGAAAAATCAAATGAGCAGGTCAAGGGTTCAGAGGGCCCTATTCTTTAATTTGTACTTTCTATCTTTGTTTGAACACTCCCGAAGTGCCCTCTCCAGGACTTCCGGATTCCTTTTGTTACCATTTCTTTTGTCTCTTTTTTTTTTTAACTCGTATTTTTTTCCTTATCATTGATGTACATCACACAATGAAGGCCTGTTAAGCCTCCTCCTTCTGTCATTGCACCCCTGAGTGAGATTCGAAGAATCTCAAACTCCTCCCCTTTTACTCACTCTGATCCAATCTGTCGAAACCTTACCCTGATACATTCCTGATATTGCTACTGCATTTACTTCACTTACTTTATTTTGATTACGGCCGGATTTTTATGAAGGTAAGTTCCAAACATGACATTTTAACTTCATGATCTGTCCAATCAATGCTGCGAACAGGTTTTAATTCACTGTCTTCCCACCAATTGGGTCATGTGTTTTAATTGTGATACAATTTATTTTGCTCCAGACACCATGCTTCGCTAAGTCAACTGTATGTTCACCCAGATTCTGAACAAACTTGTCTTCACATTTTACAGCTTCACTGATTATTTTCCCTGCAGTTTTAGTTGGTAGCTTCACCCAAACTTCCTCTGTGTTATCAATTGTTTGAATATCTTAATTTTACCTGCATCTATTTTTATCAAATCTTTTCCTGCCATCAGATTCCCTTTTCCTTATACTGCAAGTAATTCTCTTAATCTAACTTTTGATCCAAAATCTTTATTCTCCAAAGCTCCTTCTTCAATGTATTTAACATTCTAAACATGATTATTTTTGCTGGTGACATTCCTGAGTTGATCGGGCACTAGGACCCTGTGGAGCTATGCAGTGTCAATTTCAACGCTCAGTTTCAAAGGCTGCAAACAGCTGACTGCTGCCCAGTACAGACTCTTTATCTGTTTATTCTGAGACCAATTTAACTCTGAACATACTGATTTATCACCTCATAATACTGATCACATTTCTACCTGCCATTTATAACTTTTAATTGAAGTGAAACTCGGTTTTGCAAAATACAACATTTTTTAAAAATACAAACACCAAAGGGAATTCACAATTCCGTATTAGACATACACACACTCATTCATCCGCTCAGATCTTGGACCTCTACTTTGTAGGGTTTCACAAACCCTTATTGAACACGCACGAACGTTTATACACTGAGATCTTGGACCTCTGTCCAGTGGGGTTTTAGTTACTTTTAACAACAATTGAGACCCCTCCATGCTGATAAAGTTTGACTTATGCAGGAGTTTTTTGCCTCTATTAATTTCTCCCACTCTGGTTCATTGCTTCAACCGTGTTTCACAGCAAGAGGATTATTCTAATTGTCATTTTTCGGAATTCTAAGTTCTGTTCCTGGTTGTCCCTTTCAGTTGCAATCTGAAATTAAGGATAGGTGCCCTTTCTGGGCCCTACCCAAGGCTAACTAAGGCACTATCTTCCTGTTTTTAGCTAAGGGTCGATTGGTTATTGGTCTCTAAAGATTCTAGGCGTCCTCTATTTCTTTAGGATTTACCCTCACAATCTGCCTTACTCGAAGGATGATTTATTTTTTGACCTCCTTTTACCAGTAATGGATGCAAGATTTTTAGTGCTGTCACCAAGATATCTTGCAGACTTTTTCTCAGGGTCAGCATCTGCTAATTTGCTGATTTCACACCCAACCTGAGTTTTATGTCCCCTCGATCCACAGAATATCCTTACAGAAATCAATCACATGACTTTCCAGACTAAACTCGGCAGGTAAAGTCTGACTCACAATAGACCAGAAACTTCTAATATTCCAACCGTTTGTTGGGAACTAGAAACTTCTAATATTCGAGCCCCCTCTGCTGATTTAGAAACTTCTACTGTTCTAGCCTCGTTTTACCTAGAAACTTCTAATATTCTAGGTCTCCACGCTGGATGCCATGGAGAAAGCAAAACAGCCGGCTGGGCGCAATTCTCACGGTGTTAACACGACGGCTGCCATGTGGAAAATAAAGCAACCCATTCGGTGTAATTGGCAGGGTTTTAATTAAAACGTTGGGCGCCATGTTTTTGAAAACTCACCACTATTCTTAGAAGTCCCCCTATACCAAAAAGGGGCGACATTCTAAATGGTGATCAGGGATTCTCACTCCCCGACTCCGATGCAAGCTTCAGTGGGTGCTATTCAGGTCAAACTATGTTTTTTAGTTATCCCCCGGTATAACTCATGCCTTCGCCGAAGATTTCATATACTTACCACTGAGTAGCATCGATCCTGGGTCCCGCATTGCTAAGTAAGTAAAGTAGACTTTGGAATAACCACTATTTCAGGTTAAATTAAGTTATTTTATTATTATATTTTTTCTTTTAAAAGCTGCAAATACTTTCTTTACAGAAAGGAAAAAGACCTTGCTTCTGGGTCCTTCTGGGTGGTTGAAGGGGCCTTCAGGCCCACCTTGACAATCAATCTTCTTTATAAAGTCTGGTCTTCTTTAGATGTAATCGCTGATGAGCTCGGTTGCTGTGTCCTGTCTTTCCCATGTACCGAGCTGTGAGAGCTGGCTCTGCTGGCTATCTCTGAGCTGACATAGAGCTGACTTTAAATTCTAGTCTTCCTGAGATGTATTAGCTGTTTTAGCTCGGCTGCTATGCCTTGTCTTTCCCATGGCCGAGCTGACTGTAATCTGACTCTGAGCTGCATGTTTCTTCTCTGCTTCTCTCTCTCCCTCCCTCTGAGTTCTGGTTCTGGTTCTGGTAGTTCCTGCCCTGGTCTCTGGGTTTATATATTTTTCTAACAGTTATCTAGCTTTTATGAT
Organism: Scyliorhinus torazame; assembly: GCF_047496885.1. Taxonomy (NCBI): domain Eukaryota; kingdom Metazoa; phylum Chordata; class Chondrichthyes; order Carcharhiniformes; family Scyliorhinidae; genus Scyliorhinus; species Scyliorhinus torazame. The sequence goes on along the minus strand of NW_027307762.1, from coordinate 852,752 downwards.
TTTATTGTAAAGTAACTTATTTCACTTTGATTGTAAAAAGTATCTTTGATCTAAACTTTCTAATCCAACTACGTATTCATTTTGACATAACTTCATCTCATAGATCTGATTACAGTGTTTCCTGTGTGATGATCAAAATGCTTTGGTTTCAAGAGGTGTTACTTTTAATTCCTGTCATTTCTGTAGTTTTATTTTCCAATTGTGTCCTCAGCTCATAATTTTGACTTTGATTTTGGCTTTGAATTATGTTTCTCGTAGACTGATAGTCTCCAGCTTTCTTTAATTTACCTGGTTTAGCAAATTTTCACACCTAGAATTATCACCAAATTCAACTGAACCTCATCCTTTTTTCCAGCTGCTAACTAAGACAGTTACTTTCAATGAAGGTGTGGGCCATTGTTTTTGGCTTCATTCAAAATCCTGTTTGTCTTGTTTGCTGAGCCTGCTTGAGCAAGGCTATCTGCATTTTACAATCCTCTCCTGGCAGCTGCTGTTAACCCTTTGTGGGATCTTTCCCTGTATCCTCTCTTGCTTCTCTCAGACCAGATATTGCCAGACGTCCATGTTTCAAATGACACATCTTTCCATATTTTCAATAACAACTCTCCCACCGGGATGGTGCCGAGAAGAGTGGACACCTTTTGGAAGAAAGCCGCCTGCTGCGGTCCGGCCACGGGAGCGGATACATTTACAAAGTGAATCACCGCTGCCCCGAAACGGGCCTTTAGGTGCAGCAGACGGCCTGGCACCGGCTCCTTGACCCCCAAGATCTCCGGCTGAAAATGTGGAGCCAACAAGATAGCCACCCCGCCCGAACGTGGGGCCAGGTGACTCATGAAGACTCCTCCTTGCCCCTCCAGGGTCCACTGAGGTTCGTCACCCGGATGGCCTGGGTTTCCTGCAGGAAGCACACCCCGTACTTTCCGTCCCGGAGGATAGACAGGAACTGGAGACGGTGGTGCGCGTGGCTGCTGCCGTTGATGTTGAGGCTGGCCATGGTTACCTCCATGTCAGCAGCAATAGTTATCCATCACCTTCAGTGCTCAGAGTGGGGGTACCGCCCCCTCCACTCCCTCAGGAGTCCCACAAGGAACTGAGCAGCTTGGCGCTGCTCCTCCTGGTCTTGATCGAACTCCCGGGCCTCTCTGACATAGGCCGGGGCGGAGCCAAGGAGCAGCCCCAGGTTTCCCCAGCTGCCCAGGGCCAGCCGCACACAGTCCGGGTGACCATGGTGCGTTCCCAGAAATGTCCGGAGTTCCCCAGGGGGGACGAGGGTAGACTCGGTGCCGGGTGTGAGGGTGCCCTCTGCCTCGCTGCAGAGCGTGTCTAAATCCTCCTCCTCACCCGCCACCGAGCAGCCTTCCTCCTCCGAACGGTCACCTCCCGAGCTCGAGTCCCCCGCCACATGGAGAGTGGGCGGCACGGGCCCACCGGCTAACCCTTGGCCCGAGTCAACCCCACCCCCCAGGGTCGTCCTCAGGCAGGTCCCTCGCAGGCTCCTCCCGCGGCTCAGGGCCCGTGGACGGCGCCCCCACCCGCGCCAGCGAGTCCGAGACCTCGCAGAGGCCCCCCGGAAACATGTCCGGGTTGAAAACAGGGCTCTCCGGCGTCGCCCGCCCGGGTGTAGAGGGCGGGGAGCCTTCCCCGTCCTCCCCCGTCCACGGCCCACAGTGGCACGATGAGCGGTCGCTGCTGCTGCCGGCCCCCGGCGATGGTGAAGAGGAGGCGTCCGGGGAGGAAACTTGCACCGGGCGGGACGGGCCCCCAGGGGCTTCGACTCCGCTCGACCCCGGGTCCTCCTGCTCGGGGGGCGACAGCAGCTCGAGTGGCTCGGGGGCCTCGGAGGCCCCCCCCCCCCGGCCTTGCTTCTCTTCATTGTGTGCCCCGGGCCAGGCGTCAGGGGGATGGGCACCAACACGGGAGAGATGGGGCAGGAGGAGCTCGGTGGGGAGGGAGGGCGGGACGTTTGATAGAACAACACGTTCTGCGGTGGCCTCCAGCGGCTCCACCGCCACGTGTGTCCCGCCCACCGTGAGCACCCTTTCCAGGGCTCGGTGGGCCGCCTGCTCGGCCCGCAGGAAGAACCCGGCCTTGCCGTACATCCGCGAGGCGGCTACGATGGCCGAGGGGCCGACAGCCCCGCCCATCGCACGGGTGCCCGCCTCAATGGTCATGGTAGGGTGGGCATAGCACTTCACCCCCAGCTGCCGCGTGAGCAGGCGGGAGGGCGAGGGCACCGCGGGGGCAGCGGAGCGACGGGAGGCTGTCGCCCCCACATAATGTCTTGTCCGCCCTGCCCCCGGCAGTGGAGGATGCCCCCGAGGTGCTGGCCAGAGGGTGGGAGGGCAGGAGGCCGGGCCTGCAGCCCTGGATGGTCCCAGTCCCACCTCAGGCAGAGGGGTGGGAGGACAGGAGGCCGGGCCTGCAGCCCTGGATGGTCCCGCTCCCACCTCAGGCAGAGGGGTGGGAGGACAGGAGGCTGGGCCTGCAGCTTGGATGCTCCCACTCCCACCTCAGGCAGAGGGGTGGGAGGACAGGAGGCCGGGCCTGCAGCCCTGGATGGTCCCAGTCCCACCTCAGGCAGAGGGGTGGGAGGACAGGAGGACGGGCCTGCAGCCCTGGATGCTCCCAGTCCCACCTCAGGCAGAGGGGTGGGAGGACAGGAGGCCGGGCCTGCAGCCCTGGATGGTCCCACTCCCACCTCAGGCAGAGGGGTGGGAGGACAGGAGGCCGGGCCTGCTGCCCTGGATGGTCCCACTCCCACCTCAGGCAGAGGGGTGGGAGGACAGGACGGGCCTGCAGCCCTGGATGGTCCCAGTCCCACCTCAGGCAGAGGGGTGGGAGGACAGGAGGCTGGGCCTGCAGCCCTGGATGCTCCCAGTCCCACCTCAGGCAGAGGGGTGGGAGGACAGGAGGCTGGGTCTGCAGCCCTGGATGGTCCCAGTCCCACCTCAGGCAGAGGGATGGGAGGACCGGAGGCCGGGCCTGCAGCCCTGGATGGTCCCGCTCCCACCTCAGGCAGAGGGGTGGGAGGACAGGAGGCCGGGCCTGCAGCCCTGGATGGTCCCACTCCCACCTCAGGCAGAGGGGTGATCAAACCGTGATCTTTATCAATGATGAGAAGGCAGAAACAGTGGAAGTTTAAACTGGACAGATATTTCACAGCTGGATTCACACAATACAGACAGCAATGTCTCGTAGATTGTGGAAGTGCCACAAATGTTGTCAAATGCAGGACGCGGGGTCCCTCAATGTTTCAATCTTGCTGAGAGACTGTCAGCCCACAGGGACAACATTTCTGTTTAATGGGACTGATGCACAAGTTAAAATAGTTCCGTTTCAAAGTTTAAAATAACCAGTCATTGCTCTGTGCAGCTTTCGGAATCTGTCAGTGGAATTTACTTCACACAGGCAAGTTTAACAAGTGAATGGGGAACTGATTAGAAGTTTTGATGGAGATATTCATGCATTATGGAAATGTGTGAGATCTATTTCGGGTTGGGAAATGGATTGAGGATCAAAGGAAGCAGTTGTTTTTTAACTACATTAGACTGAGAGCCTTGAAGATTCACAACTTCCATGTGCTGTGAGAAAGGATTGATTAACCAAGGCCTATTATTCAAATACTTCAGACAAGTGAATAAGCTACAGGAACATTGAATATACAGACAGAGACAAGCAGACACCTATAATCGGAGCTTAAACTTCACGTTTAAATGTGAAGGGCTGAAATAAACAAGAGTCCACCCTGGGATTCGGTGCAATTTAAGTTCTGCTTTTCCAAAAAATAAAAGTAACTATCTGCAATGAAAAATTCCTTGGACAGGACAGAGGGATTTTGACTCTGCATTTAACCCCAGACAGTATTTGGGTTGTGAGTGTTTGATGGGCAGTGTAGATGGAGCTTTACTCTGAAACACTGGAATTCAGTCTCAGGGCTGATTTAATCAAAATGCTTCAGAATACTAATTGACATTGTACATAGAATCATAGAATCATAGAATCATAGAAGTTTACAGCATGGAAACAGGCCCTTCGGCCCAACCAGTCCATGCCGCCCAGTTTTTACCATTAAGCTAGTCCCAGTTGCCCGCACTTGGCCCATAACCCTCTATACCCATCTTACCCATGTAACTATCTAAATGTTTTTTAAAAGACACAACTGTACCCGCCTCTACTACTACCTCTGGCAGCCCATTCCAGACACTCACTACCCTCTGAGTGAAGAAATTGCCCCTCTGGGCCCTTCTGAATCTCTCCCCTCTCACCTTAAACCTATGCCCTCTAGTTTTAGACTCCCCTACCTTTGGGAAAAGATGTTGACTATCTACCTTATCTATGCCCCTCATTATTTTATAGACCTCTATAAGATCACCCCTAAGCCTCCTACGCTCCAAGGAAAAAAGTCCCAGTCTATCCAGCCTCTCAAAAAGAACAAAGAACAAAGAAATGTACAGCACAGGAACAGGCCCTTCGGCCCTCCAAGCCCGTGCCGACCATGCTGCCCGACTAAACTACAATCTTCTACACTTCCTGGGTCCGTATCCTTCTATTCCCATCCTATTCATATATTTGTCAAGATGCCCCTTAAATGTCCCTATCGTCCCTGCTTCCACTACCTCCTCCGGTAGTGAGTTCCAGGCACCCACTACCCTCTGCGTAAAAAACTTGCCTCGTACACCTACTCCTTATAACTCAAACCATCAAGTCCCGGCAACATCCTAGTAAATCCTTTCTGCACTCTTTCCAGTTTAATAATATCCTTCCTATAATAGGGTGACCAGAACTGCACACAGTATTCCAAGTGTGGCCGTACCAGTGTCTTGTACAACTTCAACAAGACGTCCCAACTCCTGTATTCAATGTTCTGACCAATGAAACCAAGCATGCCGAATGCCTTCTTCACCACCCTGTCCACCTGCGACTCCACCTTCAAGGAGCTATGAACCTGTACTCCTAGATCTCTTTGTTCTATAACTCTCCCCAACGCCATACCATTAACTGAGTAGGTCCTGGCCTGATTCGATCTGCCAAAATGCATCACCTCACATTTATCTAAATTAAACTCCATCTGCCATTCGTCGGCCCACTGGCCTAATTGATCAAGATCCCGTTGCAATCCTAGATAACCTTCTTCACTATCCACTGTGCCACCAATCTTGGTGTCATCTGCAAACTTACTAACCATGCCTCCTAAATTCTCATCCAAATCATTAATATAAATCACAAATAACAGTGGACCCAGCACCGATCCCTGAAGCACACCACTGGTCACAGGCCTCCAGTTTGAAAAACAACCCTCTACAACCACCCTCTGCCTTCTGTCGTCCAGACAATTTTGAATCCAATTGGCAACCTCACCCTGGATCCCGTGAGCTTTAACCTTCTGCAACAACCTACCATGCGGTACCTTGTCAAAGGCTTTGCTAAAATCCATGTAGACAACGTCTACTGCACTGCCCTCATCTACCTTCTTGGTCACCCCCTCACAAAACTCAATCAAATTTGTGAGACATGATTTTCCACGCACAAAGCTATGCTGACTGCCCCGAATCAGTCCTTGCCTCTCTAAATGCTGGTAGATCCTGTCTCTCAGAATACCTTCTCGCAACTTACCTACTACAGACGTTAGGCTCACCGGTCTGTAGTTCCCAGGCTTTTCCCTGCTGCCCTTCTTAAACAAGGGCACAACATTCGCCACTCTCCAATCTTCAGGCACCTCACCTGTGGCTGCCGATGATTCAAATATCTCTGTTAGGGGACCCGCAATTTCCTCCCTAGCCTCCCACAACACCCTGGGATACATTTCATCAGGTCCCGGGGGTTTATCTACCTTGATGCGCTTTAAGACTTCCAGCACCTCCTCCTCTGTAATATGCACACTTCTCAAGACATTACTATTTATTTCCCCTAGTTTCCTAACATCCATGCCTTTCTCCACCGTGAATACCGATGAGAAATATTCATTCAGGATCTCACCCAACTCTTGTGGCTCTGCACATAGATGCCCTTGTTGATCCTTAAGAGGCCCTACTCTGTCCCTAGTTACTCTTTTCCCCTTTATGTATTTGTAGAATCTCTTTGGATTCTCCCTAGCATTATTTGCCAAAGCAATTTCATGTCCCCTTTTTGCCCTCCTGATTTCCCTCTTAACTCTATTTCGACAATCTCTATACTCTTCAAGGGATCCACTTGATCCCAGTTGCTTATGTACGTCATATGCCTCCTTCTTCTTTTGACCAGAGTCTCAATATCTCGAGTCATCCAGGGTTCCCTACTTCTACCAGCCTTACCCTTCACTCTAAAGGGAATGTGCTTACCCTGCACCCTGGTTAACACATTTTTAAAAGCCTCCCATTTACCAGCCGTCCCTTTGCCTGCCAACAGTCTCCCCCAATCTACCTCTGCAAGCTCCTGTCTGATACCATCAAAATTGGCCTTGCCCCAATTAAGAATTTTAACTCTTGGGCCAGACCTATCATTCTCCATAGCTATCTTAAAACTAACGGAGTTATGGTCACTTGTCCCAAAGTGATCCCTCACTAACACTTCTGTCACTTGCCCTTCCTTATTTCCCAAGACGAGGTCACGTTTTGCCCCCTCTCTAGTCGGTCCATCCACATACTGAATGAGAAATTCCTCCTGAATACACTCAACAAATTTCCCTCCATCCAAGCCCCTAATGCTATGGCTGTCCCAGTCAATGTTGGGAAAGTTAAAGTCCCCTACTACTACCACCCTATTATTCTTGCAGCTATCTGTAATCTCCTTACATATTTGCTCCTCAATTTCCCGCTGACTATTTGGGGGCCTGTAGTACAGTCCTACCAAGGTGATCTCTCCCTTCTTATTTTTCAGTTCCACCCATATAGACTCAGTGGGCGAACCCTCGGATATATCCCCTCTAAGTACTGCCGTGATGTTCTCCCTAATCAAAAACGCCACTCCCCCTCCTCTCTTACCTCCTGTTCTATCCTTTCTATAGCATCTGTACCCCGGAACATTGAGCTGCCAGTCCTGCCCCTCCCTTAGCCATGTTTCAGTCATAGCTATAATATCCCAGTCCCATGTGCCCGTCCATGCCCTGAGTTCATCCGCTTTGCCCATCAGGCCCCTTGCATTGAAATAAATGCAGTTTAATGTAGACCATCCTTGCTCTCTGCCCTGCTTTCTCAGGTCACGCTTTACACACTCTCCCTTCCTACCTTTTGTTTCCGTCCCCACTGACTTCCTACATCGGTTCCCATCCCCCTGCCACATTAGTTTAAACCCTCCCCAACTGCACTAGCAAACACCCCCCCGAGAACATTGGTTCCGGTCCCACCCAGATGCAGACCGTCCGATTTGTACAGGTGCCACCTTCCCCCAGAACCGGTCCCAATGTCCCAGGAATTTGAAACCCTCCCTCTTGCACCATCTCTCAAGCCACGTATTCATCCTAGCTATCCTGTCATTCCTACTCTGACTATCACGTGGCACTGGTAGCAATCCTGAGATTACTACCTTTGAGGTCCTACTTTTTAGTTTAACTCCTAACTCCCTAAATTCAGCTTGTAGGACCTCATCCCGTTTTTTACCTATATCGTTGGTGCCTATATGCACCACCCTCCCCCCCCCTCCCCCCCCAGAATGTCCTGCAGCCGCTCCGAGACAACCATGACCCTTGCACCAGGGAGGCAACATACAATCCTGGATTCTCGTTTGCGTCCACAGAAACGCCTGTCTATTCCCCTTACAATTGAATCCCCTATCACTATAGCTCTGCCACTCTTTTCCCCGCCCTTCTGTGCAGCAGAGCAAGCCACGGTGCCATGAACCTGGCTGCTGCTGCCTTCCCCTGGTGAACCAGCTCCCCCAACAGTTTCCAAACCGGTAAATCTGTTTTGGAGGGAGATGGCCGCAGGGGATCCCTGCACTGCCTTCCTACTCTTCCTCTGTCTGTTGGTCACCCTTTCCCTATCTGCCTCAGTAATTTTAATCTGCGGTGTGACCAACTCACTGAATGTGCTATCCACAACTTCCTCAGCATCGCGGATGCTCCAAAGTGAGTCCATCCGCAGCTCCAGAGCCGTCAAGCGGTCTAACAGGAGCTGCAGTTGGACACACTTCTTGCAGATGAAGGAGTCAGGGACACCAGAAGGGTCCCTGACTTGCCACATCTCACAAGAGGAGCATGACACAGGTCTGAGCTCTCCTGCCATGACTTAAACCTGAAGTTAAATTTGAACTACACTACACAGCTAAGAGAAAGTCAAAGAGAGAGAAATCACTTACCAGTCACAAGCCAATCACTTACCTGCTGGCTGTGATGTAATTGCTCCCGAGACTCCCTCACAGGTCTGCTTCTCTGTACCTCCTTAAGATGAGCACCAAATTCCCTTAACTAGTTAATTAATTTACTTAATTAATTGGATTTTTTCTTTTTTTTGGGGGGGGGGGGGGTGGAAACTTAACCCCAAACACCGAACTCCAAAAAAAACACAGCCCTCACTCCCCTCTTACCCGAACTCAGCCTTACCCAAACTCAGATACACTCAGTTTGCCTCCAGCACTCTGTTTCTATAGGCACTTCAGCCACACCCTTTGTATCCTTCCTGATTTACAGTCAGCCAATAGGCCTGCTCCCAAAACTGATCTCCCGAAACTAACAGCTGACCTGCAAGGTAAGGAAGTTGTTAAGCAGTACTTACCTCACCCACGCCGCGACCTTTTAAACTGTCCCCTCTGCCTCGCAGCTCCCGCGCTTTTTCAAACTCCCGCGCTGTTTCCAAGGTCCCGGCTCTCTCTCTCCCGAACTAACAGCTGACCTGCAAGGTAAGGAAGTTGTTAAGCAGTACTTACCTCACCCACGCCAGCACGATCCTTTAAAACAGAGATGTGGAGGAATTTATTCAGCCAGACGGTACTGAATCTGTGGAACTCTCTGTCACAGAAGGCTGTGGAGGCCAAATCACTGAGTGTCTTTAAGACAGAGACAGATAGGTTCTTGGTTAATAAGGAGATCAGGGGTTATGGGGAGAAGGAGTGAAGGAAAGAGAATGAAGATGAGAAACATATCAGCCATGATTGGCGGAGCAGGCTCGCTGGGCCGAGTGACCAAGTTCAGCTCCTGTGTCTTATGGTCTTATGGCCGTAAATGTCCAACTCGGTTTGAAATATGGCTTTGGGTGTCTGCCTCCATTATTTTTACAGAAAATGAGGTAATGAAAGGATGTGAGGAACAAGCGGGAAATGACATTGAGGCAGAAGCTGAGCAGTGATTAAATTGAATGGTGGAGGAGGTGTGAGTGACCGTGTAGTCTCCCCATGTTGCCATTTGTTATCAGTTCCGGCTCTGCATTACTCCTGATGAATGTAGCTGCATGATCATATACTTCAGTTACATCTTTCCCACAGATATTTATATTGTTCATGGAAACAGTTCATTTACATCCAGATTACCCAAAACTAATATCATCTTAAATGTGTGGAACGAATCTCACATCATCGTCTTTTATTCCCAATATCCCAGCCCCAGCCAATCCAATCATCCCGAAGGGAAAACTGCTTCTAAACGATTCACACAGCGAGTGGTTCTGATCTGGTCTGCAGGGCCTGGGACACTGGTGCCGGCAGATACAACAGTGGTTTCACAGGGAATGGTAGGAGTGACAGAAATCAAATGTACGTCTCCAGGGAAAGGGCGGTGCAGTGGGATTGAATCATCTGCTCATCTGTAGAGCCGCTGAGGTCAAACCGAATGAAATGAAACGGAATGAAATGAAATGAAAATCGCTTATTGTCACAAGTAGTCTTCAAATGAAGTTACTGTGAAAAGCCCCTAGTCGCCACATTCCGGCGCCTGTTCGGAGAGGCTGGTACAGGAATTGAACCGTGCTGCTGGCCTGCCTTGGTCTGCTTTAAAAGCCAGCGATTTATCCCAGTGTGCTAAACCAGCCCCAGGAATGACTGTCCTCCTTCGGGACTTCACGCATTTTAAAGGCTTTGGATGTGGTCTGGCTGTGAGATGATGGGACCAACACCTGCAGGTTCCCTCCAAGTTCCCCAGCACCGCGGGTATTCTCACTGTAATCCTTTCTATTCACTGTGTCCATGTGTGAACCCAGCGTCCGCTTTAGCTCACTGCTTACTTCACAGCATCAACTTCATTGTAAGTTCCAATCTGTCTGACGCTGGGCGCTGCCTGTGCTTTAATATTGAAAACATCTGTGTTGCTCCCAATAAAAGCAGACGCACATTTAATAATTAGAGGGAGGTCTATCTTTTTTCAGGTTGCTTTACAATTATGTTTAAAAGCGGCTGTGCCACATGTTTGCTTTCTGGCCTCTGACTGGGGAAAGACAAGTTCTATTCTAGCTCTGCACAATAACTGACCTATCACACTCTGTCAGTTATTCACAACTTAAATGGTGCAAAACTGCATGGAGGACATTTACTTCTGATCTGATTTTATAACTTAGGAACAAGTTTGTTTCCTCAGCAAATGTATTAATCCGGATTGCGTTTCCCCCTGATACCCAGTTCCACATATCTTTACGATAGTGACATTTAAGGGGCATCTTGACAAAAACATGAATAGCATGGGAATAGAAGGATACGGACCCAGGAAGTGTAGAAGATTGTAGTTTAGTCGGGCAGCATGGTCGGCACGGGCTTGGAGGGCCTGTTCCTGTGCTGTACATTTCTTTGTTCTTTGTTCTTTGTATCTCCAAGAGCACTCCCTCACACTCTATCTCTCCCTTGCACTCTCTCCCTCCTCACCCTCACTCTCTCACACTATCCCTCTCTCACTCTCTCCCTCGCTCTCACACTCTCCCTCTCAACAATCCCTCCCACTCTCACACTGTCTCCCTCTCCCACACTGTCACCCACTCTCACACTCTCTCCCTCTCCCACACTGTCACCCACTCTCACGCTCTCTCCCGCGCTCACACTCTCTCCCTCTCAACAATCCCTCCCTCTCTCACATTCTCTCCCTCTCCCACACTGTCTCCCACTCTCACACTCTCTCCCTCTCTCACACTCTCTCCCTCTCAACAATCCCTCCCACTCTCACACTCTCTCCCTCTCCCATACTGTCACCCACTCTCACACTCTCTCCCTCTCTCACACTCTCTCCCTCTCTCACACTCTCTCCCTCTCCCATACTGTCACCCACTCTCACACTCTCTCCCTCTCTCACACTCTCTCCCTCGCTCACACTCTCTCCCTCTCTCACACTCTCTCCCTCTCTCACACTCTCTCCCTCTCAACAATCCCTCCCTCTCGCACACTCTATCCCCCTCCCACACTGTCTCCCTCTCTCACTCTCTCTCTCTCTCCCACACTCCCTTCCTCTCTCACAGTGTCTCACTCTCTCCCTCTCTCACACTCTCTCCCTCTCCCACACTGTCACCCACTCTCGCACTGTCTCCCTCTCCCACACTACCTCCCACTCTCACACTCCCTCCCTCTCCCACACTGTCACCCACTCTCACACTCTCTCCCTCTCCCACACTGCCTCCCACTTTCACACTCTCTCCCTCTCCCACACTGCCTCCCACTCTCACACTCTCTCCCTCTCCCACACTGTCACCCACTCACACACTCTCTCCCTCTCCCACACTGTCACCCACTCTTCCAGACTCTCTCCCTCTCTCACACTCTCTCCCTCGCTCCTTCTCTCTCCCTCTCAACAATCCCTCCCACTCTCACACTCTCTCCCTCTCTCACACTGTCTCCGTCTCTGACACTCTCTCCCTCTCCCACACTGTCTCCCTCTCTCACACTCTGTCCCTCTCTCACACTCTCTTCCTCTCCCACACTACCTCCCACTCTCACACTCTCTCCCTCTCTCACAGTCTCTCCCTCTCCCACACTGTCTCCCTCTCTCACACTCTCTCCCTCGCTCACACTCTCTCCCTCTCAACAATCCCTCCCACTCTCACACTCTCTCCCTCTCCCACACTGCCTCCCACTCTCTCACTCTCTCCCTCTCTCACACTCTCTCCCTCTCCCACACTGTCTCCCTCTCTCACACTCACTCCCTCGCTCACACTCTCTCCCTCTCAACAATCCCTCCCACTCTCACACTCTCTCGCTCTCCCACACTGCCTCCCACTCTCACACTCCCTCCCTCTCTCACACTCTCTCCCTCTCCCACACTGTCTCCCTCTCTCACCCTCTCTCCCTCTCTCACCCTCTTTCCCTCTCTCACACTCTCGCCCTCTCCCACACTCTCTCCCTCTCTCACACTCTCTCCCTCTCTCACACTCTCTCCCTCTCTCACACTCCCTCCCTCTCTCACAGTGTCTCACTCTCTCACACTCTCTCACCCTCCCTCTCTCACCCGCCCTTTCTCACACTTTCTCCCTCTCTCCCCCTCTCTCCCCCGATCCCCTTTCGCATTCTCTCTTTTGTACTCCCTCCCTCTCTAGCACTCTCACCCTCTCTCACGCTCTCCCCCTCACATTCTCTCCCTCTGACACATTCTCTACCTCAGTCACCCTCCCTCACTCCCACTGTCTCCCACTTTGTCTCCCTCTCAGACTCTCTGCCTCTCTCACACTCTCTCCCTGTCTAACACAATCTACCTGTCTCACTCACTCTCCCTTCCTCACACTCTCTCCCTCTCTCACCCTCCATCTCTCACAATCCCTCCATCTCTCACACTCCCTCTCTCAAATTCCTGCCTCTCACATACTTTCTTCTTCATTGATACTCACTCCCACTCTCCCACACTCTCTAGCAGATTTTCCTTGCCTCACACTTACCTCTCTCTCACATTCTGTCCTTCTCTCTCACTCTCCCCCTCCCTCTCTCTCTCTGCTCCATGCCTCCCTCCCTCCCTCTCTCACATCTCCGTTAGACACTTTCACACTCTGTCCCTCTCTCTCTCCATCCCTATATCTCACTCCCACCATGCCTCCCTCCCTCTCACAAAATTCCCTCAATGACACTTTCTCTCACACTATCTCCCTCTCCCACACTGCCTCCCACTTTCACACTCTCTCCCTCTCCCACACTGCCTCCCACTCTCACACTCTCTCCCTCTCCCACACTGTCACCCACTCACACACTCTCTCCCTCTCCCACACTGTCACCCACTCTTCCAGACTCTCTCCCTCTCTCACACTCTCTCCCTCGCTCCCTCTCTCTCCCTCTCAACAATCCCTCCCACTCTCACACTCTCTCCCTCTCTCACACTGTCTCCGTCTCTGACACTCTCTCCCTCTCCCACACTGTCTCCCTCTCTCACACTCTGTCCCTCTCTCACACTCTCTTCCTCTCCCACACTACCTCCCACTCTCACACTCTCTCCCTCTCTCACAGTCTCTCCCTCTCCCACACTGTCTCCCTCTCTCACACTCTCTCCCTCGCTCACACTCTCTCCCTCTCAACAATCCCTCCCACTCTCACACTCTCTCCCTCTCCCACACTGCCTCCCACTCTCTCACTCTCTCCCTCTCTCACACTCTCTCCCTCTCCCACACTGTCTCCCTCTCTCACACTCACTCCCTCGCTCACACTCTCTCCCTCTCAACAATCCCTCCCACTCTCACACTCTCTCGCTCTCCCACACTGCCTCCCACTCTCACACTCCCTCCCTCTCTCACACTCTCTCCCTCTCCCACACTGTCTCCCTCTCTCACCCTCTCTCCCTCTCTCACCCTCTTTCCCTCTCTCACACTCTCGCCCTCTCCCACACTCTCTCCCTCTCTCACACTCTCTCCCTCTCTCACACTCTCTCCCTCTCTCACACTCCCTCCCTCTCTCACAGTGTCTCACTCTCTCACACTCTCTCACCCTCCCTCTCTCACCCGCCCTTTCTCACACTTTCTCCCTCTCTCCCCCTCTCTCCCCCGATCCCCTTTCGCATTCTCTCTTTTGTACTCCCTCCCTCTCTAGCACTCTCACCCTCTCTCACGCTCTCCCCCTCACATTCTCTCCCTCTGACACATTCTCTACCTCAGTCACCCTCCCTCTCTCCCACTGTCTCCCACTTTGTCTCCCTCTCAGACTCTCTGCCTCTCTCACACTCTCTCCCTGTCTAACACAATCTACCTGTCTCACTCACTCTCCCTTCCTCACACTCTCTCCCTCTCTCACCCTCCATCTCTCACAATCCCTCCATCTCTCACACTCCCTCTCTCAAATTCCTGCCTCTCACATACTTTCTTCTTCATTGATACTCACTCCCACTCTCCCACAATCTCTAGCAGATTTCCCTTGCCTCACACTTACCTCTCTCTCACATTCTGTCCTTCTCTCTCACTCTCCCCCTCCCTCTCTCTCTCTGCTCCATGCCTCCCTCCCTCCCTCTCTCACATCTCCGTTGGACACTTTCACACTCTGTCCCTCTCTCTCTCCATCCCTATATCTCACTCCCACCATGCCTCCCTCCCTCTCACAAAATTCCCTCAATGACACTTTCTCTCACACTCTTTCCCTCTCTCACACTTTCTCTCACTCTCTATCCCTCTCTCACAATTTCTCTCACACTCTTCCCCTCTCTCACAATTTCTCTCACATTCTTTCCCTCTCTCACAATTTATCTTACTCTCTCTCCCTCTCTCACAATTTTTCTCACTCTCTTTCCCTCTCTCACAAGTTCTCTCACTCTCTTTCTCTCTCTCACAATTTCTCTCTCAATCTTTCCCTCTCTCACACTTTCCCTCTCTCACACTTTTTCTCACTCTCATTCCCTCCCTCAAGTTCTCTCACTCTCTTTCCCTCTCTCACAATTTCCCTCACACTCTTCCTCTCTCTCTCACACGTTCTCTCTCATTCTTTCCCTCTCTCACACTTCTTCTCACTCTCTTTCCCTCTCTCTCAATTTCTCTGACTCTCTTTCAATCTCTCACACTTTGTCGTAAACTCTTTCTCTCTCTCACACTTTCTCTCATACTCCTTCCCTCTCTCACACTTTCCGTCTCTCACACTTTCTCTCACACTTTCCCTCTCTCACACTTTCTCTGACTCTCTTTCCCTCTCTCACACTTTCTCTCACACTCTTTCCCTCTCTCACACTTTCTCTCACACTCTTTCCCTCTATTACACTTTCGCTCACTCTCTTTCCCTCTCTCACACTTTCTCTCACACTCTTTCCCTCTATCACACTTTCTCTCACTCTCTTTCCCTCTATCACACTTTCCCTCACAATCTTTCCCTCTCCCGCTCCCTCAGTCACTCAGTCGCTCTCTCCTGTACTTATGTCTAAGATTATGTGAGTATTTAATACACCATCCTTCTCACCCAATCTGCCTCCCTCAGCCACTCAGCCTCTCCACTCTCTGCTTCCCTTTCTCTCAGACAATCCACCTCTTTCTCCTGTTTTATCCTTTATTTCTCCACCCTCTTTCTCTCCCAATATCTCTCCTCACACCCTCTTTCTCTCTCACCCTGTCTTCTATCAGCACATCTCACAGACCAGTTCTCTCTTCCTCCACATCTCACCCCGCCTCTCTCCCAGTTGAAGTGTGTGTATCAGATGGAGGCCGGTGTCAGTTAGAGACGGGGTACTAGTTTTCACTGCTGACTATGTATTAATGCTGCTCTCTGAGGTGATGAGTTTGTTGCTGCTGCAGCCTCTGAGTTTTCTGAGGTTCCAATGATTCTAAATATTTTCTTAGTTTGAGGGGCTGAATCAGATTTAGATATGGGATCACATACTTTGCACTTTAAATAGTTCCAGAATTTGGAGACATTGAAATGTTCTACTTATGCTCAAACAGAAACTACTGAAATAAAATAAAGGAATGGTCACAGTTACAGAGACAGCTACACCCCAGAGTGCAGTGGAACCACCCAGAGAAACACACTGACAATTGGAACTGAATCACTGAATAGTCACAGTTACGGAGGCAGCTGCACCCCAGAGTGCAGTGGAACCACCCAGAGAAACACACTGACAATTGGAACTGAATCACTGAATGGTCACAGTTACAGAGGGAGCTACACCCCAGAGTTCAGTGGACCCACCCAGAGAAACACACTGACAATTGGAACTGAATCACTGAATGGGCAGAGTTACAGGGGCAGCTACACCCCAGAGTGCAGTGGACCCACCCAGAGAAACACACTGACAATTGGAGCTGGATCACTGAATGGTCACAGTGGAGTGAGGGATATCACTGAAACAATGTGAGATGTAGAGATGGGACTGATGGTGTCTGAGTGGACAGCATCCTTTCTGTTAATGTTAGTTGAACAATGTGATCAACACCGTCCAGTGTTTGCAAAGAGGTCACTCACTCACAAAAATAATATTTGCTTTCACTGAACACAATATCGTAATCTGTTTGTTCACATCTTGAAAAATAAGTTAAACGATGTCACAACCTCAATATCCCTGAGGTGGTTCCACAGGGTATTAATTAAAAGCTTGGAGAATATATAACCTCAGAGTTTTAGACAGAGAGATTGCCAATCGCAGGAAGGGACACATCACTTCACACTGAAAATGCTTTATCCAATTGATATTGCTGAGAAAGTATTCTACCCAATCCTGGCTATTGTCGGTATTCCTGGTAAGTGACCATCACCATTGAAGTTGTGTAAATCTGTGTGTGAGCGGCTCTCTGATTTTAAACTGGGACTGAAAATATCTGATCCTGATCTCGTGCTCACTGTTATATCGACACCTGGTCAACGATATCATTGTCAAATGTCTTTAAGCATGTCAATGGTTTGAATCCCTTTCATCAACTCACAATAAACCTCTGTTTGTAACTCACTAGATCTCTGACCGGTGAAGTTATTATATTGAGTGGAATCTTGTATAATGTTAGATTGGATGCCAGTAAAGGCAATCTCTCTGAAGGGAGGTTTAGGAGGAGAAAGAATTAAATCACACTGACTGCGGGCACTGTCAGTGTAGAATTGTGCTGACTGTGGGTCACTATCAGAGTGGAATATCTGACAGCGGTGAACAAGGATTACTGGAAGTATCTGTCAGTGCAGAATTGTACTGACTGTGGGTCCCACGCCAGAGTGGAATATCTGACAGCAGTGAACAAGGATTACTGGAAGTATCTGTCAGTGCAGAATTGTACTGACTGTGGGTCCCACACCAGAGTGGAATATCTGACAGCGGTGAACAAGGATTACTGGAAGTATCTGTCAGTGTGGAATTGTACTGACTGTGGGTCACTATCCAGAGTGGAATATCTGACAGCGGTGAACAAGGATTACTGGAAGTATGTGTCAGTGTAGAATTGTACTGACTGTGGGTCCCACACCAGAGTGGAATATCTGACAGCAGTGAAGAAGGATTACTGGAAATGTCTGTCAGTGTAGAATTGTACTGACTGTGGGTCACTATCAGAGTGGAATATCTGACGGCGGTGAACAAGGATTACTGGAAGTGTCTGTCAGTGTGGAATTGTACTGAGTGTGGGTCTCTCACCAGAGTGGAATATCTGACAGCAGTGAAGAAGGATTACTGGAAATGTCTGTCAGTGTAGAATTGTACTGACTGTGGGTCTCTCACCAGAGTGGAATATCTGACAGCAGTGAACAAGGATTACTGGAAGTATCTGTCAGTGTAGAATTGTACTGACTGTGGGTCTCTCACCAGAGTGGAATATCTGATCCAATTATCTATCTATTACTGGGACTATCTGTCCGTGTGGAATTGTACTGTGTGTGGGTCAGTAACTGGACTGAAATTAGTTGGTTCTATTTTGAAATGATGTATTTTATTGGGGAGTGGTCGCTCCATTCTGTGCAGTTCTCTCTGTGTGTTTTAACTTTGGAATAGGTTGAAAACAGGAAGAGTTTGGCTGTGTTTTGAAGATGTTTGATATTTATTGTATGAAGTGAAATGTCTCTATCTCTGTTTTCTATTGACCTTCTCTAACAGGAACAGATATCACCCACACTCTAATGTTTCAGAAAACCCACAGCAATGCAGCATTCCAATAGGTTTTGTGATACTTTCTCATTCCTATTCATCCTGAAATTAACTCACAAGTTTGATCAATTTTTATGGGTGTTTTTAAACTGTCTTTCTGCTTCACACGATTTGTGAATCTATTCACCTGAAGCCAGAAACCCCTCCAGTCCATTCACACACTTGTTTTCCAAGGAGCGATTGGGGGACTTATTGTTCTGAACAAAATGCAGCAGCGGGCACTGATCTGTCGGGACATTAATGTCCCATCAAAATACCCAATTTGAAAATTTATAATGAATGATGATGTGTGCCTGTAATTAGTTGTATTCTGCCTCTGTATTCACTATCACTCCCAATTTGATTTTGTCTGTAAATTATGTAATTATCATTCTGCTTCCCGATCCCATATTGTTGATGGGAATGGTGAAGGAGAGTGATCCCAGTGCTGATCCTTGTGGAACACCACTTCCCACCTTCCACCAATCAGCCTAAATCCCTTTAACTCCTCTCCCTGTTTTCTGTGTGTGTCGCTAGCATGTGTCCATCCTGCTGCTGTGTCCCCTAACTCCACTGGCTCTGAGATTACCCATCAGTCTGTTATGTCGGATCTTACTGACGGCCTTTAGAAAATCAAATTGTTTAACATCCATCATACTACTCAGATCTATTATTTCTGGTAGTTATTGCAATAATTGGATGAAATGTGTCAGGAAGAATGTTGACTTTGGAATATGTGCCGGCTATTTAGTGTACTCTGTGTTACTGGATTTCTTTCAACTCAGACTTCTAATTCAATGCTTCCAACTGTTGACATTGTGACTGGAAGATTTGATTATATTCTGTTCTAAATTGAAGAATAACAGAGGCCGACTTCTGCTTCTCAATTCTTTGGTAATTATTCTGATGGTGATCAGTGAATAGATAATATTGTCTCTGCTGTTTCTCACTGTCTATTTTATGAATATTTGTTGTGAAATCCATCCGCCTCCAGTGATCTCCCTCTACCTGGACCCCACCCTCTGGCCTCCTATCAGCTCTTGGTCTTTTCATTGAGATCTGTCAGTGCGACATCGACCGTCTCAATTTCTCTGTGCCTCTCACCAACTCTATCCTGACTCACTCTAAACTTGCTCCAATCCGCTATCGAATATCCAACCCTGGCCTGGTGATCTAAGCTGCTCACAAGGGTGGTGCCATTATTGTCTGGTGTCCTGACCTCTTCCTCACAGAGGCTGACCGTCCGCTCTCAGGCCCATCCTGGTACCTCCCCCTGGACCAGCAGCACACCACCAAACATCATGATATTGTTTCCAGGGCTTTCACTGACCTCGTTGACTCTGGATATCTTCTGTCCACAGTCTCAGAGATCAGAGTCCCACAATCCCACACATCCTGCATCAACCTCCCGCTTCTACCTCCTTCCCAAAATCCACAAACAGGAAAGTCCCAGTGCACCCATTATTTCGGCCTGTTCCAGCCCCACCAAGATCATTTCTTCCGACCTTGATTCCATCCGCTTTCCCTGTTCTGCCCCTTCCCAAAGACAGTGGTGTCACAGTGACACAGTGGTTTGCACTGCTGCCTCACAGCAGCAGGATCCCGAAATCAATTCCTACCTTGGGTGACTGTCTGTGTGGAGACTGTACTTTTTCTCCCTGTCTGTGTAGGTTTCCTCCGGGTCTCCGGTTACCTCCCATAGCCCAAAGATGTGCAGGTTAGGTGGATTGGCCATGCTAAATTACTCCGTAGTGTCCAAAAAGATGTGTAGGTTAGATTAAGGGGTTAATGAGATAGGCGGGGGAGTGAGCTTGGTTGAGGTTCTCTTTCAGAGGTTTGGTACAGTCTTAATGGGCCGAATGGCCTCCTTCTGCACTGTGGGGATGTTATGGTTCCTGATTCCTCTGGTGTCGTATGTCATATAAACAAGGTCCATTTCCCTGGCCCTAACCGCCTAATCTTCACAATGGACGTCCAATCCCTCTGCACCTCCGTTCCCCAACACGAGGGTTGTGTTCAGATCCTCATACCCTGCTTCCTGTAAAGACTGCATCTCATTCTCCCACTTTCTCCGCCTCCATCGCCTCTGATCTGATGCTGGCGTCTTCGAAAGTAGCCCCCCTGGCATGTCTGTCTTTTCCTTAACCGGGCCGTCCCCACCACCTTCCTTTGTTAACAGTGCTCTCAATCGTGTTCAATTCATTTCTCACACCTCTGTCCTCACACATCCCCCTCCCTCCCGGAAACATGATAGGGTTCCTCTCCTCACTTTCCACACCATCAGCCTTCTCATTGAAAGGAAAATCCTCCTCCATCTCTGCCAACTCCAGCATGATGTCACCACCAAACACATCTTCACCTCTCTCCAACCACCCCCCTCAATGTCTGCATTAGAACATAGAACATAGAACAATACAGCGCAGTACAGGCCCTTCGGCCCACGATGTTGCACCGAAACAAAAGCCATCTAACCTACACTATACCATTATCATCCATATGTTTATCCAATAAACTTTTAAATGCCCTCAATGTTGGCGAGTTCACTACTGTAGCAGGTAGGGCATTCCACGGCCTCACTACTCTTCCTCAGGTACCGCTCCCTCCCCCTTGTCCACTTCCCCCTCACACCCCACACCCCTTTCCCTTCCCCCAGCACCTTCCCCTGCAATCACAGACGGTGCAACAACTGTCCCTTTACCTCCTCCCGTGTCCCGGTTCTCAGCAGCAAACTCTCCTTTCTGGGGAAGCAGCGTTTCACTTCTGTGCCTTCAGTTTGTTCTCCTGTATTCGCTGCTGCCAATACCGTCTCCTCTACATTGGGGGGGGGGGGGGGGGACTAAACGCAGACTGGGAGGCTGCTTTGTGGAACACCTTCACTCAGCCCACAGCATGGCCCCAGCCTTCCTGTTGTGGCCATGTTAACTCAGCATCTTGCTCTCAGGCCCACATGTCTGTCCTTGGCCTGCTGCCAGAATGCAGTGAAGCCCAACGCAAGCTGGAGGAGCAACATCTCATCGTCCAATTTGGATGTTAGGTCCCGCAGGCTGTAACTTTAATTTAAACTACTTTATCCTGGGAACTTTCTCCTCCATCTTAACGCTCTTGTTTTGGAATGTTCCTACTTTTTTGACGAATGCAATGAGTCCGAATCTGGAGAGAGTCTATTCCGGCCAAGTGAACCCTGGGGAATGTCCAATGCCGGGGCGGGAATACTCCTGAGAAAAGCTTGGCAGGGATTGTTTTCAAACAGGGAGAGGATGGATTCCTGGGAACAGTGATGTTGGGATGTTCGAGACATGGCAATGGGGGATTCCCGGGAGCGGGTGCTTTACGAATGACTAAACCTGGGAGGGATGATCCCTCGGGATGTTCTGGAGACTGGACAGACTCTATTCTGGACAGGCTGGGCTGCACGGTAGCACACTGGTTGGCACAGTTGATTCACAGCTCCAGGGTCCCAGGTTCGATTCCCGGCTTGGGTCACTGTCTGTGCGGAGTCTGCACATCCTCCCCGTATCTGCGTGGGTTTCCTCTGGGTGCTCCGGTTTCCTCTCACAGTCCAAAGATATGCGGGTTAGGTGGATTGGCCAAGATAAATTGTGTTTAGTTTCCAAAATTTTGATGGGGTCACTGGGTTATGGGGGTGGGGTGGGCTGAACTGGTTTTCTCTTTCCAAGGGCCGGTGCAGAGTCGATGGGCCGAATGGCCTCCTTTTGCACTGTGCATTCTATATTTCTATTCCTCCCATGGTTATGAAGTGGGAAGGTCCCGCGTTTGTTTTATTTTTCCCATTGCTCGTGGAGTATTCAAATAAACCAGGAGTGGGGTCCAACCCCATCAGAAATCCAGTCCAGGGAACGGTCCAATCCAGGGTGTGGTCCAATAATTGAGCTGGGATGACAATCTCGGGTATGTTTGTATCCGGTTTGGGAAACCTGGCCGGCCTGAGTGAATCCTGTAAATCAGACTAAATGAGAAATGTAACCTCTCCCAAAGGTCTCTGAATTATAAACATTTTCCTACCACTGCCATCAAACTGACAGGGCTGCAATTCACACTTTCCCCCCATTCCCCACCTTTAACACTGGAGTTACATTTCCTACTCCCCTCTCTGCAATGTTAATCTCTGTGCCCACTCCTCTCCCCACACCCCCACCCACCCACTGTCCATTATATTGATGCTGCAATTGTGTCCTGGTTCAGACAGGGAGATTCATTACCCAGTAATTTCCCGCGTCTCTCCTTTCTCTCTCTGACAGTTAATATTCTGGGAATTGTGATTTTGTGTCGGGGGAAGTGTGGCCTCTCTACCTGCACCACTCGCTACCTGGTGGCCATGGCAACGGCGGATCTGCTGTTTATTATCACTCGTCCCATACTGAACATGATCAGTGTTTATTATTTCCCCTGGAGTTTCCTGGCCCTCACCCCTGTGTGTCGTGTTAACGGTGTCCTGCTCTATGCAGCCAGGGACTGTTCTGTCTGGTTCACCCTCACTTTCTCCTTTGATCGATTTGTGGCCATTCGCTGCCAGAAACTGAAAAGTAAATATTGCACCGGGAAAACTGCGGCTGTGGTTCTGTCCACAAGCGGCCTCCTGCTCTGTGTGAAAAACATCCCCGTGTACTTTACATTGGAACCTGGGAGGATAATCGACAATGTCCAGTGGGGCTGCGTCACAAAGAGCAGCGTTCTCACTGACCCGGGATGGGGTGGGTATCTCTGGTTTGATCAGGTTGTAACCCCATTGGTGCCGTTCTGCTCAATCCTGTTGACCAACGCTCTGACAGTCAGACACATTTTACTCAGCAGTCGGGTCCGGAAGACACTGAGGGCCCAGAGCCAGGGAGACAATCGCAGCGACCCAGAGATGGAGAGCAGAAGGAAGTCAATGATTTTACTCTTCAGCATCTCCGGAACGTTCATCCTCCTCTGGACCGTGTCTGTTATTAAATTTTTCTATATCGATGTGAGAGGATTATATTACATCACCCGTCCTCAATATAATTTACAACAAGTCGGATTTATGCTGATGGATTTAAATTGCTGCACAAACACATTTATTTATGTGGTGACTCAGTCCAGGTTCAGGGAGCAGATCAAGGTCGGGGTGAAATATCCGGTCACATCAATTATTAAATTAATGAGAAAATAAAACTGACTGAAAACCTCTCAGCCAATCAGGAGCTCCAGCCGCTGACTGACAGTCTCTCAGCCAATCAGGAGCTCCAGCCGCTGACTGAAACCACCTCAGCCAATCAGGACCCCCAGCCGCTGAGTAACAGCCTCTCAGCCAATCAGGAGCTCCAACCGCTGACTGACAGCCTCTCAGCCAATCAGGAGCTCCAGCCGCTGACTAACAGTCGCTCAGCCAATCAGGAGCTTCAGCCGCTAACTGACAGTCTCTCAGCCAATCAGGAGCTCCAGCCGCTAACTGACAGTCAATCAGCCAATCAGGAGCCCCAACCGCTGACTGTCAGCCTCTCAGCCAATCAGGAGATCCAGCCGCTGACTGACAGCCTCTCAGCCAATCAGGAGCTCCAGCCGCTGACTGACAGCCTCTCAGCCAATCAGGAGCTCTAGCCGCTGACTGACAGCCTCTCAGCCAATCAGGAGCTCTAGCCGCTGACTGACAGTCTCTCAGCCAATCAGGAGCTCCAGCCGCTGACTGACAGGCTCTCAGCCAATCAGGAGCTCCAGCCGCTGACTGACAGCCTCTCAGCCAATCAGGAGCTCCAGCCGCTGACTGACAGCCTCTCAGCCAATCAGGAGCTCCAGCCGCTGACTGACAGCCTCTCAGCCAATCAGGAGCTCTAGCCGCTGACTGACAGTCTCTCAGCCAATCAGGAGCTCCAGCCGCTGACTGACAGCCTCTCAGCCAATCAGGAGCTCCAGCCGCTGACTGACAGCCTCTCAGCCAATCAGGAGCTCCAGCCGCTGACTGACAGCCTCTCAGCCAATCAGGAGCTGGGTCTGGGGCGTGGGGAGAACTGACAGTGCTGGCTGTGTGGGGCGCACTGACAGTGTTGGCTGTGTGGGGGAGCACTGACAGTGCTGGCTGTGTGGGGCGCACTGACAGTGCTGGCTGTGTGGGGGAGCACTGACAGTGCTGGCTGTGCGGTGGGAGCACTGACAGTGCTGACTGTGTGGGGGAGCACTGACAGTGCTGGCTGTTTGGGGGAGCACTGACAGTGCTGGCTGTGTTGTGGGAGCACTGACAGTGCTGGCTGTGTGGTGGGAGCACTGACAGTGCTGGCTGTGTGGGGGAGCACTGACAGTGCTGGCTGTGTGGTGGGAGCACTGACAGTGCTGGTTGTGTGGGGGGAGCACTGACAGTGCTGGCTGTGTGGGGGGAGCACTGACAGTGCTGTCTGTGTGGTGGGAGCACTGACAGTGCTGGCTGTGTGGGGGAGCACTGACAGTGCTGGCTGTGTGGGGGGGCACTGACAGTGCTGGCTGTGTGGTGGGAGCACTGGCAGTGCTGGCTGTGTGGTGGGAGCACTGACAGTGCTGGCTGTGTGGTGGGAGCGCTGACAGTGCTGGCTGTGTGGTGGGAGCACTGACAGTGCTGGCTGTGTGGTGGGAGCACTGGCAGTGCTGGCTGTGTGGTGGGAGCACTGACAGTGCTGGCTGTGTGGTGGGAGCGCTGACAGTGCTGGCTGTGTGGGGCGCACTGACAGTGTTGGCTGTGTGGGGGAGCACTGACAGTGCTGGCTGTGTGGGGCGCACTGACAGTGCTGGCTGTGTGGGGGAGCACTGACAGTGCTGGCTGTGCGGTGGGAGCACTGACAGTGCTGACTGTGTGGGGGAGCACTGACAGTGCTGGCTGTTTGGGGGAGCACTGACAGTGCTGGCTGTGTTGTGGGAGCACTGACAGTGCTGGCTGTGTGGTGGGAGCACTGACAGTGCTGGCTGTGTGGGGGAGCACTGACAGTGCTGGCTGTGTGGTGGGAGCACTGACAGTGCTGGTTGTGTGGGGGGAGCACTGACAGTGCTGGCTGTGTGGGGGGAGCACTGACAGTGCTGTCTGTGTGGTGGGAGCACTGACAGTGCTGGCTGTGTGGGGAGCACTGACAGTGCTGGCTGTGTGGGGGGGCACTGACAGTGCTGGTTGTGTGGTGGGAGCACTGACAGTGCTGGCTGTGTGGTGGGAGCACTGGCAGTGCTGGCTGTGTGGTGGGAGCACTGACAGTGCTGGCTGTGTGGTGGGAGCGCTGACAGTGCTGGCTGTGTGGTGGGAGCACTGACAGTGCTGGCTGTGTGGTGGGAGCACTGGCAGTGCTGGCTGTGTGGTGGGACCACTGACAGTGCTGGCTGTGTGGTGGGAGCGCTGACAGTGCTGGCTGTGTGGTGGGAGCACTGACAGTGCTGGCTGTGTGGGGGGAGCACTGACAGTGCTGGGTGTGTGGGGGGAGCACTGACAGTGCTGGCTGTGTGGTGGGAGAACTGACAGTGCAGGCTGTGTGGGGGAGCACTGACAGTGCTGGCTGTGTGGGGGGATCACTGACAGTGCTGGCTGTGTGGGGGAGCACTGACAGTGCTGGCTGTGCGGGGGAGCACTGACAGTGCTGGTTGTGTGGTGGGAGCACTGACAGTGCTGGCTGTGTGGGGGGAGCACTGACAGTGGTGGCTGTGTGGGGGAGCACTGACAGTGTTGGCTGTGTGGGGGAGCAATGACAGTGCTGGCTGTGTGGGGCGCACTGACAGAGCTGGCTGTGTGGGGGAGCACTGACAGTGCTGGCTGTGCGGTGGGAGCACTGACAGTGCTAACTGTGTGGGGGAGCACTGACAGTGCTGGCTGTTTGGGGAGCACTGACAGTGCTGGCTGTGTGGTGGGAGCACTGACAGTGCTGGCTGTGTGGTGGGAGCACTGACAGTGCTGGCTGTGTGGGGGAGCACTGACAGTGCTGGCTGTGTGGTGGGAGCACTGACAGTGCTGGTTGTGTGGGGGGAGCACTGACAGTGCTGGCTGTGTGGGTGGATCACTGACAGTGCTGTCTGTGTGGTGGGAGCACTGACAGTGCTGGCTGTGTGGGGGAGCACTGACAGTGCTGGCTGTGTGGGGGGGCACTGACAGTGCTGGTTGTGTGGTGGGAGCACTGACAGTGCTGGCTGTGTGGTGGGAGCACTGGCAGTGCTGGCTGTGTGGTGGGAGCACTGACAGTGCTGGCTGTGTGGTGGGAGCGCTGACAGTGCTGGCTGTGTGGTGGGAGCACTGACAGTGCTGGCTGTGTGGTGGGAGCACTGAAAGTGCTGGCTGTGTGGGGGGAGCACTGACAGTGCTGAGTGTTTTGGGGGTGCACTGACAGTGCTGGCTGTGTGGTGGGAGAACTGACAGTGCAGGCTGAGTGGGGAGCACTGACAGTGCTGGCTGTGTGGGGGAGCACTGACAGTGCTGGTTGTGTGGTGGGAGCACTGACAGTGCTGGCTGTGTGGGGGGAGCACTGACAGTGGTGGCTGTGTGGGGGGAGCACTGACAGTGCTGGCTGTATGGGGAGCACTGACAGTGCTGGCTGTGTGGGGTGAGCACTGACAGTGCTGGCTGTGTGGTGGGAGCACTGACAGTGCTGGCTGTGTGGGGGGAGAACTGACAGTGCTGGCTGGGGGGGGCACTGACAGTGCTGGCTGTGTGCGGGGAGCACTGACAGTGCTGGCTGTGGCGTGGGAGCACTGGCAGTGCTGGCTGTGTGGTGGGAGCGCTGACAGTGCTGGCTGTGTGGTGGGAGCACTGACAGTGCTGGCTGTGTGGTGGGAGCACTGGCAGTGCTGGCTGTGTGGGGGAGCACTGACAGTGCTGGCTGTGTGGGGGAGCGCTGACAGTGCTGGCTGTGTGGTGGGAGCACTGACAGTGCTGGCTGTGTGGTGGGACAACTGACAGTGCTGGCTGTGTGGGGGAGCACTGACAGTGCTGGGTGAGTGGGGCGAGCACTGACAGTGCTGGCTGTGTGGGGGAGCACTGACAGTGCTGGCTGTGTGGGGTGAGCACTGACAGTGCAGGCTGTGTGGTGGGAGCACTGACAGTGCTGGCTGTGTGGGGGGAGAACTGACAGTGCTGGCTGGGGGGGGGGCACTGACAGTGCTGGCTGTGTGCGGGGAGCACTGACAGTGCTGGCTGTGGGGTGGGAGCACTGGCAGTGCTGGCTGTGTGGTGGGAGCGCTGACAGTGCTGGCTGTGTGGTGGGAGCACTGACAGTGCTGGCTGTGTGGTGGGAGCACTGGCAGTGCTGGCTGTGTGGGGGGAGCACTGACAGTGCTGGCTGTGTGGGGAGCGCTGACAGTGCTGGCTGTGTGGGGGGGAGCACTGGCAGTGCTGGGTGAGTAGGGGGAGCACTGACAGTGCTGGCTGTGTGGTGGGAGCACTGACAGTGCTGGCTGTGTGGTGGGAGCACTGACAGTGCTGGCTGTGTGGTGGGAGAACTGACAGTGCAGGCTGTGTGGGGAGCACTGACAGTGCTGGCTGTGTGGGGGGATCACTGACAGTGCTGGCTGTGTGGGGGAGCACTGACAGTGCTGGCTGTGCGGGGGAGCACTGACAGCGCTGGTTGTGTCGTGGGAGCACTGACAGTGCTGGCAGTGTGGGGGGAGCACTGACAGTGCTGGCTGTGTGGGGCGAGCACTGACATTGCTGGCTGTATGGGGGAGCACTGACAGTGCTGGCTGTGTGGGGTGAGCGCTGACAGTGCTGGCTGTGTGGTGGGAGCACTGACAGTGCTGGCTGTGTGGGGGGAGCACTGACAGTGCTGGCTGTGGGGGGAGCTCTGACAGTGCTGACTGTGTGCGGGGAGCACTGACAGTGCTGGCTGTGTGGGGAGCACTCACAGTGCTGGCTGTGTGGGGTGAGCACTGACAGTGCTGGCTGTGTCGTGGGAGCACTGACAGTGCTGGCTGTGTGGGTGGAGCACTGGCAGTGCTTCCTGTGTGATGGGAGCACTGGCAGTGCTGGCTGTGTGGTGGGAGCACTGACAGTGCAGGCTGTGTAGTGGAGCACTGACAGTGCTGGCTGTGTGGGGGGATCACTGACAGTGCTGGCTGTGTGGGGGAGCACTGACAGTGCTGGCTGTGCGGGGGAGCACTGACAGTGCTGGTTGTGTCGTGGGAGCACTGACAGTGCTGGCAGTGTGGGGGAGCACTGACAGTGCTGGCTGTGTGGGGGGAGCACTGACATTGCTGGCTGTATGGGGGAGCACTGACAGTGCTGGCTGTGTGGGGTGAGCGCGGAGAGTGCTGGCTGTGTGGTGGGAGCACTGACAGTGCTGGCTGTGTGGGGGGAGCACTGACAGTGCTGGCTGTGGGGGGAGCACTGACAGTGCTGACTGTGTGCGGGGAGCACTGACAGTGCTGGCTGTGTGGGGAGCACTGACAGTGCTGGCTGTGTCGTGGGAGCACTGACAGTGCTGTCTGTGTGTTCGGAGCACTGACAGTGTTGGCTGTGTGGGTGGAGCACTGGCAGTGCTTCCTGTGTGATGGGAGCACTGGCAGTGCTGGCTGTGTGGTGGGAGCACTGGCAGTGCTGGCTGTGTGGGGGAGCACTGACAGTGCTGGCTGTGTGGGGGGAGCACTGACAGTGCTGGATGTG
This sequence comes from Scyliorhinus torazame, assembly GCF_047496885.1. Lineage (NCBI taxonomy): Eukaryota > Metazoa > Chordata > Chondrichthyes > Carcharhiniformes > Scyliorhinidae > Scyliorhinus > Scyliorhinus torazame. The sequence continues at coordinate 824,304 of NW_027307762.1, read as the reverse complement.
TGGGGGGATCACTAAAAGGGCTGGCTGTGTGGGGGAGCACTGACAGTGCTGGCTTTGTGGTGGGAGCACTGACAGTGCTGGCTGTGTGGTGGGAGCACGGGCAGTGCTGGCTGTGTGGTGGGAGCACTGGCAGTGCTGGCTGTGTGGGGGGAGCACTGACAGTGCTGGCTGTGTGGGGAGCACTGACAGTGCTGGCTGTGCGGTGGGAGCACATTTATTTATGTGGTGATTCAGTCCAGGTTCAGGGAGCAGATCAAGATCGCGGTGAAATATCCGGTTGCATCAATTATTAAATTAATGAGAAAATAAAACTGACTGAAAGCCCCTCAGCCAATCAGGAGTTCCAACCGCTGACTGACTGTCTCTCAGCCAATCAGGAGCTCCAGCCGCTGACTGACAGTCTCTCAGCCTATCAGTATCTCCTGGCGCTGACTGACAGCCTCTCAGCCAATCAGGAGCTGGGTCTGGGGCGTGGGGAACACTGACAGTGCTGGCTGTGTGGTGGGAGCACTGACAGTGCTGGCTGTGTGGGGGAGCACTGACAGTGCTGGCTGTGTGGGGGAGCGCTGACAGTGCTGGCTGTGTGGTGGGAGCACTGTTAGTGCTGGCTGTGTGGTGGGAGCACTGACAGTGCTGGCTGTGTGGGGGAGCGCTGACAGTGCTGGCTGTGTGGGGGAGCACTGACAGTGCTGGTTGTGTGGTGGGAGCACTGACAGTGCTGGCTGTGTGGGGGGAGCACTGACAGTGGTGGCTGTGTGGGGGGAGCACTGACAGTGCTGGCTGTATGGGGAGCACTGACAGTGCTGGCTGTGTGGGGTGAGCACTGACAGTGCTGGCTGTGTGGTGGGAGCACTGACAGTGCTGGCTGTGTGGGGGGAGAACTGACAGTGCTGGCTGGGGGGGGCACTGACAGTGCTGGCTGTGTGCGGGGAGCACTGACAGTGCTGGCTGTGGCGTGGGAGCACTGGCAGTGCTGGCTGTGTGGTGGGAGCGCTGACAGTGCTGGCTGTGTGGTGGGAGCACTGACAGTGCTGGCTGTGTGGTGGGAGCACTGGCAGTGCTGGCTGTGTGGGGGAGCACTGACAGTGCTGGCTGTGTGGGGGAGCGCTGACAGTGCTGGCTGTGTGGTGGGAGCACTGACAGTGCTGGCTGTGTGGTGGGACAACTGACAGTGCTGGCTGTGTGGGGGAGCACTGACAGTGCTGGGTGAGTGGGGCGAGCACTGACAGTGCTGGCTGTGTGGGGGAGCACTGACAGTGCTGGCTGTGTGGGGTGAGCACTGACAGTGCTGGCTGTGTGGTGGGAGCACTGACAGTGCTGGCTGTGTGGGGGGAGAACTGACAGTGCTGGCTGGGGGGGGGGGGCACTGACAGTGCTGGCTGTGTGCGGGGAGCACTGACAGTGCTGGCTGTGGGGTGGGAGCACTGGCAGTGCTGGCTGTGTGGTGGGAGCGCTGACAGTGCTGGCTGTGTGGTGGGAGCACTGACAGTGCTGGCTGTCTGGTGGGAGCACTGGCAGTGCTGGCTGTGTGGGGGGAGCACTGACAGTGCTGGCTGTGTGGGGAGCGCTGACAGTGCTGGCTGTGTGGGGGGGAGCACTGACAGTGCTGGGTGAGTAGGGGGAGCACTGACAGTGCTGGCTGTGTGGTGGGAGCACTGACAGTGCTGGCTGTGTGGTGGGAGCACTGACAGTGCTGGCTGTGTGGTGGGAGAACTGACAGTGCAGGCTGTGTGGGGAGCACTGACAGTGCTGGCTGTGTGGGGGGATCACTGACAGTGCTGGCTGTGTGGGGGAGCACTGACAGTGCTGGCTGTGCGGGGGAGCACTGACAGCGCTGGTTGTGTCGTGGGAGCACTGACAGTGCTGGCAGTGTGGGGGGAGCACTGACAGTGCTGGCTGTGTGGGGCGAGCACTGACATTGCTGGCTGTATGGGGGAGCACTGACAGTGCTGGCTGTGTGGGGTGAGCGCTGACAGTGCTGGCTGTGTGGTGGGAGCACTGACAGTGCTGGCTGTGTGGGGGGAGCACTGACAGTGCTGGCTGTGGGGGGAGCTTTGACAGTGCTGACTGTGTGCGGGGAGCACTGACAGTGCTGGCTGTGTGGGGAGCACTCACAGTGCTGGCTGTGTGGGGTGAGCACTGACAGTGCTGGCTGTGTCGTGGGAGCACTGACAGTGCTGGCTGTGTGGGTGGAGCACTGGCAGTGCTTCCTGTGTGATGGGAGCACTGGCAGTGCTGGCTGTGTGGTGGGAGCACTGACAGTGCAGGCTGTGTGGTGGAGCACTGACAGTGCTGGCTGTGTGGGGGGATCACTGACAGTGCTGGCTGTGTGGGGGAGCACTGACAGTGCTGGCTGTGCGGGGGAGCACTGACAGTGCTGGTTGTGTCGTGGGAGCACTGACAGTGCTGGCAGTGTGGGGGAGCACTGACAGTGCTGGCTGTGTGGGGGGAGCACTGACATTGCTGGCTGTATGGGGGAGCACTGACAGTGCTGGCTGTGTGGGGTGAGCGCTGAGAGTGCTGGCTGTGTGGTGGGAGCACTGACAGTGCTGGCTGTGTGGGGGGAGCACTGACAGTGCTGGCTGTGGGGGGAGCACTGACAGTGCTGACTGTGTGCGGGGAGCACTGACAGTGCTGGCTGTGTGGGGAGCACTGACAGTGCTGGCTGTGTCGTGGGAGCACTGACAGTGCTGGCTGTGTGTTCGGAGCACTGACAGTGTTGGCTGTGTGGGTGGAGCACTGGCAGTGCTTCCTGTGTGATGGGAGCACTGGCAGTGCTGGCTGTGTGGTGGGAGCACTGGCAGTGCTGGCTGTGTGGGGGAGCACTGACAGTGCTGGCTGTGTGGGGGGAGCACTGACAGTGCTGGATGTGTGGGGGGATCACTAAAAGGGCTGGCTGTGTGGGGGAGCACTGACAGTGCTGGCTTTGTGGTGGGAGCACTGACAGTGCTGGCTGTGTGGTGGGAGCACGGGCAGTGCTGGCTGTGTGGTGGGAGCACTGGCAGTGCTGGCTGTGTGGGGGGAGCACTGACAGTGCTGGCTGTGTGGGGAGCACTGACAGTGCTGGCTGTGCGGTGGGAGCACATTTATTTATGTGGTGATTCAGTCCAGGTTCAGGGAGCAGATCAAGATCGCGGTGAAATATCCGGTTGCATCAATTATTAAATTAATGAGAAAATAAAACTGACTGAAAGCCCCTCAGCCAATCAGGAGTTCCAACCGCTGACTGACTGTCTCTCAGCCAATCAGGAGCTCCAGCCGCTGACTGACAGTCTCTCAGCCTATCAGTATCTCCTGGCGCTGACTGACAGCCTCTCAGCCAATCAGGAGCTGGGTCTGGGGCGTGGGGAACACTGACAGTGCTGGCTGTGTGGTGGGAGCACTGACAGTGCTGGCTGTGTGGGGGAGCACTGACAGTGCTGGCTGTGTGGGGGAGCGCTGACAGTGCTGGCTGTGTGGTGGGAGCACTGTTAGTGCTGGCTGTGTGGTGGGAGCACTGACAGTGCTGGCTGTGTGGGGGAGCGCTGACAGTGCTGGCAGTGTGGTGGGAGCACTGACAGTGCTGGCTGTGTGGTGGGAGCACTGACAGTGGTGGCTGTGTGGGGAGCACTGACAGTGCTGGCTGCGTGGTGGGAACACTGACAGTGCTGGCTCTGTGGGGGAGTACTGACAGTGCTGGCTGTGTGGAAGAGCACTGACAGTGCTGGCTCTGTGGGGGAGCACTGACAGTGCTGGCTGTGTGGGGGAGCACTGACTGTGCTGGCTGTGTGGGGGGAGCACTGACAGTGCTGGCTGTGTGGTGGGAGAACTGGCAGTGCAGGCTGTGTGGGGGAGCACTGACAGTGCTGGTTGTGTGGTGGGAGCACTGACAGTGCTGGCTGTGTGGGGGAGCACTGACAGTGCTGGCTGTGTGGGGGGAGCACTGACAGTGTTGGCTGTGTGGGGTGAGCACTGACAGTGCTGGCTGTGTGGTGGGAGCACTGACAGTGCTGGCTGTGTGGGGGGAGCACTGACAGTGCTGGCTGTGGGGGAGCACTGACAGTGCTGGCTGTGTGCGGGGAGCACTGACAGTGCTGGCTGTGTGGGGGAGCACTGACAGTGCTGGCTGTGTGGGGGAGCACTGACAGTGCTGGCTGTGTGGGGTGAGCACTGACAGTGCTGGCTGTGTGGTGGGAGCACTGACAGTGCTGGCTGTGTGGGGTGAGCACTGACAGTGCTGGCTGTGCGGGGGGAGCACTGACAGTGCTGGCTGTGTGGGGGGAGCACTGACAGTGCTGGCTGTGTGGTGGGAGCACTGACAGTGCTGGCTGTGTGCGGGGAGCACTGACAGTGCTGGCTGTGTCGGGGAGCACTGACAGTGCTGGCTGTGTGGTGGGAGCACTGACAGTGGTGGCTGTGTGGGGAGCACTGACAGTACTGGCTGCGTGGTGGGAACACTGACAGTGCTGGCTCTGTGGGGGAGAACTGACAGTGCTGGCTGTGTGGGGGAGCACTGACAGTGCTGACTGTGTGGGGAGCACTGACAGTGCTGGCTCTGTGGGGGAGCACTGACAGTGCTGGCTGTGTGGGGGAGCACTGACTGTGCTGGCTGTGTGGGGGGAGCACTGACAGTGCTGGCTGTGTGGTGGGAGAACTGACAGTGCAGGCTGTGTGGGGGAGCACTGACAGTGCTGGTTGTGTGGTGGGAGCACTGACAGTGCTGGCTGTGTGGGGGAGCACCGGCAGTGCTGGCTGTGTGGGGGAGCACTGACAGTGCTGGCTGTGTGGGGTGAGCAATGACAGTGCTGGCTGTGTGGTGGGAGCACTGACAGTGCTGGCTGTGTGGGGGAGCACTGACAGTGCTGGCTGTGGGGGAGCACTGACAGTGCTGGCTGTGTGCGGGAAGCACTGACAGTGCTGGCTGTGTGGGGGAGCACTGACAGTGCTGGCTGTGTGGGGGGAGCACTGACAGTGCTGGCTGTGTGGGGTGAGCACTGACAGTGCTGGCTGTGTGGTGGGAGCACTGACAGTGCTGGCTGTGTGGTGGGAGTACGGGCAGTGCTGGCTGTGTGGTGGGAGCACTGGCAGTGCTGGCTGTGTGGGGGAGCACTGACAGCGCTGGCTGTGTGGGGAGCACTGACAGTGCTGGCTGTGTGGTGGGAGCACTAACAGTGCTGGCTGTGTGTGGGGAGGACTGACAGTGCTGGCTGTGTGGGGCGAACTCTGACAGTGCTGGCTCTGTGGGGGAGCACTGACAGTGCTGGCTGTGTGGGGGATCACTGGCAGTGCTGGCTGTGTGGGGGAAGCACTGACAGTGCTGGCTGTGTAGGGGAGCACGGGCAGTGCTGGCTGTGTGAGGGGAGCACTGACAGTGCTGGCTGTGTGTGGGGGGGGGGGCACTGACAGTGCTGGATTTGTGGTGGGAGCACTGACAGTGCTGGTTGTGTGGTGGAGCTCTGACAGTGCTGGTTGTGTGGTGGGAGCACTGACAGGGCTAGCTGTATGGGTGGAGGACTGACAGTGCTTGCTCTGTGGGGGAGCACTGACAGTGCTGGCTGTGTGAGGGGAGCACTGACAGTGCTGGCTGTGTAGGGGAGCACTGGCAGTGCTGGCTGTGTGGGGGGAGCACTGACAGTGCTGGCTGGGTGGGGGGAGCACTGACAGTGCTGGTTGTGTGGGGGATCACTGACAGTTCTGGCTGTGTGGGGGAGCACTGGCAGTGCTGGCTGTGTGGGGGAGCACTGACAGTGCTGGCTGTGTGGGGGAGCACTGACAGTGCTGGCTGTGTGGTGGGAGCACTGAAAGTGCTGGCTGTGTGGTGGGAGCACTGACAGTGCTGGCTGTGTGGGGGAGCTCTGACAGTGCTGGCTGTGTGGGGGAGCACTGACAGTGCTGGCTGTGTGGGGGGGCACTGACAGTGCTGGCTGTGTGGTGGGAGAACTGACAGTGCAGGCTTTGTGGGGGAGCACTGACAGTGCTGGCTGTGTGGTGGGAGAACTGACAGTGCTGGGTGTGTGGGGGGATCAGTGACAGTGCTGGCTGTGTGGGGGAGCACTGACAGTGCTGGCTGTGCGGGGGAGCACTGACAGTGCTGGTTGTGTCGTGGGAGCACTGACAGTGCTGGCTGTGTGGGGGGAGCACTGACAGTGCTGGCTGTGTGGGGGGGGGGGTACTGACATTGCTGGCTGTATGGGGGAGCACTGACAGTGCTGGCTGTGTGGGGTGAGCACTGACAGTGCTGGCTGTGTGGTGGGAGCACTGACAGTGCTGGCTGTGTGGGGGAGCACTGACAGTGCTGGCTGTGGGGGGAGCACTGACAGTGCTGGCTGTGTGCGGGAAGCACTGACAGTGCTGGCTGTGTGGGGAGCACTCACAGTGCTGGCTGTGTGGGGTGAGCACTGACAGTGCTGGCTGTGTGGTGGGAGCACTGACAGTGCTGGCTGTGTGGTGGGAGCACTGACAGTGCAGGCTGTGTGTTCGGAGCACTGACAGTGCTGGCTGTGTTGGTGGAGCACTGGCAGTGCTTGCTGTGTGATGGGAGCACTGGCAGTGCCGGCTGTGTGGTGGGAGCACTGGCAGTGCTGGCTGTGTGGGGGGAGCACTGACAGTGCTGGCTGTGTGTTGGGAGCACTGACAGTGCTGGCTGTGTGGGGTGAGCACTGACAGTGCTGGCTGTGTGGTGGGAGCACGGGCAGTGCTGGCTGTGTGGTGGGAGCACTGGCAGTGCTGGCTGTGTGGGGGGAGCACTGACAGTGCTGGCTGTGTGGGGAGCACTGACAGTGCTGGCTGTGCGGTGGGAGCACATTGATTTATGTGGTGACTCAGTCCAGGTTCAGGGAGCAGATCAAGATCGAGGTGAAATATCCGGTTGCATCAATTATTAAATTAATGAGAAAATAAAACTGACTGAAAGCCCCTCAGCCAATCAGGAGTTCCAACCGCTGACTGACAGTCTCTCAGCCAATCAGGAGCTCCAGCCGCTGACTGACAGTCTCTCAGCCTATCAGTATCTCCTGGCGCTGACTGACAGCCTCTCAGCCAATCAGGGGCTGGGTCTGGGGCGTGGGGAACACTGACAGTGCTGGCTGTGTGGTGGGAGCACTGACAGTGCTGGCTGTGTGAGGGGAGCACTGACAGTGCTGGCTGTGTAGGGGGAGCACTGGCAGTGCTGACTGTGTGGGGGGAGCACTGACAGTGCTGGCTGGGTGGGGGAGCACTGACAGTGCTGGTTGTGTGGGGGGATCACTGACAGTTCTGGCTGTGTGGGGGAGCACTGGCAGTGCTGGCTGTGTGGGGGAGCACTGACAGTGCTGGCTGTGTGGGGGAGCACTGACAGTGCTGGCTGTGTGGTGGGAGCACTGACAGTGCTGGCTGTGTGGTGGGAGCACTGACAGTGCTGGTTGTGTGGGGGAGCTCTGACAGTGCTGGCTGTGTGGGGGAGCACTGACAGTGTTGGCTGTGGGGGGAGCACTGACAGTGCTGGCTGTGTGGGGGGAATACTGACAGTGCTGGATGTGTGGGGGAGCACTGACAGTGCTGGCTGTGTGGAGGGAGCACTGACAGTGCTGGCTGTGTGGTGGGAGCACTGACAGTGCTGGCTGTGTGGGGGGAGCACTGACAGTGCTGGCTGTGTGGGGAGCACTGGCAGTGTTGGCTGTGTGGTGGAGCACTGACAGTGCTGGCTGTGTGGGGGGAGCACTGGCAGTGCTGGCTGTGTGGGGTGAGCACTGACAGTGCTGGCTGTGTGGTGGGAGCACTGACAGTGCTGGCTGTGTGGTGGGAGCACGGGCAGTGCTGGCTGTGTGGTGGGAGCACTGGCAGTGCTGGCTGTGTGGGGGAGCACTGACAGCGCTGGCTGTGTGGGGAGCACTGACAGTGCTGGCTGTATGGTGGGAGCACTAACAGTGCTGGCTGTGTGTGGGGAGGACTGACAGTGCTGGCTGTGTGGGGCGAACTCTGACAGTGCTGGCTCTGTGGGGGAGCACTGACAGTGCTGGCTGTGTGGGGGATCACTGGCAGTGCTGGCTGTGTGGGGGAAGCACTGACAGTGCTGGCTGTGTGGTGGGAGCACTGACAGTGCTGGCTGTGTGGTGGAGCTCTGACAGTGCTGGTTGTGTGGTGGGAGCACTGACAGGGCTAGCTGTATGGGTGGAGGACTGACAGTGCTTGCTCTGTGGGGGAGCACTGACAGTGCTGGCTGTGTGAGGGGAGCACTGACAGTGCTGGCTGTGTAGGGGAGCACTGGCAGTGCTGGCTGTGTGGGGGGAGCACTGACAGTGCTGGCTGGGTGGGGGGAGCACTGACAGTGCTGGTTGTGTGGGGGATCACTGACAGTTCTGGCTGTGTGGGGGAGCACTGGCAGTGCTGGCTGTGTGGGGGAGCACTGACAGTGCTGGCTGTGTGGGGGAGCACTGACAGTGCTGGCTGTGTGGTGGGAGCACTGAAAGTGCTGGCTGTGTGGTGGGAGCACTGACAGTGCTGGCTGTGTGGGGGAGCACAGACAGTGCTGGCTGTGTGGTGGGAGCACTGACAGTGCTGGCTGTGTGGGGGAGCTCTGACAGTGCTGGCTGTGTGGGGGAGCACTGACAGTGCTGGCTGTGTGGGGGGAGCACTGACAGTGCTGGGTGTGGGGGGGGAGCACTGACAGTGCTGGCTGTGTGGTGGGAGAACTGACAGTGCTGGCTGTGGGGGAGCACTGACAGTGCTGGCTGTGTGCGGGGAGCACTGACGCTGCTGGCTTTGTGGGGGAGCACTGACAGTGCTGGCTGTGTGGTGGGAGAACTGACAGTGCAGGCTGTGTGGGGGAGCACTGACAGTGCTGGCTGTGTGGGGGGATCAGTGACAGTGCTGGCTGTGTGGGGGAGCACTGACAGTGCTGGCTGTGCGGGGGAGCACTGACAGTGCTGGTTGTGTCGTGGGAGCACTGACAGTGCTGGCTGTGTGGGGGGAGCACTGACAGTGCTGGCTGTGTGGGGGGGGTACTGACATTGCTGGCTGTATGGGGGAGCACTGACAGTGCTGGCTGTGTGGGGTGAGCACTGACAGTGCTGGCTGTGTGGTGGGAGCACTGACAGTGCTGGCTGTGTGGGGGAGCACTGACAGTGCTGGCTGTGGGGGGAGCACTGACAGTGCTGGCTGTGTGCGGGAAGCACTGACAGTGCTGGCTGTGTGGGGAGCACTCACAGTGCTGGCTGTGTGGGGTGAGCACTGACAGTGCTGGCTGTGGGGTGGGAGCACTGACAGTGCTGGCTGTGTGGTGGGAGCACTGACAGTGCTGGCTGTGTGGTGGGAGCACTGACAGTGCTGGCTGTGTGTTCGGAGCACTGACAGTGCTGGCTGTGTTGGTGGAGCACTGGCAGTGCTTGCTGTGTGATGGGAGCACTGGCAGTGCCGGCTGTGTGGTGGGAGCACTGGCAGTGCTGGCTGTGTGGGGGAGCACTGACAGTGCTGGCTGTGTGTTGGGAGCACTGACAGTGCTGGCTGTGTGGGGTGAGCACTGACAGTGCTGGCTGTGTGGGGGAGCACTGACAGTGCTGGCTGTGTGGGGGGATCACTGGAAGGGCTGGCTGTGTGGGGGAGCACTGACAGTGCTGGCTGTGTGGTGGGAGCACTGACAGTGCTGGCTGTGTGGTGGGAGCACGGGCAGTGCTGGCTGTGTGGTGGGAGCACTGGCAGTGCTGGCTGTGTGGGGGGAGCACCGACAGTGCTGGCTGTGTGGGGAGCACTGACAGTGCTGGCTGTGCGGTGGGAGCACATTTATTTATGTGGTGACTCAGTCCAGGTTCAGGGAGCAGATCAAGATCGAGGTGAAATATCCGGTTGCATCAATTATTAAATTAATGAGAAAATAAAACTGACTGAAAGCCCCTCAGCCAATCAGGAGTTCCAACCGCTGACTGACAGTCTCTCAGCCAATCAGGAGCTCCAGCCGCTGACTGACAGTCTCTCAGCCTATCAGTATCTCCTGGCGCTGACTGACAGCCTCTCAGCCAATCAGGGGCTGGGTCTGGGGCGTGGGGAACACTGACAGTGCTGGCTGTGTGGTGGGAGCACTGACAGTGCTGGCTGTGTGAGGGGAGCACTGACAGTGCTGGCTGTGTAGGGGGAGCACTGGCAGTGCTGACTGTGTGGGGGGAGCACTGACAGTGCTGGCTGGGTGGGGGAGCACTGACAGTGCTGGTTGTGTGGGGGGATCACTGACAGTTCTGGCTGTGTGGGGGAGCACTGGCAGTGCTGGCTGTGTGGGGGAGCACTGACAGTGCTGGCTGTGTGGGGGAGCACTGACAGTGCTGGCTGTGTGGTGGGAGCACTGACAGTGCTGGCTGTGTGGGGGAGCACTGACAGTGCTGGCTGTGTGGAGGGAGCACTGACAGTGCTGGCTGTGTGGTGGGAGCACTGACAGTGCTGGCTGTGTGGGGGGAGCACTGACAGTGCTGGCTGTGTGGGGAGCACTGGCAGTGTTGGCTGTGTGGTGGAGCACTGACAGTGCTGGCTATGTGTGGGGGAGCACTGACAGTGCTGGCTGTGTGGGGGAGCCCTGTCAGTGCTGGCTGTGTGGTGGGAGCACTGACAGTGCTCGCCGAGTGGGGGCAGCACTGACAGTGCTGGCCGTGTGGGGGAGCACTGACAGTGCTGGCTGTGTGGGGGAGAACTGACAGTGCTGGCTGTGTGTTGGGAGCACTGACAGTGCTGGCTGTGTGGGGGAGCACTGACAGTGCTGGCTGTGTGGTGGGAGCACTGACATTGCTGGCTGTTGTGACGAGGCACTGGCAGTGATGGCTGTGTGGGTGGAGCACTGACAGTGCTGGCTGTGTGGGGGGAGCACTGACAGTGCTGGCTGTGTGGGGGGAGCACTGACAGTAATGGCTGTGTCGGTGGAGCACAGGCAGTGCTGGCTGTGGGATGGCTCTGAACTGACATAAACTGTCCATTGTGAACTGACATAAAATGGCCACCGTGAACTGACATAAAATGGCTGCCGTGAACTGACATAAAATGGCCAACGTGAACTGACATAACATGGCCACCGTGAACTGACATAAAATGGTCATTGCGAGCTGACATAAAATGCTCCCCTTCAACCAATATAAAATGACCACCGTGAACTGACATAAAATGGCTGCCATGAACTGACATTAAATGGTCACCGCGAATGGACATAAAATGGCTGCCGTGAGCTAACATAAAATAGCCACCGTGACCTGACATAAAATGGCCACCGTGAACTGACATACAATGGCCACCGTGAACTGACATAAAATGGCCACCGTGAACTGACATAAAATGGCCATTGCGAGCTGACATAAAACGGCCCCCGTGAACGGACATACAATGGCAACCGTGAACTGACATAAAATGGCCATTGAGAGCTGACATAAAACGGCCCCCTTCAACCGACATAAATTGACCACCATGAACTGACATAAAATGGCCCCCGTGAACTGACATAAAATGGCCACCGTGAACCGACATGAACTGGCCACCGCAACTGAGATAAAATGGCCATTGCAAACTGACATAACATGGCCATTGTGAACTGACATACAATGGCCATTGTGAACTGACATACAGTGGCCATTGTGAACTGGCATACAATGGCCACCATGAACTGACATAAAATGGCCATTGTGAACTGACATAAAATGGCCATTGCGAACTGACATACAATGACCATTGTGAACTGACATACAATGGCCACCATGAACTGACATAAAATGTCCACTTTGAACTGACATACAATGGCCATTGTGAACTGACATACAATGGCCACCATGAACTGACATAAAATGGCCATTGTGAACAGACATAAAATGACCACCGTGAACTGACATACAATGGCCACCGTGAACTGACATAAAATGTCCACTGTGAACTGACATACAATGGCCACCGTGAACTGACATAAAATGACCATTGTGAACAGACATAAAATGGCCACCGTGTACTGACATAAAACGGCCATTGTGAACTGACATACAATGGCCCCCGTGAACTGACATAAAATGGCCATTGCGACCTGACATAAAACAGCCCCCTTGAACTGACATAAACTGTCCATTGTGAACTGACATACAATGGCCCCCTTGAACTGACATAAAATGGCCAATGTGAGCAGACATAAAATGGCCATTGTGAACTGACATAAAATGGCCATTACGACCTGACATAAAAAGGCCCCCGTGAACTGATATAAACTGTCCATTCTGAACTGACATACAATGGCCCCCATGAACTGACATGAAATGGCCATTGTGAACTGACATAAAATGGCCACTGTGAACTGAAATAAAATGGCCACTGTGAACTGATATACAATGGCCGCTGTGAACTGACATAAAATGGCCATTGCGACCTGACATAAAAAGGCACCCGTGAACTGACATAAAATGGCCCCCGTGAACTGACATAAACTGTCCATTGTGAACTGACATACAATGGCCCCCTTGAACTGACATAAAATGGCCAATGTGAACAGTCATAAAATGGCCATTGTGAACTGACATACAATGGCCACCTTGAACTGACATAAAATGTCCACTGTGAACTGACATACAATGGCCATTGTGAACTGACATACAATGGCCACCGTGAACTGACATAAAATGGTCATTGTGAACTGACATAAAATGGCCATTGTGAACTGACATACAGTGGACACCGTGAACTGACATAAAATGGCTGCCGTGAACTGACATACAATGGCCGCCGTGAACTGACATAAAATGGCCATTGCGAGCAGACATAAAAAGGCCCCCGTCAACCGACATAAAATGACCACCGTGAACTGACATAAAATGGCCACCGTGTCCTGACATAAAATGGCACCCATCGACTGAATAAAATGGCCCCCGTGAACTGACATAAAATGGCCACTGTGAACTGAGATAAAATGGCCACCGTGAACTGACATAAAATGGCCATTGTGAACTGACATACAATAGCCACCGTGAACTGACATAACTGGCCCCCGTGAACTGATATAAAATGGCCACCGTGAACTGACATAAAATGGTCCCCGTGAACCGACAAGAACTGGCCACCGCAACTGAGATAAAATGGCCATTGCAAACTGACACAAAATGGTCATTGTGAACTGACATGCAATGGCCATTGTAAACTGACATAGAATGGCCACCGTGAACTGACACAAAATGGCCACCGTCAACTGAGAAAAAATGGCCATTGCAAACTGACATAAAATGGCCATTGTGAACTGACATACAATGGCCATTGTGAACTGACATACAATGGCCACCATGAACTGACATAAAATGGCCCCCATGAACTGACATAAAATGGCCACCGTGAACTGACATAAAATGGCCCCCGTGAACCGACATGAACTGGCCACCGCAACTGAGATAAAATGGCCATTGCAAACTGACATAAAATGGCCATTGTGAACTGACAAAAAATGTCCATTGCAAATTGACATAAAATGGCCATTGTGAACTGACATACAATGGCCACCGTGAACTGACATAAAATGGCCATTGTGAACTGACATAAAATGGCCATTGTGAACTGACATAAAATGGCCATTGTGAACAGACATAAAATGGCCACTGTGAACTGACATAAAATGGCCAATGTGAACTGACATACAATGGCCACCGTGAACTGACATAAAATGGCCCCCGTGAACTGACATAAAATGGCCAATGTCAACTGACATAAAATGGCCATTGTGAACAGACATAAAATGGCCACTGTGAACTGACATAAAATGGCCATTGTGAACTGACAAAAAATGTCCATTGCAAATTGACATAAAATGGCCATTGTGAACTGACATACAATGGCCACCGTGAACTGACATAAAATGGCCATTGTGAACTGACATAAAATGGCCATTGTGAACTGACATAAAATGGCCATTGTGAACAGACATAAAATGGCCACTGTGAACTGACATAAAATGGCCAATGTGAACTGACATACAATGGCCACCGTGAACTGACATAAAATGGCCCCCGTGAACTGACATAAAATGGCCAATGTCAACTGACATAAAATGGCCATTGTGAACTGACATAAATGGCCAATGTGAACTGACATACAATGGCTACCGTGAACTGACATAAAATGGCCATTCTGAACTGACATACAATGGCCATTGCGACCTGACACAAAATGGCCCCCGTGAACTGACATTAACTGTCCATTGTGAACTGACACAAAATGGCCATTGCGACCTGACATGAACGGTCCATTGTTAACTGACATAAAATGGCTATTGTGAACTGACATAAAATGGCTCCCGTGAACCGACATAAAATGGTCACCGTGTACTGACATACAATGGCCATTGTGAACTGACATACTAATGGCCGACTGCTGGTTGTGGATTTTGTTTTGGCAGAGTCCTAGAGAGAGACGGAGAGACGAAGAGACCGAGAGAGATGGAGAGGGGAGAACAGCCTCCCCCCACCGAGAGAGATGGAGAAGGGGAACCTCCTCCCCCACCGAGAGAGATGGAGAAGAGGACCCCCCCCCCCCACCGAGCGAGATGGAGAAGGGGTACCCCCCTCCCCCCACAGAGAGATGGAGTTGGTGGAACCCCCCCTCCCCCACCGAGAGATATGGAGAAGGAGACCCCGCCCCCACAAAGCGAGATGGAGAAGGGGAACCCCCCCCACCGAGAGAGAGATGGAGAGGGTGGAACCCCCCCCCCCCCCACCGGGAGAGATGGAGAGGGGGGAAATCCCCCTTCACCGAGAGAGATGGAGAGGGTGGACCCGCTCTCCCCCGCCGAGAGAGATAGAGAGGGGAGCCCTGCCCCCACCGAGAGAGATGGAGAGGGGAGAACTCCCCCTCCACCGAGAGAGATGGAGAGGGTGGACCCCCCCCCCCCGCTGAGAGAGAAGGAGAGGGCGACCCCCCCACCACCGAGAGAGATGGAGAGGGGGGACCCCCCCACCGAGAGAGATGGAGAGGCGGGAACCCCCACACCCACCGAGAGAGATGGAGAGGGGGGAACTCCCCCTCCACCGAGAGAGATGGAGAGGGTGCCCCCCCCCCGCCGAGAGAGATGGAGAGGGGGTCCCCCCTCCACCGAGAGAGATGGAGAGGGGGGAACTCCCCCTCCACCGAGAGAGATGGAGAGGGTGCCCCCCCCCCCCCGCCGAGAGAGATGGAGAGGGGGGACTCCCCCAGCGAGAGAGATGGAGAGGGGGACCCCCCCAACGAGAGAGATGGAGAGGCGAGAACCCCCACACCCACCGAGAGAGATGGAGAGGGGGGAACTCCCCCTCCACCGAGAGAGATGGAGAGGGTGGACCCCCCCCCCGCCGAGAGAGATGGAGAGGGGGTCCCCCCTCCACCGAGAGAGATGGAGAGGGGGAACTTTGCCCCCACCGAGAGAGATGGAGAGGGGGGAGACCCCCAAAGAGAGAGATGGAGAGGGGGGACTCCCCCACCGAGAGAGATGGAGAGGCGGGAACACCCCACCCACCCAGAGAGATGGAGAGGGGGGACCCTTCCCCCCCCCCCCCCCCCACCGAGACGGAGAGGAAAACTGCAGGGGATGTGCACAATGGAAATGTGGAGCTTGTTCAAAGAACAGCTACTGCGTGTCCTTGATAAGTATGTACCTGTCAGGAGGGAGGAAGTGGTCGAGCAAGGGAACCGTGGTTTACTAAGGCAGTTGAAACACTTGTCTAGAGGAAGAAGGAAAGAGGCTTATGTAAAGATGAGACATGAAGGTTCAGTAAGGGCGCTCGAGAGTTACAAGTTAGCTAGGAAGGACCTAAAGAGAGAGCTAAGAAGAGCCAGAAGGGGACATGAGAAGACTTTGGAAGGTAGGATCAAGGATAACCCTAAAGCTTTCTACAGATATGTCAGGAATAAAAGAATGACTAGGGTAAGAGTAGGGCCAGTCAAGGACAGGAGTGGGAAGTTGTGCTTGGAGTCCGTGGAGATAAGAGAGGTGCTATACGAATATTTTTCATCACTATTCACACAGGAAAAAGACAATGTTGACGAGGAGAATACTGAGATTCAGGCTACTCGACTAGAAGGACTTGAGGTTCATAAGGAGGAGGTGTTAGCAATTCTGGAAAGGGTGAAAATAGACAAGTCCCCTGGGCCGGAGGGGATTTATCCTAGGATTCTCTGGCAAATGTTGTCCCCTTGTTCAAGAAGGGGAGTAGAGACAACCCCGGTAAATATAGACCAGTGAGCCTTACTTCTGTTGTGGGCAAAATCTTGGAAAGGTTTTTAAGAGATAGGGTGTATAATCATCTGGAAAGAAATAATTTGATTAGACATAGTCAACACGGTTTTGTGAAGGGTAGGTTGTGCCTCACAAACCATATAGAGTTCTTTGAGAAGGTGAGAAACAGGTGGATGAGGGTAAAGCAGTTGATGTGGTGTATATGGATTTCAGTAACGCGTTTGACAAGGTTCCCCACGGTAGGCGACTGCAGAAAATACGGAAGCATGGGATTCAGGAAGATTTAGCAGTTTGGATCAGAAATTGGCTAGCTGGAAGAAGACAAAGGGTGGTGGTCGATGGGAAGTGTTCAGACTGGAGTCCAGTTACTAGTGGTGTACCACAAGGATCAGTATTGGGGCCACTGCTGTTTGTCATTTTTATAAATGACCTGGAGGAGGGCGCAGAAGGATGGGTGAGTAAATTTGCAGATGACACTAAAGTCGGTGGAGTTGTGGACAGTGCGGAAGGATGTTACAAGTTACAGAGGGACATAGATAAGCTGCAGCGCTGGGCTGAGAGGGGGCAAATGGAGTTTAATGCAGAAAAATGTGAGGTGATTCATTTAGGAAGGAATAACAGGATGACAACGTACTGGGCTAATGGTAAGATTCTTGGCAGTGTGGATGAGCAGAGAGATCTCGGTGTCCATGTACATAGATCCCTGAAAGTTGCCACTCAGGTTGAGAGGGTTGTTAAGAAGGTGTACGGTGTGTTAGCTTTTATTGGTAGAGTGTCTGAATTTCGGAGCCATGAGGTCATGTTGCAGCTGTACAAAACTCTGGTGCGGCCGCATTTGGAGTATTGCGTGCAATTCTGGTCGCCGCATTATAGGAAGGATGTGGAAGCATTGGAAAGGGTGCAGTGGAGATTTACCAGAATGTTGCCTGGTTATGGAGGGAAGATCTTATGAGGAAAGGCTGAGGGACTTGAGGCTGTTTTCGTTAGAGAGAAGAAAGTTAAGAGGTGACTTAATTGAGGCATACAAGGTGATCAGAGGATTGGATAGGGTGGATAGTGAGCGCCTTTTTCCTCGGATGGTGATGTCTAGCACGAGGGGACATAGCTTTAGATTGAGGGGAGATAGATATAAGACAGATGTCAGAGGTAGGTTCTTTACTCAGAGAGTAGTAAGGGCGTGGAATGCTCTGCCTGCAACAGTAGTGGACTCGCCAACACTAAGGGCATTCAAATGGTCATTGGATAGACATATGGACGAGAAGGGAATAGTGTAGATGAGCTTCAGAGTGGTTTCACAGGTCGGCGCAACATCGAGGGCCGAAGGGCCTGTACTGCGTTGTAATGTTCTATGAGAGAGATGGAGAGGGGGGAACAGCCACCTCCCCACCGAGAGTGATGGAGACGGGGGGCCCCCCACCGAGAGAGATGGAGAGGGGGGACCACCCCACCGAGAGGGATGGAGAGGGGGGAACCCCCACCCCACCGAGAGAGATGGAGTGGGGGAACCCCCCCCCCCCACCGAGAGAGATGGAGAGGGGAAAACCCCCACCACCGAGAGAGATGGAGGGGGGGGGAATCCCCCCACACCGAGAGAGATGGAGAGGGCGAATCCCCCCACACCGAGAGAGATGGAGGGGTAAATCCCCCCCACCGAGAGTTGTGGAGTGGGGGGAACCCCCCCCCCCCCCCCCCACCGAGAGGGATGGAGAGGGGGGACCCCCCACTGAGAGGGATGGAGAGGGGGGAACCCCCACCCCACCGAGAGAGATGGAGTGGGGGAACCCCCCCCCCCCCCACCGAGAGAGATGGAGAGGGGAAACCCCCCCCCCCCCACCACCGAGAGAGATGGAGGGGGGGAATCCCCCACACCGAGAGAGATGGAGGGGGGGAATCCCCCCACACCGAGAGAGATGGAGAGGGCGAATCCCCCCACACCGAGAGAGATGGAGGGGGGAATCCCCCCCCACCGAGAGTTGTGGAGTGGGGGGAACCCCCCCCCCCCCACCGAGAGGGATGGAGAGGGGAGACCCCCCCCCCCCCAATCCACTGAAAGAACACGGCTGAAACCGATGGAGGGAGAAAAGAAAGGGGGGTAAGGGGGTAAACAAGGAGCAGGGGGTCACACACCAGGTCGGCCCGGAAGGGCATCACGGAGGGTCTGCGGGGGAGAGAGGGGAAGGGTTAGGGAAAGGGGGGTTGGGGGGGGGGCAGACACGCCGAACTGAACGGCAACAGTTTGTAACGATAGAAACGAAAGAGAAAGCCTTTTCACTCTCTGAGAAATGTAAACAAGCCGCAATGCACAGAATTGTGGAAATGGCAATAAAAATATTTTTTCAATAAATTCAGAGCCCAGTTCAGTTTTTCCAATTCAGGGGCAACTTAATGTGGCCAGTCCACCTGCCCTGCACATCTTTGGGTTGTGGGGTTGAAACCCAGGCTAACACGGGGAGAACGTGCAAACTCCACACGGACAGTGACCCAGAGCCGGGACTGAACAGTGGTTAGCACTGCTGCCTCACAGCTACAGGGTCCCAGGTTCGATTCCCGGCTTGGGTCACTGTCTGTGCGGAGTCTGGACGTCCTCCCCGTGTCTGCGTGGGTTTCCTCCGGGTGCTCCGGTTTCCTCCCACCGCCCAAAGACGTGCAGGTTAGGTGGGTTGGCCGTGATCAATCCAAATTGCCCACAGCATCTAAAGATGTTCAGGTTAGGTGGGGTGACAGCGACGGGGTAGGGGAGTGGGCCTAGGTATGGCGCTCTCTTCAGGGTTCACACTGTCTCTGTCATTATTGTTTACACCTACAATGTTGCCAAACGTTCTATCAAACTTTCTATCTCATTATCTTCAATCAGTACTCAACAAAGTCAAACTGAGACACACAGACACACACAGACACACACACACACAGGCACACACACACACACACACACACACACACAGGCATACACACACACAGGCACACACACAGGCACACACACACACGCACACACACAGGCAGGCATACACACACACAGGCACACACACAGGCACACACACACACAGGCACACACACAGGCACACACACACACACACACACAGACACACACAGACACACAGTCACACATTGCAATGAAGTTACTGAGAAAAGTCCCTAGTCTCCAAACTCTGGCGCCTGTTCGGGTACACAGAGGGTGAATACATAATGTCCAATTCACCAAACAGCACGTCCTTCGGGACGTCAGGGGGGAAACCGGAGCACCCGGGAGAAACCCACGCGGACAAGCGGAGAACGTGCAGACTCCGCACAGGCTGCGACCCAAGCCGGGATTCGAACCTGGGGCTCTGGAGCTGTGAGGCCGCAGTGCTACCCACTGTGCTACCGTGTAACTTCCAGTGCCGCGTAAAGAATGCCACACATAACCCCCCCCCCCCCTCAACACACACACACGTGTACAGAAAAACAGATACTCAAACTCAGACAGACTGGGTCAATACATCTTTCAAATGGAGCGAGATCCATTCTCCACCTTTAACTTGGAGAGGTGTATCTGGCCTGTGTGTGACCCAAGTCACACACTGACTCTGAACATCCTCACAGCAGCTTGGGGACAGATATTTCTAAAGCACTTTTCATAACCTTTGTGTATCACAAACTGCTTCACAGGCAATGGAGCCCTTTTGAAAGGTGGTAATTTAGCAAATGAACCAGCTAATTTCAGAGAGAGAGAGAGACACAGAAACAGGATGAGATTGTGCTGTACATTTTTCACAGCTGTCACTGAGACACACACGAGATGTACAATATCAATTATTATTCTGAAGCATTTTGATTAAATCAGCCCTGAGACTGAATTCCAGTGTTTCAGAGTAAAGCTCCATCTACACTGCCCATCAAACACTCACAACACAAATACTGTCTGGGCTTAAATACAGAGTCAAAATCCCTCTGTCCTGTCCAAGGAATTTTTCATTGCAGATAGTTATTTCTATTTTTTGGAAAAGCAGAACTTAAATTGCACCGAATCCCAGGGTGGACTCTTGTTTATTTCAGCCCTTCACATTCAAACGTGAAGTTTAAGCTCCGATTACAGGTGTCTGCTTGTCTCTGTCTGTATATTCAATGTTCCTGTAGCTTATTCACTTGTCTGAAGTATTTGAATAATAAGCCTTGGTTAATCAATCCTTTCTCACAGCACATGGAAGTTGTGAATCTTCAAGGCTCTCAGTCTAATGTAGTTAAAAAACAAATGCTTCCTTTGATCCTCAATCCATTTCCCAACCCGAAATAGATCTCACACCTTTCCACAATGCAGGAATATCTCCATCAAAACCTCTAATCAGTTCCCCATACACTTGTTAAACTTGCCTGTGTGAAGTAAATTCCACTGACAGATTCCGAAAGCTGCACAGAAAAATGACTGCTTATTTTAAACTTTGAAATGGAACTATTTTAACTTGTGCAGCAATCCTATTAAACAGAAATGTTGTCCCTGTGGGCTGACAGTTTCTCAGCAAGATTGAAACATTGAGGGACCCCGCGTCCTGCATTTGACAACATTTGTGGCACTTCCACAATCTACGAGACATTGCTGTCTGTATTGTGTGAATCCAGCTGTGAAATATCTGTCCAGTTTAAACTTCCACTGTCTCCGCCTTCTCATCATTGATAAAGATCACGGTTTGATCACCCCTCTGCCTGAGGTGGGAGTGGGAGCATCGAGGGCTGCAGGCCCGTCCTCCTGTCCTCCCACCCCTCTGCTTGACGTGGGAGCGGGACCATTCGGGGCTGCAGGCCCGGCCTCCTGTTCTCCCACCCCTCTGCCTGAGGTGGGAGTGGGACCATCCAGGGCTGCAGGCCCAGCCTCCTGTCCTCCCACCCCTCTGCCTGAGGTGGGACTGGGACCATCCAGGGCTGCAGGCCCAGCCTCCTGTCCTCCCACCCCTCTGCCTGAGGTGGGACTGGGACCATCCAGGGCTGCAGGCCTGGCCTCCTGTCCTCCCACCCCTCTGCCTGAGGTGGGAGTGGGACCATCCAGGACTGCAGGCCCAGCCTCCTGCCCTCCCACCCCTCTGCCTGGGGTGGGACTGGGACCATCCAGGGCTGCAGGCCCAGTCTCCTGTCCTCCCACCCCTCTGCCTGTGGGACTGGGACCATCCAGGGCTGCAGGCCCAGCCTCCTGTCCTCCCACCCCTCTGCCTGAGGTGGGAGTGGGACCGCCTGGGGCTGCAGGCCCGGCCTCCTGTCTCCCACCCCTCTGCCTGAGGTGGGAGTGGGACCGCCTGGGGCTGCAGGCCCGGCCTCCTGTCTCCCACCCCTCTGCCTGAGGTGGGAGTGTGACCATCCAGGGCTGCAGGCCCGGCCTCCTGTCCTCCCACCCCTCTGCCTGAGGCGGGACTGTGACCATCCAGGGCTGCAGGCCCAGCCTCATGTCCTCCCACCCCTCTGCCTGAGGAGGGAGTGTGACCATCCAGGGCTGCAGGCCGATCCTCCTGTCCTCCCACCCCTCTGCCTGAGGTGGGAGTGGGACCGCCTGGGGCTGCAGTCCCGGCCTCCTGTCCTCCCACCCCTCTGCCTGAGGTGGGAGTGGGACCATCCAGGGCTGCAGGCCCAAACTCCTGTCCTCCCACCCCTCTGCCTGAGGTGGGAGTGGGACCATCCAGGGCTGCAGGCCCAGTCTCCTCTCCTCCCAGCCCTCTGCCTGAGGTGGGACTGGGACCATCCAGAGCTGCAGGCCCGGCCTCCTGTCCTCCCACCCCTCTGCCTGAGGTGGGACTGGGACCATCCAGGGCTGCAGGCCCAACCTCCTGTCCTCCCTCCCCTCTGCCTGAGGTGGGAGTGGGACCATCCAGGGCTGCAGGCCCAGCCTCCTGTCCTCCCGCCCCTCTGCCTGAGGTGGGACTGGGACCATCCAGGCTGCAGGCCCAGCCTCCTGTCCCCCACCCCTCTGCCTGAGGTGGGTGGGACCATCCAGGGCTGCAGGCCCGGCCTCCTGTCCCCCACCCCTCTGCCTGAGGTGGGAGTGGGACCATCGAGGGTTGCAGGCCCGGCCTCCTGTCCTCCCACCCCTCTGCCTGAGGTGGGACTGGGACCATCCAGGGCTGCAAGCCCGGCCTCCTGTCCTCCCACCCCTCTGCCTGAGGTGGGACTGGGACCATCCAGGGCTGCAGGCCCAGCCTCCTGCCCTCCCACCCCTCTGGCCAGCACCTCAGGGGCATCCTCCACTCTGCCGGGGGCAGGGCGGACAAGACATTATGTGGGGGCGGCAGCCTCCCGTCGCTCCGCTGCCCCCGCGGTGCCCTCGCCCTCCCGCCTGCTCACGCGGCAGCTGGGGGTGAAGTGCTATGCCCACCCTACCATGACCATTGAGGCGGACACCCGTGCGATGGGCAGGGCTGTCGGCCCTTCGGCCATCGTAGCCGCCTCGCGGATGTACGGCAAGGCCGGGTTCTTCCTGCGCGCCGAGCAGGCGGCCCACCGGGCCCTGGAAAGGGGGCTCACGGTGGGCGGGACACACGTGGCGGTGGAGACGCTGGAGGCCACCGCAGAACGTGTTGTTCTATCAAACGTCCCGCCCTCCCTCCCCACCGAGCTCCTCCTGCCCCATCTCTCCCGTGTTGGTGCCCATCCCCCTGACGCCTGGCCCGGGGCACACAATGAAGAGAAGCAAGGCCGGGGGGGCCTCCGAGGCCCCCGAGCCACTCGAGCTGCTGTCGCCCCCCGAGCAGGAGGACCCGGGGTCGAGCGGAGTCGAAGCCCCTGGGGGCCCGTCCCGCCCGGTGCAAGTTTCCTCCCCGGACGCCTCCTCTTCACCATCGCCGGGGGCCGGCAGCAGCAGCGACCGCTCATCGTGCCACTGTGGGCCATGGACGGGGGAGGATGGGGAAGGCTCCCCGCCCTCTACACCCGAGCGGGCGACGCCGGAGAGCCCTGTTTTCAAGCCGGACATGTTTCCGAGGGGCCTCTCCGAGGTCCCGGAGTCGCCGGCGCGGGTGGAGGCGCCGTCCACGGGCCATGAGCCGCGGGAGGAGCCTGCGAGGGACCTGTCTGAGGATGACCCTGGGGGGTGGGGTCGACTCGGGCCAAGGGTTAGCCGGTGGGCCCGTGCCGCCCGCCATACTCCATGTGGCGGGCGACTCGAACCCGGGAGGTGACCGTTCGGAGGAGGAAGGCTGCTCGGTGGCGGGTGAGGAGGAGGATTTAGACACGCTCTGCAGCGAGGCAGAGGGCACCCTCACACCCGGCACCGAGTCTCCCCTCGTCCCCCCTGGGGAACGCCGGACATTTCTGGGAGCGCACCATGGTCACCCGGACTGTGTGCGGCTGGCCCTGGGCAGCTGGGGAAATCTGGGGCTGCTCCTTGGCTCCGCCCGGGCCTATGTCAGAGAGGCCCGGGAGTTTGATCAAGACCAGGAGGAGCAGCGCCAAGCTGCTCAGTTCCTTGTGGGACCCCTGAGGGAGTGGAGGGGGCGGTACCCCCACTCTGAGCACTAAAGGTGATGGATAACTATTGCTGCTGACATGGAGGTAACCATGGCCAGCCTCAACATCAACGGCAGCAGGGACGCGCACCACCGTCTTCAGTTCTTGTCTATCCTCCGGGACGGAAAGTACGGGGTGTGCTTCCGGCAGGAAACCCATGCTATCCGGGTGACGAAGCTCAGTGGACCCTGGAGGGGCAAGGAGGAGTCTCCATGAGTCACCTGGCCCCACGTTCGGGCGGGGTGGCTATCTTGTTGGCTCCACATTTTCAGCCGGAGATCTTGGGGGTCAAGGAGCCGGTGCCAGTCCGTCTGCTGCACCTAAAGGCCCGTTTCGGGGCAGCGGTGATTCACTTTGTAAATGTATCCGCTCCCGTGGCCGGACCGCAGCAGGCGACTTTCTTCCAAAAGGTGTCCACTCTTCTCGGCACCATCCAGGTGGGAGAGTTGTTATTGAAAATATGGAAAGATGTGTCATTTGAAACATGGAAGTCTGGCAATATCTGGTCTGGGAGAGACATGAGAGGATACAGGGAAAGATCCCACAAAGGGTTAACAGCAGCTGCCAGGAGAGGATTGTAAAATGCAGATAGCCTTGCTCAAGCAGGCTCAGCAAACAAGACAAACAGGATTTTGAATGAAGCCAAAAACAATGGCTCACACCTTCATTGAAAGTAACTGTCTTAGTTAGCAGCTGGAAAAAAGGATGAGGTTCAGTTGAATTTGGTGATAATTCTAGATGTGAAAATTTGCTAAACCAGGTAAATTAAAGAAAGCTGGAGACCATCAGTCTACGAGAAACATAATTCAAAGCCAAAATCAAAGTCAAAATTATGAGCTGAGGACACAATTGGAAAATAAAACTACAGAAATGACAGGAATTAAAAGTAACACCTCTTGAAACCAAAGCATTTTGATCATCACAAAGGAAACAATGTAATCAGATCTCTGAGATGCAGTTATGTCAAAATGAATACTTAGTTGGATTAGAAGGTTTAATCAAATGTACTTTGTACAATCAAAGTGAAATAAGTTACTTTACAATAAAATCATAAAAACTAGATAACTGTTAGAAAAATATGTAAACCCAGAGACCAGGGCAGGAACTACCAGAACCAGAACCAGAACTCAGAGGGAGGGAGAGAGAGAAGCAGAGAAGAAACAAGCAGCTCAGAGTCAGATTACAGTCAGCTCGGCCATGGGAAAGACAAGGCATAGCAGCCGAGCTAAAACAGCTAATACATCTCAGGAAGACTAGAATTTAAAGAGTCAGCTCTATGTCAGCTCAGAGATAGCCAGCAGAGTCAGCTCTCACAGCTCGGTACATGGGAAAGACAGGACACAGCAACCGAGCTCATCAGCGATTACATCTAAAGAAGACCAGACTTTATAAAGAAGATTGATTGTCAAGGTGGGCCTGAAGGTCCCTTCAACCACCCAGAAGGACCCAGAAGCAAGGCATTTTTCCTTTCTGGAAAGAAAGTATTTGCAGCTTTTAAAATAAAAAAATATAATAATAAAATAACTTAATTTAACCTGAAATAGTGGTTATTCCAAAGTCGACTTTACTTACTTAGCAATGCGGGACCCAGGATCGATGGTACTAAGTGGGAATTAGGTGAAATCTTTGGTGAAGGCATGGGTTATACCGGGGGATAACTAGAAAACATAGTTTGACCTGAATAGCACCCACTGAAGCTTGCATCGGAGTCGGGGAGTGAGAATCCTGATCACCATTTAGAATGTCGGCCCTTTTTGGTATAGGGGGACTTCTAAGAATAGTGGTGAGTTTTCAAAAACATGGCGCCCAACGTTTTAATTAAAACCCTGCCAATTACGCCGAATGGGTTGCTTTATTTTCCACATGGCAGCCGTCGTGTTAACACCGTGTGAATTGCGCCCAGCCGGTTGTTTTGCTTTCTCCATGGCATCCAGCGTGGAGACCTAGAATATTAGAAGTTTCTAGGTAAAACGAGGCTCGAATAGTAGAAGTTTCTACATCAGCAGAGGGGGCTGATATTAGAAGTTTCTAGTTCCCAACAAACGGTTGGAATATGAGAAGTTTCTAACCGGCACAAAGGCGAGAATATTAGAAGTTTCTGGTCTATTGTGAGTCAGACTTTACCTGCCGAGTTTAGTCTGGAAAGTCATGTGATTGATTTTTGCAAAGATATTCTGTGGATCGAGGGGACATAAAACCCATGTTGGGTGTGAAATCAGCAAATTAGAAGATGCTGACCCTGAGAAAAAGTCTGCAAGACATCTTGGTGACAGCACTAAAAATCTTGCATCCATTACTGGTAAAAGGAGGTCAAAAAATAAATCATCCTTAGAGTAAGGCAGATTGTGAGGGTAAATCCTAAAGAAATAGAGGACGCCTAGAATCTTTAGAGACCAATAACCAATCGAACCTTAACTAAAAGAGGAAGATAGTGCCTTAGTTAGCCTTAGGTAGGGCCCAGAAAGGGCACCTATCCTTAATTTCAGATTGCAACTGAAAGGGACAACCAGGAACAGAACTTAGAATTCCGAAAAATGGCAATTAGAATAATCCTCTTGCTCTGAAACACGGTCAAGAGAGTTGAAGCAATGAACCAGAGTGGAAGAAATTAATAGAGGCAAAAAACTCCTGCATAAGTGAAACTTTATCAGCATGGAGGGGTCTCAATTTTTGTTAAAAGTAACTAAAACCCCACTGAACAGAGGTCCAAGATCTCAGTTTATAAACGTGCGTGCGTGTTCACTAAGGGTTTGTAAAACCCTACAAAGTAGAGGTCCAAGATCTGAGCGGATGAATGAGTGTGTGTATGTCTAATACGGAATTGTGAATTTCCTTTGGTGTTTGTATTTTTAAAAACATGTTGTATTTTGCAAAACCGAGTTTCACATCAATTAAAAGTTATAAATGGCAGGTAGAAATGTGATCAGTATTATGAGGTGATAAATCAGTATGTTCAGAGTTAAATTGGTCTCAGAATAAACAGATAAAGAGTTTGTACTGGGCAGCAGTCAGCTGCTAGCAGGCTTTGAAACTGAGCGTTGAAATTGACACTGCATAGCTCCACAGGGTCCTAGTGCCCGAGCAGCACAAGAATGTCACCAGAAATAATAATCATGTTTAGAATGATAAATACATTGAAGAAGAAGATTTAGAGAATAAAGATTTTGGATCAAAAGTTAGATTAAGAGAATTACTTGCAGTATAAGGAAAAGAGAATCTGATGGCAGGAAAAGATTTGATAAAAAGAGATGCAGGTAAAATTAATATATTAAAACAATTGATAACACAGAGGAAGTTTGGGTGAAACTACCAACTAAAACTGCAGGGAAAATAATCAGTGAAGCTGTAAAATGTGAAGACAAGTTTGTTCAGAATCTGGGTAAACATACAGTTGACTTAGAGAAGCATGGTGTCTGGAGCAAAAGAAATTATATCACAATTAAAACACAATACCCAATTGGTGGGAAGACAGTGAATTAAAACCCGTTAGAAGCATTGATTGGACAGATCATGAAGTTAAAATGTCATGTTTGGAACTTACCTTCATAAAAATCCGGTGTAATCAAAATAAAGTAAGTGAAGTAAACGCAGTAGCAATATCAGGAATGTATCAGGGTAAGGTTTCGACAGATTGGATCAGAGTGAGTAAAAGGGGAGGAGTTTGAGATTCTTCGAATCTCACTCAGGGGTGCAATGACAGAAGGAGGAGGCTTAACAGGCCTTCATTGTGTGATGTACATCAATGATAAGGAAAATAAACGAGTTCAAAAAAAAAAGAAAAGAGACAAAAGAAATGGTAACAAAAGAAATCCGGAAGTCCTGGAGAGGGCACTTCGGGAGTGTTCAAACGAAGATAGAAAGTACACAGTAAAGAATAGGGCCCTCTCCACCCATGACCTGCTCATTTGATTTTTCAGATGGAAAAAGTAAATAACAGACAAACCAGTTCACAAGAAGGAAGAGAACTGCACTCCAGAAAGGAATGTTTTAGACAGGATTGGGGGGAAACTAATGATACAATCGCCTACATATTTGAGGGAATTAAATGATAGAGCCCGTAGGAAAACTTTACGGGTTGGAAACACATCAAAATCTCAAATTATTACTGAACAGTGAACCCTCCGGTCAGACATCTCGAACTGGACATCAGCTGATGGATGATCTGCGGTTTCCATGGGGTATGTACTATGTGGTGGAGTTATTAAGGGTCTCGGGAGACAGCAGCGACTGACGAGGAACCCCAATATGATAAATGACAGTAGTTTAAGAATTTTTGTAGGTTGAAGCCACGGCAGGAAAATTATTACCAATGCAGCAAACAATATTGCATTGTCGAGCTGTAAACATTATTAAGGAAGAAATGTCATGTCAATTGTTAGCACTGTTATGTATGTATGATAATGGGGGTATGTGTGCCGTTAGAGAACTTGATCAGCATTTCGAAACTGTCTGAATGTTTTAATAGGGGGGGAATAGTGGTAGTTTAGTGTGCTTTCTTGATTTAACTGCATAGAACATCACATATAATATTGATGTTGTTAACACGATATATTTAATATGTAGTGACTATTGGTTCCAAAGCCACGAAGGAATGTGTCGATATTGTACTATATTTTTCGCATTGAAATTGTGATAACAGTTGCAATTATGTAAAGTTGTAACACACGGTCTATTTGTGTAGTTAGGTGATGAGTAATGTGTTGAGATAAGACTTAATTTTTTTTTACTGTGTATTTAACAATAGGGAGAATTTATTTGGAAAAAGTGACAGTTCGATGTGGTTTTGCGAATACTGTCGGCATATTGTATTACAAATGTTGTAAGGGAAATGATAACAGACGAAAGGGATGTGAAGGAAGTTTGTCAGAATGATATTCTCTCCTGTACACCAGGGGCTGGCAGACATACATGGTTCAGAACAATATTAGACATTAATGTGGGGAAGTCAGGGTTAGAAGCAGGATCAATTGAACCTTTTAAATTAATGAAGCGAGGGAACCAGTGGGTGTACATGATGTCATAATTTACCATTCCAATGAGAAACGGTAAGCAATTTGGATGACAGAAAAATGGACACGAAACAGCCAGTGATGGACAAATGGCCTTTTTGGTTACTGATGGACTGAGTTGTGTGCTGTTTCTAAGGGACATGAGGAAGCTTCTACGGTGCTGCTACCCTAAGGAAGTAAACTGCTTTGGAGGTAGTGGAACACGGATATAGCTATTGTGTTACCTTCCTGAGTGGCTACGGCTATGGTTCACCATAATTGGACTTGAGTAAAGAACGAAAAAAGACACTGGTCTGTGATATGGATACATTTACAAATTGGTTACGATGCACAATTTAAAATCACAAAACATGTACACACAAATGAGAAAGGTCGGGGATAAATGTTCGTCAGTACAACTAGATGGGGGGATAATTGATCAAATGATATAGATATGTCTCAAATGTCAAGACGGGGTGTTGTTGAAAATATGTAAAGATGTGTCATTTGAAACATGGAAGTCTGGCAATATCTGGTCTGGGAGAAACAAGAGAGGATACAGGGAAAGATCCCACAAAGGGTTAACAGCAGCTGCCAGGAGAGGATTGTAAAATGCAGATAGCCTTGGTCAAGCAGGCTCAGCAAACAAGACAAACAGGATTTTGAATGAAGCCAAAAACAATGGCTCACACCTTCATTGAAAGTAACTGTCTTAGTTAGCAGCTGGAAAAAAGGATGAGGTTCAGTTGAATTTGGTGATAATTCTAGGTGTGAAAATTTGCTGAACCAAGTAAATTAAAGAAAACTGGAGACTATCAGTCTAGGAGAAACATAATTCAAAGCCAAAATCAAAGTCAAAATTACGAGCTGAGGACACAATTGGAAAATAAAACTACAGAAATGACAGGAATTAAAAGTAACACCTCTTGAAACCAAAGCATTTTGATCATCACAAAGGAAACACTGTAATCAGATCTCTGAGATGCAGTTATGTCAAAATGTATACTTAGTTGGATTAGAAAGTTTAGATCAAAGATACTTTTTACAATCAAAGTGAAATAAATTACTTTACGTATAGTCATAAAAATTAGATAACTGTTAGAAAAATATGTAAACCCAGGGCAGGAACTACCAGAACCAGAACCAGAACTCAGAGGGAGGGAGAGAGAGAAGCAGAGAAGAAACAAGCAGCTCAGAGTCAGATTACAGATTACAGTCAGCTCGGCCATGGGAAAGACAAGGCAGCCGAGCTAAAACAGCTAATACATCTCAGGAAGACTAGAATTTAAAGAGTCAGCTCTATGTCAGCTCAGAGATAGCCAGCAGAGTCAGCTCTCGCAGCTCGGTACATGGGAAAGACAGGACACAGCAACCCAGCTCATCAGCGATTACATCTAAAGAAGACCAGACTTTAAAAAGAAGATTGATTGTCAAGGTGGGCCTGAAGGTCCCTTCAACCACCCAGAAGGACCCAGAAGCAAGGTCTTTTTCCTTTCTGTAAAGAAAGTATTTGCAGCTTTTAAAAGAAAAAATATAATAATAAAATAACTTAATTTAACCTGAAATAGTGGTTATTCCAAAGTGTACTTTACTTACTTAGCAATGCGGGACCCAGGATCGATGGTACTAAGTGGGAAGTAGATGAAATCTTCGGTGAAGGTACGGGTTATACCGGGGGATAACTTGAAAATATAGTTTGACCTGAATAGCACCCACTGAAGCCTGCATCGGAGTCGGGAGTGAGAATCCCTGATCACAATTTGGAATCTCGGCCCTTTTTGGTAGAGGGGGAATTCTAAGAATAGTGGTGAGTTTTCAAAAACAGAGTGCATCGTCCTCGGAGGGGATTTTAATTGCACCCTCCGGGACAAGGACCGTGGTGAGGTCCAGTGCGGCCCGGCGGCGGTGGTGGAGTTGAGGGGCCTGGTTAGGTCCTTTGACTTGGTGGATGTCTGGCGGACTCTCCATCCTGAATTGCGGGTGCGCACCTCTGTGCGGCCCCCGTTCAGAGCGTCCAGCATCGACCGTCTTTACATTTCCAAGACGTACTTGCCCAGCGTTCCGACGGCCTCCATGGAGCAGGTGCCGAGCTCGGATCACCACCTGGTGTGGGCGGGTCTCGCCCCGTCCCGCGCTCAGACACGGTCCGCGTACTGGCACTTTAACAACCTGCTGCTGGAGGACGAGCGGTTCCTGGACTCGTTCTGCCGTTTCTGGTCCGGCTGGAGAAGGAAGCGGGGTGGCTTCCCCTCCTTGAGGCTACGGTGGGATGTGGGCAAGGCCCAGAACCGTGCCTTCTGTCAGGGGTACACGGAGGGGTCTTCGGCGGGGCGGAACTCCACGATCGCCAAATTGGCTGAGGAACTCCTCGATCTGGAGTCACGTCTCGCTCAGCCCGATGAGGCCCGGCCCTGGGGCTGGTGTACAGGGAGAAGAGGGGCGCACTGCGGGGCCTGCAACTGGCCGGGTCCAGCGGCGCGTACGTGAGGTCGCGGATCCGTCTCTTAACGGACATGGACCGCGGCTCCCGCTTCTTCTACTCGCTGGAAAGAGGACGCGGGGCCCGTCGGCAGGTTTCTACGCTGTTAGCCGACGACCGGTTCCCTCGTCTCGGATCCGGAGGGGGTCAGGACCCTGATCAGGGATTTTTACTCCGACTTCTTCTCTCCGGGTCCGTCCAGCGAGGACGCTTGCAGAGTTCTGTGGGAGGACCTGCCGCAGGTGGGCCCGGAGGGCGCCGGGAAGCTCGATAATGCCATCAACCTCCAAGAGCTGACCGGCGCCCTGGACAGCCTCTCACGGGGCAAATCCCCAGGGCTGGACGGGCTGACCGTGGAGTTCTTCAGGGCGTGCTGGGACGTCCTGGGGAGTGACTACTCGGGGGTCCTGGGGGAATGTACCGCGACCGGGGAGATGCCCCTTTCGTGGCGCAGGGCCGTCATTGCCCTGCGGCCCAAGAAGGGGGATCTCCGCCGACATAAGAACGGGCGACCGGTCTCCCTCCTCAGAACGGACTATAAAATCTTAGCCAAGGTGCTGTGTTTACGCCTTGGCCCCGAGCTGGACCACATGATCCACCCTGACCAGTCCTACACAGTCCCGGACCGCACAATCTACACAATATCCACCTGGCCCGGGACATTACTCATTTTGCCCAGGGGACTGGTATGTCGAGCACCTCCCTGTCTCTTGACCAGGAGAAGGCGTTCGACAGGGTGGGGCCCGGGGATTTGCTCGGGACTCTGCGAGCTGTCGGGTTCGGGTGGTATTTTGTCCCCCGGATCCGGTTACTGTCCGCCGTCTCGGAGAGTCTGATTAAGGTTAACGGGTCCCTGACGGCGCCCCTTCGCTTTGGGAGAGGAGTGCGTCAGGGCTGCCCCCTGTCCGGCCAACATTATTCCCTCTGCGTGGGGCCTTTCCTGTGCCTCCTGCGGAGGGGGTTCACGGGGCTGGTTCTGCGCGAGCCGGACGGGGGGGTGGTCCTCTCGGCGGACGCTGATGCCGTGTTCCTCATGGTCACTGACCCCGGGGACCCCCGGAGGATGCGAGAGAGCCAAGCTGTCTACTCCGCCGCGTCCTCCCCACGGATCAACTGGGCTCAATGTTCCGGACTCCTGGTCGGTCCGTGGCAGGTGGACCCCCTCCCGGAGGAGCTCGGGCCCTTCAGCTGGAGTCGGACCACCAGCCTCGACCTGGGAGTCCATCTTTGCCCGGCAGAGGGAGCCTGGCCGGTGAACGGGCAGGAGCTGGAGACCAAGGTCACCGCTGGCCTGGGACGCTGGACAGGACGGCTCCGAGTGCTGTCCCCCAGGGGCCGAGTTCTCGTCATAAACCAGCTGATCGCCTCCATGCTGTGGTCCCGGCTGGTCACTGACTCCCCCCCCCCTGGCTTTGTCCCACCATCCAGAGAGCCCGGCTTCGGTTCCTCCGGGACAATCGACTGCACGGGGTCGCTGCGGAGGTCTGGAGTCTCCCGATGGCGGAGGGCGGTCAGGCGCTGGTGTGCCTCCGCACCCAGACTGCCACTTTCCACCCTCAGACTCTGCAGCGTTACCTGTACGCTGAGCCTCCTCCACGGTGGGGCCCTGGCGACGGATTTCTCCCCCCAGGGGCTCGGCCTGAACTACGACGTGCGGCTCCTGTCTGTGGACCAGCAGGGTCTTCGGAACTCTCTGTTGGCGCTGCCCGTCTTGTACCAGGACCTCCTCAAAGTCTGGAACACGGTCTCCAGGCGCCGCAGCTCTCCCCCGTCAGGAGTGGCGGCTGTCGTAAGGGAGGCGCTGCTCAGGAATCCGCACCTCCGCCAATCTCCATTCGGGTGGCTGGCGGAGCGGAGGGCGGTGGGTGCCGTGGGCAGGGCTGGGTGGCGGAGGGCCGGGCTGTGGGTGCCCTGGGAAGGGCTGGGTGGCGGAGGGCCGGGCGGTGGGTGCCGTGGGAAGGGCTGGGTGGCGGAGGGCTGTGGGTGCCGTGGGAAGGGCTGGGTGGCGGAGGGCTGTGGGTGCCGTGGGAAGGGCTGGGTGGCGGAGCGGAGGGCGGTGGGTGCCGTGGGCAGGGCTGGGTGGCGGAGGGCGGTGGGTGCCGTGGGAAGGGCTGGGTGGGGAGGGCCGGGCTGTGGGTGCCGTGGGCAGGGCTGGGTGGCGGAGGGCTGTGGGTGCCGTGGGAAGGGCTGGGTGGCGGCCGGGGGTCCCTGGAGCGGGGGCAGGCGCTGCCCACGGGCACACTCGAAGCTTTCCGGGCTGGCTGGGCCCCGCAGGGGGTGGGCTGCAGGACCGACCCCCATTCTCACACTTTCATTGGGCGGGTATTGGGTGAGGTTTGGTCTCTTTTCCTGTTCTGTTGGGGCTGTGCTCCACCCGCGGTTTGGGGCACTCCCCACATTTTGTTTTGTCCATCAGTTACTTCTGGTCTGTTTTGCTTTGTTGTGTCCCAGCTCCAGGCCGATGCCAGCGGCGGGCGCTGCCTCACCCTGCCCGCGGGAAGAGCGGGCAGGACAGGCAATCTCAGGGAAAACAGATCCAAATAAACATTATATAGACATCAAATAAACAGCACCATCAAACTGTCTGACCCGAGACAATGCTGCTGGGGGAGGGGGACCGCGGCTGCTGGGGAGGGGGACCGCGGCTGCTGGGGGGGGGGACCGCGGCTGCTGGGGGAGGGGGACCGTGGCTGCTGGGGGAGGGGGACGGGGACCGCGGCAGCTGGGGGAGGGGGAGGGGGACCGCGGCTGCTGGGGGAGGGGAGGGAGACCGTGGCTGCTGGGGAGGGGAGGGGGACCGCAGCTGCTGGGGGAGGGGGACCGCGGCTGCTGGGGGAGGGGGACCGCGGCTGCTGGGGGAGGGGGACCGCAGCTGCTGGGTGAGGGGGACCGCAGCTGCTGGGGGAGGGGGAACGCGGCTGCTGGAGGAGGGGGAGGGGGACCCCGGCTGCTGGGGGAGGGGGACCGCGGCTGCTGGGGGAGGGGGACCGCAGCTGCTGGGGGAGGGGGACCGCAGCTGCTGGGGGAGGGGGAACGCGGCTGCTGGAGGAGGGGGAGGGGGACCGCGGCTGCTGGGGGAGGGGGAGGGGGACCGCGGCTGCTGGGGAGGGGGACCGCGGCTGCTGTGGAGGGGGACCGCGGCTGCTGGGGAGGGGGGCCGCGGCTGCTGGGGGAGGGGGACCGCGGCTGCTGGGGGAGGGGGACCGCAGCTGCTGGGGGAGGGGGAACGCGGCTGCTGGAGGAGGGGGAGGGGGACCGCGGCTGCTGGGGGAGGGGGACCGCAGCTGCTGGGGGAGGGGGAACGCGGCTGCTGGAGGAGGGGGTGGGGGACCGCGGCTGCTGGGGGAGGGGGAGGGGGACCGCGGCTGCTGGGGAGGGGGACCGCGGCTGCTGGGGAGGGGGACCGCGCCTGCTGGGGAGGGGGGCCGCGGCTTCTGGGGGAGGGGGACCGCGGCTGCTGGAGGAGGGGGAGGGGGACCGCAGCTGCTGGGGGAGGGGGAGGGGGACCGTGGCTGCTGGGGGAGGGGGACCGTGGCTGCTGGGGGAGGGGGACCGCGGCTGCTGGGGGAGGGGGACCGCGGCTGCTGGGGGAGGGCGAGGGGGACCGCGGCTGCTGGGGCGGTGGAGGGGGACCGCGGCTGCTGGGCGAGGGGGAGGGGGACCGTGGCTGCTGGGGGAGGGGGAGGGGGACCGTGGCTGCTGGGGGAGGAAGAGGGGACCGTGGCTGCTGGGGGAGAGGGGGACCGCGGCTGCTGGGGAGAGGGAGGGGGACCGTGGCTGCTGGGGGAGGAAGAGGGGACCGTGGCTGCTGGGGGAGAGGGGGAGGGGGACCACGTCTGCTGGGAGGGGGACCTCGGTTGCTGGGGGAGAGGGAGGGGGACTGCGGGTGCTGGGTGAGGGGGACCGCGGTTGCTGGGGGAGAGGGAGGGGGACCGCGGCTGCTGGGGGAGGGGGAGGGGGACTGCGCTGCTGGGGGAGGGGAGGGGGACCGCGGCTGCTGGGGGAGGGGAGGGGGACCGCGGCTGCTGGGGGTTAGGAGGGGGACCGCGGCTGCTGGGGGACGGGGGAGGGATCGCGGCTGCTGGGGAGAGGGAAGGGGGAACGCGGCTGCTGGGGGGGAGGGGGACAGCGGCTGCTGGGGGAGGGTGGAGGGATCGTGGCTGCTGGGGGAGGGGAGGGCGACCGCGGCTGCTGGGGGAGGGGGGCAGGGATCGTGGCTGCTGGGGGAGGGGGGGACGGCGGCTGCTGGGGAGGGGGACCGCGGCTGCTGGGGGAGGGGGACCGCGGCTGCTGGTGGAGGGGGAGGGGGACCGCGGCTGCTGGGGCAGGGGGACCGCGGCTCCTGGGGGAGGGGGAGGGGAGGGGGACCGCGGCTGCTGGGCAAGGGGAGGGGGACCGCGGCTGCTGGGGGAGGGGGACCGCGGTTGCTGGGGGAGGGGGAGGGAGACCGCGGCTGCTGGGGGAGGGGTAGGGGGACCGCGTCTGCTGGGGGTGTGAGGGGGACCGTGGCTGCTGGGGGAGGGGTACCGCGGCTGCTGGGGGAGGGGGACCGCGGCTGCTGGGGGGGGGGGGTCCTCGGCTGCTGGGGGAAGGGGGAGGGATCGTGGCTGCAGGGGAAGGGGAGGGGGAACGCGGCTGCTGGGGGGGAGGGGGACAGCGGCTGCTGGGGGGGGGACCTCGGCTGCTGGGGGAAGGGGGAGGGATCGTGGCTGCTGGGGGAGGGGAGGGTGACCGCGGCTGCTGGGGGAGGGATCGTGGCTGCTGGGGGAGGGGGGGACGGCGGCTGCTGGGGGAGGGGGATCGCGGCTGCTGGGGAATGGGGAGGGATCGCGGCTCCTGGGGAGGGGGACCACAGTTGCTGGGGAGGTGGAGGGGGACTGCGGCTGCTGGGGGACTGGGGAGGGGGGGCGCGGCTGCTGGGGGAGGGGGAGGGTGACCGCGGCTGCTTGGGGAGGGGGTGAGGGGGTGAGGGTGAGGGGGGCCGCGGCTGCTGGGGGAGGGCAGCGGGGATGCTGGGGGAAGGGGTGAGGGGGGGGCGCGGCTGCTGGGGGAGGGGGAGGGTGACTGCGGCTGCTTGGGGAGGGGGTGAGGGGGTGAGGGTGAGGGGGGCCGCGGCTGCTGGGGGAGGGGGAGCGGGGCTGCGGCTGCTGCGGGAGTGTGGTACATTGGCGAGACCATGCAGACGCTGCAACAACGAATGAACGGACATCGCGCGACAATCACCAGGCAGGAATGTTCCCTTCCAGTCGGGGAACACTTCAGCAGTCAAGGGCATTCAGCCTCTGATCTCCGGGTAAGCGTTCTCCAAGGCGGCCTTCAGGACCCGCGACAACGCAGAATCGCCGAGCAGAAGCTTATAGCCAAGTTCCGCACACATGAGTGCGGCCTCAACCGGGACCTGGGATTCATGTCGCATTACATTCATCCCCCACCATCTGGCCTGCGAAATCCTACCAACTGTCCTGGCTTGACACAATTCACACCTCTTTAACCTGGGGTTACCCCATCTCTGGATCTGTAAAGATTTAATCACCTGCTAATGCTCGCATTCCTAGCATTGTTTCGCATCTTTGAATTTGTCTATATATGTGTTTCTGGAACAGACCTCTTCATTCACCTGAGGAAGGAGCAGCGCTCCGAAAGCTAGTGACATCGAAACAAACCTGTTGGTCTTTAACCTGGTGTTGTAAGACTTCGTATTATTTACAGTGGACACTGTGTAGTATATCATTATTTACAACAGTCCCTGGGTAGTATGACTTTATTTACAGTGGTCCCTCGGCAGTATAGCTTTATTTACAGTGATCCCTGGAAGTATATCATTATTTACTGTGGTCTCTGATTAGAATATCATTATTTACAGTGGGCACTGTGCAGTGTCTTATTTAAAGTGGTTCCGGGGTTGTTTATCATTATTTACAAAGCTCTCTGGGTGGTATATCTTTATTTACAGTGGTTCCTGGGTGGTTTATCTTTATTTGCAGTGGTCCCTGGGTGGTTTATCTTTATTTACAGTGGTCTCTGGGTGGTTTATCTTTATTTACAGTGGTCCCTGTGTGGTTTATCATTATTTACAGTGGTCCCTGGTAGTATGTCATTCTTTACAGTGGTCCCTGGGTAGTATATCATTGCTTACTGTGGTCCCTGGGTAGTATATCATTATTTACAGTCGTCCCTGGGCAGTATATCATTAGTTACAGTGGCCCCTGGGTAGAATATCAGTATTTACAGTGACCCCTGTGTAGTACATCATTATTTACAGTGACCCCTGTGTAGTACATCATTATTTACAGTGGCCCCTGGGTAGAATATCATTATTTACAGTTGTCCCTCAGTATTATATCACTATTTACAGTTGTCCCTGTGTAGAATATCTTTATTTACAGTGGTCCCTGGTAGTATATCATTCTTTACAGTGGTCCCTGGTAGTATATCATTCTTTACAGTGGTCCCTGGGTAGTACATCATTATTTACTGTGGTCCCTGGGTAGTATATCATTATTTACAGTGGCTGTGTGCAGTATATCATTATCTGCAGTGGTCCCTGGGTAGTATATCATTATTTACAATGATCACTGGATAGTATATCATTATATGCAGTGGCCCCTGGGTAGTATATCATTATTTACAGTGACCCCTGTGTAGTACATCATTATTTACAGTTGTCCCTGGGTAGTATATCATTAGTTACAGTGGCCCCTGGGTAGAATATCAGTATTTACAGTGACCCCTGTGTAGTACATCATTATTTACAGTGACCCCTGTGTAGTACATCATTATTTACAGTGGCCCCTGGGTAGAATATCATTATTTACAGTTGTCCCTCAGTATTATATCACTATTTACAGTTGTCCCTGTGTAGAATATCTTTATTTACAGTGGTCCCTGGTAGTATATCATTCTTTACAGTGGTCCCTGGTAGTATATCATTCTTTACAGTGGTCCCTGGGTAGTACATCATTATTTACTGTGGTCCCTGGGTAGTATATCATTATTTACAGTGGCTGTGTGCAGTATATCATTATCTGCAGTGGTCCCTGGGTAGTATATCATTATTTACAATGATCACTGGATAGTATATCATTATATGCAGTGGTCCCTGGGTAGTATATCATTATTTACAGTGGTCCTTGTATAGAAAGTCTTTAATTACAGTGGTTCCTGGGCGTGATACCTTTATTTACAGTGGCCACTGTGTAGTATATCATTATTTACAATAGTCCCTGGGTGGTATAATTTTATTTACAGTGGTCCCTGGGTGGTATTTCTTTATTTACAGTGGTCACTGGCTGGTATATCATTATTGACAGTGGTCCCTGTGCAGTATATCTTATTTACAGTGGTTCCTGGGTAGGTTATTATTATTTACAATGGTCCCTGGGTGGTTTATCTTTATTTACAGTGGTCCCTGGGTGGTGTACCTTTATTTACAGTGGTCACTGGCTGGTATATCATTATTGACAGTGGTCCCTGTGCAGTATATCTTATTTACAATGGTCCCTGGGTGGCATTTCTTTATTTACAGTGGTCCCTGGGTTATTTATAAATATTAACAGAGGCCCCGGCATACAATATCATTATTTACAGTGGTCCCTGGGTAGAATATCATTATTTACTGTGGTCCCTGTGTAGAATATCTGTATTTACAGATGATGTGGAGATGCCGGCGTTGAACTGGGGTGAGTGCAGAAAGAAGTCTTACAACACCAGGTTAAAGTCCAACAGGTTTGTTTCGATGTCACTAGCTTTCGGAGCGCTGCTCCTTCCTCAGGTGAATGAAGAGGTCTGTTCCAGAAACACATATATAGACAAATTCAAAGATGCCAATCAATGCTAGGAATGCGAGCATTAGCAGGTGATTAAATCTTTACAGATCCAGAGATGGAGTAACCCCAGGTTAAAGAGGTGTGAATTGTACCAAGCCAGGACAGTTGGTAGGATATTGCAGGCCAGACGGTGGGGGATGACTGTAATGCGACACGAATCCCAGGTCCCGGTTGAGGCCGCACTCATGTGTGCGGCACTTGGCTATAAGTTTCTGCTCGGCGATTCTGCGTTGTCGCGGGTCCTGAAGGCCGCCTTGGAGAACGCTTACCCGGAGATCAGAGGCTGAATGCCCTTGACTGCTGAATTGTTCCCCGACTGGAAGGGAACATTCCTGCCTGGTGATTGTTGCGCGATGTCCGTTCATTCGTTGTCGCAGCGTCTGCATGGTCTCGCCAATGTACCACGCTTCGGGACATCCTTTCCTGCAGCGTATGAGGTAGACAACGTTGGCCGAGTCGCACGAGTATGTACCGCGTACCTGGTGGGTGCTGTTCTCACGTGTAATAGTGGTATCCATGTCGATGATCTGGCACGTCTTGCACAGATTACCATGACAGGGTTGTGTGGTGTCGTGGTCACTGTTCTGAAGACTGGGTAGTTTGCTGCAAACAATGGTTCGATTGAGGTTGCGCGGTTGTTTGAAGGTAAGTAGTGGGGGTGTGGGGATGACCTTGGCAAGATGTTCATCGTCATCAATGACGTGTTGAAGGCTGTGAAGAAGATGACGTAGTTTCTCCGCTCCGGGGAAGGACTGGACGACGAAGGGTATTCTGTCGGTTGTGTCCCATGTTTGTGTTCTGAGGAGGTCGGTCCGGTTTTTCGCTGTGGCGCGTTGGAACTGTCGATCGATGAGTCGAGTGCCATATCCCATTCGTACGAGGGCATCTTTCAACGTCTGTAGATGTCTGTTACGCTCCTCCTCGTCTGAGCAGATCCTGTGTATACGGAGCGCTTGTCCATAGGGGGTGGCTTCTTTAATGTGTTTAGGGTGGAAGCTGGAGAAGTGGAGCATCATGAGGTTATCCGTGGGTTTGCGGGAAAGCGAAGTGCTGAGGTGACCATCCTTGATGGAGTCGAGTGTGTCCAAGAATGCAACTGATTTTGGAGAGTAGTCCATGGTGAGTCTGATGGTTGGATGGAACTTATTAATGTCATCGTGTAGTCGTTTCAGTGATTCTTCGCCGTGGGTCCAAAGGAAAAAAATGTCATCGATGTATCTGGTGTATAACATCGGTTGAAGGTCCTGTGCGGTGAGTAGGTCCTGTTCAAACTTGTGCATGAATATGTTGGCGTACTGGGGTGCGAATTTGGTCCCCATGGCTGTTCCGTGCGTCTGAATGAAGAACTTGTTGTCGAAGGTGAAGACGTTGTGATAAAGAATGAAGCGGATGAGTTCCAGAATTGCGTCTGGAGATTGGCAGTTGTCGGTGTTGAGTACTGAGGCTGTTGCAGCAATGCCGTCGTCATAGGGGATGCTGGTGTAGAGTGCCGAGACGTCCATTGTGACGAGGAATGTTCCTGGTTCAACTGGCCCATGGGTGCTGAGTTTCTGTAGGAAGTCCGTCGTGTCGCGACAGAAGCTGGGCGTACCTTGTACAATGGGTTTTAAGATGCCCTCGATGTAGCCAGAGAGGTTCTCACACAGGGTCCCATTGCCTGA
Organism: Scyliorhinus torazame; assembly: GCF_047496885.1. Lineage (NCBI taxonomy): Eukaryota > Metazoa > Chordata > Chondrichthyes > Carcharhiniformes > Scyliorhinidae > Scyliorhinus > Scyliorhinus torazame. The sequence continues at coordinate 783,736 of NW_027307762.1, read as the reverse complement.
AACGATAGGGCGGCCTGGTGTGTTGGCCTTATGTATTTTCGGGAGGCAGTAGAGATCTCCAATGCGGGGAGTACGTGGGATGAGAGCACGTAGGGTGCTCTGAAGATCTGGATCCAAGGTCTTGATCAGTCTGTTAAGTTGACGGATGTGTTCCTTGGTCGGATCTCCGGGTAACTGTCTGGAGTGTTCTTGGTTGTTCATTTGTCGGTATACTTCTTTTCAGTAGTCCGTTCTGTTCAGTACGACAGTGCTGCTGGTTTGTCTGCTGGTTTGATGACGATGCTGTGGTTGGTCTTGAGAGCGCGGATGGCATTGCGTTGTGCTTGGGTGACGTTCGGGGCTGTCTTGTGAATGCGACTGATGAATCTGGCATTGACGCGACTCCTGACGGCTTGAGCATACATGTCGAGTCTAAGGCAGCTGCCTTCCGGAGGGGTCCTCCGGAATGAGAGGGAATGAGACCGGGAATGAGACCTCTTCATTCACCTGAGGAAGGAGCAGCGCTCCGAAAGCTAGTGACATCGAAACAAACCGGTTGGACTTTAACCTGGTGTTGTAAGACTTCGTACTGTGCTCACCCCAGTCCAACGCCGGCATCTCCACATCAATGATATAATACCCAGTGACCACGGTAAATAATGATATACTATCCAGGGACCACGGAAAATAATGATGTACTACCTACGGTACATTGTAAATAATGATATTCTACCCGTGGTCCACTGTAAATATTGATATACAATCCAAGTACCACAGTAAATAATAATTAATATCCCAGGAGCCAGTGTAAATAATGATATTCTAACCAGGGACCACTGTAAATAATGATATTCTACACAGTGACCACTGTAAATAATGATATTGTACGCCGGGACATCTGTTAATATTTATAAATAACCAGGGCGCTGTAAATATTGAGACATTACCCAGGGAACAATGTAACTAATGATATATTACCCAGGGACCACTGTAAATAATGATATTCTACCCAGTGACCACTGTAAATAATGATACACCACCCAGGGACCACTGTAAATAATGATATTCTACACAGGGACCACTTTAAACAATGATATAATACCCAGGGATCACTGTAAATAATGATATTCTACCCAGGGACCACTGTAAATAATGATAAACTACCCAGGGAACACTGTAAATAATGATATTCTACACAGGGACCACTGTAAATAATGATAATCTACACAGGGACCACTTTAAACAAAGAACAAAGAACAAAGAACAAAGAAATGTACAGCACAGGAACAGGCCCTTCGGCCCTCCAAGCCCGTGCCGACCATACTGCCCGACTAAACTACAATCTTCTACACTTCCTGGGTCCGTATCCTTCTATTCCCATCCTATTCATATATTTGTCAAGATGCCCCTTAAATGTCCCTATCGTCCCTGCCTCCACTACCTCCTCCGGTAGTGAGTTCCAGGCACCCACTACCTTCTGCGTAAAAAACTTGCCTCGTACATCTACTCTAAACTTTGCCCCTCTCACCTTAAACCTATGCCCCCTAGTAATTGACCCCTCTACCCTGGGGAAAAGCCTCTGACTATCCACTCTGTCTATGCCCCTCATAATTTTGTATACCTCTATCAGGTCGCCCCTCAACCTCCTTCGTTCCAGTGAGAACAAACCGAGTTTATTCAATCGCTCCTCATAGCTTATGCCCTCCATACCAGGCAACATTCTGGTAAATCTCTTCTGCACCCTCTCTAAAGCCTCCACATCCTTCTGGTAGTGTGGCGACCAGAATTGAACACTATACTCCAAGTGTGGCCTAACTAAGGTTCTATACAGCTGCAACATGACTTGCCAATTCTTATACTCAATGCCCCGGCCAATGAAGGCAAGCATGCCGTATGCCTTCTTGACTACCTTCTCCACCTGTGTAGCCCCTTTCAGTGATCTGTGGACCTGTACTCCTAGATCTCTTTGACTTTCAATACTCTTGAGGGTTCTACCATTCACTGTATATTCCCTACCTGCATTAGCCCTTCCAAAATGCATTACCTCACATTTGTCCAGGTTAAACTCCATCTGCCATCTCTCCGCCCAAGTCTCCAGACAATCTAAATCCTGCTGTATCCTCAGACAGTCCTCATCGCTATCCGCAATTCCACCAACCTTTGTGTCGTCTGCAAACTTACTAATCAGACCAGTTACATTTTCCTCCAAATCATTTATATATACTACAAAGAGCAAAGGTCCCAGCACTGATCCCTGTGGAACACCACTGGTCACAGCCCTCCAATTAGAAAAGCATCCCTCCATTGCTACCCTCTGCCTTCTATGGCCTAGCCAGTTCTGTATCCACCTTGCCAGTTCACCCCTGATCCCGTGTGACTTCACCTTTTGTACTAGTCTACCATGAGGGACCTTGTCAAAGGCCTTACTGAAGTCCATATAGACAACATCTACTGCCCTACCCGCATCAATCATCTTAGTGACCTCCTCGAAAAACTCTATCAAGTTAGTGAGACACGACCTCCCCTTCACAAAACCGTGCTGCCTCTCACTAATACGTCCATTTGCTTCCAAATGGGAGTAGATCCTGTCTCGAAGAATTCTCTCCAGTAATTTCCCTACCACTGAAGTAAGGCTCACCGGCCTGTAGTTCCCGTGATTATCCCTGCCACCCTTCTTAAACAGAGGAACAACATTGGCTATTCTCCAGTCCTCCGGGACATCCCCTGAAGACAGCGAGGATCCAAAGATTTCTGTCAAGGCCTCAGCAATTTCCTCTCCAGCCTCCTTCAGTATTCTGGGGTAGATCCCATCCGGCCCTGGGGACTTATCTACCTTAATATTTTTTAAGACACCCAACACCTCGTCTTTTTGGATCACAATGTGACCCAGGCTATCTACACCCCCTTCTCCAGACTCAACATCTACCAATTCCTTCTCTTTGGTGAATACTGATGCAAAGTATTCATTTAGTACCTCGCCCATTTCCTCTGGCTCCACACATAGATTCCCTTGCCTATCCTTCAGTGGGCCAACCCTTTCCCTGGCTACCCTCTTACTTTTTATGTAAGTGTAAAAAGCCTTGGGATTTTCCTTAACCCTATTTGCCAATGCCTTTTCATGACCCCTTCTAGCCCTCCTGACTCCTTGCTTAAGTTCCTTCCTACTTTCCTTATATGCCACACAGGCTTCGTCTGTTCCCAGCCTTTTAGCCCTGACAAATGCCTCCTTTTTCTTTTTGACGAGGCCTACAATATCACTCGTCATCCAAGGTTCCCGAAAATTGCCGTATTTATCTTTCTTCCTCACAGGAACATGCCTGTCCTGTATTCCTTTCAACTGACACTTGAAAGCCTCCCACATGTCAGATGTTGATTTGCCCTCAAACATCCGCCCCCAATCTATGTTCTTCAGTTCCCGCCTAATATTGTTATAATTAGCCTTCCCCCAATTTAGCACATTCATCCTCGGACCACTCTTATCCTTGTCCACCAGTACTTTAAAACTTACTGAATTGTGGTCACTGTTACCGAAATGCTCCCCTACTGAAACATCTACCACCTGGCCAGGCTCATACCCCAATACCAGGTCCAGTACCGCCCCTTCCCTAGTTGGACTGTTTACATATTGTTTTAAGAAGCCCTCCTGGATGCTCCTTACAAACTCTGCCCCGTCTAAGCCCCTGGCACTAAGTGAGTCCCAGTCAATATTGGGGAAGTTGAAGTCTCCCATCACCACAACCCTGTTGTTTTTACTCTTTTCCAAAATCTGTCTACCTATCTGCTCCTCTATCTCCCGCTGGCTGTTGGGAGGCCTGTAGTATACCCCCAACATTGTGACTGCACCCTTCTTATTCCTGATCTCTACCCATATAGCCTCACTGCCCTCTGAGGTGTCCTCTCGCTGTATAGCTGTGATACTCTCCTGAACAAGTAGCGCAACTCCGCCTCCCCTTTTACATCCCCCTCTATCCCGCCTGAAACATCTAAATCCTGGAACGTTTAGCTGCCAATCCTGCCCTTCCCTCAACCAGGTCTCTGTAATGGCAACAACATCATAGTTCCAAGTAGTAATCCAAGCTCTAAGTTCATCTGCCTTACCCGTAATGCTCCTTGCATTAAAACATATGTACTTCAGGCCACCAGACCCGCTGTGTTCAGCAACTTCTCCCCGTCTGCGCTGCCTCAGAGCCACACTGTCCCTATTCCCTAGTTCTCCCTCAATGCTCTCACCTTCTGACCTATTGCTCCCGTGCCCACCCCCCTGCCATACTAGTTTAAACCCTCCCTTGTGACACTAGCAAACCTCGCGGCCAGGATATTTATGCCTCTCCGGTTTAGATGCAACCCGTCCATCTTATACAGGTCACACCTGCCCCGGAAGAGCTCCCAGTGGTCCAGATAACAGAAACCCTCCCTCCTACACCAGCTGTTTAGCCACGTGTTTGTCTGCTCTATCTTCCTATTTCTAGCCTCACTGGCACGTGGCACAGGGAGTAATCCCGAGATTACAACCCTCGAGGTCCTGTCTTTTAACTTTCTGCCTAGCTCCCTGAACTCCTGCTGCAGGACCTCATGCCCCTTCCTGCCTATGTCGTTAGTACCAATATGTACAACGACCTCTGCCTGTTTGCCCTCCCCCTTCAGGATTCCCTCTACCCGTTCGGAGACATCCTGGACCCTGGCACCAGGGAGGCAACATACCATCCTGGAGTCTCTTTCACGTCCACAGAAGCGCCTATCTGTGCCCCTGACTATAGAGTCCCCTATAACTATTACTCTTCTGCTCTTTGACCCTCCCTTCTGAACATCAGAGCCAGCCGTGGTGCCACTGCTCTGGCTGCTGCTGTTTTCCCCTGATAGGCTATCCCCCCCGACAGTATCCAAAGGGGTATATCTGTTCGAGAGGGGGACAACCACAGGGGATTCCTGCACTGACTGCCTGCCCTTTCTGGTGGTCACCCATTTCTCTGCCTGCACCTTGGGTGTGACCACACTTACATAACTGCGATCTATGACGCTTTCCGCCACCTGCATGCTCCTAAGTGCATCCAATTGCTGCTCCAACCGAACCATGCGGTCTGTGAGGAGCTGCAGTTGGGTGCACTTTCTGCAGATGAAGCCATCCGGGACACTGGAAGCCTCCCGGACCTGCCACATCTCACAGTCAGAGCACAGCACCCCTCTAACTGACATTGCGTCAATTAATTAAAATTAAAATTTGTCTTTTTTTTTTTTTTTTAATACTTTTTTAAAATTTCAAAGTTACTGTCAACTATCTGTTTCCTAGCACTAGATTTCTAATAGAAATGCGATAGCTAACTATAATATTCTCCGATCTCTGGCTTAGATATCCTCTAAATTATAATTAAGTTCTTATGTTTAATTAATCCCAAATACTCAAAAAAATTTAGGTTAGAATCCCAACCAGCCACTCAGGTCACAGCTTTTCTGTGATGTCACTTCAGTTTCCCCCCGACACACACAATTTGAAAAACAGGTATAAAAGTAAAAATCACTTGCTTACCTTCTGAGATGTTCTCAGGTTCCCTCGCTGACAGAGACTGCTCCTCCACCTCCAATCCTTGACCTGCACAATGCTAATAATATAATAATATAATATGGCACTTACCTTACACCAATGGGTCTTATTATTAGGTTAGAGGAGGAGGGCGGGTGGGAGACACTACACGTGTAGTGTCTCGGTTTCCTCTCCACCAGAATTTATTGGGGGGGCACTTGCCAGAGGTCGAACTTCCGGTTCCCGCCGAAATCCAAAGGGCTGCTCCTGTAAAGGTAAGTGCTTTTAAATTCACTACTCACCTCCAAGAAGGCCCCTGCGCACCGCTGCCGCCGAAATCCAAAGGGCTGCTCCTGTAAAGGTAAGTGCTTTTAAATTCACTACTCACCTCCAAGAAGGCCCCTGCGCACCGCTGCCGCCGAAATCCAAAGGGCTGCTCCTGTAAAGGTAAGTGCTTTTAAATTCACTACTCACCTCCAAGAAGGCCCCTGCGCACCGCTGCCGCCGAAATCCAAAGGGCTGCTCCTGTAAAGGTAAGTGCTTTTAAACTAACTACTCACCTCCCAGAAGGCCCCTGCGCACCGCTGCCGCCGAAATCCAAAGGGCTGCTCCTGCAAAGGTAAGTGCTTTTAAATTCACTACTCACCTCCAAGAAGGCCCCTGCGCACCGCTGCCGCCGAAATCCAAAGGGCTGCTCCTGCAAAGGTAAGTGCTTTTAAATTCACTACTCACCTCCAAGAAGGCCCCTGCGCACCGCTGCCGCCGAAATCCAAAGGGCTGCTCCTGTAAAGGTAAGTGCTTTTAAACTAACTACTCACCTCCCAGAAGGCCCCTGCGCACCGCTGCCGCCGAAATCCAAAGGGCTGCTCCTGCAAAGGTAAGTGCTTTTAAATTCACTACTCACCTCCAAGAAGGCCCCTGCGCACCGCTGCCGCCGAAATCCAAAGGGCTGCTCCTGTAAAGGTAAGTGCTTTTAAATTCACTACTCACCTCCAAGAAGGCCCCTGCGCACCGCTGCCGCCGAAATCCAAAGGGCTGCTCCTGTAAAGGTAAGTGCTTTTAAACTAACTACTCACCTCCCAGAAGGCCCCTGCGCACCGCTGCCGCCGAAATCCAAAGGGCTGCTCCTGCAAAGGTAAGTGCTTTTAAATTCACTACTCACCTCCAAGAAGGCCCCTGCGCACCGCTGCCGCCGAAATCCAAAGGGCTGATCCTGCAAAGGTAAGTGCTTTTAAATTCACTACTCACCTCCAAGAAGGCCCCTGCGCACCGCTGCCGCCGAAATCCAAAGAGCTGCTCCTGTAAAGGTAAGTGCTTTTAAACTAACTACTCACCTCCCAGAAGGCCCCTGCGCACCGCTGCCGCCGAAATCCAAAGGGCTGCTCCTGCAAAGGTAAGTGCTTTTAAATTCACTACTCACCTCCAAGAAGGCCCCTGCGCACCGCTGCCGCCGAAATCCAAAGGGCTGCTCCTGTAAAGGTAAGTGCTTTTAAACTAACTACTCACCTCCCAGAAGGCCCCTGCGCACCGCTGCCGCCGAAATCCAAAGGGCTGCTCCTGCAAAGGTAAGTGCTTTTAAATTCACTACTCACCTCCAAGAAGGCCCCTGCGCACCGCTGCCGCCGAAATCCAAAGGGCTGCTCCTGCAAAGGTAAGTGCTTTTAAATTCACTACTCACCTCCAAGAAGGCCCCTGCGCACCGCTGCCGCCGAAATCCAAAGGGCTGCTCCTGTAAAGGTAAGTGCTTTTAAACTAACTACTCACCTCCCAGAAGGCCCCTGCGCACCGCTGCCGCCGAAATCCAAAGGGCTGCTCCTGCAAAGGTAAGTGCTTTTAAATTCACTACTCACCTCCAAGAAGGCCCCTGCGCACCGCTGCCGCCGAAATCCAAAGGGCTGCTCCTGCAAAGGTAAGTGCTTTTAAATTCACTACTCACCTCCAAGAAGGCCCCTGCGCACCGCTGCCGCCGAAATCTAAACAATGATATAATACCCAGGGACCACGGTAAATAATGATACACTACCAGGGACCACTGTAAATATTGATATACTATCCAGGGACCACTGAAAATAATGATGTACTACCTAGGGTACATTGTAAATAATGATATTCTACCCGTGGTCCAATATAAATAATGAAATTCTACACAGGGACCATTTTAAACAATGATATAATACCCAGGGATCACTGTACATAATGATATACTACCCACGGACCACTGTAAATAATGATACACTACCCAGGGACAACTGTAAATAATGATATTCTACCCAGGGACCACTGTAAATAATGATATTCTACACAGGGACCACTTTGAACAATGATATAATACCCAGGGATCACTGTAAATAATGATATTCTACCCAGGGACCACTGTAAATAATGATACACTACCCAGGGACCACTGTAAATAATGATATTCGACCCAGGGACCACTGTAAATAATGATATTCTACACAGGGAGCACTTTGAACAATGATATAATACCCAGGGACCACGGTAAATAATGATATTCTACCCGTGGTCCACTGTAAATATTGATATACTATCCAAGTACCGCAGTAAATAATAATTAATATCCCAGGAGCCAGTGTAAATGATGATATTCTACCCAGGGACCACTGTAAATATTTAATGTCGTGCTCTGTTTAATTTTACATTGTTCAGTGTAGGGCACTGTTTCATTCAACCGTATTTAATGTTGGGCTCTGTTTAATTTTACCTTGTTGCTTGTAGGGCACTGTTTCATTGTACCGTATTTAATGTCGAGCTCTGTTTAATTTTACATTGTAGCTTGTAGGGCACTGTTTCATTGCACTGTATTTAATGTCGGGCTCTGTTTAATTTTACCTTGTTCACTGTAGGTCACTGTTTCATTGTACTGTATTTAATGTCGGGCTGTGTTTAATTTTACATTGTTCACTGTAGGGTACTGTTTCATTGCACTGTATTTAATGTCGGGCTGTGTTTAATTTTACCTTGTTGCTTGTAGGGCACTGTTTCATTGTACCGTATTTAATGTCGGGCTCTGTTTAATTTTACATTGTTCACTGTAGGGGACTGTTTCATTGTGCTGTATTTAATGTCGGGCTCTATTTAAATTTACCTCGTTGCTTGTAGGGCACTGTTTCATTGTACCGTATTTAATGTCGGGCTCTGTTTAATTGTACATTGTTCAGTGTAGGGCACTGTTTCATTGTACCGTATTTAATGTCGGGCAGTGTTTAATTGTACATTGTTCACTGTAGGGCACTGTTTCATTGTACTGTATTTAATGTCGGGCTCTGTTTAATTTTACCTTGTTCAGTGTAGGGCACTGTTTCATTGTACTGCAGTTAATGTCGGGCTGTGTTTAATTGTACATTGTTCACTGTAGGGCACTCTTTCATTGTACCGTATTTAATGTCGGGCTATGTTTAATTTTACATTGTTCACTGCAGGTCACTGTTTCATTGTACTGTATTTAATGACGGGCTGTGTTTAATTTTACATTCTTCACTGTAGGGCATTTTTTCATTGTGCTGTATTTAATGTTGGGCTGTGTTTAATTGTACATTGTTCACTATAGGGCACTGTTTCATTGTCCCGTATTTAATGTCGGGCTCTCTTTAATGTTAAATTGTTCAGTGTAGGGCACTGTTTCATTGTACCGTATTTAATGTCGGGCTCTGTTTAATTTTACCTTGTTCAGTGCAGGGCACTGTTTCATTGTACCGTATTTAATGTCGGGCTCTGTTTAATTTTACCTTGTTCAGTGTAGGGCACTGTTTCATTTTACCGTATTTAATGTCGGGCTGTGTTTAATTTTACATTGTTCAGTGTAGGGCACTGTTTCATTGTACTGTATTTAATGTCGGGCTGTGTTTAAGTTTACATTGTTCAGTGTAGGGCACTGATTCATTGTGCTGTATTTAATGTTGGGCTCTGTTTAATTTTACCTTGTTCAGTGTAGGGCAGTGATTCATTGTACCGTATTTAATGTCGGGCTGTGTTTAAGTTTACATTGTTCAGTGTAGGGCACTGATTCATTGTACTGTATTTAATGTCGGGCTGTGTTTAATTTTACATTCTTCACTGTAGGGCATTTTTTCATTGTGCTGTATTTAATGTTGGGCTCTGTTTAATTTTACCTTGTTCACTGTCGGCACTGTTTCATTGTCCCGTATTTAATGTGGGGCTCTGTTTAATGTTACATTGTTCAGTGTAGGGCACTGTTTCATTGTACTGTATTTAATGTCGGGCTCTGTTTAATTTTGCCTTGTTTACTGTAGGTCACTGTTTCAGTGTACTGTATTTAATGTCGGGCTCTGTTTAATTTTACCTTGTTCAGTGTAGGGCACTGTTTCATTGTACCGTATTTAATGTCGGGCTCTGTTTAATTTTACCTTGTTCAGTGTAGGGCACTGTTTCATTTTACCGTATTTAATGTCGGGCTGTGTTTAATTTTACATTGTTCAGTGTAGGGCACTGTTTCATTGTACTGTATTTAATGTCGGGCTCTGTTTAATTTTTCCTTGTTTACTGTAGGTCACTGTTTCATAGTACTGTATTTAATGTCGGGCTCTGTTTAATTTTACATTGCTCACTGTAGGGCACTGTTTCATTGTACTGTATTTAATGTCGGGCTCTGTTTAATTTTACATTGTTCACTGTAGGGCACTGTTTCATTGTACCGTATTTAATGTCGGGCTCTGTTTAATTTTACCTTGTTCACAGTAGGGCACTGTTTCATTGTACTGTATTTAATGTCGGGCTGTGTATAATTTTACATTGTTCAGTGTAGGGCAGTGATTCATTGTACCGTATTTAATGTCGGGCTGTTTTTAAGTTTACATTGTTCAGTGTAGGGCACTGATTCCTTGTACTGTATTTAATGTCGGGCTGTATTTAAGTTTACATTGTTCAGTGTAGGGCACTGTTTCATTGTGCTGTATTTAATGTCGGGCTCTGTTTAATTTTATATTGTTCACTGTTGGGCACTGTTTCATTGTACTGTATTTAATGTCGGGCTCTGTTTAATTTTACATTGTTCAGTGTAGGGCACTGTTTCATTGTACCGTATTTAATGTCGGGCACTGTTTAATTTTGCCTTGTTTACTGTAGGTCACTGTTTCATTGTACTGTATTTAATGTCGGGCTGTGTATAATTTTACATTGTTCAGTGTAGGGCAGTGATTCATTGTACCGTATTTAATGTCGGGCTGTGTTTAAGTTTACATTGTTCAGTGTAGGGCACTGATTCATTGTACTGTATTTAATGTCGGGCTGTGTTTAAGTTTACATTGTTCAGTGTAGGGCACTGTTTCATTGTGCTGTATTTAATGCTGGGCTCTGTTTAATTTTACCTTGTTCACTGTAGGTCACTGTTTCATTGTGCTGTATTTAATGTCGAGCTCTGTTTAATTTTACATTGTTCAGTGTAGGGCACTGTTTCACTGTACCGTATTTAATGTCGGGCTCCGTTTCATTTTACCTTGTTCAGTGCAGGGCACTGTTTCATTGTACCGTATTTTATGTCGGGCTCTGTTTAATTTTACCTTGTTCAGTGTAGGGCACTGTTTCATTGTACCGTATTTACTGTCGGGCTGTGTTTAATTGTACATTGTTCACTGTAGGGCACTGTTTCATTGTACTGTATTTAATGTCGGGCTGTGTTTAATTTTACATTCTTCACTGTAGGGCATTTTTTCATTGTGCTGTATTTAATGTTGGGCTCTGTTTAATTTTACCTTGTTCACTGTCGGCACTGTTTCATTGTCCCGTAATTAATGTCGGGCTCTGTTTAATGTTACATTGTTCAGTGTAGGGCACTGTTTCATTGTACTGTATTTAATGTCGGGCTCTGTTTAATTTTGCCTTGTTTACTGTAGGTCACTGTTTCAGTGTACTGTATTTAATGTCGGGCTCTGTTTAATTTTACGTTGTTCAGTGTAGGGCACTGTTTCATTTTACCGTATTTAATGTCGAGCTGTGTTTAATTTTACATTGTTCAGTGTAGGGCACTGTTTCATTGTACTGTATTTAATGTCGGGCTCTGTTTAATTTTTCCTTGTTTACTGTAGGGCACTGTTTCATTGTACTGTATTTAATGTCGGGCTCTGTTTAATTTTACATTGTTCACTGTAGGGCACTGTTTCATTGTACCGTATTTAATGTCGGGCTCTGAATAATTTTACCTTGTTCACTGTAGGGCACTGTTTCATTGTACTGTATTTAATGTCGGGCTCTGTTTAATTTTGCCTTGTTTACTGTAGGTCACTGTTTCAGTGTACTGTATTTAATGTCGGGCTCTGTTTAATTTTACCTTGTTCAGTGTAGGGCACTGTTTCATTGTACCGTATTTAATGTCGGGCTCTGTTTAATTTTACCTTGTTCAGTGTAGGGCACTGTTTCATTTTACCGTATTTAATGTCGGGCTGTGTTTAATTTTACATTGTTCAGTGTAGGGCACTGTTTCATTGTGCTGTATTTAATGTCGGGCTCTGTTTAATTTTATATTGTTCACTGTTGGGCACTGTTTCATTGTACCGTATTTAATGTCGGGCTGTGTTTAATTTTACATTGTTCAGTGTAGGGCACTGTTTCATTGTACTGTATTTAATGTCGGGCTCTGTTTAATTTTACCTTGTTCAGTGTAGGGCAGTGATTCATTGTACCGTATTTAATGTCGGGCTCTGTTTAATTTTACATTGTTCAGTGTAGGGCAGTGATTCATTGTACCGTATTTAATGTCCGGCTGTGTTTAAGTTTACATTGTTCAGTGTAGGGCACTGTTTCATTGTGCTGTATTTAATGCTGGGCTCTGTTTAACTTTGCCTTGTTTACTGGAGGTCACTGTTTCATTGTACCGTATTTAATGTCGGGCTCCGTTTAATTTTACCTTGTTCAGTGTAGGGCACTGTTTCATTGTATCGTATTTAATGTCGGGCTCTGTTTAATTTTACCTTGTTCACTATAGGGGACTGTTTCATTGTACCGTATTTAATGTCGGGCTCTGTTTAATTTTACCTTGTTCAGTGTAGGGCACAGTTTCATTTTACCGTATTTAATGTCGGGCTGTGTTTAGTTTTACATTGTTCACTGTAGGGCATTGTTTCATTGTGCTGTATTTAATGTTGGGCTCTGTTTAATTTTACTATGTTCGCTGTCGGGCACTGTTTCATTGTCCCGTATTTAATGTCGGGCTCTGTTTAATTTTTCAGTGTTCAGTGGAGGGCATTGTTTCATTGTACCGTATTTAATGTCGGTCTCTGTTTAATTTTACCTTGTTCACTGTAGGGCACTGTTGCATTGTACCGTATTTACTGTCGGGCTGTGTTTCATTGTACATTGTTCACTGTAGGGCACTGTTTCATTGTACCGTATTTAATGTCAGGCTGTGTTTAATTTTACCTTCTTCAGTGTAGGGCACTGTTTCATTGTACCGTATTTAATGTCGGGCTCTGTTTAATTTTACCTTGTTCAGTGTAGGGCACTGTTTCATTGTACCGTATTTAATGTCGGGCTGTGTTTAATTGTACATTGTTCACTGTAGGTCACTGTTTCATTGTACCGTATTTAATGTCGGGCTGTGTTTAATTGTACATTGTTCACTGTAGGGCACTGTTTCATTGTACCGTATTTAATGTCGGGCTGTGTTTAATTTTTCCTTGCTCAGTTGAGGGCACTGTTACATTGTACTGTATTTAATGTCGTGCTCTGTTTAATTTTACATTGTTCACTGTAGGGCACTGTTTCAGTGTACCGTATTTAATGTCGGGCTATGTTTAATTTAACATTGTTCACTGTAGGTCACTGTTTAATTGTACGGTATTTAATGTCGGGATGTGTTTAATTTTACATTCTTCTCTGTAGGGCATTATTTCATTGTGCTGTATTTAATGTTGGGCTCTGTTTAATTTTACCTTGTTCACTGTCGGGCACTGTTTCATTGCACCGTATTTAATGTCGGGCTCTGTTTAATTTTACATTGTTCAGTGTAGGGCACTGTTTCATTGTACCGTATTTAATGTCGGGCTCTGTTTATTTTTACATTGTTCAGTGTAGGGCACTGTTTCATTGTACCGTATTTAATGTCGGGCTGTGTTTAATGTTACATTGTTCAATGTAGGGCACTGTTTCATTTTACCGTATTTAATGTCGGGCTGTGTTTAATTTTACATTGTTCAGTGTAGGGCACTGTTTCATTGTGCTGTATTTAATGTCGGGCTCTGTTTAATTTTATATTGTTCACTGTTGGGCACTGTTTCATTGTACCGTATTTAATGTCGGGCTGTGTTTAATTTTACATTGTTCAGTGTAGGGCACTGTTTCATTGTACTGTATTTAATGTCGGGCTCTGTTTAATTTTACCTTGTTCAGTGTAGGGCAGTGATTCATTGTACCGTATTTAATGTCGGGCTCTGTTTAATTTTACATTGTTCAGTGTAGGGCAGTGATTCATTGTACCGTATTTAATGTCCGGCTGTGTTTAAGTTTACATTGTTCAGTGTAGGGCACTGTTTCATTGTGCTGTATTTAATGCTGGGCTCTGTTTAACTTTGCCTTGTTTACTGGAGGTCACTGTTTCATTGTACCGTATTTAATGTCGGGCTCCGTTTAATTTTACCTTGTTCAGTGTAGGGCACTGTTTCATTGTATCGTATTTAATGTCGGGCTCTGTTTAATTTTACCTTGTTCACTATAGGGGACTGTTTCATTGTACCGTATTTAATGTCGGGCTCTGTTTAATTTTACCTTGTTCAGTGTAGGGCACAGTTTCATTTTACCGTATTTAATGTCGGGCTGTGTTTAGTTTTACATTGTTCACTGTAGGGCATTGTTTCATTGTGCTGTATTTAATGTTGGGCTCTGTTTAATTTTACTATGTTCGCTGTCGGGCACTGTTTCATTGTCCCGTATTTAATGTCGGGCTCTGTTTAATTTTTCAGTGTTCAGTGGAGGGCATTGTTTCATTGTACCGTATTTAATGTCGGTCTCTGTTTAATTTTACCTTGTTCACTGTAGGGCACTGTTGCATTGTACCGTATTTACTGTCGGGCTGTGTTTCATTGTACATTGTTCACTGTAGGGCACTGTTTCATTGTACCGTATTTAATGTCAGGCTGTGTTTAATTTTACCTTCTTCAGTGTAGGGCACTGTTTCATTGTACCGTATTTAATGTCGGGCTCTGTTTAATTTTACCTTGTTCAGTGTAGGGCACTGTTTCATTGTACCGTATTTAATGTCGGGCTGTGTTTAATTGTACATTGTTCACTGTAGGTCACTGTTTCATTGTACCGTATTTAATGTCGGGCTGTGTTTAATTGTACATTGTTCACTGTAGGGCACTGTTTCATTGTACCGTATTTAATGTCGGGCTGTGTTTAATTTTTCCTTGCTCAGTTGAGGGCACTGTTACATTGTACTGTATTTAATGTCGTGCTCTGTTTAATTTTACATTGTTCACTGTAGGGCACTGTTTCAGTGTACCGTATTTAATGTCGGGCTATGTTTAATTTAACATTGTTCACTGTAGGTCACTGTTTAATTGTACGGTATTTAATGTCGGGATGTGTTTAATTTTACATTCTTCTCTGTAGGGCATTATTTCATTGTGCTGTATTTAATGTTGGGCTCTGTTTAATTTTACCTTGTTCACTGTCGGGCACTGTTTCATTGCACCGTATTTAATGTCGGGCTCTGTTTAATTTTACATTGTTCAGTGTAGGGCACTGTTTCATTGTACCGTATTTAATGTCGGGCTCTGTTTATTTTTACATTGTTCAGTGTAGGGCACTGTTTCATTGATCTGTATTTAATGTCGGGCTCTGTTTAATTTAACATTGTTGCTGGTAGGGCACTGATTAATTGTAACGTATTTAATGTCGGGCTATGTTTTATTTTACATTGTTCACTGTAGGGCACTGTTTCATTGTACCGTATTTAATGTCGGGCTCTGTTTAATTTTACCTTGTTCAGTGTAGGGCACTGTTGCATTGTACCGTATTTACTGTCGGGCTGTGTTTCATTGTACATTGTTCACTGTAGGGCACTGTTTCATTGTACCGTATTTAATGTCAGGCTGTGTTTAATTTTACCTTCTTCAGTGTAGGGCACTGTTTCATTGTACCGTATTTAATGTCGGGCTCTGTTTAATTTTACATTGTTCACTGTAGGGCACTGTTTCATTGTACCGTATTTAATGTCGGGCTCTGTTTAATTTAACATTGTTGCTGGTAGGGCACTGATTAATTGTACCGTATTTAATGTCGGGCTATGTTTTATTTTACATTGTTCACTGTAGGCCACTGTTTCATTGTACCGTATTTAATGTCGGGCATTGTTTAATTTTACCTTGTTCAGTGTAGGGCACTGTTTCATTGTATCGTATTTAATGTCGGGCTCTGTTAAATTTTACCTTGTTCAGTGTAGGGCACTGTTGCATTGTACCGTATTTACTGTCGGGCTGTGTTTCATTGTACATTGTTCACTGTAGGGCACTGTTTCATTGTACCGTATTTAATGTCAGGCTGTGTTTAATTTTACCTTCTTCAGTGTAGGGCACTGTTTCATTGTACCGTATTTAATGTCGTGCTCTGTTTAATTTTACCTTGTTCAGTGTAGGGCACTGTTTCATTGTACCGTATTTAATGTCGGGCTGTGTTTAATTGTACATTGTTCACTGTAGGTCACTGTTTCATTGTACCGTATTTAATGTCGGGCTGTGTTTAATTGTACATTGTTCACTGTAGGGCACTGTTTCATTGTACCGTATTTAATGTCGGGCTGTGTTTAATTTTTCCTTGCTCAGTTGAGGGCACTGTTACATTGTACTGTATTTAATGTCGTGCTCTGTTTAATTTTACATTGTTCACTGTAGGGCACTGTTTCAGTGTACCGTATTTAATGTCGGGCTATGTTTAAATTTACATTGTTCACTGTAGGTCACTGTTTAATTGTACGGTATTTAATGTCGGGATGTGTTTAATTTTACATTCTTCTCTGTAGGGCATTATTTCATTGTGCTGTATTTAATGTTGGGCTCTGTTTAATTTTACCTTGTTCACTGTCGGGCACTGTTTCATTGCACCGTATTTAATGTCGGGCTCTGTTTAATTTTACATTGTTCAGTGTAGGGCACTGTTTCATTGTACCGTATTTAATGTCGGGCTCTGTTTATTTTTACATTGTTCAGTGTAGGGCACTGTTTCATTGTACCGTATTTAATGCCGTGCTCTGTTTAATTTTACCTTGTTCACTGTAGGGCACTGTTTCATTGTACCGTATTGAATGTCGGGCTGTGTTTAATTGTACATTGTTCACTGTAGGGCACTGTTTCATTGTACCGTATTTAATGTCGGGCTCTGTTTAATTTTACCTTGTTCACTGTAGGGCACTGTTTCATTGTACTGTATTTAATGTCGGGCTCTGTTTAATTTTACTTTGTACACTGTAGGGCACCGTTTCATTGTACCGTATTTAATGTCGGGCTCTGTTTAATTTTACTTTGTACACTGTAATGCACCGTTTCATTGTACCGTATTTAATGTCGGGCTCTGTTTAATTTTACATTGTTCAGTGTAGAGCAATGTTTCATTGTACCGTATTTAATGTCTGGCTCTGTTTAATTTTACCTTGTTCAGTGTAGGGCACTGTTTCATTGTACCGTATTTAATGTCGGGCTCTGTTTAATTTTACTTTGTACACTGTAGGGCACTGTTTCTTTGTACTGTATTTAATGTCGGGCTCTGTTTAATTTTACATTGTTGATTGTAGGGCACTGTTTCATTGTACCGTATTTAATGACGGGCTCTGTTTAATTTTACATTGTTCAGTGTAGAGCACTGTTTCATTTTACCGTATTTAATGTCGGGCTCTGTTTAATTTTACATTGTTCAGTGTAGGGCACTGTTTCATTGAACCATGTTTAATGTCGGGCGCTGTTTAATTTTGCTTTGGTCAGTGTAGGACACTGTTTCATTGTACTGCATTTAATGTCGGGCTCTGTTTAATTTTACATTGTTCACTGTAGGGCACTGTTTCATTGATCTGTATTTAATGTCGGGCTCTGTTTAGTTTTACATTGTTCAGTGTAGGACACTGTTTCATTGTACCGTATTTAATGTCGGGCTGTGTTTAATTTTACATTGTTCACAGTAGAGCCCTGTTTCATTGTACCGTATTTAATGTCGGGCTGTGTTTAATTTTACATTGTTCAGTGTAGGACACTGTTTCATTGTACCGTATTTAATGTCTGGCTCTGTTTAATTTGACCTTGTTCACTGTAGGGCACTGTTTCATTGTACTGTATTTAATGTCGGGCTCTGTTTAATTTTACATTGGTCAGTGTAGGGCACTGTTTCATTGTCCTGTATTTAATGTCGGGTTCTGTTTAATTTTACATTGTTCAGTGTAGGACACTGTTTCATTGTACCGTATTTAATGTCTGGCTCTGTTTAATTTGACCTTGTTCACTGTAGGGCAATGTTTCATTGTACTGTATTTAATGTCGGGCTCTGTTTATCTTTACTTTGTACACTGTAGGGCACTGTTTCATTGTTGTGTATTTAATAGAACATAGAACATAGAAAATACAGCACAGAACAGGCCCTTCGGCCCACGATGTTGTGCCGAACCTTTGTCCTAGATTAATCATAGATAATCATTGAATTTACAGTGCAGAAGGAGGCCATTCGGCCCTTTGAGTCTGCACCAGCTCTTGGAACGAGCACCCTACCCAAACTCAACACCTCCACCCAACACCAAGGGCAATTTGGACATTAAGGGCAATTTATCATTGGCCAATTCACCAAACCCGCACATCTTTGGACTGTGGGAGGAAACCGGAGCATCCGGAGGAAACCCACGCAGAGACGGGGAGGACGTGCAGACACCGCACAGAGAATGACCCAAGCTGCAATCGAACCTGGGACCATGGATCTGTGAAGCAATTGTGCTCCCCACAATGCTACCGTGCTGCCCTTAAGAACAAATAAATCTACACTATATCATTTTCCCGTAATCCATGTACCTATCCAACAGCTGCTTGAAGGTCCCTAATGTTTCCGACTCAACTGCTTCCACAGGCAGTGCATTCCATGCCCCCACTACTCTCTGGGTAAAGAACCTACCTTTGATATCCCTCCTGTATCTTCCACCTTTCACCTTAAATTTATGTCCCCTTGTAATGGTGTGTTCCACCTGGGGAAAAAATCTCTGACTGTCTACTCTATCTATTCCTCTGATCATCTTATAAACCTCTATCAAGTCGCCCCTCATCCTTCTCCGCTCGAATGAGAAAAGGCCTAGCACCCTCAACCTTTCCTCGTAATACCTACTCTCCATTCCAGGCAACATCATGGTAAATCTTCTTTGCACCTTTTTCAGAACTTCCATGTCCTTCCTAAAATGAGGAGACCAGAACTGTACACAGTACTCCAAATGTGGCCTTACCAAAGTTTTGTACAGCTGCATCATTACCTCATGGCTCTTAAGTTCAATCTCTCTGTTAATGAACGCGAGCACACCATAGGTCTTCTTCACAGCTCTATCCACTTGAGTGGCAACTTTCAAAGATGTATGAACATAGACCCCAAGGTCTCTCTGCTCCTCCACAATGCCAAGAACTCTACCGTTAACCCTGTATTCCGCATTCATATTTGTCCTTCCAAAATGGACAACCTCACACTTTTCAGGGTTAAACTCCATCTGCCACTTCTCAGCCCAGCTCTGCATCCACTCTCTGACTTCTATCGGTTAGCTAGTTCGTTATCCAACTGGCCAAATTTCCCACTATCCCATGCCTCCTTACTTTGTGCAGGAGCCTACCATGGGGAACTTTATCAAATGCCTTACTAAAATCCATGTACACGACATCCACTGCTTTACCTTCATCCACATGCTTGGTCACCTCCTCAAAGAATTCAATAAGATTCGTAAGGCAAGACCTACCCCTCACAAATCCGTGCTGACTATCCCTAATCAAGCAGTGTCTTTCCAGATGCTCAGAATTCCTATCCTTCAGTACCCTTCCTAACAAGTATTTCCTCGAGATTACCAATCTGTTTCACACTGTCCTCTCCAACAATATCGCCCCTCTCATTTGTAAATACAGAAGAAAAGTACTCATTCAAGACCTCTCCTATCTCTTCAGGAACAGATTGGGAAACAGATTTTGGAAAGGTGCAGAAGTCATAGGGTAGTCGTCATGGGCGACTTTAACTTCCCAAATATTGAATGGAAACTCTTTAGATCAAATAGTTTGGATGGGGTGGTGTTTGTGCAGTGTGTCCAGGAAGCTTTTCTAACACAGTATGTAGATTGTCCAACCAGAGTAGGGGCAATATTGGATTTAGTACTGGGTAATGAACCAGGGCAAGTGATAGATTTGTTAGTGGGGGAGCATTTTGGAGATAGTGACCACAATTCTGTGACTTTCACTTTAGTAATGGAGAGGGATAGGTACGTGCAACAGGGCAAGGTTCACAATTGGGGGAAGGGTAAATACGATGTTGTCAGACAAGAATTGAAGTGCATAAGTTGGGAACATAGGCTGGCAGGGAAGGACACAAGTCAAATGTGGAACTTGTTCAAGGAACAGGTGCTACGTGTCCTTGATATGTATGTCCCTGTCAGGCAGGGAAGAGATGGTCGAGTGAGGGAACCATGGTTGACAAGAGAGGTTGAATGTCTTGTTAAGAGGAAAAAGGTGACTTATGTAAGGCTGAGGAAACAAGGTTCAGACAGGGCATTGGAGGGATACAAGATAGCCAGGAGGGAACTGAAGAAAGGGATTAGGAGAGCTAAGAGAGGGCATGAACAATCTTTGGCGGGTAGGATCAAGGAAAACCCCAAGGCCTTTTACACATATGTGAGAAATATGAGAATGACTAGAGCTAGGGTAGGTCCGATCAGGGACAGTAGCGGGAGATTGTGTATTGAGTCTGAAGAGATAGGAGAGGTCTTGAATGAGTACTTTTCTTCTGTATTTACAAATGAGAGGGGCGATATTGTTGGAGAGGACAGTGTGAAACAGATTGGTAAGCTCGAGGAAATACTTGTTAGGAAGGAAGATGTGTTGGGCATTTTGAAAAACTTAAGGATAGACAAGTCCCCCGGGCCTGACGGGATATATCCAAGGATTCCATGGGAAGCAAGAGATGAAATTGCAGAGCCGCTGGCAATTATCTTTTCGTCCTCATTGTCAACAGGGGTGGTACCAGGGGATTGGAGAGTGGCGAATGTCGTGCCCCTGTTCAAAAAAGGAACTAGGGATAACCCTGGGAATTACAGGCCAGTTAGTCTTACTTCGGTGGTGGGCAAAGTAATGGAAAGGGTACTGAAGGATAGGATTTCTGAGCATCTGCAAAGACACTGCTTGATTAGGGAGAGTCAGCACGGATTTGTGAGGGGTAGGTCTTGCCTTAAAAATCTTATTGAATTCTTTGAGGAGGTGACCAAGCATGTGGATGAAGGTAAAGCAGTGGATGTAGTGTACATGGATTTTAGTAAGGCATTTGATAAAGTTCCCCATGGTAGGCTTCTGCACAAAATAAGGAGGCATGGGATAGTGGGAAATTTGGCCAGTTGGATAACGAACTGGCTAACCGATAGAAGTCAGAGAGTGGTGGTGGATGGCAAATATTCAGACTGGATCCCAGTTACCAGTGGTGTACCGCAGGGATCAGTTCTGGGTCCTCTGCTGTTTGTGATTTTCATTAATGACTTGGATGAGGGAGTTGAAGGGTGGGTCAGTAAATTTGCAGACGATACGAAGATTGGTGGAGTTGTGGATAGTAAGGAGGGCTGTTGTCGGCTGCAAAGAGACATAGATAGGATGCAGAGCTGGGCTGAGAAGTGGCAGATGGAGTTTAACCCTGAAAAGTGTGAGGTTGTCCATTTTGGAAGGACAAATATGAATGTGGAATACAGGGTTAACGGTAGAGTTCTTGGCATTGTGGAGGAGCAGAGAGACCTTGGGG
Source organism: Scyliorhinus torazame (assembly GCF_047496885.1). NCBI lineage: Eukaryota > Metazoa > Chordata > Chondrichthyes > Carcharhiniformes > Scyliorhinidae > Scyliorhinus > Scyliorhinus torazame. Next base: position 762,276 of record NW_027307762.1, on the reverse strand, counting down.
TCTATGTTCATGCATCTTTGAAAGTTGCCACTCAAGTGGATAGAGCTGTGAAGAAGGCCTATGGTGTGCTCGCGTTCATTAACAGAGGGATTGAATTTAAGAGCCATGAGGTAATGATGCAGCTGTACAAAACTTTGGTAAGGCCACATTTGGAGTAGTGTGTACAGTTCTGGTCGCCTCATTTTAGGAAGGATGTGGAAGTTCTGGAAAAGGTGCAAAGAAGATTTACCAGGGTGTTGCCTGGAATGGAGAGTAGGTCTTACGAGGAAAGGTTGAGGGTGCTAGGCCTTTTCTCATTCGAGCGGAGAAGGATGAGGGGCGACTTGATAGAGGTTTATAAGATGATCAGGGGAATAGATAGAGTAGACGGTCAGAGATTTTTTCCCCAGGTGGAACACACCATTACAAGGGGACATAAATTTAAGATGAAAGGTGGAAGATATAGGAGGGATATCAGAGGTAGGTTCTTTACCCAGTGAGTAGTGGGGGCATGGAATGCACTGCCTGTGGAAGTAGTTGAGTCGGAAACATTAGGGACCTTCAAGCAGCTGTTGGATAGGTACATGGATTACGGGAAAATGATATAGTGTAGATGTATTTGTTCTTAAGGGCAGCACGGTAGCATTGTGGATAGCACAATTGCTTCACAGATCCATGGTCCCAGGTTCGATTCCAGCTTGGGTCATTGTCTGTGCGGAGTCTGCACGTCCTCCCCGTGTCTGCGTGGGTTTCCTCCGGGTGCTCCGGTTTCCACCCACAGTCCAAAGATGTGCGGGTAAGGTGAATTGGCCAATGACAAATTGCCCTTAATGTCCAAATTGCCCTTGCTGTTGGGTGGAGGTGTTGAGTTTGGGTAGGGTGCTCTTTCCAAGAGCTGGTGCAGACTCAAAGGGCCGAATGGCCTCCTTCTGCACTGTAAATTCAATGATAATCTATGATTAATCTAGGACAAAGGTTCGGCACAACATCGTGGGCCGAAGGGCCTGTTCTGTGCTGTATTTTCTATGTTCTATTAAATACTGAACAATGAAACAGTGCCCTACAGTGTACAAAGTAAAGTTAAACAGAGCCCGACATTAAATATAGTACAATGAAACAGTGCCCTACAGTGAACAAGGTCAAATTAAACAGAGCCAGACATTAAATACGGTGCAATGAAACAGTGCCCTACACTGAACAATGTAAAATTAAACAGAGCCCGACATTAAATACAGTACAATGAAACAGTGCCCTACATTGAACGCTGTAAAATTAAACAGAGCCCGACATTAAATACGGTACCATGAAACAGTGCCCTACAGTGTACAAAGTAAAATTAAACAGAGCCCGACATTAAATACGGTACAATGAAATAGTTCCCTACAGTGAACAAGGTAAAATTAAACAGAGCCCGACATTAAATACGGTACAATGAAACGGTGCCCTAAAGTGAACAATGTAAAATTAAAAAGAGCCCGACATTAAATACAGTATAATGAAACAGTGCCCTACAGTGAACAATGTAAAATTAAACAGAGCTCGACATTAAATACAGTACAATGAAACAGTGCCCTACAGTGAACAAGGTAAAATTAAACAGAGCCCGACATTAAATACGGTACAATGAAACAGTGCGCTACAGTGAACAATGTAAAATTAAACAGAGCACGACATTAAACGCAGTACAATGTAACAGTGCCCTCCACTGGGCAAGGTAAAATTAAACACAGCCCGACATTAAATACGGTACAATGAAACAGTGCCCTACAGTGAACAAGGTACAATTAAACACAGCCCGACATTAAATACGGTACAATGAAACAGTGCCCTACAGTCAACAATGTAAAATTAAACACAGCCCGACATTAAATACGGTACAATGAAACAGTGCCCTACACTGAACAAGGTAAAATTAAACAGAGCCGGACATTAAATACGGTACAATGAAACAGTGCCCTACAGTGTACAAAGTAAAATTAAACAGAGCCCGATATTAAATACGGTAAAATGAAACAGTGCCCTACAGTGAACAAGGTAAAATTGAACAGAGCCCGACATTAAATACGGTACAATGAATCAGTGCTCTACAGTGAACAATGTACAATTAAACACAGCCCGACATTAAATACGGTACAATGAAACAGTCCCCTACACTGAACAAGCTAAAATTAAACAGAGCCCGACATTAAATACAGTACAATGAAACAGTGCCCTAAAGTGAACAAGGCAAAAATAAACAGAGCCCGACATTAAATACAGTACAATGAAACAGTGCCCTACACTGAACAATGTAAAATTAAACACAGCCCGACATTAAATACGGTACAATGAAACAGTGCCCTACAGTGAACAATGTACAATGAAACACAGCCCGACAGTAAATACGGTACAATGAAACAGTGCCCTACACTGAACAAGGTAAAATCTAACAGAGCCCGACATTAAATACGGTACAATGAAACAGTGCCCTACACTGAACAAGGTAAAATAAAACAGAGCCCGACATTAAATACGGTACAATGAAACAGTGCCCTACAGTGAACAATGTAAAATATAACACAGCCCGACATTAAATACGGTACAATGAAACAGTGCCCTACAGTGAACAATGTAAAATTAAACACAGCCCGACATTAAATACGGTACAATGAAACAGTGCCCTACAGTGAACAATGTAAAATATAACACAGCCCGACATTAAATACGGTACAATTAAACAGTGCCCCACTGTGAACAAAGTAAAATTAAACAGAGCCCGAGATTAAATACAGTACAATGAAACAGGGCCCTCCACTGAGCAAGGTAAAATTAAACAGAGCCCGACATTAAATACGGTACAATGAAACAGTTCCCTACACTGAACAAGGTAAAATTAAACAGAGCCCGACATTAAATACGGTACAATGAAACAGTGCCCTACAGTGAACAATGTACAATTAAACACAGCCCGACAGTAAATACGGTACAATGAAACAGTGCCCTACACTGAACAAGGTAAAATTAAACAGAGCCCGACATTAAATACAGTACAATGAAACAGTGACCTACACTGAACAAGGTAAAATTAAACAGAGCCCGACATTAAATACAGTACAATGTAACAGTGCCCTCCACTGAGCAAGGTAAAATTAAACAGAGCCCGACATTAAATACGGTACAATGAAACAGTGCCCTACAGTGAACAAAGTAAAGTTAAACAGAGCCCGACATTAAATACGGTACAATGAAACAGTGCCCTACACTGAACAAAGTAAAATTAAACAGAGCCCGACATTAAACAGGCTTCTACTTCTAGGCACTTGCAGCTGGAGCTTGTTAATTAGTTAATTGGATTCGGCCAGTTTTCAAGAGGCTCGATTCACAGAATAAAAGTGATCCCCTACAGTGCAGACTTTGTTTGCACTGAGTGCTGAATTTGGTGTTTTTTGAGTGCGATAGTGAGAGTTTCGTGACCGAGGGAGTTAGGTGAGGAGGGAGTAAGGTGCTCCTTTCATTTTGTTTCCGACATTTCCGCAAAGAGTGCGAAGAGAGCCAGGAGTTTCCAGGAAGTGTAGCTGACTGGGAGCAGGGTCGGAGGGCGGAGATCTAGTTAGTCCACACAGCAGCTATATTCTGTAAGGTAAGAGGGGATGGAGGCTAGGCCAGTTACATGCTCCTCCTGTAGGATGTGGGTGGTGAGGGAGACCACCGGTGTCCCCACTGACTATACCTGCGGGAAGTGCACCCAACTTCAGCTCCTCAAAGACCGTGTTAGGGAACTGGAGCTGAAGCTGGATGAACTTCGGATCATCCGGGAGGCAGAGGGGGTGATTGAGAAGAGTTACAGGGAGGTAACCACACCCAAGGTACAGGACAAGAATAGCTGGGTTACAGTCAGGGGGAAAAAAACAAACAGGCAGACAGTGCAGGGACCCCTCGTGGCCGTTCCCCTTCAAAACAAGTATACCGTTTTGGATGCTGTTGGGGGGGATGACCTACCGGGGGAAGGCCCTAGCGGCCAGGTCTCTGGCACTGAGTCTGGCTCTGGGGCTCAGAAGGGAAGGGGGGAGAATAGAAAAGCAATAGTTGTAGGAGATTCAATGGTTAGGGGAATAGATAAGAGATTCTGTGGTCGCGAGCGAGACTCCCGGAAGGTATGTTGCCTCCCGGGTGCCAGGGCCAGGGATGTCTCGGATCGTGTCTTCAGGATCCTTAAGGGGGAGGGGAAGCAGCCAGAAGTCGTGGTGCACATTGGTACCAACGACATAGGTAGGAAAAGGGGTGTGGAGGTAATAAACAAGTTTAGGGAGTTCGGCTGGAAGTTGAAAGCCAGGACAGACAGAGTTGTCATCTCTGGTTTGTTGCCGGTGCCACGTGATAGCGAGGCTAGGAATAGGGAGAGAGTGCAGTTGAACACGTGGCTGCAGGAATGGTGTAGGAGGGAGGGCTTCAGGTATTTGGATAATTGGAGCGCATTCTGGGGAGGTGGGACCTGTACAAGCAGGACGGGTTGCATCTGAACCAGAGGGGCACCAATATCCTGGGAGGGAGGTTTGCTAGTACTCTTCGGGAGGGTTTAAACTAATTTGGCAGGGGAATGGGAACCGGATTTGTAGTCCAGCAACTAAGGTAGCCGATATTCAGGACGCCAAAGCTTGTAATGAGGCAGTGGGGAAGGGAACACTGACAAAGGAGAGTATTTGCAGGCACGGAGATGGGTTGAAGTGTGTATACTTCAACGCAAGAAGCATCAGGAATAAGGTGGGTGAACTTAAGGCATGGATCGGTACTTGGGACTACGATGTGGTGGCCATCACGGAAACTTGGATAGAAGAGGGGCAGAAATGGTTGTTGGAGGTCCCTGGTTATAGATGTTTCAATAAGATTAGGGAGGGTGGTAAAAGAGGTGGGGGGTGGCATTATTAATTAGAGATAGTATAACAGCTGCAGAAAGGCAGTTCGAGGAGTATCACCCTATTGAGGTAGTATGGGTTGAAGTCAGAAATAGGAAAGGAGCAGTCACCTTGTTAGGAGTTTTCTATAGGCCCCCCAATAGTAGCAGAGATGTGGAGGAACAGATTGGGAAACAGATTTTGGAAAGGTGCAGAAGTCATAGGGTAGTAGTCATGGGCGACTTTAACTTCCCAAATATTGAATGGAAACTCTTTAGATCAAATAGTTTGGATGGGGTGGTGTTTGTGCAGTGTGTCCAGGAAGCTTTTCTAACACAGTATGTAGATTGCCCAACCAGAGGAGGGGCAATATTGGATTTAGTACTGGGTAATGAACCAGGGCAAGTGATAGATTTGTTAGTGGGGGAGCATTTTGGAGATAGTGACCACAATTCTGTGACTTTCACTTTAGTAATGGAGAGGGATAGGTACGTGCAACAGGGCGAGGTTCACAATTGGGGGTAGGGTAAATACGATGTTGTCAGACAAGAATTGAAGTGCATAAGTTGGGAATATAGGCTGGCAGGGAAGGACACAAGTGAAATGTGGAACTTGTTCAAGGAACAGGTGCTACGTGTCCTTGATATGTATGTCTCTGTCAGGCAGGGAAGAGATGGTCGAGTGAGGGAACCATGGTTGACAAGAGAGGTTGAATGACTTGTTAAGAGGAAAAAGGTGACTTATGTAAGGCTGAGGAAACAAGGTTCAGACAGGGCATTGGAGGGATACAAGATAGCCAGGAGGGAACTAAAGAAAGGGATTAGGAGAGCTAAGAGAGGGCATGAACAATCTTTGGCGGGTAGGATCAAGGAAAACCCCAAGGCCTTTTATACATATGTGAGAAATATGAGAATGACTAGAGCTAGGGTAGGTCCGATCAGGGACAGTAGCGGGAGATTGTGTATTGAGTCTGAAGAGATAGGAGAGGTCTTGAATGAGTACTTTTCTTCTGTATTTACAAATGAGAGGGGCGATATTGTTGGAGAGGACAGTGTGAAACAGATTGGTAACCTCGAGGAAATACTTGTTAGGAAGGAAGATGTGTTGGGCATTTTGAAAAACTTAAGGATAGACAAGTCCCCCGGGCCTGACGGGTATATCCAAGGATTCTATGGGAAGCAAGAGATGAAATTGCAGAGCCGTTGGCAATTATCTTTTCGTCCTCATTGTCAACAGGGGTGGTACCAGGGGATTGGAGAGTGGCGAATGTCGTGCCCCTGTTCAAAAAAGGAACTAGGGATAACCCTGGGAATTACAGGCCAGTTAGTCTTACTTCGGTGGTAGGCAAAGTAATGGAAAGGGTACTGAAGGATAGGATTTCTGAGCATCTGGAAAGACACTGCTTGATTAGGGAGAGTCAGCACGGATTTGTGAGGGGTAGGTCTTGCCTTACGAATCTTATTGAATTCTTTGAGGAGGTGACCAAGCATGTGGATGAAGGTAAAGCAGTGGATGTAGTGTACATGGATTTTAGTAAGGCATTTGATAAAGTTCCCCATGGTAGGCTTCTGCACAAAATAAGGAGGCATGGGATAGTGGGAAATTTGGCCAGTTGGATAACGAACTGGCTAACCGATAGAAGTCAGAGAGTGGTGGTGGATGGCAAATATTCAGACTGGATCCCAGTTACCAGTGGTGTACCGCAGGGATCAGTTCTGGGTCCTCTGCTGTTTGTGATTTTCATTAATGACTTGGATGGGGGAGTTCAAGGGTGGGTCAGTAAATTTGCAGACGAGACGAAGATTGGTGGAGTTGTGGATAGTAAGGAGGGCTGTTGTCGGCTGCAAAGAGACATAGATAGGATGCAGAGCTGGGCTGAGAAGTGGCAGATGGAGTTTAACCCTGAAAAGTGTGAGGTTGTCCATTTTGGAAGGACAAATATGAATGCGGAATACAGGGTTAACGGTAGAGTTCTTGGCATTGTGGAGGAGCAGAGAGACCTTGGGGTCTATGTTCATACATCTTTGAAAGTTGCCACTCAAGTGGATAGAGCTGTGAAGAAGGCCTATGGTGTGCTCGCGTTCATTAACAGAGGGATTGAATTTAAGAGCCATGAGGTAATGATGCAGCTGTACAAAACTTTGGTAAGGCCACATTTGGAGTAGTGTGTACAGTTCTGGTCGCCTCATTTTAGGAAGGATGTGGAAGTTCTGGAAAAGGTGCAAAGAAGATTTACCAGGGTGTTGCCTGGAATGGAGAGTAGGTCTTACGAGGAAAGGTTGAGGGTGCTAGGCCTTTTCTCATTAGAGCGGAGAAGGATGAGGGGCGACTTGATAGAGGTTTATAAGATGATCAGGGGAATAGAGAGAGTAGACAGTCAGAGACTCTTTCCCCAGGTGGAACACACCATTACAAGGGGACATAAATTTAAGGTGAAAGGTGGAAGATATAGGAGGGATATCAGAGGTAGGTTCTTTACCCAGAGAGTAGTGGGGGCATGGAATGCACTGCCTGTGGAAGTAGTTGAGTCGGAAACATTAGGGACCTTCAAGCAGCTGTTGGATAGGTACATGGATTACGGGAAAATAATATAGTGTAGATGTATTTGTTCTTAAGGGCAGCACGGTAGCATTGTGGATAGCACAATTGCTTCACAGATCCATGGTCCCAGGTTCGATTCCAGCGTGGGTCATTGTCTGTGCGGAGTCTGCACGTCCTCCCCGTGTCTGCGTGGGTTTCCTCCGGGTGCTCCGGTTTCCACCCACAGTCCAAAGATGTGCGGGTAAGGTGAATTGGCCAATGACAAATTGCCCTTAATGTCCAAATTGCCCTTGGTGTTGGGTGGAGGTGTTGAGTTTGGGTAGGGTGCTCGTTCCAAGAGCTGGTGCAGACTCAAAGGGCCGAATGGCCTCCTTCTGCACTGTAAATTCAATGATAATCTATGATTAATCTAGGACAAAGGTTCGGCACAACATCGTGGGCCGAAGGGCCTGTTCTGTGCTGTATTTTCTATGTTCTATGTTCTATTAAATACAGAACAATGAAACAGTGCCCTACAGTGTACAAAGTAAAGTTAAACAGAGCCCGACATTAAATATAGTACAATGAAACAGTGCCCTACAGTGAACAAGGTCAAATTAAACAGAGCCAGACATTAAATACGGTACAATGAAACGGTGCCCTACAATCAATAATGTAAAATTAAACAGAACCCGACATTAAATACGGTACAATGAAACAGTGCCCTCCAATCAACAATGTAAAATTAAACAGAGCCCGACATTAAATACGGTACAATGAAACAGTGCCCTACAGTGTACAAAGTAAAATTAAACAGAGCCCCACATTAAATACAGTACAATGAAATAGTGCCCCACAGTGAACAATGTAAAATTAAAAAGAGCCCGACATTAAATACGGTACAGTGAAACAGTGCCCTACAGTGAACAATGTAAAAATAAACAGAGCCCTACATTAAATACAGTACAATGAAACAGTGACCTACAGTAAAAAAGGCAAAATTAAACAGAGCCCGACATTTAATACAGCACAATGAAACAATGCCCTACAGTGAACAATGTAAAATTAAACAGAGCCCGACATTAAATACTGTAAAATGAAACAGTGACCTACACTGAACAAGGTAAAATTAAACAGAGCCCGACAGTAAATACTGTACAATGAAACAGTGCCCTACAGTGAACAATGTAAAATTAAACAGAGCCCGACATTAAATACAGTACAATGAAACAGTGACCTACAGTAAAAAAGGCAAAATTAAACAGAGCCCGACATTAAATACAGTACAATGAAACAGTGCCCTCCACTGAACAATGTAAAATTAAACAGAGCCCGACATTAAATACGGTACAATGAAACAGTGCCCTACACTGAACAATGTAAACTTAAACACAGCCCGAAATTAAATACGGGACAATGAAACAGTGCCCGACAGTGAACAAGGTAAAATAAAACACAGCCCGACATTAAATACGGTAAAATGAAACAGTGCACTACACTGAACAAGGTAAAATTAAACAGAGCCCGACATTAAATACCGTACAATGAAACAGTGCCCTACAGTAAACAAGGCAAAATTAAACAGAGCTCGGCATTAAATACGGTAAAAAGAAACAGTGCCCTGCACTGAACAATGTAAAATAAAACACAGCCCGACATTAAATACGGTGCAATGAAACAGTGCCCTACAATCAACAATGTAAAATTAAACAGAGCCCGACATTAAATACGGTACAATGAAACAGTGACCTACAGTGAACAAGGTAAAATTAAACAGAGCCCGACATTAAATACGGTACAATGAAACAGTGCCCTACACTGAACAATGTAAAATTAAACAGAGCCCGACATTAAATACGGTACAATGAAACAGTGCCCTACACTGAACAATGTAAAATTAAACACAGCCCGACATTAAATACGGTACAATGAAACAGCGCCCTACACTGAACAATGTAAAATTAAACATAGCCCGACATTAAATACAGTACAATGAAACAGTGACCTACAGTAAAAAAGGCAAAATTAAACAGAGCCCGACATTAATTACGGGACAATGAAACAGTGCCCGACAGTGTACAAAGTAAAGTTAAACAGAGCCCGACATTAAATATAGTACAATGAAACAGTGCCCTACAGTGAACAAGGTCAAATTAAACAGAGCCAGACATTAAATACGGTGCAATGAAACAGTGCCCTACACTGAACAATGTAAAATTAAACAGAGCCCGACATTAAATACAGTACAATGAAACAGTGCGCTACAGTGAACAATGTAAAATTAAACAGAGCACGACATTAAACGCAGTACAATGTAACAGTGCCCTCCACTGAGCAAGGTAAAAGTAAACACAGCCCGACATTAAATACGGTACAATGAACCAGTGCCCTACAGTGTACAAAGTAAAATTAAACAGAGCCCGACATTAAATCCGGTAAAATGAAACAGTGCCCTACAGTGAACAAGGTAAAATTAAACAGAGCCCGACATTAAATACAGTTCAATGAATCAGTGCCCTACACTGAACAATGTAAAATTGAACAGAGCCCGACATTAAATACGGTACAATGAAACAGTGCCCTATAGTGAACAATGTACAATTAAACACAGCCCGACATTAAATACAGTACAATGAAACAGTCCCCTACACTGAACAAGCTAAAATTAAAAAGAGCCCGACATTAAATACAGTACAATGAAACAGTGCCCTACAATGAACAAGGCAAAATTAAACAGAGCCCGACATTAAATACAGTACAATGAAACAGTGCTCTACACTGAACAATGTAAAATTATACACAGCCCGACATTAAATACGGTACAATGAAACAGTGCCCTACAGTGAACAATGTACAATGAAACACAGCCCGACAGTAAATAAGGTACAATGAAACAGTGCCCTACACTGAACAAGGTAAAATCTAACAGAGCCCGACATTAAATACGGTACAATGAAACAGTGCCCTACACTGAACAAGGTAAAATAAAACAGAGCCCGACATTAAATACCGTACAATGAAACAGTGCCCTACAGTAAACAAGGCAAAATTAAACAGAGCTCGACATTAAATACGGTAAAATGAAACAGTGCCCTACACTAAACAATGTAAAATAAAACACAGCCCGACATTAAATACGGTACAATGAAACAGTGCCCTACACTGAACAATGTAAAATTAAACAGAGCCCGACATTAAATACGGTACAATGAATCAGTGCCCTACACTGAACAATGTAAAATTAAACAGAGCCCGACATTAAATACGGTACAATGAAACAGTGCCCTACACTGAACAATGTAAAATTAAACAGAGCCCGACATTAAATACAGTACAATGAAACAGTGACCTACACTGAACAAGGTAAAATAAAACAGAGCCCGACATTAAATACCGTACAATGAAACAGTGCCCTACAGTAAACAAGGCAAAATTAAACAGAGCTCGACATTAAATACGGTAAAATGAAACAGTGCCCTACACTGAACAATGTAAAATTAAACACAGCCCGACATTAAATACGGTACAATGAAACAGTGCCCTACACTGAACAATGTAAAATTAAACACAGCCCGACATTAAATACGGTACAATGAAACAGTGCCCTACACTGAACAATGTAAAATTAAACAGAGCCCGACATTAAATACAGTACAATGAAACAGTGACCTACAGTAAAAAAGGCAAAATTAAACAGAGCCCGACATTAATTACGGGACAATGAAACAGTGCCCGACAGTGTACAAAGTAAAGTTAAACAGAGCCGAACATTAAATATAGTACAATGAAACAGTGCCCTACAGTGAACAAGGTCAAATTAAACAGAGCCAGACATTAAATACGGTGCAATGAAACAGTGCCCTACACTGAACAATGTAAAATTAAACAGAGCCCGACATTAAATACAGTACAATGAAACAGTGCCCTACATTGAACGCTGTAAAATTAAACAGCGCCCGACATTAAATATGGTACCATGAAACAGTGCCCTACAGTGTACAAAGTAAAATTAAACAGAGCCCGACATTAAATACGGTACAATGAAATAGTTCCCGACAGTGAACAAGGTAAAATTAAACAGAGCCCGATATTAAATACGGTACAATGAAACGGTGCGCTACAGTGAACAATGTAAAATTAAACAGAGCTCGACATTAAATACAGTACAATGAAACAGTGCCCTACAGTGAACAATGTAAAATTAAACAGAGCTCGACATTAAATACAGTACAATGAAACAGTGCCCTACAGTGAACAATGTAAAATTAAACAGAGCTCGACATTAAATACAGTACAATGAAACAGTGCCCTACAGTGAACAAGGTAAAATTAAACAGAGCCCGACATTAAATACGGTACAATGAAACAGTGCCCTACACTGAACAATGTAAAATTAAACACAGCCCGACATTAAATACGGTACAATGAAACAGTGCCCTACAGTGAACAAGGTACAATTAAACACAGCCCGACATTAAATACGGTACAATGAAACAGTGCCCTACAGTGAACAAGGTACAATTAAAAACACAGCCCGACATTAAATACGGTACAATGAAACAGTGCCCTACAGTCAACAATGTAAAATTAAACACAGCCCGACATTAAATACGGTACAATGAACCAGTGCCCTACAGTGTACAAAGTAAAATTAAACAGAGCCCGACATTAAATACGGTAAAATGAAACAGTGCCCTACAGTGAACAAGGTAAAATTAAACAGAGCCCGACATTAAGTACAGTTCAATGAATCAGTGCCCTACACTGAACAATGTAAAATTGAACAGAGCCCGACATTAAATACGGTACAATGAAACAGTGCCCTATAGTGAACAATGTACAATTAAACACAGCCCGACATTAAATACAGTACAATGAAACAGTCCCCTACACTGAACAAGCTAAAATTAAACAGAGCCCGACATTAAATACGGTACAATGAAACAGTGCCCTACACTGAACAATGTAAAATTATACACAGCCCGACATGAAATACGGTACAATGAAACAGTGCCCTACAGTGAACAATGTACAATGAAACACAGCCCGACAGTAAATACGGTACAATGAAACAGTGCCCTACACTGAACAAGGTAAAATCTAACAGAGCCCGACATTAAATACGGGACAATGAAACAGTGCCCTACACTGAACAAGGTAAAATAAAACAGAGCCCGACATGAAATACGGTACAATGAAACAGTGCCCTACAGTGAACAATGTAAAATATAACACAGCCCGACATTAAATACGGTGCAATTAATCAGCGCCCTACCAGCAACAATGTAAAATTAAACAGAGCCCGACATTAAATACGGTACAATGAAACAGTGACCTACAGTGAACAAAGTAAAATTAAACAGAGCCCGAGATTAAATACAGTACAATGAAACAGGGCCCTACTGTGAACAATGTAAAATAAAACAGAGCCCGACAATAAATACGGTACAATGAAACAGTGCGCTACAGTGAACAATGTAAAATTAAACAGAGCACGACATTAAATACAGTACAATGTAACAGTGCCCTCCACTGAGCAAGGTAAAATTAAACAGAGCCCGACATTAAATACGGTACAATGAAACAGTGCCCTACAGTGTACAAAGTAAAGTTAAACAGAGCCCGACATTAAATACAGTTCAATGAAACAGTGCCCTACAGTAAACAATGTATAATTAAACAGAGCACGACATTAAATACGGTACAATGAATCAGTGCCCTACAGTGAACAATATAAAATTAAACAGAGCCCGACATTAAATACAGTACAATGAAACAGTGCCCTACAGTGAACAAAGTAAAATTAAACAGAGCCCGACATTAAACAGGCTTCTACTTCTAGGCACTTGCAGCTGGAGCTTGCTAATTTGTTAATTGGATTCGGCCAGTTTTCCAGACGCTCGATTCACAGAATAAAAGTGATCCCCTACAGTGCAGACTTTGTTTGCACTGAGTGCTGAATTTGGTGTTTTTTGAGTGCGATAGTGAGAGTTTGGTGACCGAGGGAGTTAGGTGAGGAGGGAGTAAGGTGCTCCTTTCATTTTGTTTCCGACATTTCCGCAAAGAGTGCGAAGAGAGCCAGGAGTTTACAGGAAGTGTAGCTGACTGGGAGCAGGGTCGGAGGGCGGAGATCTAGTTAGTCCACACAGCAGCTATATTCTGTAAGGTAAGAGGGGATGGAGGCTAGGCCAGTTACATGCTCCTCCTGTAGGATGTGGGTGGTGAGGGATACCACCGGTGTCCCCACTGACTATACCTGCGGGAAGTGCACCCAACTTCAGCTCCTCAAAGACCGTGTTAGGGAACTGGAGCTGAAGCTGGATGAACTTCGGATCATCCGGGAGGCAGAGGGGGTGATTGAGAAGAGTTACAGGGAGGTAACCACACCCAAGGTACAGGACAAGAATAGCTGGGTTACAGTCAGGGGGAAAAAACAAACAGGCAGACAGTGCAGGGATCCCTCGTGGCCGTTCCCCTTCAAAACAAGTATACCGTTTTGGATGCTGTTGGGGGGGATGACCTACCGGGGGAAGGCCCTAGCGGCCAGGTCTCTGGCACTGAGTCTGGCTCTGGGGCTCAGAAGGGAAGGGGGGAGAATAGAAAAGCAATAGATGTAGGAGATTCAATGGTTAGGGCAATAGATAAGAGATTCTGTGGTCGCGAGCGAGACTCCCGGAAGGTATGTTGCCTCCCGGGTGCCAGGGCCAGGGATGTCTCGGATCATGTCTTCAGGATCCTTAAGGGGGAGGGGAAGCAGCCAGAAGTCGTGGTGCACATTGGTACCAACGACATAGGTAGGAAAAGGGGTGTGGAGGTAATAAACAAGTTTACGGAGTTCGGCTGGAAGTTGAAAGCCAGGACAGACAGAGTTGTCATCTCTGGTTTGTTGCCGGTGCCACGTGATAGCGAGGCTAGGAATAGGGAGAGAGTGCAGTTGAACACGTGGCTGCAGGAATGGTGTAGGAGGGAGGGCTTCAGGTATTTGGATAATTGGAGCGCATTCTGGGGGAGGTGGGACCTGTACAAGCAGGACGGGTTGCATCTGAACCAGAGGGGCACCAATATCCTGGGAGGGAGGTTTGCTAGTACTCTTCGGGAGGGTTTAAACTAATTTGGCAGGGGAATGGGAACCGGATTTGTAGTCCAGCAACTAAGGTAGCCGATATTCAGGACGCCAAAGCTTGTAATGAGGCAGTGGGGAAGGGAACACTGACAAAGGAGAGTATTTGCAGGCACGGAGATGGGTTGAAGTGTGTATACTTCAACGCAAGAAGCATCAGGAATAAGGTGGGTGAACTTAAGGCATGGATCGGTACTTGGGACTACGATGTGGTGGCCATCACGGAAACTTGGATAGAAGAGGGGCAGAAATGGTTGTTGGAGGTCCCTGGTTATAGATGTTTCAATAAGATTAGGGAGGGTGGTAAAAGAGGTGGGGGGTGGCATTATTAATTAGAGATAGTATAACAGCTGCAGAAAGGCAGTTCGAGGAGTATCACCCTATTGAGGTAGTATGGGTTGAAGTCAGAAATAGGAAAGGAGCAGTCACCTTGTTAGGAGTTTTCTATAGGCCCCCCAATAGTAGCAGAGATGTGGAGGAACAGATTGGGAAACAGATTTTGGAAAGGTGCAGAAGTCATAGGGTAGTAGTCATGGGCGACTTTAACTTCCCAAATATTGAATGGAAACTCTTTAGATCAAATAGTTTGGATGGGGTGGTGTTTGTGCAGTGTGTCCAGGAAGCTTTTCTAACACAGTATGTAGATTGTCCAACCAGAGGAGGGGCAATATTGGATTTAGTACTGGGTAATGAACCAGGGCAAGTGATAGATTTGTTAGTGGGGGAGCATTTTGGAGATAGTGACCACAATTCTGTGACTTTCACTTTAGTAATGGAGAGGGATAGGTACGTGCAACAGGGCAAGGTTCACAATTGGGGGAAGGGTAAATACGATGTTGTCAGACAAGAATTGAAGTGCATAAGTTGGGAACATAGGCTGGTAGGGAAGGACACAAGTGAAATGTGGAACTTGTTCAAGGAACAGGTACTACGTGTCCTTGATATGTATGTCTCTGTCAGGCAGGGAAGAGATGGTCGACTGAGGGAACCATGGTTGACAAGAGAGGTTGAATGACTTGTTAAGAGGAAAAAGGTGACTTATGTAAGGCTGAGGAAACAAGGTTCAGACAGGGCATTGGAGGGATACAAGATAGCCAGGAGGGAACTGAAGAAAGGGATTAGGAGAGCTAAGAGAGGGCATGAACAATCTTTGGCGGGTAGGATCAAGGAAAACCCCAAGGCCTTTTATACATATGTGAGAAATATGAGAATGACTAGAGCTAGGGTAGGTCCGATCAGGGACAGTAGCGGGAGATTGTGTATTGAGTCTGAAGAGATAGGAGAGGTCTTGAATGAGTACTTTTCTTCTGTATTTACAAATGAGAGGGGCGATATTGTTGGAGAGGACAGTGTGAAACAGATTGGTAACTTCGAGGAAATACTTGTTAGGAAGGAAGATGTGTTGGGCATTTTGAAAAACTTAAGGATAGACAAGTCCCCCGGGCCTGACGGGTATATCCAAGGATTCTATGGGAAGCAAGAGATGAAATTGCAGTGCCGTTGGCAATTATCTTTTCGTCCTCATTGTCAACAGGGGTGGTACCAGGGGATTGGAGAGTGGCGAATGTCGTGCCCCTGTTCAAAAAAGGAACTAGGGATAACCCTGGGAATTACAGGCCAGTTAGTCTTACTTCGGTGGTAGGCAAAGTAATGGAAAGGGTACTGAAGGATAGGATTTCTGAGCATCTGGAAAGACACTGCTTGATTAGGGAGAGTCAGCACGGATTTGTGAGGGGTAGGTCTTGCCTTACGAATCTTATTGAATTCTTTGAGGAGGTGACCAAGCATGTGGATGAAGGTAAAGCAGTGGATGTAGTGTACATGGATTTTAGTAAGGCATTTGATAAAGTTCCCCATGGTAGGCTTCTGCACAAAATAAGGAGGCATGGGATAGTGGGAAATTTGGCCAGTTGGATAACGAACTGGCTAACCGATAGAAGTCAGAGAGTGGTGGTGGATGGCAAATATTCAGCCTGGATCCCAGTTACCAGTGGTGTACCGCAGGGATCAGTTCTGGGTCCTCTGCTGTTTGTGATTTTCATTAATGACTTGGATGAGGGAGTTGAAGGGTGGGTCAGTAAATTTGCAGACGATACGAAGATTGGTGGAGTTGTGGATAGTAAGGAGGGCTGTTGTCGGCTGCAAAGAGACATAGATAGGATGCAGAGCTGGGCTGAGAAGTGGCAGATGGAGTTTAACCCTGAAAAGTGTGAGGTTGTCCATTTTGGAAGGACAAATATGAATGCGGAATACAGGGTTAACGGTAGAGTTCTTGGCATTGTGGAGGAGCAGAGAGACCTCGGGGTCTATGTTCATACATCTTTGAAAGGTGCCACTCAAGTGGATAGAGCTGTGAAGAAAGCCTATGGTGTGCTCGCGTTCATTAACAGAGGGATTGAATTTAAGAGCAATGAGGTAATGATGCAGCTGTACAAAACTTTGGTAAGGCCACATTTGGAGTAGTGTGTACAGTTCTGGTCGCCTCATTTTAGGAAGGATGTGGAAGTTCTGGAAAAGGTGCAAAGAAGATTTACCAGGGTGTTGCCTGGAATGGAGAGTAGGTCTTACGAGGAAAGGTTGAGGGTGCTAGGCCTTTTCTCATTAGAGCGGAGAAGGATGAGGGGCGACTTGATAGAGGTTTATAAGATGATCAGGGGAATAGATAGAGTAGACAGTCAGAGACTTTTTCCCCAGGTGGAACACACCATTACAAGGGGACATAAATTTAAGGTGAAAGGTGGAAGATATAGGAGGGATATCAGAGGTAGGTTCTTTACCCAGAGAGTAGTGGGGGCATGGAATGCACTGCCTGTGGAAGTAGTTGAGTCGGAAACATTAGGGACCTTCAAGCAGCTGTTGGATAGGTACATGGATTACGGGAAAATGATATAGTGTAGATGTATTTGTTCTTAAGGGCAGCACGGTAGCATTGTGGATAGCACAATTGCTTCACAGATCCATGGTCCCAGGTTCGATTCCAGCGTGGGTCATTGTCTGTGCGGAGTCTGCACGTCCTCCCCGTGTCTGCGTGGGTTTCCTCCGGGTGCTCCGGTTTCCACCCACAGTCCAAAGATGTGCGGGTAAGGTGAATTGGCCAATGACAAATTGCCCTTAATGTCCAAATTGCCCTTGGTGTTGGGTGGAGGTGTTGAGTTTGGGTAGGGTGCACTTTCCAAGAGCTGGTGCAGACTCAAAGGGCCGAATGGCCTCCTTCTGCACTGTAAATTCAATGATAATCTATGATTAATCTAGGACAAAGGTTCGGCACAACATCGTGGGCCGAAGGGCCTGTTCTGTGCTGTATTTTCTATGTTCTATGTTCTATTAAATACAGAACAATGAAACAGTGCCCTACAGTGTACAAAGTAAAGTTAAACAGAGCCCGACATTAAATATAGTACAATGAAACAGTGCCCTACAGTGAACAAGGTCAAATTAAACAGAGCCAGATATTAAATACGGTGCAATGAAACAGTGCCCTACACTGAACAATGTAAAATTAAACGGAGCCCGACATTAAATACGGTACAATGAAACGGTGCCCTACAATCAACAATGTAAAATTAAACAGAACCCGACATTAAATACGGTACAATGAAACAGTGCCCTACAATCAACAATGTAAAATTAAACAGAGCCCGACATTAAATACGGTACAATGAAACAGTGCCCTACAGTGTACAAAGTAAAATTAAACAGAGCCCGACATTAAATACGGTACAATGAAATAGTGCCCCACAGTGAACAATGTAAAATTAAACAGAGCCCGACATTAAATACGGTACAGTGAAACAGTGCCCTACACTGAACAAGGTAAAATTAAACAGAGCCCGACATTAAATACAGTACAATGAAACAGTGACCTACAGTAAAAAAGGCAAAATTAAACAGAGCCCGACATTTAATACAGCACAATGAAACAATGCCCTACACTGAACAAGGTAAAATTAAACAGAGCCCGACATTAAATACGGTACAATGAATCAGTGCCCTACACTGAACAATGTAAAATTAAACAGAGCCCGACATTAAATACGGTACAATGAAACAGTGCCCTACACTGAACAATGTAAAATTAAACAGAGCCCGACATTAAATACGGGACAATGAAACAGTGCCCGACAGTGAACAAGGTAAAATAAAACACAGCCCGACATTAAATACGGTACAATGAAACAATGCCCTACAGTGAACAATGTAAAATTAAACACAGCCCGACATTAAATACGGTAAAATGAAACAGTGCCCTACACTGAACAAGGTAAAATTAAACAGAGCCCGACATTAAATACAGTACAATGAAACAGTGACCTACAGTAAACAATGTAAAATTAAACAGAGCCCGACATTAAATACAGTACAATGAAACAGTGACCTACAGTAAACAATGTAAAATTAAACACAGCCCGACATTAAATACAGTACAATGAAACGGTGCCCTACACTTAACAAGGTAAAATTAAACAGAGCTCGACATTAAATACGGTAAAATGAAACAGTGCCCGACAGTGAACAAGGTAAAATTAAACAGAGCCCAACATTAAATACAGCACAATGAAACAATGCCCTACAGTGAACAATGTAAAATTAAACACAACCCGACATTAAATACGGTAAAATGAAACAGTGCCCTACACTGAACAAGGTAAAATTAAACAGAGCCCGACATTAAATACAGTACAATGAAACAGTGACCTACAGTAAACAATGTAAAATTAAACAGAGCCCGACATTAAATACAGTGCAATGAAACAGTGACCTACAGTAAACAATGTAAAATTAAACACAGCCCGACATTAAATACAGTACAATGAAACGGTGCCCTACACTTAACAAGGTAAAATTAAACAGAGCTCGACATTAAATACGGTAAAATGAAACAGTGCCCGACAGTGAACAAGGTAAAATTAAACAGAGCCCAACATTAAATACAGCACAATGAAACAATGCCCTACAGTGAACAATGTAAAATTAAACACAACCCGACATTAAATACGGTAAAATGAAACAGTGCCCTACACTGAACAAGGTAAAATTAAACAGAGCCCGACATTAAATACAGTACAATGAAACAGTGCCCTACAGTAAACAAGGCAAAATTAAACAGAGCTCGACATTAAATACGGTAAAATGAAACAGTGCCCTACACTGAACAATGTAAAATAAAACACAGCCCGACATTAAATACGGTACAATGAAACAGTGCCCTACAGTGAACAATGTAAAATTAAACAGAGACCGACATTAAATACAGTACAATGAAAAAGTGGCCTACACTGAACAATGTAAAATTAAACAGAGCCCGACATTAAATACGGTACAATGAAACAGTGCCCTACACTGAGCAATGTAAAATTAAACAGAGCCCGACATTAAATACAGTACAATGAAACAGTGCCCTACACTGAACAATGTAAAATTAAACAGAGCCCGACATTAAATACGGGACAATGAAACAGTGACCTACAGTGAACAATGTAAAATTAAACACAGCCCGACATTAAATACGGTAAAATGAAACAGTGCCCTACACTGAACAAGGTAAAATTAAACAGAGCCCGACATTAAATACGGTACAATGAAACAGTGCCCTACACTGAACAAGGTAAAATTAAACAGAGCCCGACATTAAATACAGCACAATGAAACAATGCCCTACAGTGAACAATGTAAAATTAAACACAGCCCGACATTAAATACGGTAAAATGAAACAGTGCCCGACAGTGAACTATGTAAAATTAAACAGAGCCCGACATTAAATACGGTACAATGAAACAGTGACCTACAGTAAACAAGGCAAAATTAAACAGAGCCCGACATTAAATACAGTACAATGAAACAGTGCCCTACAGTGAACAAGGTAAAATTAAACAGAGCCCAACATTAAATACAGTACAATGAAACAGTGCCCTACACTGAACAATGTAAAATTAAACACAGCCCGACATTAAATACAGTACAATGAAACAGTGACCTACAGTAAACAAGGCAAAATTAAACAGAGCCCGACATTAAATACAGTACAATGAAACAGTGCCCTACACTGAACAATGTAACATTAAACAGAGCCCGACATTAAATACGGGACAATGAAACAGTGCCCGACAGTGAACAATGTAAAATTAAACAGAGCACGACATTAAATACAGTACAATGAAACAGTGCCCTACAGTGAACAAGGAAAAATTAAACAGAGCCCGACATTAAATACAGTACAATGAAACAGTGCCCTACAGTGAACAATGTACAATTAAACAGAGCCCAACATTAAATACGGCACAATGAAACAGTGCCCTACAGTGAACAATGTACAATTAAACACAGCCCGACATTAAATCCGGCAAAATGAAACAGTGTCCTACACTGAACAAGGCACAATTAAACAGAGCCCGACATTAAATACGGTACAATGAAACAGTTACCTACACTGAACAATGTAAAATTAAACAAAGCTCGACATTAAATACGGTACAATGAAACAGTGCCCGACACTGAACAAGGTAAAATTAAACAGAGCCCGACGTTCAATACAGTAAAATGAAACACTGCCCCACAGTGAACAATGTACAATTAAACACAGCCCGACATTAAATACGGTACAATGAAACGGTGCCCTACACTTAACAAGGTAAAATTAAACAAAGCCCGACATTAAATACAGTACAATGAAACAATGCCCTACACTGAACAAGGTAAAATTAAACAGAGCCCAACATTAAATACAGTACAATGAAACAGTTCCCGACACTGAACAAGGTAAAATTAAACAGAGCCCGACATTCAGACGTGAAAGAGACTCCAGGATGGTATGTTGCCTCCCTGGTGCCAGGGTCCAGGATGTCTCCGAACGGGTAGAGGGAATCCTGAAGGGGGAGGGCAAACAGGTAGAGGTCGTTGTACATATTGGTACTAACGACATAGGCAGGAAGGGGCATGAGGTCCTGCAGCAGGAGTTCAGGGAGCTAGGCAGAAAGTTAAAAGACAGGACCTCGAGGGTTGTAATCTCGGGATTACTCCCTGTGCCACGTGCCAGTGAGGCTAGAAATAGGAAGATAGAGCAGACAAACACGTGGCTAAACAGCTGGTGTAGGAGGGAGGGTTTCTGTTATCTGGACCACTGGGAGCTCTTCCGGGGCAGGTGTGACCTGTATAAGATGGACGGGTTGCATCTAAACCGGAGAGGCATAAATATCCTGGCCGCGAGATTTGCTAGTGTCACACGGGAGGGTTTAAACTAGTATGGCAGGGGGGTGGGCACGGGAGCAATAGGTCAGAAGGTGAGAGCGTTGAGGGAGAACTAGGGAATAGGGACAGTGTGGCTCTGAGGCAGAGCAGACGGGGAGAAGTTGCTGAACACAGCGGGTCTGGTGGCCTGAAGTGCATATGTTTTAATGCAAGGAGCATTACGGGTAAGGCAGATGAACTTAGAGCTTGGATTACTACTTGGAACTATGATGTTGTTGCCATTACAGAGACCTGGTTGAGGGAAGGGCAGGATTGGCAGCTAAACGTTCCAGGATTTAGATGTTTCAGGCGGGATAGAGGGGGATGTAAAAGGGGAGGCGGAGTTGCGCTACTTGTTCAGGAGAGTATCACAGCTATACAGCGAGAGGACACCTCAGAGGGCAGTGAGGCTATATGGGTAGAGATCAGGAATAAGAAGGGTGCAGTCACAATGTTGGGGGTATACTACAGGCCTCCCAACAGCCAGCGGGAGATAGAGGAGCAGATAGGTAGACAGATTTTGGAAAAGAGTAAAAACAACAGGGTTGTGGTGATGGGAGACTTCAACTTCCCCAATATTGACTGGGACTCACTTAGTGCCAGGGGCTTAGACGGGGCAGAGTTTGTAAGGAGCATCCAGGAGGGCTTCTTAAAACAATATGTAAACAGTCCAACTAGGGAAGAGGCGGTACTGGACCTGGTATTGGGGAATGAGCCCGGCCAGGTGGTAGATGTTTCAGTAGGGGAGCATTTCGGTCACAGTGACCACAATTCAGTAAGTTTTAAAGTACTGGTGGACAAGGATAAGAGTGGTCCGAGGATGAATGTGCTAAATTGGGGGAAGGCTAATTATAACAATATTAGGCGGGAACTGAAGAACATAGATTGGGGGCGGATGTTTGAGGGCAAATCAACATCTGACATGTGGGAGGCTTTCAAGTGTCAGTTGATAGGAATACAGGACAGGCATGTTCCTGTGAGGAAGAAAGATAAATACGGCAATTTTCGGGAACCTTGGATGACGAATGATATTGTAGGCCTCGTCAAAAAGAAAAAGGAGGCATTTGTCAGGGCTAAAAGGCTGGGAACAGACGAAGCCTGTGTGGCATATAAGGAAAGTAGGAAGGAACTTAAGCAGGGAGTCAGGAGGGCTAGAAGGGGTCATGAAAAGTCATTGGCAAATAGGGTTAAGGAAAATCCCAAGACTTTTTACACTTACATAAAAAGCAAGAGGGTAGCCAGGGAAAGGTTTGGCCCACTGAAGGATAGGCAAGGGAATCTATGTGTGGAGCCAGAGGAAATGGGCGAGGTACTAAATGAATACTTTGCATCAGTATTCACCAAAGAGAAGGAATTGGTAGATGTTGAGTCTGGAGAAGGGGGTGTAGATAGCCTGGGTCACATTGTGATCCAAAAAGACGAGGTGTTGGGTGTCTTAAAAAATATTAAGGTAGATAAGTCCCCAGGGCCGGATGGGATCTACCCCAGAATACTGAAGGAGGCTGGAGAGGAAATTGCTGAGGCCTTGACAGAAATCTTTGGATCCTCGCTGTCTTCAGGGGATGTCCCGGAGGACTGGAGAATAGCCAATGTTGTTCCTCTGTTTAAGAAGGGTGGCAGGGATAATCCCGGGAACTACAGGCCGGTGAGCCTTACTTCAGTGGTAGGGAAATTACTGGAGAGAATTCTTCGAGACAGGATCTACTCCCATTTGGAAGCAAATGGACGTATTAGTGAGAGGCAGCACGGTTTTGTGAAGGGGAGGTCGTGTCTCACTAACTTGATAGAGTTTTTCGAGGAGGTCACTAAGATGATTGATGCAGGTAGGGCAGTAGATGTTGTCTATATGGACTTCAGTAAGGCCTTTGACAAGGTCCCTCATGGTAGACTAGTACAAAAGGTGAAGTCACACGGGATCAGGGGTGAACTGGCAAGGTGGATACAGAACTGGCTAGGCCATAGAAGGCAGAGGGTAGCAATGGAGGGATGCTTTTCTAATTGGAGGGCTGTGACCAGTGGTGTTCCACAGGGATCAGTGCTGGGACCTTTGCTCTTTGTAGTATATATAAATGATTTGGAGGAAAATGTAACTGGTCTGATTAGTAAGTTTGCAGACGACACAAAGGTTGGTGGAATTGCGGATAGCGATGAGGACTGTCTGAGGATACAGCAGGATTTAGATTGTCTGGAGACTTGGGCGGAGAGATGGCAGATGGAGTTTAACCTGGACAAATGTGAGGTAATGCATTTTGGAAGGGCTAATGCAGGTAGGGAATATACAGTGAATGGTAGAACCCTCAAGAGTATTGAAAGTCAAAGAGATCTAGGAGTACAGGTCCACAGATCACTGAAAGGGGCTACACAGGTGGAGAAGGTAGTCAAGAAGGCATACGGCATGCTTGCCTTCATTGGCCGGGGCATTGAGTATAAGAATTGGCAAGTCATGTTGCAGCTGTATAGAACCTTAGTTAGGCCACACTTGGAGTATAGTGTTCAATTCTGGTCGCCACACTACCAGAAGGATGTGGAGGCTTTAGAGAGGGTGCAGAAGAGATTTACCAGAATGTTGCCTGGTATGGAGGGCATAAGCTATGAGGAGCGATTGAATAAACTCGGTTTGTTCTCACTGGAACGAAGGAGGTTGAGGGGCGACCTGATAGAGGTATACAAAATTATGAGGGGCATAGACAGAGTGGATAGTCAGAGGCTTTTCCCCAGGGTAGAGGGGTCAATTACTAGGGGGCATAGGTTTAAGGTGAGAGGGGCAAAGTTTAGAGTAGATGTACGAGGCAAGTTTTTTACGCAGAGGGTAGTGGGTGCCTGGAACTCACTACCGGAGGAGGTAGTGGAGGCAGGGACGATAGGGACATTTAAGGGGCATCTTGACAAATATATGAATAGGATGGGAATAGAAGGATACGGACCCAGGAAGTGTAGAAGATTGTAGTTTAGTCGGGCAGTATGGTCGGCACGGGCTTGGAGGGCCGAAGGGCCTGTTCCTGTGCTGTACATTTCTTTGTTTGTTCTTTGTTCTTTGTTCTAAACAAGGTAAAATTAAACACAGCCCGACAATAAATACGGTACAATGAAACAGTGCCCTACAGTAAACAAGGCAAAATTAAACAGAGCCCAACATTAAATACGGTACAATGAAACAATGCCCTACAGTGAAGAATGTAAAATTAAACACAGACCTACATTAAATACAGTACAATGAAACAGTGACCTACAGTGAACAATGTAAAATTAAACATAGCCCGACATTAAATACAGTACAATGAAACAGTGCCCTACAGTGAACAATGTAAAATTAAACAGAGCACGACATTAAATACAGTACAATGAAACAGTGCCCTACACTGAACAATGTAAAATTAAACAGAGCCCGACATTAAATACAGTACAATGAATCAGTGCCCTACACTGAACAATGTAAAATTAAACACAGCCCGACATTAAAGACAGTACAATGAAACAGTGCCCTACACTGAATAATGTAAAATTAAACAGAGCCCGACATTAAGTACGGGACAATGAAACAGTGCCCAACAGTGAACAAGGTAAAATTAAACAGAGCCCAACATTAAATACAGCACAATGAAACAATGCCCCACAGTGAACAATGTAAAGTTAAACACAGCCCGACATTAAATACGGTAAAATGAAACAGTGCCCTACACTGAACAAGGTATATTTAAACAGAGCCCGACATTAAATACGGTACAAGCAAACAGTGCCCTACACTGAACAAGGTAAAATTAAACAGAGCCCGACATTAAATACAGTACAATGAAACAGTGACCTACAGTAAACAAGGCAAAATTAAACAGAGCCCGACATTAAATACAGTACAATGAAAGAGTGCCCTACACTGAACAATGTAACATTAAACAGAGCGCGACATTAAATACGGGACAACGAAACAGTGCCCGACAGTGAACAAGGTAAAATTAAACAGAGCCCAACATTAAATACGGGACAATGAAACAGAGCCCAACAGTGAACAATGTAAAATTAAACAGAGCCCAACATTAAATACAGCACAATGAAACAATGCCCTACAGTGAACAATGTAAAGTTAAACACAGCCCGACATTAAATACGGTAAAATGAAACACTGCCCTACACTAAACAAGGTAAAATTAAACAGAGCCCGACATTAAATACGGGACAACGAAACAGTGCCCGACAGTGAACAAGGTAAAATTAGACAGAGCCCAACATTAAATACGGTACAATGAAACAGTGCCCTACAGTGAACAATGTAAAATTAAACAGAGCACGACATTAAATACAGTACAATGAAACAGTGCCCTACACTGAGCAAGGTAAAATTAAACATAGCCCGACATTAAATACGGTACAATGAAACAGTGCCCTACACTGAACAAGGTAAAAGTAAACACAGCCCGACATTAAATACGGTACAATGAATCAGTGCCCTACACTGAACAATGTAAAATTAAACAGAGCCCGACATTAAAGACTGTACAATGAAACAGTGCCCTACACTGAATAATGTAAAATTAAACAGAGCCCGACATTAAATACGGGACAATGAAAGAGTGCCCGACAGTGAACAATGTAAAATTAAACAGAGAACGACATTAAATACAGTACAATGTAACAGTGCCCTACACTGAGCAAGGTAAAATTAAACACAGCACGACATTAAATACAGTACAATGTAACAGTGTCCTCCACTGAGCAAGGTAAAATTAAACACAGCCCGACATTAAATACGGTACAATGAAACAATGCCCGACAGTGAACAATGTACAATTAAACACAGCCCAACATTAAATACGGTACAATGAAACAGTGCCCTACAGTGAATAATGTACAATTAAACACAGCCCAACATTAAATACTAAACAGTGAAACAGTGCCCTACACTGAACAAGGTAAAATTAAACACAGCCCGACATTAAATACGTTACAATGAAACAGTGCCCTACACTGAACAATGTAAAATTAAACACAGCCCGACATTAAATACGGTACAATGAAACAGTGCCCTACACCGAACAAGGTAAAATTAAACAGAGCCCGACATTAAATACAGTACAATGAAACAGTGCCCTACAGTGAACAATGTACAATTAAACACAGCTCAACATTAAATACGGTACAGTGAAACAGTGCCCTACACTGAACAAGGTAAAATTAAACAAGCCCGACATTAAATACGGTACAATGAAACAGTGCCCTACACTGAACAAGGTAAAATTAAACAGAGCCCGACATTAAATACGGTACAATGAAACAGTGCCCTACAGTGAACAGTGTACAATTAAACACAGCCCGACAGTAAATACGGTACAATGAAACAGTGCCCTACACTGAACAAGGTAAAATTAAACAGAGCCCGACATTAAATACGGTACAATGAAACAGTGCCCTACAGTGAACAGTGTACAATTAAACACAGCCCGACAGTAAATACGGTACAATGAAACAGTGCCCTACACTGAACAAGGTAAAATTAAACAGAGCCCGACATTAAATACGGTACAATGAAACAGTGCCCTACACTGAACAAGGTAAAATTAAACAGAGCCCGACATTAAATACGGTACAATGAAACAGTGCCCTACAGTGAACAATGTAAAATTAAACACAGCCCGACATTAAATACGGTACAATGAATCAGTGCCCTACCAGCAACAATGTAAAATTAAACAGAGCTAGACATTAAATACGGTACAATGAAACAGTGCCCTACAGTGAACAACGTAAAATTAAACAGAGCCCGACATTAAATACAGTACAATGAAACAGGGCCCTAATGTGAACAATGTAAAATAAAACAGAGCCCGACATTAAATACGGTACAATGAAACATTGCCCTACAGTGAACAATGTAAAATTAAACAGAGCCCGACATTAAATACGGTACAATGAATCAGTGCCCTACACTGAACAATGTAAAATTAAACACAGCCCGACATTAAATACGGTACAATGAAACAGTGCCCTACAAGCAACAAGGTAAAATTAAACAGAGCCCGTCATTAAATACGGTAGAATGAAACAGTGCACTACACTGAACAATGTAAAATTAAACACAGCCCGACATTAAATAAGGTGCAATGAAACAGTGACCTACAGTGAACAATGTAAACATAAACACAGCCCGACATTAAATACGGTAAAATGAAACAGTGCCCTACACTGAACAAGGTAAAATTAAACAGAGCCCGACATTAAATACGGTACAATGAAACAGTGCCCTACACTGAACAAGGTAAAATTAAACAGAGCCCGACATTAAATACAGTACAATGAACCAGTGACCTACAGTAAACAAGGCAAAATTATACAGAGCCCGACATTAAAGACAGTACAATGAAACAGTGCCCTACACTGAATAATGTAAAATTAAACAGAGCCCGACATTAAATACGGGACAATGAAACAGTGCCCAACACTGAACAAGGTAAAATTAAACACAGCCCGACATTAAATACGGTACAATGAATCAGTGCCCTACACTGAACAATGTAAAATTAAACACAGCCCGGCATTAAATACAGTACAATGAAACAGTGACCTACAGTAAACAAGGCAAAATTAAACAGAGCCCGACATTAAAGTCTGTACAATGAAACAGGGCCCTACACTGAATAATGTAAAATTAAACAGAGCCCGATGTTAAATACGGTACAATGAAACAGTGCCCTACAGTGAACAATGTAAAATTAAACAGAGCACGACATTAAATACAGTACAATGTAACAGTGCCCTCCAATGAGCACGGTAAAATTAAACACAGCCCGACATTAAATACGGTACAATGAAACAGTGCCCTACAGTGAACAATGTACAATTAAACACAGCCCAACATTAAATACGGTACAATGAAAAAGTGCCCTACAGTGAACAATGTACAATTAAACACAGCCCAACTTTAAATACGGTACAGTGAAACAGTGCCCTACACTGAACAAGGTAAAATTAAACACAGCCCGACATTAAATACGGTACAATGAAACAGTGCCCTACACTGAACAAGGTAAAATTAAACAGAGCCCGACATTAAATACAGTACAATGAAACATTGCCCTACAGTGAACAATGTACAATTAAACACAGCCCAACATTAAATATGGTACAGTGAAACAGTGCCCTACACTGAACAAGGTAAAATTAAACACAGCCCGACATTAAATACGTTACAATGAAACAGTGCCCTACACGGAACAATGTAAAATTAAACACAGCCCGACATTAAATACAGTACAATGAATCAGTGCCCTACACTGAACAATGTAAAATTAAACACAGCCCGACATTAAAGACAGTACAATGAAACAGTGCCCTACACTGAATAATGTAAAATTAAACAGAGCCCGACATTAAGTACGGGACAATGAAACAGTGCCCAACAGTGAACAAGGTAAAATTAAACAGAGCCCAACATTAAATACAGCACAATGAAACAATGCCCCACAGTGAACAATGTAAAGTTAAACACAGCCCGACATTAAATACGGTAAAATGAAACAGTGCCCTACACTGAACAAGGTATATTTAAACAGAGCCCGACATTAAATACGGTACAAGCAAACAGTGCCCTACACTGAACAAGGTAAAATTAAACAGAGCCCGACATTAAATACAGTACAATGAAACAGTGACCTACAGTAAACAAGGCAAAATTAAACAGAGCCCGACATTAAATACAGTACAATGAAAGAGTGCCCTACACTGAACAATGTAACATTAAACAGAGCGCGACATTAAATACGGGACAACGAAACAGTGCCCGACAGTGAACAAGGTAAAATTAAACAGAGCCCAACATTAAATACGGGACAATGAAACAGTGCCCAACAGTGAACAATGTAAAATTAAACAGAGCCCAACATTAAATACAGCACAATGAAACAATGCCCTACAGTGAACAATGTAAAGTTAAACACAGCCCGACATTAAATACGGTAAAATTAAACACTGCCCTACACAAAACAAGGTAAAATTAAACAGAGCCCGACATTAAATACGGGACAACGAAACAGTGCCCGACAGTGAACAAGGTAAAATTAGACAGAGCCCAACATTAAATACGGTACAATGAAACAGTGCCCTACACTGAACAAGGTAAAATTAAACACAGCCCGACATTAAATACGGTACAATGAATCAGTGCCCTACACTGAACAATGTAAAATTAAACAGAGCCCGACATTAAAGACTGTACAATGAAACAGTGCCCTACACTGAATAATGTAAAATTAAACATAGCCCGACATTAAATACGGTACAATGAAACAGTGCCCTACAGTGAACAATGTAAAATTAAACAGAGCACGACATTAAATACAGTACAATGTAACAGTGTCCTCCACTGAGCAAGGTAAAATTAAACACAGCCCGACATTAAATACGGTACAATGAAACAATGCCCGACAGTGAACAATGTACAATTAAACACAGCCCAACATTAAATACGGTACAATGAAACAGTGCCCTACAGTGAATAATGTACAATTAAACACAGCCCAACATTAAATACGGTACAATGAAACAGTGCCCTACACTGAACAAGGTAAAATTAAACAGAGCCCGACATTAAATACGGTACAATGAAACAGTGCCCTACAGTGAACAGTGTACAATTAAACACAGCCCGACAGTAAATACGGTACAATGAAACAGTGCCCTACACTGAACAAGGTAAAATTAAACAGAGCCCGATATTAAATACGGTACAATGAAACAGTGCCCTACACTGAACAAGGTAAAATTAAACAGAGCCCGACATTAAATACGGTACAATGAAACAGTGCCCTACAGTGAACAATGTAAAATTAAACACAGCCCGACATTAAATACGGTACAATGAATCAGTGCCCTACCAGCAACAATGTAAAATTAAACAGAGCTAGACATTAAATACGGTACAATGAAACAGTGCCCTACAGTGAACAACGTAAAATTAAACAGAGCCCGACATTAAATACAGTACAATGAAACAGGGCCCTAATGTGAACAATGTAAAATAAAACAGAGCCCGACATTAAATACGGTACAATGAAACATTGCCCTACAGTGAACAATGTAAAATTAAACAGAGCCCGACATTAAATACGGTACAATGAATCAGTGCCCTACACTGAACAATGTAAAATTAAACACAGCCCGACATTAAATACAGTAAAATGAAACAGTGCCCTACAAGCAACAAGGTAAAATTAAACAGAGCCCGTCATTAAATACGGTAGAATGAAACAGTGCACTACACTGAACAATGTAAAATTAAACACAGCCCGACATTAAATAAGGTGCAATGAAACAGTGACCTACAGTGAACAATGTAAACATAAACACAGCCCGACATTAAATACGGTAAAATGAAACAGTGCCCTACACTGAACAAGGTAAAATTAAACAGAGCCCGTCATTAAATACAGTCCAATGAAACAGTGCCCTACACTGAACAAGGTAAAATTAAACAGAGCCCGACATTAAATACAGTACAATGAAACAGTGACCTACACTGAACAATGTAACATTAAACAGAGCCCGACATTAAATACAGTACAATGAAACAGTGCCCTCCACTGAACAATGTAAATTTAAACACAGCCCGACATTAAATACGGTACAATGAATCAGTGCCCTACACTGAACAATGTAAAATTAAACACAGCCCGGCATTAAATACAGTACAATGAACCAGTGACCTACAGTAAACAAGGCAAAATTATACAGAGCCCGACATTAAAGACAGTACAATGAAACAGTGCCCTACACTGAATAATGTAAAATTAAACAGAGCCCGACATTAAATACGGGACAATGAAACAGTGCCCAACACTGAACAAGGTAAAATTAAACACAGCCCGACATTAAATACGGTACAATGAATCAGTGCCCTACACTGAACAATGTAAAATTAAACACAGCCCGGCATTAAATACAGCACAATGAAACAGTGACCTACAGTAAACAAGGCAAAATTAAACAGAGCCCGACATTAAAGACTGTACAATGAAACAGGGCCCTACACTGAATAATGTAAAATTAAACAGAGCCCGATGTTAAATACGGTACAATGAAACAGTGCCCTACAGTGAACAATGTAAAATTAAACAGAGCACGACATTAAATACAGTACAATGTAACAGTGCCCTCCACTGAGCAAGGTAAAATTAAACACAGCCCGACATTAAATACGGTACAATGAAACAGTGCCCTACAGTGAACAATGTACAATTAAACACAGCCCAACATTAAATACGGTACAATGAAACAGTGCCCTACAGTGAACAATGTACAATTAAACACAGCCCAACATTAAATACGGTACAGTGAAACAGTGCCCTACACTGAACAAGGTAAAATTAAACACAGCCCGACATTAAATACGGTACAATGAAACAGTGCCCTACACTGAACAATGTAAAATTAAACACAGCCCGACATTAAATACGGTACAATGAAACAGTGCCCTACACTGAACAAGGTAAAATTAAACAGAGCCCGACATTAAATACAGTACAATGAAACATTGCCCTACAGTGAACAATGTACAATTAAACACAGCCCAACATTAAATACGGTACAGTGAAACAGTGCCCTACACTGAACAAGGTAAAATTAAACACAGCCCGACATTAAATACGTTACAATGAAACAGTGCCCTACACGGAACAATGTAAAATTAAACACAGCCCGACATTAAATACGGTACAATGAAACAGTGCCCTACACTGAACAAGGCAAAATTAAACAGAGCCCGACATTAAATACGGTACAATGAAACAGTGCCCTACACTGAACAAGGTAAAATTAAACAGAGCCCGACATTAAATACAGTTCAATGAAACAGTGCCCTACAGTGAACAATGTACAATTAAACACAGCCCGACATTAAATACAGTACAATAAAACAGTGCCCTACACTGAACAATGTAAACTTAAACACAGCCCGACATTAAATACGGTACAATGAATCAGTGCCCTACACTGAACAATGCAAAATTAAACACAGCCCGGCATTAAGTACAGTCCAATGAAACAGTGACCTACAGTAAACAAGGCAAAATTAAACAGAGCCCGACATTAAAGACAGTACAATGAAACAGTGCCCTACACTGAATAATGTAAAATTAAACAGAGCCCGACATTAAATACGGGACAATGAAACAGTGCCCAACAGTGAACAATGTAAAATTAAACAGAGCCCAACATTAAATACAGCACAATGAAACAATGCCCTACAGTGAACAATGTAAAGTTAAACACAGCCCGACATTAAATACGGTAAAATGAAACACTGCCCTACACTAAACAAGGTAAAATTAAACACAGCCCGACATTAAATACGGTACAATGAAACAGTGCCCTACACTGAACAAGGTAAAATTAAACACAGCCCGACATTAAATACGGTACAATGAATCAGTGCCCTACACTGAACAATGTAAAATTAAACAGAGCCCGACATTAAAGACTGTACAATAAAACAGTGCCCTACACTGAATAATGTAAAATTAAACAGAGCCCGACATTAAATACGGTACAATGAAACAGTGACCTACAGTGAACAAGGTAAAATTAAACAGAGCACGACATTAAATACAGTACAATGTAACAGTGCCCTCCACTGAGCAAGGTAAAATTAAACAGAGCACGACATTAAATACGGAACACTGAAACAGTGCCCTACACTGAGCAATGTAAAATTAAACATAGCCCGACATTAAATACGGTACAATGAAACAGTGACCTACAGTGAACAATGTAAAATTAAACAGAGCACGACATTAAATACAGTACAATGTAACAGTGTCCTCCACTGAGCAAGATAAAATTAAACACAGCCCGACATTAAATACGGTACAATGAAACAGTGCCCGACAGTGAACAATGTACAATTAAACACAGCCCAACATTAAATACGGT
Source organism: Scyliorhinus torazame (assembly GCF_047496885.1). Taxonomy (NCBI): domain Eukaryota; kingdom Metazoa; phylum Chordata; class Chondrichthyes; order Carcharhiniformes; family Scyliorhinidae; genus Scyliorhinus; species Scyliorhinus torazame. The sequence continues at coordinate 728,648 of NW_027307762.1, read as the reverse complement.
ACAATGAAACAGTGCCCTACAGTGAATAATGTACAATTAAACACAGCCCGACATTAAATACGGTACAATGAAACAGTGCCCTACAGTGAACAGTGTACAATTAAACACAGCACGACAGTAAATACGGTACAATGAAACAGTGCCCTACAGTGAACAACGTAAAATTAAACAGAGCCCGACATTAAATACAGTACAATGAAACAGGGCCCTAATGTGAAAAATGTAAAATAAAACAGAGCCCGACATTAAATACGGTACAATGAAACAGTGCCCTACAGTGAACAATGTAAAATTAAACAGAGCCCCACATTAAATACGGTACAATGAATCAGTGCCCTACACTGAACAATGTAAAATTAAACACAGCCCGACATTAAGTACAGTAAAATGAAACAGTGCCCTACAAGCAACAAGGTAAAATTAAACAGAGCCCGACATTAAATACGGTAGAATGAAACAGTGCACTACACTGAACAATGTAAAATTAAACACAGCCCGACATTAAATACGGTACAATGAAACAGTGCCCTACAGTGAACAATGTACAATTAAACACAGCCCAACATTAAATACGGTACAATGAAACAGTGCCCTACAGTGAACAATGTACAATTAAACACAGCCCAACATTAAATACGGTACAGTGAAACAGTGCCCTACACTGAACAAGGTAAAATTAAACACAGCCCGACATTAAATACGTTACAATGAAACAGTGCCCTACACTGAACAATGTAAAATTAAACACAGCCCGACATTAAATACGGTACAATGAAACAGTGCCCTACACTGAACAAGGTAAAATTAAACAGAGCCCGACATTAAATACAGTACAATGAAACATTGCCCTACAGTGAACAATGTACAATTAAACACAGCCCAACATTAAATACGGTACAGTGAAACAGTGCCCTACACTGAACAAGGTAAAATTAAACACAGCCCGACATTAAATACGTTACACTGAAACAGTGCCCTACACGGAACAATGTAAAATTAAACACAGCCCGACATTAAATACGGTACAATGAAACAGTGCCCTACACTGAACAAGGTAAAATTAAACAGAGCCCGACATTAAATACGGTTTAATGAAACAGTGCCCTACACTGAACAAGGTAAAATTAAACAGAGCCCGACATTAAATACAGTTCAATGAAACAGTGCCCTACAGTGAACAATGTACAATTAAACACAGCCCGACATTAAATACAGTACAATAAAACAGTGCCCTACACTGAACAATGTAAACTTAAACACAGCCCGACATTAAATACGGTACAATGAATCAGTGCCCTACACTGAACAATGCAAAATTAAACACAGCCCGGCATTAAATACAGTCCAATGAAACAGTGACCTACAGTAAACAAGGCAAAATTAAACAGAGCCCGACATTAAAGACAGTACAATGAAACAGTGCCCTACACTGAATAATGTAAAATTAAACAGAGCCCGACATTAAATACGGGACAATGAAACAGTGCCCAACAGTGAACAATGTAAAATTAAACAGAGCCCAACATTAAATACAGCACAATGAAACAATGCCCTACAGTGAACAATGTAAAGTTAAACACAGCCCGACATTAAATACGGTAAAATGAAACACTGCCCTACACTAAACAAGGTAAAATTAAACACAGCCCGACATTAAATACGTTACAATGAAACAGTGCCCTACACTGAACAATGTAAAATTAAACACAGCCCGACATTAAATACGGTACAATGAAACAGTGCCCTACACTGAACAAGGTAAAATTAAACAGAGCCCGACATTAAATACAGTACAATGAAACAGTGCCCTACAGTGAACAATGTACAATTAAACACAGCCCAACATTAAATACGGTACAGTGAAACAGTGCCCTACACTGAACAAGGTAAAATTAAACACAGCCCGACATTAAATACGTTACAATGAAACAGTGCCCTACACGGAACAATGTAAAATTAAACACAGCCCGACATTAAATACGGTACAATGCAACAGTGCCCTACACGGAACAATGTAAAATTAAACACAGCCCGGCATTAAATACGGTACAATGCAACAGTGCCCTACACGGAACAAGGTAAAATTAAACAGAGCCCGACATTAAATACGGTACAATGAAACAGTGCCCTACACTGAGCAAGGTAAAATTAAACACAGCCCGACATTAAATACGGTACAATGCAACAGTGCCCTACACGGAACAATGTAAAATTAAACACAGCCCGGCATTAAATACGGTACAATGCAACAGTGCCCTACACTGAACAAGGTAAAATTAAACAGAGCCCGACATTAAATACGGTACAATGAAACAGTGCCCTACACTGAGCAAGGTAAAATTAAACAGAGCCCGACATTAAATACAGTACAATGAAACAGTGCCCTCCACTGAACAATGTAAATTTAAACACAGCCCGACATTAAATACGGTACAATGAATCAGTGCCCTACACTGAACAATGTAAAATTAAACACAGCCCGGCATTAAATACAGTACAATGAACCAGTGACCTACAGTAAACAAGGCAAAATTATACAGAGCCCGACATTAAAGACAGTACAATGAAACAGTGCCCTACACTGAATAATGTAAAATTAAACAGAGCCCGACATTAAAGACTGTACAATGAAACAGGGCCCTACACTGAATAATGTAAAATTAAACAGAGCCCGACATTAAATACGGGGCAATGAAACAGTGCCCGACAGTGAACAATGTAAAATTAAACACAGCCCAACATTAAATACAGCACAATGAAACAATGCCCTACAGTGAACAATGCAAAGTTAAACACAGCCCGACATTAAATACGGTAAAATGAAACAGTGCCCTACACTGAACAAGGTAAAATTAAACACAGCCCGACATTAAATACAGTACAATGAAACAGTGCCCTAGACTGAACAAGGTAAAATTAAACAGAGCCCGACATTAAATACGGTACAATGAAACAGTGCCCTACACTGAACAATGTAAAATTAAACATAGCCCGACATTAAATACGGTACAATGTAACAGTGCCCTACAGTGAACAATGTAAAATTAAACAGAGAACGACATTAAATACAGTACAATGTAACAGTGCCCTACACTGAGCAAGGTAAAATTAAACACAGCCCGACATTAAATACAGTACAATGAAACAGTGACCTACAGTGAACAATGTAAAATTAAACATAGCCCGACATTAAATACGGTACAATGAAACAGTGCCCTACAGTGAACAATGTAAAATTAAACAGAGCACGACATTAAATACAGTACAATGTAACAGTGCCCTCCACTGAGCAAGGTAAAATTAAACACAGCCCGACATTAAATACGGTACAATGAAACAGTGCCCTACAGTGAACAATGTACAACTAAACACAGCCCAACATTAAATACGGTACAATGAAACAGTGCCCTACAGTGAACAATGTACAATTAAACACAGCCCAACATTAAATACGGTACAGTGAAACAGTGCCCTACACTGAACAAGGTAAAATTAAACACAGCCCGACATTAAATACGTTACAATGAAACAGTGCCCTACACTGAACAATGTAAAATTAAACACAGCCCGACATTAAATACGGTACAATGAAACAGTGCCCTACACTGAACAAGGTAAAATTAAACAGAGCCCGACATTAAATACAGTACAATGAAACATTGCCCTACAGTGAACAATGTACAATTAAACACAGCCGAACATTAAATACGGTACAGTGAAACAGTGCCCTACACTGAACAAGGTAAAATTAAACACAGCCCGACATTAAATACGTTACAATGAAACAGTGCCCTACACGGAACAATGTAAAATTAAACACAGCCCGACATTAAATACGGTACAATGAAACAGTGCCCTACACTGAACAAGGTAAAATTAAACAGAGCCCGACATTAAATACGGTACAGTGAAACAGTGCCCTACAGTGAACAATGTAAAGTTAAACACAGCCCGACATTAAATACGGTAAAATGAAACAGTGCCCTACACTGAACAAGGTAAAATTAAACACAGCCCGACATTAAATACAGTACAATGAAACAGTGCCCTAGACTGAACAAGGTAAACTTAAACAGAGCCCGACATTAAATACGGTACAATGAAACAGTGCCCTACACTGAACAATGTAAAATTAAACATAGCCCGACATTAAAACGGTACAATGAAACAGTGCCCTACAGTGAACAATGCAAAATTAAACAGAGAACGACATTAAATACAGTACAATGTAACAGTGCCCTACACTGAGCAAGGTAAAATTAAACACAGCCCGACATTAAATACAGTACAATGAAACAGTGACCTACAGTGAACAATGTAAAATTAAACATAGCCCGACATTAAATACGGTACAATGAAACAGTGCCCTACAGTGAACAATGTAAAATTAAACAGAGCACGACATTAAATACAGTACAATGTAACAGTGCCCTCCACTGAGCAAGGTAAAATTAAACACAGCCCGACATTAAATACGGTACAATGAAACAGTGCCCTACAGTGAACAATGTACAATTAAACACAGCCCAACATTAAATACGGTACAATGAAACAGTGCCCTACAGTGAACAATGTACAATTAAACACAGCCCAACATTAAATACGGTACAGTGAAACAGTGCCCTACACTGAACAAGGTAAAATTAAACACAGCCCGACATTAAATACGTTACAATGAAACAGTGCCCTACACTGAACAATGTAAAATTAAACACAGCCCGACATTAAATACGGTACAATGAAACAGTGCCCTACACTGAACAAGGTAAAATTAAACAGAGCCCGACATTAAATACAGTACAATGAAACATTGCCCTACAGTGAACAATGTACAATTAAACACAGCCCAACATTAAATACGGTACAGTGAAACAGTGCCCTACACTGAACAAGGTAAAATTAAACACAGCCCGACATTTAATACGTTACAATGAAACAGTGCCATACACGGAACAATGTAAAATTAAACACAGCCCGACATTAAATACGGTACAATGAAACAGTGCACTACACTGAACAAGGTAAAATTAAACAGAGCCCGACATTAAATACGGTACAGTGAAACAGTGCCCTACACTGAACAAGGTAAAATTAAACAGAGCCCGACATTAAATACAGTACAATGAAACAGTGCCCTACAGTGAACAATGTACAATTAAACACAGCCCGACATTAAATACAGTACAATAAAACAGTGCCCTACACTGAACAATGTAAACTTAAACACAGCCCGACATTAAATACGGTACAATGAATCAGTGCCCTACACTGAACAATGCAAAATTAAACACAGCCCGGCATTAAATACAGTCCAATGAAACAGTGACCTACAGTAAACAAGGCAAAATTAAACAGAGCCCGACATTAAAGACAGTACAATGAAACAGTGCCCTACACTGAATAATGTAAAATTAAACAGAGCCCGACATTAAATACGGGACAATGAAACAGTGCCCAACAGTGAACAATGTAAAATTAAACAGAGCCCAACATTAAATACAGCACAATGAAACAATGCCCTACAGTGAACAATGTAAAGTTAAACACAGCCCGACAATAAGTACGGTAAAATGAAACACTGCCCTACACTAAACAAGGTAAAATTAAACACAGCCCGGCATTAAATACAGTCCAATGAAACAGTGACCTACAGTAAACAAGGCAAAATTAAACAGAGCCCGACATTAAAGACAGTACAATGAAACAGTGCCCTACACTGAATAATGTAAAATTAAACAGAGCCCGACATTAAATACGGGACAATGAAACAGTGCCCAACAGTGAACAATGTAAAATTAAACAGAGCCCAACATTAAATACAGCACAATGAAACAATGCCCTACAGTGAACAATGTAATGTTAAACACAGCCCGACAATAAATACGGTAAAATGAAACACTGCCCTACACTAAACAAGGTAAAATTAAACACAGCCCGGCATTAAATACAGTCCAATGAAACAGTGACCTACAGTAAACAAGGCAAATTTAAACAGAGCCCGACATTAAAGACAGTACAATGAAACAGTGCCCTACACTGAATAATGTAAAATTAAACAGAGCCCGACATTAAATACGGGACAATGAAACAGTGACCTACAGTGAACAATGTAAACATAAACACAGCCCGACATTAAATACGGTAAAATGAAACAGTGCCCTACACTGAACAAGGTAAAATTAAACAGAGCCCGACATTAAATACGGTACAATGAAACAGTGCCCTACACTGAACAAGGTAAAATTAAACAGAGCCCGACATTAAATACAGTACAATGAACCAGTGACCTACAGTGAACAATGTAAAATTAAACAGAGCCCAACATTAAATACAGCACAATGAAACAATGCCCTACAGTGAACAATGTAAAGTTAAACACAGCCCGACAATAAATACGGTAAAATGAAACACTGCCCTACACTAAACAAGGTAAAATTAAACAGAGCCCGACATTAAATACGGGACAACGAAACAGTGCCCGACAGTGAACAAGGTAAAATTAGACAGAGCCCAACATTAAATACGGTACAATGAAACAGTGCCCTACAGTGAACAATGTAAAATTAAACAGAGCACGACATTAAATACAGTACAATGAAACAGTGCCCTACAGTGAACAATGTACAATTAAACACAGCCCGACATTAAATACTGTACAATGAAACAGTGCCCTACACTGAACAAGGTAAAATTAAACACAGCCCGACATTAAATACGGTACAATGAATCAGTGCCCTACACTGAACAATGTAAAATTAAACAGAGCCCGACATTAAAGACTGTACAATGAAACAGTGCCCTACACTGAATAATGTAAAATTAAACAGAGGCCGACATTAAATACGGGAAAATGAAAGAGTGCCCTACAGTGAACAAGGTAAAATTAAACAGAGCACGACATTAAATACAGTACAATGTAACAGTGCCCTCCACTGAGCAAGGTAAAATTAAACAGAGCACGACATTAAATACGGTACACTGAAACAGTGCCCTACACTGAGCAATGTAAAATTAAACATAGTCCGACATTAAATACGGTAGAATGGAACAGTGCCCTACAGTGAACAATGTAAAATTAAACAGAGAACGACATTAAATACAGTACAATGTAACAGTGCCCTACACTGAGCAAGGTAAAATTAAACACAGCACGACATTAAATACAGTACAATGAAACAGTGACCTACAGTGAACAATGTAAAATTAAACATAGCCCGACATTAAATACGGTACAATGAAACAGTGCCCTACAGTGAATAATGTACAATTAAACACAGCCCGACATTAAATACGGTACAATGAAACAGTGCCCTACAGTGAACAGTGTACAATTAAACACAGCCCGACAGTAAATACGGTACAATGAAACAGTGCCCTACACTGAACAAGGTAAAATTAAACAGAGCCCGACATTAAATACGGTACAATGAAACAGTGCCCTCCAGTGAACAATGTAAAATTAAACACAGCCCGACATTAAATACGGTACAATGAATCAGTGCCCTACCAGCAACAATGTAAAATTAAACAGAGCTAGACATTAAATACGGTACAATGAAACAGTGCCCTACAGTGAACAACGTAAAATTAAACAGAGCCCGACATTAAATGCAGTACAATGAAACAGGGCCCTAATGTGAACAATGTAAAATAAAACAGAGCCCGACATTAAATACGGTACAATGAAACAGTGCCCTACAGTGAACAATGTAAAATTAAACAGAGCCCGACATTAAATACGGTACAATGAATCAGTGCCCTACACTGAACAATGTAAAATTAAACACAGCCCGACATTAAATACAATAAAATGAAACAGTGCCCTACAAGCAACAAGGTAAAATTAAACAGAGCCCGACATTAAATACGGTACAGTGAAACAGTGCCCTACACTGAACAAGGTAAAATTAAACAGAGCCCGACATTAAATACAGTACAATGAAACAGTGCCCTACAGTGAACAATGTACAATTAAACACAGCCCGACATTAAATACAGTACAATAAAACAGTGCCCTACACTGAACAATGTAAACTTAAACACAGCCCGACATTAAATACGGTACAATGAATCAGTGCCCTACACTGAACAATGCAAAATTAAACACAGCCCGGCATTAAATACAGTCCAATGAAACAGTGACCTACAGTAAACAAGGCAAAATTAAACAGAGCCCGACATTAAAGACAGTACAATGAAACAGTGCCCTACACTGAATAATGTAAAATTAAACAGAGCCCGACATTAAATACGGGACAATGAAACAGTGCCCAACAGTGAACAATGTAAAATTAAACAGAGCCCAACATTAAATACAGCACAATGAAACAATGCCCTACAGTGAACAATGTAAAGTTAAACACAGCCCGACAATAAGTACGGTAAAATGAAACACTGCCCTACACTAAACAAGGTAAAATTAAACACAGCCCGGCATTAAATACAGTCCAATGAAACAGTGACCTACAGTAAACAAGGCAAAATTAAACAGAGCCCGACATTAAAGACAGTACAATGAAACAGTGCCCTACACTGAATAATGTAAAATTAAACAGAGCCCGACATTAAATACGGGACAATGAAACAGTGCCCAACAGTGAACAATGTAAAATTAAACAGAGCCCAACATTAAATACAGCACAATGAAACAATGCCCTACAGTGAACAATGTAATGTTAAACACAGCCCGACAATAAATACGGTAAAATGAAACACTGCCCTACACTAAACAAGGTAAAATTAAACACAGCCCGGCATTAAATACAGTCCAATGAAACAGTGACCTACAGTAAACAAGGCAAATTTAAACAGAGCCCGACATTAAAGACAGTACAATGAAACAGTGCCCTACACTGAATAATGTAAAATTAAACAGAGCCCGACATTAAATACGGGACAATGAAACAGTGACCTACAGTGAACAATGTAAACATAAACACAGCCCGACATTAAATACGGTAAAATGAAACAGTGCCCTACACTGAACAAGGTAAAATTAAACAGAGCCCGACATTAAATACGGTACAATGAAACAGTGCCCTACACTGAACAAGGTAAAATTAAACAGAGCCCGACATTAAATACAGTACAATGAACCAGTGACCTACAGTGAACAATGTAAAATTAAACAGAGCCCAACATTAAATACAGCACAATGAAACAATGCCCTACAGTGAACAATGTAAAGTTAAACACAGCCCGACAATAAATACGGTAAAATGAAACACTGCCCTACACTAAACAAGGTAAAATTAAACAGAGCCCGACATTAAATACGGGACAACGAAACAGTGCCCGACAGTGAACAAGGTAAAATTAGACAGAGCCCAACATTAAATACGGTACAATGAAACAGTGCCCTACAGTGAACAATGTAAAATTAAACAGAGCACGACATTAAATACAGTACAATGAAACAGTGCCCTACAGTGAACAATGTACAATTAAACACAGCCCGACATTAAATACGGTACAATGAAACAGTGCCCTACACTGAACAAGGTAAAATTAAACACAGCCCGACATTAAATACGGTACAATGAATCAGTGCCCTACACTGAACAATGTAAAATTAAACAGAGCCCGACATTAAAGACTGTACAATGAAACAGTGCCCTACACTGAATAATGTAAAATTAAACAGAGGCCGACATTAAATACGGGAAAATGAAAGAGTGCCCTACAGTGAACAAGGTAAAATTAAACAGAGCACGACATTAAATACAGTACAATGTAACAGTGCCCTCCACTGAGCAAGGTAAAATTAAACAGAGCACGACATTAAATACGGTACACTGAAACAGTGCCCTACACTGAGCAATGTAAAATTAAACATAGTCCGACATTAAATACGGTAGAATGGAACAGTGCCCTACAGTGAACAATGTAAAATTAAACAGAGAACGACATTAAATACAGTACAATGTAACAGTGCCCTACACTGAGCAAGGTAAAATTAAACACAGCACGACATTAAATACAGTACAATGAAACAGTGACCTACAGTGAACAATGTAAAATTAAACATAGCCCGACATTAAATACGGTACAATGAAACAGTGCCCTACAGTGAATAATGTACAATTAAACACAGCCCGACATTAAATACGGTACAATGAAACAGTGCCCTACAGTGAACAGTGTACAATTAAACACAGCCCGACAGTAAATACGGTACAATGAAACAGTGCCCTACACTGAACAAGGTAAAATTAAACAGAGCCCGACATTAAATACGGTACAATGAAACAGTGCCCTCCAGTGAACAATGTAAAATTAAACACAGCCCGACATTAAATACGGTACAATGAATCAGTGCCCTACCAGCAACAATGTAAAATTAAACAGAGCTAGACATTAAATACGGTACAATGAAACAGTGCCCTACAGTGAACAACGTAAAATTAAACAGAGCCCGACATTAAATGCAGTACAATGAAACAGGGCCCTAATGTGAACAATGTAAAATAAAACAGAGCCCGACATTAAATACGGTACAATGAAACAGTGCCCTACAGTGAACAATGTAAAATTAAACAGAGCCCGACATTAAATACGGTACAATGAATCAGTGCCCTACACTGAACAATGTAAAATTAAACACAGCCCGACATTAAATACAATAAAATGAAACAGTGCCCTACAAGCAACAAGGTAAAATTAAACAGAGCCCGACATTAAATACGGTAGAATGAAACAGTGCACTACACTGAACAATGTAAAATTAAACACAGCCCGACATTAAATACGGTGCAATGAAACAGTGACCTACAGTGAACAATGTAAACATAAACACAGCCCGACATTAAACACGGTAAAATGAAACAGTGCCCTACACTGAACAAGGTAAAATTAAACAGAGCCCGACATTAAATACGGTACAATGAAACAGTGCCCTACACTGAACAAGGTAAAATTAAACAGAGCCCGACATTAAATACAGTACAATGAAACAGTGACCTACAGTAAACAAGGCAAAATTAAACAGAGCACGACATTAAATACAGTACAATGAAACAGTGCCCTCCACTGAACAATGTAAATTTAAACACAGCCCGACATTAAACACGGTACAATGAATCAGTGCCCAACATTGAACAAAGTAAAATTAAACACAGCCCGACATTAAATACAGTACAATGAATCAGTGCCCTACACTGAACAATGTAAACTTAAACAGAGCCCGACATTAAATACGGTACAATGAATCAGTGCCCTACACTGAACAATGTAAAATTAAACACAGCCCGGCATTAAATACAGTACAATGAAACAGTGACCTACAGTAAACAAGGCAAAATTAAAAAGAGCCGTACATTAAAGACTGTACAATGAAACAGGGCCCTACACTGAATAATGTAAAATTAAACAGAGCCCGACATTAAATACGGGACAATGAAACATTGCCCGACAGTGAACAAGGTAAAATTAAACAGAGCCCGACATTAAATACGATAGAATGAAACAGTGCCCTACACTGAACAAGGTAAAATTAAACAGAGCCCGACATTAAATACGGTACAATGAAACAGTGCCCTACACTGAACAAGGTAAAATTAAACAGAGCCCGACATTAAATACAGTACAATGAAACAGTGCCCTACAGTGAACAATGTACAATTAAACACAGCCCGACATTAAATACGGTACAATGAAACAGTGCCCCACAGTGAACAATGTACAATTAAACACAGCCCGACATTAAATACGTTACAATGAAACAGTGCCCTACACTGAACAATGTAAAATTAAACACAGCCCGACATTAAATACGGTACAATGAAACAGTGCCCTACACTGAACAAGGTAAAATTAAACAGAGCCCGACATTAAATACGGTACAATGAAACAGTGCCCTACACTGAACAAGGTAAAATTAAACAGAGCCCGACATTAAATACAGTACAATGAAACAGTGCCCTACAGTGAACAATGTACAATTAAACACAGCCCAACATTAAATACGGGACAATGAAACAGTGCCCTACAGTGAACAATGTACAATTAAACACAGCCCAACATTAAATACGGTACAGTGAAACAGTGCCCTACACTGAACAAGTTAAAATTAAACACAGCCCGACATTAAATACGTTACAATGAAACAGTGCCCTACACTGAACAATGTAAAATTAAACAGAGCCCGACATTAAATACGGTACAATGAAACAGTGCCCTACACTGAACAAGGTAAAATTAAACAGAGCCCGACATTAAATACAGTACAATGAAACAGTGCCCTACAGTGAACAATGTACAATTAAACACAGCCCAACATTAAATACGGTACAGTGAAACAGTGCCCTACACTGAACAAGGTAAAATTAAACACAGCCCGACATTAAATACGTTACAATGAAACAGTGCCCGACACGGAACAATGTAAAATTAAACACAGCCCGACATTAAATACGATAGAATGAAACAGTGCCCTACACTGAACAAGGTAAAATTAAACAGAGCCCGACATTAAATACGGTACAATGAAACAGTGCCCTACACTGAACAAGGTAAAATTAAACAGAGCCCGACATTAAATACAGTACAATGAAACAGTGCCCTACAGTGAACAATGTACAATTAAACACAGCCCGACATTAAATACGGTACAATGAAACAGTGCCCCACAGTGAACAATGTACAATTAAACACAGCCCGACATTAAATACGTTACAATGAAACAGTGCCCTACACTGAACAATGTAAAATTAAACACAGCCCGACATTAAATACGGTACAATGAAACAGTGCCCTACACTGAACAAGGTAAAATTAAACAGAGCCCGACATTAAATACAGTACAATGAAACAGTGCCCTACAGTGAACAATGTACAATTAAACACAGCCCGACATTAAATACGGTACAATGAAACAGTGCCCCACAGTGAACAATGTACAATTAATCACAGCCCGACAGTAAATACGGTACAATGAAACAGTGCCCTACACTGAACAAGGTAACATTAAACGGAGCACGACATTAAATACGGTACAATGAAACAGTGCCCTACACTGAACAATGTGAAATTAAACAGAGCCCGACATTAAATACGGTACAATGAAACAGTGCCCTACAGTGAACAATGTAAAATTAAACACAGCCCGACATTAAATACGGTACAATGAAACAGTGCACTACACTGAACAATGTAAAATTAAACACAGCCCGACATTAAATACGGTGCAATGAAACAGTGACCTACAGTGAACAAGGTAAAATTAAACAGAGCCCGACACTAAATACGGTACAATGAAACAGTGCCCTACAAGCAACAAGGTAAAATTAAACAGAGCCCGACATGAAAGACAGTACAATGAAACAGTGCCCTACACTGAATAATGTAAAATTAAACAGAGCCCGACATTAAATACGGTGCAATGAAACAGTGCCCTCCACTGAACAAGGTAAAATTAAACAGAGCCCGACATTAAATACAGTACAATGAAACAGTGACCTACAGTAAACAAGGCAAAATTAAACAGAGCCCGACATTAAATACAGTACAATGAAACAGTGCCCTACACTGAACAATGTAAACTTAAACGCAGCCCGACATTAAATACGGTACAATGAATCACTGCCCTACACTGAACAATGTAAAATTAAACACAGCCCGGCATTAAATACAGGACAATGAAACAGTGACCTACAGTAAACAAGGCAAAATTAAACAGAGCCCGACATTAAAGACAGTACAATGAAACAGTGCCCTACACTGAATAATGTAAAATTAAACAGAGCCCGACATTAAATGCGGTACAATGAAACAGTGCCCTACACTGAACAAGGTAAAATTAAACAGAGCCCGACATTAAATACGGTACAATCAAACAGTGCCCTACAGTGAACAATGTAAAATTAAACACAGCCCGACATTAAATACGGTAAAATGAAACAGTGCACTACACTGAACAAGGTAAAATTAAACAGAGCCCGACATTAAATACGTTACAATGAAACAGTGCCCTACACTGAACAATGTAAAATTAAACACAGCCCGACATTAAATACGGTACAATGAAACAGTGCCCTACACTGAACAAGGTAAAATTAAACAGAGCCCGACATTAAATACAGTACAATGAAACAGTGCCCTACAGTGAACAATGTACAATTAAACACAGCCCAACATTAAATACGGTACAGTGAAACAGTGCCCTACACTGAACAAGGTAAAATTAAACACAGCCCGACATTAAATACGTTACAATGAAACAGTGCCCGACACGGAACAATGTAAAATTAAACACAGCCCGACATTAAATACGATAGAATGAAACAGTGCCCTACACTGAACAAGGTAAAATTAAACAAAGCCCGACATTAAATACGGTACAATGAAACAGTGCCCTACACTGAACAAGGTAAAATTAAACAGAGCCCGACATTAAATACAGTACAATGAAACAGTGCCCTACAGTGAACAATGTACAATTAAACACAGCCCGACATTAAATACGGTACAATGAAACAGTGCCCCACAGTGAACAATGTACAATTAAACACAGCCCGACATTAAATACGTTACAATGAAACAGTGCCCTACACTGAACAATGTAAAATTAAACACAGCCCGACATTAAATACGGTACAATGAAACAGTGCCCTACACTGAACAATGTACAATTAAACACATCCCGACATTAAATACGGTACAATGAAACAGTGCCCTACACTGAACAAGGTAAAATTAAACAGAGCCCGACATTAAATACGGTACAATGAAACAGTGCCCTACACTGAACAAGGTAAAATTAAACAGAGCCCGACATTAAATACAGTACAATGAAACAGTGCCCTACAGTGAACAATGTACAATTAAACACAGCCCGACATTAAATACGGTACAATGAAACAGTGTCCTACAGTGAACAATGTACAATTAAACACAGCCCAACATTAAATACGGTACAATGAAACAGTGCCCTACAGTGAACAATGTAAAATTAAACACAGCCCGAAATTAAATACGGTACAATGAATCAGTGCCCTACACTGAACAAGGTACAATTAAACACAGCCCGACAGTAAATACGGTACAATGAAACAGTGCCCTACACTGAACAAGGTACAATTAAACACAGCCCGACAGTAAATACGGTACAATGAAACAGTGCCCTACACTGAACAAGGTAACATTAAACGGAGCACGACATTAAATACGGTACAATGAAACAGTGCCCTACACTGAACAAGGTGAAATTAAACAGAGCCCGACATTAAATACGGTACAATGAAACAGTGCCCTACAGTGAACAATGTAAAATTAAACACAGCCCGACATTAAATACGGTACAATGAAACAGTGCCCTACAGTGAACAATGTAAAATTAAACACAGCCCGACATTAAATACGGTACAATGAAACAGTGCCCTACACTGAACAATGTAAAATTAAACACAGCCCGACATTAAATACGGTGCAATGAAACAGTGACCTACAGTGAACAAGGTAAAATTAAACAGAGACGGACACTAAATACGGTACAATGAAACAGTGCCCTACAAGCAACAAGGTAAAATTAAACAGAGCCCGACATGAAAGACAGTACAATGAAACAGTGCCCTACACTGAATAATGTAAAATTAAAGAGAGCCCGACATTAAATACGGTGCAATGAAACAGTGCCCTCCACTGAACAAGGTAAAATTAAACAGAGCCCGAAATTAAATACAGTACAATGAAACAGTGACCTACAGTAAACAAGGCAAAATTAAACAGAGCCCGACATTAAATACAGTACAATGAAACAGTGCCCTACACTGAACAATGTAAACTTAAACGCAGCCCGACATTAAATACGGTACAATGAATCAGTGCCCTACACTGAACAATGTAAAATGAAACACAGCCCGGCATTAAATAAGGACAATGAAACAGTGACCTACAGTAAACAAGGCAAAATTAAACAGAGCCCGACATTAAAGACAGTACAATGAAACAGTGCCCTACACTGAATAATGTAAAATTAAACAGAGCCCGACATTAAATGCGGTACAATGAAACAGTGCCCTACACTGAACAAGGTAAAATTAAACAGAGCCCGACATTAAATACGGTACAATGAAACAGTGCCCTACAGTGAACAATGTAAAATTAAACACAGCCCGACATTAAATACGGTACAATGAAACAGTGCACTACACTGAACAAGGTAAAATTAAACAGAGCCCGACACTAAATATGGTACAATGAAACAGTGCCCTACAAGCAACAAGGTAAAATTAAACAGAGCCCGACATTAAATACGGTGCAATGAAACAGTGCCCTACCAGCAACAATGTAAAATTAAACAGAGCCCGACATTAAATACGGTAATATGAAACAGTGCCCTACACTGAACAAGGTAAAATTAAACACAGGCCGACATTAAATGCGGTACAATGAAACAGTGCCCTACACTGAACAATGTAAACTTAAACAGAGCCCGACATTAAATACAGTACAATGAAACAGTGCCCTACACTGAACAATGTAAAATTAAACACAGCCCGGCATTAAATACAGGACAATGAAACAGTGACCTACAGTAAACAAGGCAAAATTAAACAGAGCCCGACATTAAAGACAGTACAATGAAACAGTTCCCTACACTGAATAATGTAGAATTAAACAGAGCCCGACATTAAATACGGGACAATGAAACAGTGCCCAACAGTGAACAAGGTAAAATTAAACAGAGCCCGACATTAAATACAGCACAATGAAACAATGCCCTGCAGTGAACAATGTAAAATTAAACACAGCCCGACATTAAATACGGTACAATGAATCAGTGCCCTACCAGCAACAATGTAAAATTAAACAGAGCCCGACATTAAATACGGTAATATGAAACAGTGCCCTACACTGAACAAGGTAAAATTAAACACAGGCCGACATTAAATGCGGTACAATGAAACAGTGCCCTACACTGAACAAGGTAAAATTAAACAGAGCCCGACATTAAATGCGGTACAATGAAACAGTGCCCTACACTGAACAATGTACAATTAAACACAGCCCGACATTAAATACGGTACAATGAAACAGTGACCTACAGTGAACAATGTAAAATTAAACACAGCCCGACATTAAATACGGTACAATGAAACAGTGCACTACACTGAACAATGTAAAATTAAACAGAGCCCGACATTAAATGCGGTACAATGAAACAGTGCCCTACACTGAACAATGTACAATTAAACACAGCCCGACATTAAATACGGTACAATGAAACAGTGACCTACAGTGAACAATGTAAAATTAAACACAGCCCGACATTAAATACGGTACAATGAAACAGTGCCCTACACTGAACAAGGTAAAATTAAACAGAGCCCGACATTAAATACGGTACAATGAATCAGTGCCCTACACTGAACAATGTAAAGTTAAATACAGCCCGACATTAAATACGGTACAATGAATCAGTGCCCTACAGTGAACAACGTAAAATTAAACAGAGCCCGACATTAAAGACAGTACAATGAAACAGTGCCCTACACTGAATAATGTAGAATTAAACAGAGCCCGACATTAAATACGGGACAATGAAACAGTGCCCAACAGTGAACAAGGTAAAATTAAACAGAGCCCGACATTAAATACAGCACAATGAAACAATGCCCTGCAGTGAACAATGTAAAATTAAACACAGCCCGACATTAAATACGGTACAATGAATCAGTGCCCTACCAGCAACAATGTAAAATTAAACAGAGCCCGACATTAAATACGGTAATATGAAACAGTGCCCTACACTGAACAAGGTAAAATTAAACACAGGCCGACATTAAATGCGGTACAATGAAACAGTGCCCTACACTGAACAAGGTAAAATTAAACAGAGCCCGACATTAAATGCGGTACAATGAAACAGTGCCCTACACTGAACAATGTACAATTAAACACAGCCCGACATTAAATACGGTACAATGAAACAGTGACCTACAGTGAACAATGTAAAATTAAACACAGCCCGACATTAAATACGGTACAATGAAACAGTGCACTACACTGAACAATGTAAAATTAAACAGAGCCCGACATTAAATGCGGTACAATGAAACAGTGCCCTACACTGAACAATGTACAATTAAACACAGCCCGACATTAAATACGGTACAATGAAACAGTGACCTACAGTGAACAATGTAAAATTAAACACAGCCCGACATTAAATACGGTACAATGAAACAGTGCCCTACACTGAACAAGGTAAAATTAAACAGAGCCCGACATTAAATACGGTACAATGAATCAGTGCCCTACACTGAACAATGTAAAATTAAACACAGCCCGACATTAAATACAGGACAATGAAACAGTGACCTACAGTAAACAAGGCAAAATTAAACAGAGCCCGATATTAAAGACAGTACAATGAAACAGTGCCCTACACTGAATAATGTAAAATTAAACAGAGCCCGACATTAAATACGGGACAATGAAACAGTGCCCAACAGTGAACAAGGTAAAATTAAACAGAGCCCAACATTAAATACAGCACAATGAAACAATGCCCTGCAGTGAACAATGTAAAGTTAAACACAGCCCGACATTAAATACGGTACAATGAATCAGTGCCCTACAGTGAACAACGTAAAATTAAACAGAGCCCGGCATTAAATACAGTACAATGAAACAGGGCCCTAATGTGAACAATGTAAAATAAAACAGAGCCCGACATTAAATACGGTACAATGAAACAGTGCCCTACCAGCAACAATGTAAAATTAAACAGAGCCCGACATTAAATACGGTAATATGAAACAGTGCCCTACACTGAACAAGGTAAAATTAAACACAGGCCGACATTAAATGCGGTACAATGAAACAGTGCCCTACACTGAACAATGTAAACTTAAACAGAGCCCGACATTAAATACAGTACAATGAAACAGTGCCCTACACTGAACAATGTAAACTTAAACGCAGCCCGACATTAAATACGGTACAATGAATCAGTGCCCTACACTGAACAATGTAAAATTAAACACAGCCCGGCATTAAATACAGGACAATGAAACAGTGACCTACAGTAAACAAGGCAAAATTAAACAGAGCCCGACATTAAAGACAGTACAATGAAACAGTGCCCTACACTGAATAATGTAGAATTAAACAGAGCCCGACATTAAATACGGGACAATGAAACAGTGCCCAACAGTGAACAAGGTAAAATTAAACAGAGCCCGACATTAAATACAGCACAATGAAACAATGCCCTGCAGTGAACAATGTAAAATTAAACACAGCCCGACATTAAATACGGTACAATGAATCAGTGCCCTACCAGCAACAATGTAAAATTAAACAGAGCCCGACATTAAATACGGTAATATGAAACAGTGCCCTACACTGAACAAGGTAAAATTAAACACAGGCCGACATTAAATGCGGTACAATGAAACAGTGCCCTACACTGAACAACGTAAAATTAAACAGAGCCCGACATTAAATGCGGTACAATGAAACAGTGCCCTACACTGAACAATGTACAATTAAACACAGCCCGACATTAAATACGGTACAATGAAACAGTGACCTACAGTGAACAATGTAAAATTAAACACAGCCCGACATTAAATACGGTACAATGAAACAGTGCACTACACTGAACAATGTAAAATTAAACAGAGCCCGACATTAAATGCGGTACAATGAAACAGTGCCCTACACTGAACAATGTACAATTAAACACAGCCCGACATTAAATACGGTACAATGAAACAGTGACCTACAGTGAACAATGTAAAATTAAACACAGCCCGACATTAAATACGGTACAATGAAACAGTGCCCTACACTGAACAAGGTAAAATTAAACAGAGCCCGACATTAAATACGGTACAATGAATCAGTGCCCTAGACTGAACAATGTAAAATTAAACACAGCCCGACATTAAATACAGGACAATGAAACAGTGACCTACAGTAAACAAGGCAAAATTAAACAGAGCCCGATATTAAAGACAGTACAATGAAACAGTGCCCTACACTGAATAATGTAAAATTAAACAGAGCCCGACATTAAATACGGGACAATGAAACAGTGCCCAACAGTGAACAAGGTAAAATTAAACAGAGACCAACATTAAATACAGCACAATGAAACAATGCCCTGCAGTGAACAATGTAAAGTTAAACACAGCCCGACATTAAATACGGTACAATGAATCAGTGCCCTACAGTGAACAACGTAAAATTAAACAGAGCCCGACATTAAATACAGTACAATGAAACAGGGCCCTAATGTGAACAATGTAAAATAAAACAGAGCCCGACATTAAATACGGTACAATGAAACAGTGCCCTACCAGCAACAATGTAAAATTAAACAGAGCCCGACATTAAATACGGTAATATGAAACAGTGCCCTACACTGAACAAGGTAAAATTAAACACAGCCCGACTTTAAATACGGTACAATGAAACAGTGCCCTACACTGAACAATGTAAAATTAAACACCCCCGACATTAAATACGGTACAATGAAACAGTGCCCTACACTGAACAAGGTAAAATTAAACAGAGCCCGACATTAAATACGGTACAAGGAAACAGTGCCCTACAGTGAACAATGTACATTTAAACACAACCCGACAGTAAATACGGTACAGTGAAATAGTGCCCTACACTGAACAAGGTAAAATTAAACACCCTCGACATTAAATACGGTACAATGAAACAGTGCCCTACACTGAACAAGGTAAAATTAAACAGAGCCCGACATTAAATCCGGAAAATGAAACAGTGCCCTACACTGAACAAGGTAAAATTAAACAGAGCCCGACATTAAATACGGTACAATGAAACAGTGCCCTACACTGAACAAGGTAAAATTAAACAGAGCCCGACATTAAATACGGTACAATGAAACAGTGCCCTACAGTGAACAATGTAAAATTAAACGCAGCCCGACATTAAATACGGTACAATGAATCAGTGCCCTACAGTGAACAACGTAAAATTAAACAGAGCCCGACATTAAATACGGTACAATGAAACAGGGCCCTAATGTGAACAATGTAAAATAAAACAGAGCCCGACATTAAATACGGTACAATGAAACAGTGCCCTACAGTGAACAATGTAAAATTAATCAGAGCCCGACATTAAATACGGTACAATGAATCAGTGCCCTACACTGAACAATGTAAAATTAAACACAGCCCGACATTAAATACAGTAAAATGAAACAGTGCCCTACAGTGAACAAGGTAAAATTAAACAGAGACCGACATTAAATACAGTGCAATGAAACAGTGCCCTGCACTGAACAATGTAAAATTAAACACAGCCCGACATTAAATACGGTGCAATGAAACAGTGACCTACAGTGAACAAGGTAAAATTAAACAGAGCCCGACATTAAATACGGTACAATGAAACAGTGCCCTACAAGCAACAAGGTCAAATTATACAGAGCCCGACATTAAATACAGTACAATGAAACAGTGACCTACAGTGAACAATGTAAAATTAAACATAGCCCGACATTAAATACGGTACAATGAATCAGTGCCCTACACTGAACAATGTAAAATTAAACACAGCCCGGCATTAAATACAGTACAATAAAACAGTGACCTACAGTAAACAAGGCAAAATTAAACAGAGCCCGACATTAAAGACAGTACAATGAAACAGTGCCCTACACTGAATAATGTAAAATTAAACAGAGCCCGACATTAAATACGGGACAATAAAAAAGTGCCCGACAGTGAACAAGTTAAAATTAAACAGAGCCCAGCATTAAATACAGCACAATGAAACAATGCCCTACAGTGAACAATGTAAAGTTAAACACAGCCCGACATTAAATACAGTACAATGAAACAGTGCCCTACACTGAACAATGTAACATTAAACAGAGCCCGACATGACATACGGGACAACGAAACAGTGCCCGACAGTGAACAACGTAAAATTAAACAGAGCCCGGCATTTAATACAGTGCAATGAAACAGGGCCCAAATGTGAACAATGTAAAATAAAACAGAGCCCGACATTAAATACGGTACAATGAAACAGTGCCCTACAGTGAACAATGTAAAATTATACACAGCCCGACATTAAATACGGTACAATGAATCAGTGCCCTACCAGCAACAATGTAAAATTAAACAGAGCACGACATTAAATACGGTACAATGAAACAGTGCCCTACAGTGAACAACGTAAAATTAAATAGAGCCCGACATTAAATACGGTACAATGAATCAGTGCCCTACACTGAACAATGTAAAATTAAACACAGCCCGACATTAAATACAGTAAAATGAAACAGTGCCCTACAGTGAACAAGGTAAAATTAAACAGAGCCGGACATTAAATACAGTACAATGAAACAGTGCCCTACAGTGAACAAGGTAAAATTAAACAGAGCCCGACATTAAATACAGTACAATGAAACAGTGCCCTACAAGCAATGGGGTAAAATTAAACAGAGCCCGACATTAAATACAGCACATTGAACAGTGCCCTACAGTGAACAATGTAAAATTAAACAGAGCCCGACATTAAATACGGTACAATGAAACAGTGCCCTACAAGCAACAAGGTAAAATTAAACAGAGCCCGACATTAAATACAGTGCAATGAAACAGTGCCCTACAGTGAACAATGTAAAATTAAACACAGCCCGACATTAAATACAGTACAATGAAACAGTGACCTACAGTGAACAAGGTAAAATTAAACAGAGCCCGTCATTAAATACGGTACAATGAAACAGCGCCCTACAGTGAACAATGTAAAATTAAACACAGCCCGACATTAAATACGGTGCAATGAGACAGTTCCCTACAGTGAACAAGGTAAAATTCAACAGAGCCCGACATTAAATACGATACAATGAAACAGTGCCCTACAGTGAACAATGTAAAGTTAAACAGAGCCCGACATTAAATACGGTACAATGAAACAGTGCCCTACAAGCAACAAGGTAAAATTAAACAGCGCCCGACATTAAATACAGTACAATGAAACAGTGACCTACAGTGAACAATGTAAAATTAAACATAGCCCGACATTAAATACCGTGCAGTGAAACAGTGCCCTACACTGAACAATGTAAAATTAAACACAGCCCGACATTAAATACAGTACAATGAATCAGTGCCCTACACCGAACAATGTAAACTTAAACACAGCCCGACATTAAATACGGTAAAATGAAACAGTGCCCTACAGTGAACAATGTACAATTAAACACAGCCCAACATTATATACGGTAATATAAAACAGTGTCCTACACTGAACAAGGTAAAATTAAACACAGCCCGACATTAAATACAGTACAATGAAACAGTGCCCTACACTGAACAAGGTAAAATTAAACACAGCCCGACATTAAATACGTTACAATGAAACAGTGCCCTACACTGAACAATGTAAAATTAAACACAGCCCGACATTAAATACGGTACAATGAAACAGTGCCCTACAGTGAACAATATACAATTAAACACAGCCCGACATTAAATACGGTACAATGAAACAGTGCCCTACAGTGAACAATGTACAATTAAACACAGCCCGACAGTAAATACGGTACAATGAATCAGTGCCCTTCCAGCAACAATGTAAAATTAAACAGAGCCCGACATTAAATACGGTACAATAAAACAGTGCCCTACAGTGAACAAGGTAAAATTAAACAGAGCCCGACATTAAACACAGTACAATGAAACAGTGCCCTACAGTGAACAATGTAAAATTAAACAGAGCCCGACATTAAATACGGTACAATAAATCAGTGCCCTACACTGAACAATGTAAAATTAAACACAGCCCGAAATTAAATACAGTAAATTGAAACAGTGCCCTACAGTGAACAAGGTAAAATTAAACAGAGCCGGACATTAAATACAGTACAATGAAACAGTGCCCTACAGTGAACAAGGTAAAATTAAACAGAGCCCGACATTAAACACAGTACAATGAAACAGTGCCCTACAAGCAACGAGGTAAAATTAAACAGAGCCCGACATTAGATACAGCACAATAAAACAGTGCCCTACAGTGAACAATGTAAAATTAAACAGAGCCCGAAATTAAATACGGTACAATGAAACAGTGCCCTACAAGCAACAAGGTAAAATTAAACAGCGCCCGACATTAAATACAGTACAATGAAACAGTGACCTACAGTGAACAACGTAAAATTAAATAGAGCCCGACATTAAATACGGTACAATGAATCAGTGCCCTACACTGAACAATGTAAAATTAAACACAGCCCGACATTAAATACAGTAAAATGAAACAGTGCCCTACAGTGAACAAGGTAAAATTAAACAGAGCCGGACATTAAATACAGTACAAGGAAACAGTGCCCTACAGTGAACAAGGTAAAATTAAACAGAGCCCGACATTAAATACAGTACAATGAAACAGTGCCCTACAAGCAATGGGGTAAAATTAAACAGAGCCCGACATTAAATACAGCACATTGAACAGTGCCCTACAGTGAACAATGTAAAATTAAACAGAGCCCGACATTAAATACGGTAGAATGAAACAGTGCCCTACAAGCAACAAGGTAAAATTAAACAGAGCCCGACATTAAATACAGTGCAATGAAACAGTGCCCTAAAGTGAACAATGTAAAATTAAACACAGCCCGACATTAAATACAGTACAATGAAACAGTGACCTACAGTGAACAAGGTAAAATTAAACAGAGCCCGACATTAAATACGGTACAATGAAACAGCGCCCTACAGTGAACAATGTAAAATTAAACACAGCACGACATTAAATACGGTGCAATGAGACAGTGCCCTACAGTGAACAATGTACAATTAAACACAGCCCAACATTATATACGGTAATATAAAACAGTGTCCTACACTGAACAAGGTAAAATTAAACACAGCCCGACATTAAATACAGTACAATGAAACAGTGCCCTACACTGAACAAGGTAAAATTAAACACAGCCCGACATTAAATACGTTACAATGAAACAGTGCCCTACACTGAACAATGTAAAATTAAACACAGCCCGACATTAAATACGGTACAATGAAACAGTGCCCTACAGTTAACAATGTACAATTAAACACAGCCCGACATTAAATACGGTACAATGAAACAGTGCCCTACAGTGAACAATGTACAATTAAACACAGCCCGACAGTAAATACGGTACAATGAATCAGTGCCCTACCAGCAACAATGTAAAATTAAACAGAGCCCGACATTAAATACGGTACAATGAAACAGTGCCCTACAGTGAACAAGGTAAAATTAAACAGAGCCCGACATTAAACACAGTACAATGAAACAGTGCCCTACAGTGAACAATGTAAAATTAAACAGAGCCCGACATTAAATACGGTACAATAAATCAGTGCCCTACACTGAACAATGTAAAATTAAACACAGCCCGAAATTAAATACAGTAAAATGAAACAGTGCCCTACAGTGAACAAGGTAAAATTAAACAGAGCCGGACATTAAATACAGTACAATGAAACAGTGCCCTACAGTGAACAAGGTAAAATTAAACAGAGCCCGACATTAAACACAGTACAATGAAACAGTGCCCTACAAGCAACGAGGTAAAATTAAACAGAGCCCGACATTAGATACAGCACAATAAAACAGTGCCCTACACTGAACAATGTAAAATTAAACACAGCCCGACATTAAATACAGTACAATGAATCAGTGCCCTACACTGAACAATGTAAACTTAAACACAGCACAACATTAAATACGGTACAATGAAACAGTGCCCTACAGTGAACAATGTACAATTACACACAGCCCAACATTAAATACGGTACAATGAAACAGTGCCCTACAGTGAACAATGTACAATTAAACACAGCCCAACATTAAATACGGTAATATAAAACAGTGTCCTACACTGAACAAGGTAAAATTAAACAGAGCCCGACATTAAATACAGTACAATGAAACAGTGCCCTACAGTGAACAATGTACAATTAAACACAGCCCGACATTAAATACGGTACAATGAAACAGTGCCCTACAGTGAACAATGTACAATTAAACACAGCCCGACAGTAAATACGGTACAATGAAACAGTGCCCTACACTGAACAAGGTAAAATTAAACAGAGCCCGACATTAAATACGGTACAATGAAACAGTGCCCTAATGTGAACAATGTAAAATAAAACAGAGCCCGATATTAAATACGGTACAATGAAACAGTGCCCTACAGTGAACAGTGTAAAATTAAACACAGACCGACATTAAATACGGTACAATGAATCAGTGCCCTACCAGCAACAATGTAAAATTAAACAGAGCCCGACATTAAATACGGTACAATGAAACAGTGCCCTACAATGAACAACGTAAAATTAAACAGAGCCCGACATTAAATACAGTACAATGAAACAGGGCGCTAATGTGAACAATGTAAAATAAAACAGAGCCCGACATTAAATACCGTACAATGAAACAGTGCCCTACACTGAGCAAGGTACAATTAAACACAGCCCGACAGTAAATACGGTACAATGAAACAGTGCCCTACACTGAACAAGGTAAAATTAAACACAGCCCGACATTAAATACAGTACAATGAAACAGTGCCCTACAGTGAACAATGTACAATTAAACACAGCCCGACATTAAATACGGTACAATGAAACAGTGTCCTACAGTGAACAATGTACAATTAAACACAGCCCAACATTAAATACGGTACAATGAAACAGTGCCCTACAGTGAACAATGTAAAATTAAACACAGCCCGAAATTAAATACGGTACAATGAATCAGTGCCCTACACTGAACAAGGTACAATTAAACACAGCCCGACAGTAAATACGGTACAATGAAACAGTGCCCTACACTGAACAAGGTACAATTAAACACAGCCCGACAGTAAATACGGTACAATGAAACAGTGCCCTACACTGAACAAGGTAACATTAAACGGAGCACGACATTAAATACGGTACAATGAAACAGTGCCCTACACTGAACAAGGTGAAATTAAACAGAGCCCGACATTAAATACGGTACAATGAAACAGTGCCCTCCACTGAACAAGGTAAAATTAAACAGAGCCCGAAATTAAATACAGTACAATGAAACAGTGACCTACAGTAAACAAGGCAAAATTAAACAGAGCCCGACATTAAATACAGTACAATGAAACAGTGCCCTACACTGAACAATGTAAACTTAAACGCAGCCCGACATTAAATACGGTACAATGAATCAGTGCCCTACACTGAACAATGTAAAATGAAACACAGCCCGGCATTAAATAAGGACAATGAAACAGTGACCTACAGTAAACAAGGCAAAATTAAACAGAGCCCGACATTAAAGACAGTACAATGAAACAGTGCCCTACACTGAATAATGTAAAATTAAACAGAGCCCGACATTAAATGCGGTACAATGAAACAGTGCCCTACACTGAACAAGGTAAAATTAAACAGAGCCCGACATTAAATACGGTACAATGAAACAGTGCCCTACAGTGAACAATGTAAAATTAAACACAGCCCGACATTAAATACGGTACAATGAAACAGTGCACTACACTGAACAAGGTAAAATTAAACAGAGCCCGACACTAAATATGGTACAATGAAACAGTGCCCTACAAGCAACAAGGTAAAATTAAACAGAGCCCGACATTAAATACGGTGCAATGAAACAGTGCCCTACCAGCAACAATGTAAAATTAAACAGAGCCCGACATTAAATACGGTAATATGAAACAGTGCCCTACACTGAACAAGGTAAAATTAAACACAGGCCGACATTAAATGCGGTACAATGAAACAGTGCCCTACACTGAACAATGTAAACTTAAACAGAGCCCGACATTAAATACAGTACAATGAAACAGTGCCCTACACTGAACAATGTAAACTTAAACGCAGCCCGACATTAAATACGGTACAATGAATCAGTGCCCTACACTGAACAATGTAAAATTAAACACAGCCCGGCATTAAATACAGGACAATGAAACAGTGACCTACAGTAAACAAGGCAAAATTAAACAGAGCCCGACATTAAAGACAGTACAATGAAACAGTGCCCTACACTGAATAATGTAGAATTAAACAGAGCCCGACATTAAATACGGGACAATGAAACAGTGCCCAACAGTGAACAAGGTAAAATTAAACAGAGCCCGACATTAAATACAGCACAATGAAACAATGCCCTGCAGTGAACAATGTAAAATTAAACACAGCCCGACATTAAATACGGTACAATGAATCAGTGCCCTACCAGCAACAATGTAAAATTAAACAGAGCCCGACATTAAATACGGTAATATGAAACAGTGCCCTACACTGAACAAGGTAAAATTAAACACAGGCCGACATTAAATGCGGTACAATGAAACAGTGCCCTACACTGAACAAGGTAAAATTAAACAGAGCCCGACATTAAATGCGGTACAATGAAACAGTGCCCTACACTGAACAATGTACAATTAAACACAGCCCGACATTAAATACGGTACAATGAAACAGTGACCTACAGTGAACAATGTAAAATTAAACACAGCCCGACATTAAATACGGTACAATGAAACAGTGCACTACACTGAACAATGTAAAATTAAACAGAGCCCGACATTAAATGCGGTACAATGAAACAGTGCCCTACACTGAACAATGTACAATTAAACACAGCCCGACATTAAATACGGTACAATGAAACAGTGACCTACAGTGAACAATGTAAAATTAAACACAGCCCGACATTAAATACGGTACAATGAAACAGTGCCCTACACTGAACAAGGTAAAATTAAACAGAGCCCGACATTAAATACGGTACAATGAATCAGTGCCCTACACTGAACAATGTAAAATTAAACACAGCCCGACATTAAATACAGGACAATGAAACAGTGACCTACAGTAAACAAGGCAAAATTAAACAGAGCCCGATATTAAAGACAGTACAATGAAACAGTGCCCTACACTGAATAATGTAAAATTAAACAGAGCCCGACATTAAATACGGGACAATGAAACAGTGCCCAACAGTGAACAAGGTAAAATTAAACAGAGCCCAACATTAAATACAGCACAATGAAACAATGCCCTGCAGTGAACAATGTAAAGTTAAACACAGCCCGACATTAAATACGGTACAATGAATCAGTGCCCTACAGTGAACAACGTAAAATTAAACAGAGCCCGACATTAAATACAGTACAATGAAACAGGGCCCTAATGTGAACAATGTAAAATAAAACAGAGCCCGACATTAAATACGGTACAATGAAACAGTGCCCTACCAGCAACAATGTAAAATTAAACAGAGCCCGACATTAAATACGGTAATATGAAACAGT
The DNA here is from genome assembly GCF_047496885.1 of Scyliorhinus torazame. Lineage (NCBI taxonomy): Eukaryota > Metazoa > Chordata > Chondrichthyes > Carcharhiniformes > Scyliorhinidae > Scyliorhinus > Scyliorhinus torazame. The sequence goes on along the minus strand of NW_027307762.1, from coordinate 699,331 downwards.
GCCCTACACTGAACAAGGTAAAATTAAACACAGGCCGACATTAAATGCGGTACAATGAAACAGTGCGCTACACTGAAAAATGTAAACTTAAACAGAGCCCGACATTAAATACAGTACAATGAAACAGTGCCCTACACTGAACAATGTAAACTTAAACGCAGCCCGACATTAAATACGGTACAATGAATCAGTGCCCTACACTGAACAATGTAAAATTAAACACAGCCCGGCATTAAATACAGGACAATGAAACAGTGACCTACAGTAAACAAGGCAAAATTAAACAGAGCCCGACATTAAAGACAGTACAATGAAACAGTGCCCTACACTGAATAATGTAGAATTAAACAGAGCCCGACATTAAATACGGGACAATGAAACAGTGCCCAACAGTGAACAAGGTAAAATTAAACAGAGCCCGACATTAAATACAGCACAATGAAACAATGCCCTGCAGTGAACAATGTAAAATTAAACACAGCCCGACATTAAATACGGTACAATGAATCAGTGCCCTACCAGCAACAATGTAAAATTAAACAGAGCCCGACATTAAATACGGTAATATGAAACAGTGCCCTACACTGAACAAGGTAAAATTAAACACAGGCCGACATTAAATGCGGTACAATGAAACAGTGCCCTACACTGAACAAGGTAAAATTAAACAGAGCCCGACATTAAATGCGGTACAATGAAACAGTGCCCTACACTGAACAATGTACAATTAAACACAGCCCGACATTAAATACGGTACAATGAAACAGTGACCTACAGTGAACAATGTAAAATTAAACACAGCCCGACATTAAATACGGTACAATGAAACAGTGCACTACACTGAACAATGTAAAATTAAACAGAGCCCGACATTAAATGCGGTACAATGAAACAGTGCCCTACACTGAACAATGTACAATTAAACACAGCCCGACATTAAATACGGTACAATGAAACAGTGACCTACAGTGAACAATGTAAAATTAAACACAGCCCGACATTAAATACGGTACAATGAAACAGTGCCCTACACTGAACAAGGTAAAATTAAACAGAGCCCGACATTAAATACGGTACAATGAATCAGTGCCCTAGACTGAACAATGTAAAATTAAACACAGCCCGACATTAAATACAGGACAATGAAACAGTGACCTACAGTAAACAAGGCAAAATTAAACAGAGCCCGATATTAAAGACAGTACAATGAAACAGTGCCCTACACTGAATAATGTAAAATTAAACAGAGCCCGACATTAAATACGGGACAATGAAACAGTGCCCAACAGTGAACAAGGTAAAATTAAACAGAGCCCAACATTAAATACAGCACAATGAAACAATGCCCTGCAGTGAACAATGTAAAGTTAAACACAGCCCGACATTAAATACGGTACAATGAATCAGTGCCCTACAGTGAACAACGTAAAATTAAACAGAGCCCGACATTAAATACAGTACAATGAAACAGGGCCCTAATGTGAACAATGTAAAATAAAACAGAGCCCGACATTAAATACGGTACAATGAAACAGTGCCCTACCAGCAACAATGTAAAATTAAACAGAGCCCGACATTAAATACGGTAATATGAAACAGTGCCCTACACTGAACAAGGTAAAATTAAACACAGCCCGACTTTAAATACGGTACAATGAAACAGTGCCCTACACTGAACAATGTAAAATTAAACACCCCCGACATTAAATACGGTACAATGAAACAGTGCCCTACACTGAACAAGGTAAAATTAAACAGAGCCCGACATTAAATACGGTACAAGGAAACAGTGCCCTACAGTGAACAATGTACATTTAAACACAACCCGACAGTAAATACGGTACAGTGAAATAGTGCCCTACACTGAACAAGGTAAAATTAAACACCCTCGACATTAAATACGGTACAATGAAACAGTGCCCTACACTGAACAAGGTAAAATTAAACAGAGCCCGACATTAAATCCGGACAATGAAACAGTGCCCTACACTGAACAAGGTAAAATTAAACAGAGCCCGACATTAAATACGGTACAATGAAACAGTGCCCTACACTGAACAAGGTAAAATTAAACAGAGCCCGACATTAAATACGGTACAATGAAACAGTGCCCTACAGTGAACAATGTAAAATTAAACGCAGCCCGACATTAAATACGGTACAATGAATCAGTGCCCTACAGTGAACAACGTAAAATTAAACAGAGCCCGACATTAAATACGGTACAATGAAACAGGGCCCTAATGTGAACAATGTAAAATAAAACAGAGCCCGACATTAAATACGGTACAATGAAACAGTGCCCTACAGTGAACAATGTAAAATTAATCAGAGCCCGACATTAAATACGGTACAATGAATCAGTGCCCTACACTGAACAATGTAAAATTAAACACAGCCCGACATTAAATACAGTAAAATGAAACAGTGCCCTACAGTGAACAAGGTAAAATTAAACAGAGACCGACATTAAATACAGTGCAATGAAACAGTGCCCTGCACTGAACAATGTAAAATTAAACACAGCCCGACATTAAATACGGTGCAATGAAACAGTGACCTACAGTGAACAAGGTAAAATTAAACAGAGCCCGACATTAAATACGGTACAATGAAACAGTGCCCTACAAGCAACAAGGTCAAATTATACAGAGCCCGACATTAAATACAGTACAATGAAACAGTGACCTACAGTGAACAATGTAAAATTAAACATAGCCCGACATTAAATACGGTACAATGAATCAGTGCCCTACACTGAACAATGTAAAATTAAACACAGCCCGGCATTAAATACAGTACAATGAAACAGTGACCTACAGTAAACAAGGCAAAATTAAACAGAGCCCGACATTAAAGACAGTACAATGAAACAGTGCCCTACACTGAATAATGTAAAATTAAACAGAGCCCGACATTAAATACGGGACAATGAAAAAGTGCCCGACAGTGAACAAGTTAAAATTAAACAGAGCCCAGCATTAAATACAGCACAATGAAACAATGCCCTACAGTGAACAATGTAAAGTTAAACACAGCCCGACATTAAATACAGTACAATGAAACAGTGCCCTACACTGAACAATGTAACATTAAACAGAGCCCGACATGACATACGGGACAACGAAACAGTGCCCGACAGTGAACAACGTAAAATTAAACAGAGCCCGGCATTTAATACAGTGCAATGAAACAGGGCCCAAATGTGAACAATGTAAAATAAAACAGAGCCCGACATTAAATACGGTACAATGAAACAGTGCCCTACAGTGAACAATGTAAAATTATACACAGCCCGACATTAAATACGGTACAATGAATCAGTGCCCTACCAGCAACAATGTAAAATTAAACAGAGCACGACATTAAATACGGTACAATGAAACAGTGCCCTACAGTGAACAACGTAAAATTAAATAGAGCCCGACATTAAATACGGTACAATGAATCAGTGCCCTACACTGAACAATGTAAAATTAAACACAGCCCGACATTAAATACAGTAAAATGAAACAGTGCCCTACAGTGAACAAGGTAAAATTAAACAGAGCCGGACATTAAATACAGTACAATAAAACAGTGCCCTACAGTGAACAAGGTAAAATTAAACAGAGCCCGACATTAAATACAGTACAATGAAACAGTGCCCTACAGTGAACAAGGTAAAATTAAACAGAGCCGGACATTAAATACAGTACAATGAAACAGTGCCCTACAGTGAACAAGGTAAAATTAAACACAGCCCGACATTAAATACGGTACAATGAAACAGTGCCCTACAGTGAACAAGGTAAAATTAAACAGAGCCGGACATTAAATACAGTACAATGAAACAGTGCCCTACAGTGAACAAGGTAAAATTAAACAGAGCCCGACATTAAATACAGTACAATGAAACAGTGCCCTACAAGCAATGGGGTAAAATTAAACAGAGCCCGACATTAAATACAGCACATTGAACAGTGCCCTACAGTGAACAATGTAAAATTAAACAGAGCCCGACATTAAATACGGTACAATGAAACAGTGCCCTACAGTGAACAATGTAAAATTAAACACAGCCCGACATTAAATACAGTACAATGAAACAGTGACCTACAGTGAACAAGGTAAAATTAAACAGAGCCCGTCATTAAATACGGTACAATGAAACAGCGCCCTACAGTGAACAATGTAAAATTAAACACAGCCCGACATTAAATACGGTGCAATGAGACAGTGCCCTACAGTGAACAAGGTAAAATTCAACAGAGCCCGACATTAAATACGATACAATGAAACAGTGCCCTACAGTGAACAATGTAAAGTTAAACAGAGCCCGACATTAAATACGGTACAATGAAACAGTGCCCTACAAGCAACAAGGTAAAATTAAACAGCGCCCGACATTAAATACAGTACAATGAAACAGTGACCTACAGTGAACAATGTAAAATTAAACATAGCCCGACATTAAATACCGTGCAGTGAAACAGTGCCCTACACTGAACAATGTAAAATTAAACACAGCCCGACATTAAATACAGTACAATGAATCAGTGCCCTACACTGAACAATGTAAACTTAAACACAGCCCGACATTAAATACAGTAAAATGAAACAGTGCCCTACAGTGAACAAGGTAAAATTAAACAGAGCCGGACATTAAATGCAGTACAAGGAAACAGTGCCCTACAGTGAACAAGGTAAAATTAAACAGAGCCCGACATTAAATACAGTACAATGAAACAGTGCCCTACAAGCAATGGGGTAAAATTAAACAGAGCCCGACATTAAATACAGCACATTGAACAGTGCCCTACAGTGAACAATGTAAAATTAAACAGAGCCCGACATTAAATACGGTAGAATGAAACAGTGCCCTACAAGCAACAAGGTAAAATTAAACAGAGCCCGACATTAAATACAGTGCAATGAAACAGTGCCCTACAGTGAACAATGTAAAATTAAACACAGCCCGACATTAAATACAGTACAATGAAACAGTGACCTACAGTGAACAAGGTAAAATTAAACAGAGCCCGACATTAAATACGGTACAATGAAACAGCGCCCTACAGTGAACAATGTAAAATTAAACACAGCACGACATTAAATACGGTGCAATGAGACAGTGCCCTACAGTGAACAATGTACAATTAAACACAGCCCAACATTATATACGGTAATATAAAACAGTGTCCTACACTGAACAAGGTAAAATTAAACACAGCCCGACATTAAATACAGTACAATGAAACAGTGCCCTACACTGAACAAGGTAAAATTAAACACAGCCCGACATTAAATACGTTACAATGAAACAGTGCCCTACACTGAACAATGTAAAATTAAACACAGCCCGACATTAAATACGGTACAATGAAACAGTGCCCTACAGTTAACAATGTACAATTAAACACAGCCCGACATTAAATACGGTACAATGAAACAGTGCCCTACAGTGAACAATGTACAATTAAACACAGCCCGACAGTAAATACGGTACAATGAATCAGTGCCCTACCAGCAACAATGTAAAATTAAACAGAGCCCGACATTAAATACGGTACAATGAAACAGTGCCCTACAGTGAACAAGGTAAAATTAAACAGAGCCCGACATTAAACACAGTACAATGAAACAGTGCCCTACAGTGAACAATGTAAAATTAAACAGAGCCCGACATTAAATACGGTACAATAAATCAGTGCCCTACACTGAACAATGTAAAATTAAACACAGCCCGAAATTAAATACAGTAAAATGAAACAGTGCCCTACAGTGAACAAGGTAAAATTAAACAGAGCCGGACATTAAATACAGTACAATGAAACAGTGCCCTACAGTGAACAAGGTAAAATTAAACAGAGCCCGACATTAAACACAGTACAATGAAACAGTGCCCTACAAGCAACGAGGTAAAATTAAACAGAGCCCGACATTAGATACAGCACAATAAAACAGTGCCCTACACTGAACAATGTAAAATTAAACACAGCCCGACATTAAATACAGTACAATGAATCAGTGCCCTACACTGAACAATGTAAACTTAAACACAGCACAACATTAAATACGGTACAATGAAACAGTGCCCTACAGTGAACAATGTACAATTACACACAGCCCAACATTAAATACGGTACAATGAAACAGTGCCCTACAGTGAACAATGTACAATTAAACACAGCCCAACATTAAATACGGTAATATAAAACAGTGTCCTACACTGAACAAGGTAAAATTAAACAGAGCCCGACATTAAATACAGTACAATGAAACAGTGCCCTACAGTGAACAATGTACAATTAAACACAGCCCGACATTAAATACGGTACAATGAAACAGTGCCCTCCAGTGAACAATGTACAATTAAACACAGCCCGACAGTAAATACGGTACAATGAAACAGTGCCCTACACTGAACAAGGTAAAATTAAACAGAGCCCGACATTAAATACGGTACAATGAAACAGTGCCCTAATGTGAACAATGTAAAATAAAACAGAGCCCGATATTAAATACGGTACAATGAAACAGTGCCCTACAGTGAACAGTGTAAAATTAAACACAGACCGACATTAAATACGGTACAATGAATCAGTGCCCTACCAGCAACAATGTAAAATTAAACAGAGCCCGACATTAAATACGGTACAATGAAACAGTGCCCTACAATGAACAACGTAAAATTAAACAGAGCCCGACATTAAATACAGTACAATGAAACAGGGCGCTAATGTGAACAATGTAAAATAAAACATAGCCCGACATTAAATACCGTACAATGAAACAGTGCCCTACACTGAGCAAGGTAAAATTAAACACAGCCCGACATTAAATACAGTACAATGAAACAGTGACCTACAGTGAACAATGTAAAATTAAACATAGCCCGACATTAAATACGGTACAATGAAACAGTGCCCTACAGTGAACAATGTAAAATTAAACAGAGCACGACATTAAATACAGTACAATGTAACAGTGCCCTCCACTGAGCAAGGTAAAATTAAACACAGCCCGACATTAAATACGGTACAATGAAACAGTGCCCTACACTGAACAAGGCAAAATTAAACAGAGCCCGACATTAAATACGGTACAATGAAACAGTGCCCTACACTGAACAAGGCAAAATTAAACAGAGCCCGACATTAAATACGGTACAATGAAACAGTGCCCTACAGAGAACAATGTACAATTAAACACAGTTCAACATTAAATACGGTACAATGAAACAGTGCCCTACAGTGAACAATGTACAATTAAACACAGCCCAACATTAAATACGGTACAGTGAAACAGTGCCCTACACTGAACAAGGTGAAATTAAACACAGCCCGACATTAAATACGTTACAATGAAACAGTGCCCTACACTGAACAATGTAAAATTAAACACAGCCCGACATTAAATACGGTACAATGAAACAGTGCCCTACACTGAACAAGGTAAAATTAAACAGAGCCCGACATTAAATACAGTACAATGAAACAGTGCCCTACAGTGAACAATGTACAATTAAACACAGCCCAACATTAAATACGGTACAGTGAAACAATGCCCTACACTGAACAAGGTAAAATTAAACACAGCCCGACATTAAATACGTTACGATGAAACAGTGCCCTACACGGAACAATGTAAAATTAAACACAGCCCGACATTAAATACGGTACAATGAAACAGTGCCCTACACTGAACAAGGTAAAATTAAACAGAGCCCGACATTAAATACGGTACAATGAAACCGTGCCCTAATGTGAACAATGTAAAATAAAACAGAGCCCGACATTAAATACGGTACAATGAAACAGTGCCCTACAGTGAACGATGTAAAATTAAACACAGCCCGACATTAAATACGGTACAATGAATCAGTGCCCTACCAGCAACAATGTAAAATTAAACAGAGTCCGACATTAAATACGGTACAATGAAACAGTGCCCGACAGTGAACAATGTAAAATTAAACACAGCCCGACAGTAAATACGGTACAATGAAACAGTGCCCTACTCTGAACAAGGTAAAATTAAACAGAGCCCGACATTAAATACAGTACAATGAAACAGTGCCCTACAGTGAACAATGTAAAATTAAACACAGCCCGACATTAAATACAGTAAAATGAAACAGTGCCCTACAGTGAACAAGGTAAAATTAAACAGAGCCGGACATTAAATACAGTACAATGAAAATGTGCCCTTCAGTGAACAAGGTAAAATTAAACAGAGCCCGACATTAAATACGGTACAATGAAACAGTGCCCTACAGTGAACAATGTAAAATTAAACACAGCCCGACATTAAATACAGTAAAATGAAACAGTGCCCTACAGTGAACAAGGTAAAATTAAACAGAGCCGGACATTAAATACAGTACAATGAAAATGTGCCCTTCAGTGAACAAGGTAAAATTAAACAGAGCCCAACATTAAATACGGTACAATGAAACAGTGCCCTACAAGCAACGAGGTAAAATTAAACATAGCCCGACATTAAATACAGTACAATGAAACAGTGCCCAACAAGCAACAAGGTAAAATTAAACAGAGCCCGACATTAAATACGGTGCAATGAAACAGTGCCCTACAGTGAACAATGTAAAATTAAACAGAGCCCGACATTAAATACAGTACAATGAAACAGTGCCCTACAAGCTACAATGTAAAATTAAACAGAGCTCGACATTAAATACGGTACAATGAAATAGTGCCCTACAAGCAACAAGGTAAAATTAAACAGAGCCCAACATTAACTACGGTAGAATGAAACAGTGCCCTACACTGAACAATGTAAAATTAAACACAGCCCGACATTAAATACGGTGCAATGAAACAGTGACCTACAGTGAACAAGGTAAAATTAAACAGAGCCCGACATTAAATACGGTACAATGAAACAGTGCCCTACAGTGAACAATGTACAATTAAACACAGCCCAACATTAAATACGGTACAATGAAACAGTGCCCTCCACTGAACAAGGTAAAATTTAACAGAGCCCGACATTAAATACAGTACAATGAAACAGTGCCCTACAGTGAACAATGTACAATTAAACACAGCCCGACATTAAATACGGTACAATGAAACAGTGCCCTACAGTGAACAATGTACAATTAAACACAGCCCGACAGTAAATACGGTACAATGAAACAGTGCCCTACACTGAACAAGGTAAAATTAAACAGAGCCCATCATTAAATACGGTACAATGAAACAGTGCCCTACACTGAACAAGGTAAAATTAAACAGAGCCCGACATTAAATACGGTACAATGAAACAGTGCCCTACAGTGAACAAGGTAAAATTTAACAGAGCCCGACATTAAATACAGTACAATGAAACAGTGCCCTACAAGCAACGAGGTAAAATTAAACAGAGCCCGACATTAAATACAGCACAATGAAACAGTGCCCTACAGTGAAAAATGTAAAATTAAACAGAGCCCGACATTAAATACGGTACAATGAAACAGTGCCCTACAGTGAAAAATGTAAAATTAAACAGAGCCCGACATTAAATACGGTACAATGAATCAGTGCCCTACACTGAACAAGGTAAAATTAAACAGAGCCCGACAATAAATACGGTACAATGAAACAGTGCCCTACAGTGAAAAATGTAAAATTAAACAGAGCCCGACATTAAATACGGTACAATGAAACAGTGCCCTACACTGAACAAGGTAAAATTAAACAGAGCCCGACATTAAATACGGTACAATGAAACAGTGCCCTACAGTGAACAAGGTAAAATTAAACAGAGCCCGACATGAAATACAGTGCAATGAAACAGTGCCCGACAGTGAACAATGTAAACTTAAACACAGCCCGACATTAAATACGGTGCAATGAAACAGTGACCTACAGTGAACAAGGTGAAATTAAACACAGCCCGACATTAAATACGGTACAATGAAACAGAGCCCGACATTAAATACAGTACACTGAAACAGTGACATACAGTAAACAAGGCAAAATTAAACAGAGCCCGACATTAAATACAGTACAATGAAACAGTGCCCTACACTGAACAATGTAACATTAAACAGAGCCCGACTTTAAATACAGGACAACGAAACAGTGCCCGACAGTGAACAAGGTAAAATTAAACAGAGCCCAACATTAAATACAGCACAATGAAACAATGCCCTGCAGTGAAGAATGTAAAATTAAACACAGCCCGACATTAAATACAGTACAATGAAACAGTGACCTACAGTGAACAATGTAAACTTAAACACAGCCCGACATTAAATACGGTGCAATGAAACAGTGACCTACAGTGAACAAGGTGAAATTAAACACAGCCCGACATTAAATACGGTACAATGAAACAGAGCCCGACATTAAATACAGTACACTGAAACAGTGACATACAGTAAACAAGGCAAAATTAAACAGAGCCCGACATTAAATACAGTACAATGAAACAGTGCCCTACACTGAACAATGTAACATTAAACAGAGCCCGACTTTAAATACAGGACAACGAAACAGTGCCCGACAGTGAACAAGGTAAAATTAAACAGAGCCCAACATTAAATACAGCACAATGAAACAATGCCCTGCAGTGAAGAATGTAAAATTAAACACAGCCCGACATTAAATACAGTACAATGAAACAGTGACCTACAGTGAACAATGTAAAATTAAACATAGCCCGACATTAAATACCGTGCAGTGAAACAGTGCCCTACACTGAACAATGTAAAATTAAACACAGCCCGACATTAAATACAGTACAATGAATCAGTGCCCTACACTGAACAATGTAAACTTAAACACAGCCCGACATTAAATACGGTACAATGAAACAGTGCCCTACACTGAACAAGGTAAAATTAAACAGAGCCCGACATTAAATACGGTACAATGAATCAGTGCCCTACACTGAACAATGTAAAATTAAACACAGCCCGACATTAAATACAGGACAATGAAACAGTGACCTACAGTAAACAAGGCAAAATTAAACAGAGCCCGATATTAAAGACAGTACAATGAAACAGTGCCCTACACTGAATAATGTAAAATTAAACAGAGCCCGACATTAAATACGGGACAATGAAACAGTGCCCAACAGTGAACAAGGTAAAATTAAACAGAGCCCAACATTAAATACAGCACAATGAAACAATGCCCTGCAGTGAACAATGTAAAGTTAAACACAGCCCGACATTAAATACGGTACAATGAATCAGTGCCCTACAGTGAACAACGTAAAATTAAACAGAGCCCGGCATTAAATACAGTACAATGAAACAGGGCCCTAATGTGAACAATGTAAAATAAAACAGAGCCCGACATTAAATACGGTACAATGAAACAGTGCCCTACCAGCAACAATGTAAAATTAAACAGAGCCCGACATTAAATACGGTAATATGAAACAGTGCCCTACACTGAACAAGGTAAAATTAAACACAGGCCGACATTAAATGCGGTACAATGAAACAGTGCCCTACACTGAACAATGTAAACTTAAACAGAGCCCGACATTAAATACAGTACAATGAAACAGTGCCCTACACTGAACAATGTAAACTTAAACGCAGCCCGACATTAAATACGGTACAATGAATCAGTGCCCTACACTGAACAATGTAAAATTAAACACAGCCCGGCATTAAATACAGGACAATGAAACAGTGACCTACAGTAAACAAGGCAAAATTAAACAGAGCCCGACATTAAAGACAGTACAATGAAACAGTGCCCTACACTGAATAATGTAGAATTAAACAGAGCCCGACATTAAATACGGGACAATGAAACAGTGCCCAACAGTGAACAAGGTAAAATTAAACAGAGCCCGACATTAAATACAGCACAATGAAACAATGCCCTGCAGTGAACAATGTAAAATTAAACACAGCCCGACATTAAATACGGTACAATGAATCAGTGCCCTACCAGCAACAATGTAAAATTAAACAGAGCCCGACATTAAATACGGTAATATGAAACAGTGCCCTACACTGAACAAGGTAAAATTAAACACAGGCCGACATTAAATGCGGTACAATGAAACAGTGCCCTACACTGAACAACGTAAAATTAAACAGAGCCCGACATTAAATGCGGTACAATGAAACAGTGCCCTACACTGAACAATGTACAATTAAACACAGCCCGACATTAAATACGGTACAATGAAACAGTGACCTACAGTGAACAATGTAAAATTAAACACAGCCCGACATTAAATACGGTACAATGAAACAGTGCACTACACTGAACAATGTAAAATTAAACAGAGCCCGACATTAAATGCGGTACAATGAAACAGTGCCCTACACTGAACAATGTACAATTAAACACAGCCCGACATTAAATACGGTACAATGAAACAGTGACCTACAGTGAACAATGTAAAATTAAACACAGCCCGACATTAAATACGGTACAATGAAACAGTGCCCTACACTGAACAAGGTAAAATTAAACAGAGCCCGACATTAAATACGGTACAATGAATCAGTGCCCTAGACTGAACAATGTAAAATTAAACACAGCCCGACATTAAATACAGGACAATGAAACAGTGACCTACAGTAAACAAGGCAAAATTAAACAGAGCCCGATATTAAAGACAGTACAATGAAACAGTGCCCTACACTGAATAATGTAAAATTAAACAGAGCCCGACATTAAATACGGGACAATGAAACAGTGCCCAACAGTGAACAAGGTAAAATTAAACAGAGACCAACATTAAATACAGCACAATGAAACAATGCCCTGCAGTGAACAATGTAAAGTTAAACACAGCCCGACATTAAATACGGTACAATGAATCAGTGCCCTACAGTGAACAACGTAAAATTAAACAGAGCCCGACATTAAATACAGTACAATGAAACAGGGCCCTAATGTGAACAATGTAAAATAAAACAGAGCCCGACATTAAATACGGTACAATGAAACAGTGCCCTACCAGCAACAATGTAAAATTAAACAGAGCCCGACATTAAATACGGTAATATGAAACAGTGCCCTACACTGAACAAGGTAAAATTAAACACAGCCCGACTTTAAATACGGTACAATGAAACAGTGCCCTACACTGAACAATGTAAAATTAAACACCCCCGACATTAAATACGGTACAATGAAACAGTGCCCTACACTGAACAAGGTAAAATTAAACAGAGCCCGACATTAAATACGGTACAAGGAAACAGTGCCCTACAGTGAACAATGTACATTTAAACACAACCCGACAGTAAATACGGTACAGTGAAATAGTGCCCTACACTGAACAAGGTAAAATTAAACACCCTCGACATTAAATACGGTACAATGAAACAGTGCCCTACACTGAACAAGGTAAAATTAAACAGAGCCCGACATTAAATCCGGAAAATGAAACAGTGCCCTACACTGAACAAGGTAAAATTAAACAGAGCCCGACATTAAATACGGTACAATGAAACAGTGCCCTACACTGAACAAGGTAAAATTAAACAGAGCCCGACATTAAATACGGTACAATGAAACAGTGCCCTACAGTGAACAATGTAAAATTAAACGCAGCCCGACATTAAATACGGTACAATGAATCAGTGCCCTACAGTGAACAACGTAAAATTAAACAGAGCCCGACATTAAATACGGTACAATGAAACAGGGCCCTAATGTGAACAATGTAAAATAAAACAGAGCCCGACATTAAATACGGTACAATGAAACAGTGCCCTACAGTGAACAATGTAAAATTAATCAGAGCCCGACATTAAATACGGTACAATGAATCAGTGCCCTACACTGAACAATGTAAAATTAAACACAGCCCGACATTAAATACAGTAAAATGAAACAGTGCCCTACAGTGAACAAGGTAAAATTAAACAGAGACCGACATTAAATACAGTGCAATGAAACAGTGCCCTGCACTGAACAATGTAAAATTAAACACAGCCCGACATTAAATACGGTGCAATGAAACAGTGACCTACAGTGAACAAGGTAAAATTAAACAGAGCCCGACATTAAATACGGTACAATGAAACAGTGCCCTACAAGCAACAAGGTCAAATTATACAGAGCCCGACATTAAATACAGTACAATGAAACAGTGACCTACAGTGAACAATGTAAAATTAAACATAGCCCGACATTAAATACGGTACAATGAATCAGTGCCCTACACTGAACAATGTAAAATTAAACACAGCCCGGCATTAAATACAGTACAATAAAACAGTGACCTACAGTAAACAAGGCAAAATTAAACAGAGCCCGACATTAAAGACAGTACAATGAAACAGTGCCCTACACTGAATAATGTAAAATTAAACAGAGCCCGACATTAAATACGGGACAATAAAAAAGTGCCCGACAGTGAACAAGTTAAAATTAAACAGAGCCCAGCATTAAATACAGCACAATGAAACAATGCCCTACAGTGAACAATGTAAAGTTAAACACAGCCCGACATTAAATACAGTACAATGAAACAGTGCCCTACACTGAACAATGTAACATTAAACAGAGCCCGACATGACATACGGGACAACGAAACAGTGCCCGACAGTGAACAACGTAAAATTAAACAGAGCCCGGCATTTAATACAGTGCAATGAAACAGGGCCCAAATGTGAACAATGTAAAATAAAACAGAGCCCGACATTAAATACGGTACAATGAAACAGTGCCCTACAGTGAACAATGTAAAATTATACACAGCCCGACATTAAATACGGTACAATGAATCAGTGCCCTACCAGCAACAATGTAAAATTAAACAGAGCACGACATTAAATACGGTACAATGAAACAGTGCCCTACAGTGAACAACGTAAAATTAAATAGAGCCCGACATTAAATACGGTACAATGAATCAGTGCCCTACACTGAACAATGTAAAATTAAACACAGCCCGACATTAAATACAGTAAAATGAAACAGTGCCCTACAGTGAACAAGGTAAAATTAAACAGAGCCGGACATTAAATACAGTACAATGAAACAGTGCCCTACAGTGAACAAGGTAAAATTAAACAGAGCCCGACATTAAATACAGTACAATGAAACAGTGCCCTACAAGCAATGGGGTAAAATTAAACAGAGCCCGACATTAAATACAGCACATTGAACAGTGCCCTACAGTGAACAATGTAAAATTAAACAGAGCCCGACATTAAATACGGTACAATGAAACAGTGCCCTACAAGCAACAAGGTAAAATTAAACAGAGCCCGACATTAAATACAGTGCAATGAAACAGTGCCCTACAGTGAACAATGTAAAATTAAACACAGCCCGACATTAAATACAGTACAATGAAACAGTGACCTACAGTGAACAAGGTAAAATTAAACAGAGCCCGTCATTAAATACGGTACAATGAAACAGCGCCCTACAGTGAACAATGTAAAATTAAACACAGCCCGACATTAAATACGGTGCAATGAGACAGTGCCCTACAGTGAACAAGGTAAAATTCAACAGAGCCCGACATTAAATACGATACAATGAAACAGTGCCCTACAGTGAACAATGTAAAGTTAAACAGAGCCCGACATTAAATACGGTACAATGAAACAGTGCCCTACAAGCAACAAGGTAAAATTAAACAGCGCCCGACATTAAATACAGTACAATGAAACAGTGACCTACAGTGAACAATGTAAAATTAAACATAGCCCGACATTAAATACCGTGCAGTGAAACAGTGCCCTACACTGAACAATGTAAAATTAAACACAGCCCGACATTAAATACAGTACAATGAATCAGTGCCCTACACCGAACAATGTAAACTTAAACACAGCCCGACATTAAATACGGTAAAATGAAACAGTGCCCTACAGTGAACAATGTACAATTAAACACAGCCCAACATTATATACGGTAATATAAAACAGTGTCCTACACTGAACAAGGTAAAATTAAACACAGCCCGACATTAAATACAGTACAATGAGACAGTGCCCTACAGTGAACAAGGTAAAATTCAACAGAGCCCGACAGTAAATACGGTACAATGAATCAGTGCCCTTCCAGCAACAATGTAAAATTAAACAGAGCCCGACATTAAATACGGTACAATAAAACAGTGCCCTACAGTGAACAAGGTAAAATTAAACAGAGCCCGACATTAAACACAGTACAATGAAACAGTGCCCTACAGTGAACAATGTAAAATTAAACAGAGCCCGACATTAAATACGGTACAATAAATCAGTGCCCTACACTGAACAATGTAAAATTAAACACAGCCCGAAATTAAATACAGTAAATTGAAACAGTGCCCTACAGTGAACAAGGTAAAATTAAACAGAGCCGGACATTAAATACAGTACAATGAAACAGTGCCCTACAGTGAACAAGGTAAAATTAAACAGAGCCCGACATTAAACACAGTACAATGAAACAGTGCCCTACAAGCAACGAGGTAAAATTAAACAGAGCCCGACATTAGATACAGCACAATAAAACAGTGCCCTACAGTGAACAATGTAAAATTAAACAGAGCCCGAAATTAAATACGGTACAATGAAACAGTGCCCTACAAGCAACAAGGTAAAATTAAACAGCGCCCGACATTAAATACAGTACAATGAAACAGTGACCTACAGTGAACAACGTAAAATTAAATAGAGCCCGACATTAAATACGGTACAATGAATCAGTGCCCTACACTGAACAATGTAAAATTAAACACAGCCCGACATTAAATACAGTAAAATGAAACAGTGCCCTACAGTGAACAAGGTAAAATTAAACAGAGCCGGACATTAAATACAGTACAAGGAAACAGTGCCCTACAGTGAACAAGGTAAAATTAAACAGAGCCCGACATTAAATACAGTACAATGAAACAGTGCCCTACAAGCAATGGGGTAAAATTAAACAGAGCCCGACATTAAATACAGCACATTGAACAGTGCCCTACAGTGAACAATGTAAAATTAAACAGAGCCCGACATTAAATACGGTAGAATGAAACAGTGCCCTACAAGCAACAAGGTAAAATTAAACAGAGCCCGACATTAAATACAGTGCAATGAAACAGTGCCCTAAAGTGAACAATGTAAAATTAAACACAGCCCGACATTAAATACAGTACAATGAAACAGTGACCTACAGTGAACAAGGTAAAATTAAACAGAGCCCGACATTAAATACGGTACAATGAAACAGCGCCCTACAGTGAACAATGTAAAATTAAACACAGCACGACATTAAATACGGTGCAATGAGACAGTGCCCTACAGTGAACAATGTACAATTAAACACAGCCCAACATTATATACGGTAATATAAAACAGTGTCCTACACTGAACAAGGTAAAATTAAACACAGCCCGACATTAAATACAGTACAATGAAACAGTGCCCTACACTGAACAAGGTAAAATTAAACACAGCCCGACATTAAATACGTTACAATGAAACAGTGCCCTACACTGAACAATGTAAAATTAAACACAGCCCGACATTAAATACGGTACAATGAAACAGTGCCCTACAGTTAACAATGTACAATTAAACACAGCCCGACATTAAATACGGTACAATGAAACAGTGCCCTACAGTGAACAATGTACAATTAAACACAGCCCGACAGTAAATACGGTACAATGAATCAGTGCCCTACCAGCAACAATGTAAAATTAAACAGAGCCCGACATTAAATACGGTACAATGAAACAGTGCCCTACAGTGAACAAGGTAAAATTAAACAGAGCCCGACATTAAACACAGTACAATGAAACAGTGCCCTACAGTGAACAATGTAAAATTAAACAGAGCCCGACATTAAATACGGTACAATAAATCAGTGCCCTACACTGAACAATGTAAAATTAAACACAGCCCGAAATTAAATACAGTAAAATGAAACAGTGCCCTACAGTGAACAAGGTAAAATTAAACAGAGCCGGACATTAAATACAGTACAATGAAACAGTGCCCTACAGTGAACAAGGTAAAATTAAACAGAGCCCGACATTAAACACAGTACAATGAAACAGTGCCCTACAAGCAACGAGGTAAAATTAAACAGAGCCCGACATTAGATACAGCACAATAAAACAGTGCCCTACACTGAACAATGTAAAATTAAACACAGCCCGACATTAAATACAGTACAATGAATCAGTGCCCTACACTGAACAATGTAAACTTAAACACAGCACAACATTAAATACGGTACAATGAAACAGTGCCCTACAGTGAACAATGTACAATTACACACAGCCCAACATTAAATACGGTACAATGAAACAGTGCCCTACAGTGAACAATGTACAATTAAACACAGCCCAACATTAAATACGGTAATATAAAACAGTGTCCTACACTGAACAAGGTAAAATTAAACAGAGCCCGACATTAAATACAGTACAATGAAACAGTGCCCTACAGTGAACAATGTACAATTAAACACAGCCCGACATTAAATACGGTACAATGAAACAGTGCCCTACAGTGAACAATGTACAATTAAACACAGCCCGACAGTAAATACGGTACAATGAAACAGTGCCCTACACTGAACAAGGTAAAATTAAACAGAGCCCGACATTAAATACGGTACAATGAAACAGTGCCCTAATGTGAACAATGTAAAATAAAACAGAGCCCGATATTAAATACGGTACAATGAAACAGTGCCCTACAGTGAACAGTGTAAAATTAAACACAGACCGACATTAAATACGGTACAATGAATCAGTGCCCTACCAGCAACAATGTAAAATTAAACAGAGCCCGACATTAAATACGGTACAATGAAACAGTGCCCTACAATGAACAACGTAAAATTAAACAGAGCCCGACATTAAATACAGTACAATGAAACAGGGCGCTAATGTGAACAATGTAAAATAAAACAGAGCCCGACATTAAATACCGTACAATGAAACAGTGCCCTACACTGAGCAAGGTACAATTAAACACAGCCCGACAGTAAATACGGTACAATGAAACAGTGCCCTACACTGAACAAGGTAAAATTAAACACAGCCCGACATTAAATACAGTACAATGAAACAGTGCCCTACAGTGAACAATGTACAATTAAACACAGCCCGACATTAAATACGGTACAATGAAACAGTGTCCTACAGTGAACAATGTACAATTAAACACAGCCCAACATTAAATACGGTACAATGAAACAGTGCCCTACAGTGAACAATGTAAAATTAAACACAGCCCGAAATTAAATACGGTACAATGAATCAGTGCCCTACACTGAACAAGGTACAATTAAACACAGCCCGACAGTAAATACGGTACAATGAAACAGTGCCCTACACTGAACAAGGTACAATTAAACACAGCCCGACAGTAAATACGGTACAATGAAACAGTGCCCTACACTGAACAAGGTAACATTAAACGGAGCACGACATTAAATACGGTACAATGAAACAGTGCCCTACACTGAACAAGGTGAAATTAAACAGAGCCCGACATTAAATACGGTACAATGAAACAGTGCCCTCCACTGAACAAGGTAAAATTAAACAGAGCCCGAAATTAAATACAGTACAATGAAACAGTGACCTACAGTAAACAAGGCAAAATTAAACAGAGCCCGACATTAAATACAGTACAATGAAACAGTGCCCTACACTGAACAATGTAAACTTAAACGCAGCCCGACATTAAATACGGTACAATGAATCAGTGCCCTACACTGAACAATGTAAAATGAAACACAGCCCGGCATTAAATAAGGACAATGAAACAGTGACCTACAGTAAACAAGGCAAAATTAAACAGAGCCCGACATTAAAGACAGTACAATGAAACAGTGCCCTACACTGAATAATGTAAAATTAAACAGAGCCCGACATTAAATGCGGTACAATGAAACAGTGCCCTACACTGAACAAGGTAAAATTAAACAGAGCCCGACATTAAATACGGTACAATGAAACAGTGCCCTACAGTGAACAATGTAAAATTAAACACAGCCCGACATTAAATACGGTACAATGAAACAGTGCACTACACTGAACAAGGTAAAATTAAACAGAGCCCGACACTAAATATGGTACAATGAAACAGTGCCCTACAAGCAACAAGGTAAAATTAAACAGAGCCCGACATTAAATACGGTGCAATGAAACAGTGCCCTACCAGCAACAATGTAAAATTAAACAGAGCCCGACATTAAATACGGTAATATGAAACAGTGCCCTACACTGAACAAGGTAAAATTAAACACAGGCCGACATTAAATGCGGTACAATGAAACAGTGCCCTACACTGAACAATGTAAACTTAAACAGAGCCCGACATTAAATACAGTACAATGAAACAGTGCCCTACACTGAACAATGTAAACTTAAACGCAGCCCGACATTAAATACGGTACAATGAATCAGTGCCCTACACTGAACAATGTAAAATTAAACACAGCCCGGCATTAAATACAGGACAATGAAACAGTGACCTACAGTAAACAAGGCAAAATTAAACAGAGCCCGACATTAAAGACAGTACAATGAAACAGTGCCCTACACTGAATAATGTAGAATTAAACAGAGCCCGACATTAAATACGGGACAATGAAACAGTGCCCAACAGTGAACAAGGTAAAATTAAACAGAGCCCGACATTAAATACAGCACAATGAAACAATGCCCTGCAGTGAACAATGTAAAATTAAACACAGCCCGACATTAAATACGGTACAATGAATCAGTGCCCTACCAGCAACAATGTAAAATTAAACAGAGCCCGACATTAAATACGGTAATATGAAACAGTGCCCTACACTGAACAAGGTAAAATTAAACACAGGCCGACATTAAATGCGGTACAATGAAACAGTGCCCTACACTGAACAAGGTAAAATTAAACAGAGCCCGACATTAAATGCGGTACAATGAAACAGTGCCCTACACTGAACAATGTACAATTAAACACAGCCCGACATTAAATACGGTACAATGAAACAGTGACCTACAGTGAACAATGTAAAATTAAACACAGCCCGACATTAAATACGGTACAATGAAACAGTGCACTACACTGAACAATGTAAAATTAAACAGAGCCCGACATTAAATGCGGTACAATGAAACAGTGCCCTACACTGAACAATGTACAATTAAACACAGCCCGACATTAAATACGGTACAATGAAACAGTGACCTACAGTGAACAATGTAAAATTAAACACAGCCCGACATTAAATACGGTACAATGAAACAGTGCCCTACACTGAACAAGGTAAAATTAAACAGAGCCCGACATTAAATACGGTACAATGAATCAGTGCCCTACACTGAACAATGTAAAATTAAACACAGCCCGACATTAAATACAGGACAATGAAACAGTGACCTACAGTAAACAAGGCAAAATTAAACAGAGCCCGATATTAAAGACAGTACAATGAAACAGTGCCCTACACTGAATAATGTAAAATTAAACAGAGCCCGACATTAAATACGGGACAATGAAACAGTGCCCAACAGTGAACAAGGTAAAATTAAACAGAGCCCAACATTAAATACAGCACAATGAAACAATGCCCTGCAGTGAACAATGTAAAGTTAAACACAGCCCGACATTAAATACGGTACAATGAATCAGTGCCCTACAGTGAACAACGTAAAATTAAACAGAGCCCGACATTAAATACAGTACAATGAAACAGGGCCCTAATGTGAACAATGTAAAATAAAACAGAGCCCGACATTAAATACGGTACAATGAAACAGTGCCCTACCAGCAACAATGTAAAATTAAACAGAGCCCGACATTAAATACGGTAATATGAAACAGTGCCCTACACTGAACAAGGTAAAATTAAACACAGGCCGACATTAAATGCGGTACAATGAAACAGTGCGCTACACTGAACAATGTAAACTTAAACAGAGCCCGACATTAAATACAGTACAATGAAACAGTGCCCTACACTGAACAATGTAAACTTAAACGCAGCCCGACATTAAATACGGTACAATGAATCAGTGCCCTACACTGAACAATGTAAAATTAAACACAGCCCGGCATTAAATACAGGACAATGAAACAGTGACCTACAGTAAACAAGGCAAAATTAAACAGAGCCCGACATTAAAGACAGTACAATGAAACAGTGCCCTACACTGAATAATGTAGAATTAAACAGAGCCCGACATTAAATACGGGACAATGAAACAGTGCCCAACAGTGAACAAGGTAAAATTAAACAGAGCCCGACATTAAATACAGCACAATGAAACAATGCCCTGCAGTGAACAATGTAAAATTAAACACAGCCCGACATTAAATACGGTACAATGAATCAGTGCCCTACCAGCAACAATGTAAAATTAAACAGAGCCCGACATTAAATACGGTAATATGAAACAGTGCCCTACACTGAACAAGGTAAAATTAAACACAGGCCGACATTAAATGCGGTACAATGAAACAGTGCCCTACACTGAACAAGGTAAAATTAAACAGAGCCCGACATTAAATGCGGTACAATGAAACAGTGCCCTACACTGAACAATGTACAATTAAACACAGCCCGACATTAAATACGGTACAATGAAACAGTGACCTACAGTGAACAATGTAAAATTAAACACAGCCCGACATTAAATACGGTACAATGAAACAGTGCACTACACTGAACAATGTAAAATTAAACAGAGCCCGACATTAAATGCGGTACAATGAAACAGTGCCCTACACTGAACAATGTACAATTAAACACAGCCCGACATTAAATACGGTACAATGAAACAGTGACCTACAGTGAACAATGTAAAATTAAACACAGCCCGACATTAAATACGGTACAATGAAACAGTGCCCTACACTGAACAAGGTAAAATTAAACAGAGCCCGACATTAAATACGGTACAATGAATCAGTGCCCTAGACTGAACAATGTAAAATTAAACACAGCCCGACATTAAATACAGGACAATGAAACAGTGACCTACAGTAAACAAGGCAAAATTAAACAGAGCCCGATATTAAAGACAGTACAATGAAACAGTGCCCTACACTGAATAATGTAAAATTAAACAGAGCCCGACATTAAATACGGGACAATGAAACAGTGCCCAACAGTGAACAAGGTAAAATTAAACAGAGCCCAACATTAAATACAGCACAATGAAACAATGCCCTGCAGTGAACAATGTAAAGTTAAACACAGCCCGACATTAAATACGGTACAATGAATCAGTGCCCTACAGTGAACAACGTAAAATTAAACAGAGCCCGACATTAAATACAGTACAATGAAACAGGGCCCTAATGTGAACAATGTAAAATAAAACAGAGCCCGACATTAAATACGGTACAATGAAACAGTGCCCTACCAGCAACAATGTAAAATTAAACAGAGCCCGACATTAAATACGGTAATATGAAACAGTGCCCTACACTGAACAAGGTAAAATTAAACACAGCCCGACTTTAAATACGGTACAATGAAACAGTGCCCTACACTGAACAATGTAAAATTAAACACCCCCGACATTAAATACGGTACAATGAAACAGTGCCCTACACTGAACAAGGTAAAATTAAACAGAGCCCGACATTAAATACGGTACAAGGAAACAGTGCCCTACAGTGAACAATGTACATTTAAACACAACCCGACAGTAAATACGGTACAGTGAAATAGTGCCCTACACTGAACAAGGTAAAATTAAACACCCTCGACATTAAATACGGTACAATGAAACAGTGCCCTACACTGAACAAGGTAAAATTAAACAGAGCCCGACATTAAATCCGGACAATGAAACAGTGCCCTACACTGAACAAGGTAAAATTAAACAGAGCCCGACATTAAATACGGTACAATGAAACAGTGCCCTACACTGAACAAGGTAAAATTAAACAGAGCCCGACATTAAATACGGTACAATGAAACAGTGCCCTACAGTGAACAATGTAAAATTAAACGCAGCCCGACATTAAATACGGTACAATGAATCAGTGCCCTACAGTGAACAACGTAAAATTAAACAGAGCCCGACATTAAATACGGTACAATGAAACAGGGCCCTAATGTGAACAATGTAAAATAAAACAGAGCCCGACATTAAATACGGTACAATGAAACAGTGCCCTACAGTGAACAATGTAAAATTAATCAGAGCCCGACATTAAATACGGTACAATGAATCAGTGCCCTACACTGAACAATGTAAAATTAAACACAGCCCGACATTAAATACAGTAAAATGAAACAGTGCCCTACAGTGAACAAGGTAAAATTAAACAGAGACCGACATTAAATACAGTGCAATGAAACAGTGCCCTGCACTGA
Organism: Scyliorhinus torazame; assembly: GCF_047496885.1. Lineage (NCBI taxonomy): Eukaryota > Metazoa > Chordata > Chondrichthyes > Carcharhiniformes > Scyliorhinidae > Scyliorhinus > Scyliorhinus torazame. The sequence continues at coordinate 675,077 of NW_027307762.1, read as the reverse complement.
ACAATGTAAAATTAAACACAGCCCGACATTAAATACGGTGCAATGAAACAGTGACCTACAGTGAACAAGGTAAAATTAAACAGAGCCCGACATTAAATACGGTACAATGAAACAGTGCCCTACAAGCAACAAGGTCAAATTATACAGAGCCCGACATTAAATACAGTACAATGAAACAGTGACCTACAGTGAACAATGTAAAATTAAACATAGCCCGACATTAAATACGGTACAATGAATCAGTGCCCTACACTGAACAATGTAAAATTAAACACAGCCCGGCATTAAATACAGTACAATGAAACAGTGACCTACAGTAAACAAGGCAAAATTAAACAGAGCCCGACATTAAAGACAGTACAATGAAACAGTGCCCTACACTGAATAATGTAAAATTAAACAGAGCCCGACATTAAATACGGGACAATGAAAAAGTGCCCGACAGTGAACAAGTTAAAATTAAACAGAGCCCAGCATTAAATACAGCACAATGAAACAATGCCCTACAGTGAACAATGTAAAGTTAAACACAGCCCGACATTAAATACAGTACAATGAAACAGTGCCCTACACTGAACAATGTAACATTAAACAGAGCCCGACATGACATACGGGACAACGAAACAGTGCCCGACAGTGAACAACGTAAAATTAAACAGAGCCCGGCATTTAATACAGTGCAATGAAACAGGGCCCAAATGTGAACAATGTAAAATAAAACAGAGCCCGACATTAAATACGGTACAATGAAACAGTGCCCTACAGTGAACAATGTAAAATTATACACAGCCCGACATTAAATACGGTACAATGAATCAGTGCCCTACCAGCAACAATGTAAAATTAAACAGAGCACGACATTAAATACGGTACAATGAAACAGTGCCCTACAGTGAACAACGTAAAATTAAATAGAGCCCGACATTAAATACGGTACAATGAATCAGTGCCCTACACTGAACAATGTAAAATTAAACACAGCCCGACATTAAATACAGTAAAATGAAACAGTGCCCTACAGTGAACAAGGTAAAATTAAACAGAGCCGGACATTAAATACAGTACAATAAAACAGTGCCCTACAGTGAACAAGGTAAAATTAAACAGAGCCCGACATTAAATACAGTACAATGAAACAGTGCCCTACAGTGAACAAGGTAAAATTAAACAGAGCCGGACATTAAATACAGTACAATGAAACAGTGCCCTACAGTGAACAAGGTAAAATTAAACACAGCCCGACATTAAATACGGTACAATGAAACAGTGCCCTACAGTGAACAAGGTAAAATTAAACAGAGCCGGACATTAAATACAGTACAATGAAACAGTGCCCTACAGTGAACAAGGTAAAATTAAACAGAGCCCGACATTAAATACAGTACAATGAAACAGTGCCCTACAAGCAATGGGGTAAAATTAAACAGAGCCCGACATTAAATACAGCACATTGAACAGTGCCCTACAGTGAACAATGTAAAATTAAACAGAGCCCGACATTAAATACGGTACAATGAAACAGTGCCCTACAGTGAACAATGTAAAATTAAACACAGCCCGACATTAAATACAGTACAATGAAACAGTGACCTACAGTGAACAAGGTAAAATTAAACAGAGCCCGTCATTAAATACGGTACAATGAAACAGCGCCCTACAGTGAACAATGTAAAATTAAACACAGCCCGACATTAAATACGGTGCAATGAGACAGTGCCCTACAGTGAACAAGGTAAAATTCAACAGAGCCCGACATTAAATACGATACAATGAAACAGTGCCCTACAGTGAACAATGTAAAGTTAAACAGAGCCCGACATTAAATACGGTACAATGAAACAGTGCCCTACAAGCAACAAGGTAAAATTAAACAGCGCCCGACATTAAATACAGTACAATGAAACAGTGACCTACAGTGAACAATGTAAAATTAAACATAGCCCGACATTAAATACCGTGCAGTGAAACAGTGCCCTACACTGAACAATGTAAAATTAAACACAGCCCGACATTAAATACAGTACAATGAATCAGTGCCCTACACTGAACAATGTAAACTTAAACACAGCCCGACATTAAATACAGTAAAATGAAACAGTGCCCTACAGTGAACAAGGTAAAATTAAACAGAGCCGGACATTAAATGCAGTACAAGGAAACAGTGCCCTACAGTGAACAAGGTAAAATTAAACAGAGCCCGACATTAAATACAGTACAATGAAACAGTGCCCTACAAGCAATGGGGTAAAATTAAACAGAGCCCGACATTAAATACAGCACATTGAACAGTGCCCTACAGTGAACAATGTAAAATTAAACAGAGCCCGACATTAAATACGGTAGAATGAAACAGTGCCCTACAAGCAACAAGGTAAAATTAAACAGAGCCCGACATTAAATACAGTGCAATGAAACAGTGCCCTACAGTGAACAATGTAAAATTAAACACAGCCCGACATTAAATACAGTACAATGAAACAGTGACCTACAGTGAACAAGGTAAAATTAAACAGAGCCCGACATTAAATACGGTACAATGAAACAGCGCCCTACAGTGAACAATGTAAAATTAAACACAGCACGACATTAAATACGGTGCAATGAGACAGTGCCCTACAGTGAACAATGTACAATTAAACACAGCCCAACATTATATACGGTAATATAAAACAGTGTCCTACACTGAACAAGGTAAAATTAAACACAGCCCGACATTAAATACAGTACAATGAAACAGTGCCCTACACTGAACAAGGTAAAATTAAACACAGCCCGACATTAAATACGTTACAATGAAACAGTGCCCTACACTGAACAATGTAAAATTAAACACAGCCCGACATTAAATACGGTACAATGAAACAGTGCCCTACAGTTAACAATGTACAATTAAACACAGCCCGACATTAAATACGGTACAATGAAACAGTGCCCTACAGTGAACAATGTACAATTAAACACAGCCCGACAGTAAATACGGTACAATGAATCAGTGCCCTACCAGCAACAATGTAAAATTAAACAGAGCCCGACATTAAATACGGTACAATGAAACAGTGCCCTACAGTGAACAAGGTAAAATTAAACAGAGCCCGACATTAAACACAGTACAATGAAACAGTGCCCTACAGTGAACAATGTAAAATTAAACAGAGCCCGACATTAAATACGGTACAATAAATCAGTGCCCTACACTGAACAATGTAAAATTAAACACAGCCCGAAATTAAATACAGTAAAATGAAACAGTGCCCTACAGTGAACAAGGTAAAATTAAACAGAGCCGGACATTAAATACAGTACAATGAAACAGTGCCCTACAGTGAACAAGGTAAAATTAAACAGAGCCCGACATTAAACACAGTACAATGAAACAGTGCCCTACAAGCAACGAGGTAAAATTAAACAGAGCCCGACATTAGATACAGCACAATAAAACAGTGCCCTACACTGAACAATGTAAAATTAAACACAGCCCGACATTAAATACAGTACAATGAATCAGTGCCCTACACTGAACAATGTAAACTTAAACACAGCACAACATTAAATACGGTACAATGAAACAGTGCCCTACAGTGAACAATGTACAATTACACACAGCCCAACATTAAATACGGTACAATGAAACAGTGCCCTACAGTGAACAATGTACAATTAAACACAGCCCAACATTAAATACGGTAATATAAAACAGTGTCCTACACTGAACAAGGTAAAATTAAACAGAGCCCGACATTAAATACAGTACAATGAAACAGTGCCCTACAGTGAACAATGTACAATTAAACACAGCCCGACATTAAATACGGTACAATGAAACAGTGCCCTCCAGTGAACAATGTACAATTAAACACAGCCCGACAGTAAATACGGTACAATGAAACAGTGCCCTACACTGAACAAGGTAAAATTAAACAGAGCCCGACATTAAATACGGTACAATGAAACAGTGCCCTAATGTGAACAATGTAAAATAAAACAGAGCCCGATATTAAATACGGTACAATGAAACAGTGCCCTACAGTGAACAGTGTAAAATTAAACACAGACCGACATTAAATACGGTACAATGAATCAGTGCCCTACCAGCAACAATGTAAAATTAAACAGAGCCCGACATTAAATACGGTACAATGAAACAGTGCCCTACAATGAACAACGTAAAATTAAACAGAGCCCGACATTAAATACAGTACAATGAAACAGGGCGCTAATGTGAACAATGTAAAATAAAACATAGCCCGACATTAAATACCGTACAATGAAACAGTGCCCTACACTGAGCAAGGTAAAATTAAACACAGCCCGACATTAAATACAGTACAATGAAACAGTGACCTACAGTGAACAATGTAAAATTAAACATAGCCCGACATTAAATACGGTACAATGAAACAGTGCCCTACAGTGAACAATGTAAAATTAAACAGAGCACGACATTAAATACAGTACAATGTAACAGTGCCCTCCACTGAGCAAGGTAAAATTAAACACAGCCCGACATTAAATACGGTACAATGAAACAGTGCCCTACACTGAACAAGGCAAAATTAAACAGAGCCCGACATTAAATACGGTACAATGAAACAGTGCCCTACACTGAACAAGGCAAAATTAAACAGAGCCCGACATTAAATACGGTACAATGAAACAGTGCCCTACAGAGAACAATGTACAATTAAACACAGTTCAACATTAAATACGGTACAATGAAACAGTGCCCTACAGTGAACAATGTACAATTAAACACAGCCCAACATTAAATACGGTACAGTGAAACAGTGCCCTACACTGAACAAGGTGAAATTAAACACAGCCCGACATTAAATACGTTACAATGAAACAGTGCCCTACACTGAACAATGTAAAATTAAACACAGCCCGACATTAAATACGGTACAATGAAACAGTGCCCTACACTGAACAAGGTAAAATTAAACAGAGCCCGACATTAAATACAGTACAATGAAACAGTGCCCTACAGTGAACAATGTACAATTAAACACAGCCCAACATTAAATACGGTACAGTGAAACAATGCCCTACACTGAACAAGGTAAAATTAAACACAGCCCGACATTAAATACGTTACGATGAAACAGTGCCCTACACGGAACAATGTAAAATTAAACACAGCCCGACATTAAATACGGTACAATGAAACAGTGCCCTACACTGAACAAGGTAAAATTAAACAGAGCCCGACATTAAATACGGTACAATGAAACCGTGCCCTAATGTGAACAATGTAAAATAAAACAGAGCCCGACATTAAATACGGTACAATGAAACAGTGCCCTACAGTGAACGATGTAAAATTAAACACAGCCCGACATTAAATACGGTACAATGAATCAGTGCCCTACCAGCAACAATGTAAAATTAAACAGAGTCCGACATTAAATACGGTACAATGAAACAGTGCCCGACAGTGAACAATGTAAAATTAAACACAGCCCGACAGTAAATACGGTACAATGAAACAGTGCCCTACTCTGAACAAGGTAAAATTAAACAGAGCCCGACATTAAATACAGTACAATGAAACAGTGCCCTACAGTGAACAATGTAAAATTAAACACAGCCCGACATTAAATACAGTAAAATGAAACAGTGCCCTACAGTGAACAAGGTAAAATTAAACAGAGCCGGACATTAAATACAGTACAATGAAAATGTGCCCTTCAGTGAACAAGGTAAAATTAAACAGAGCCCGACATTAAATACGGTACAATGAAACAGTGCCCTACAGTGAACAATGTAAAATTAAACACAGCCCGACATTAAATACAGTAAAATGAAACAGTGCCCTACAGTGAACAAGGTAAAATTAAACAGAGCCGGACATTAAATACAGTACAATGAAAATGTGCCCTTCAGTGAACAAGGTAAAATTAAACAGAGCCCAACATTAAATACGGTACAATGAAACAGTGCCCTACAAGCAACGAGGTAAAATTAAACATAGCCCGACATTAAATACAGTACAATGAAACAGTGCCCAACAAGCAACAAGGTAAAATTAAACAGAGCCCGACATTAAATACGGTGCAATGAAACAGTGCCCTACAGTGAACAATGTAAAATTAAACAGAGCCCGACATTAAATACAGTACAATGAAACAGTGCCCTACAAGCTACAATGTAAAATTAAACAGAGCTCGACATTAAATACGGTACAATGAAATAGTGCCCTACAAGCAACAAGGTAAAATTAAACAGAGCCCAACATTAACTACGGTAGAATGAAACAGTGCCCTACACTGAACAATGTAAAATTAAACACAGCCCGACATTAAATACGGTGCAATGAAACAGTGACCTACAGTGAACAAGGTAAAATTAAACAGAGCCCGACATTAAATACGGTACAATGAAACAGTGCCCTACAGTGAACAATGTACAATTAAACACAGCCCAACATTAAATACGGTACAATGAAACAGTGCCCTCCACTGAACAAGGTAAAATTTAACAGAGCCCGACATTAAATACAGTACAATGAAACAGTGCCCTACAGTGAACAATGTACAATTAAACACAGCCCGACATTAAATACGGTACAATGAAACAGTGCCCTACAGTGAACAATGTACAATTAAACACAGCCCGACAGTAAATACGGTACAATGAAACAGTGCCCTACACTGAACAAGGTAAAATTAAACAGAGCCCATCATTAAATACGGTACAATGAAACAGTGCCCTACACTGAACAAGGTAAAATTAAACAGAGCCCGACATTAAATACGGTACAATGAAACAGTGCCCTACAGTGAACAAGGTAAAATTTAACAGAGCCCGACATTAAATACAGTACAATGAAACAGTGCCCTACAAGCAACGAGGTAAAATTAAACAGAGCCCGACATTAAATACAGCACAATGAAACAGTGCCCTACAGTGAAAAATGTAAAATTAAACAGAGCCCGACATTAAATACGGTACAATGAAACAGTGCCCTACAGTGAAAAATGTAAAATTAAACAGAGCCCGACATTAAATACGGTACAATGAATCAGTGCCCTACACTGAACAAGGTAAAATTAAACAGAGCCCGACAATAAATACGGTACAATGAAACAGTGCCCTACAGTGAAAAATGTAAAATTAAACAGAGCCCGACATTAAATACGGTACAATGAAACAGTGCCCTACACTGAACAAGGTAAAATTAAACAGAGCCCGACATTAAATACGGTACAATGAAACAGTGCCCTACAGTGAACAAGGTAAAATTAAACAGAGCCCGACATGAAATACAGTGCAATGAAACAGTGCCCGACAGTGAACAATGTAAACTTAAACACAGCCCGACATTAAATACGGTGCAATGAAACAGTGACCTACAGTGAACAAGGTGAAATTAAACACAGCCCGACATTAAATACGGTACAATGAAACAGAGCCCGACATTAAATACAGTACACTGAAACAGTGACATACAGTAAACAAGGCAAAATTAAACAGAGCCCGACATTAAATACAGTACAATGAAACAGTGCCCTACACTGAACAATGTAACATTAAACAGAGCCCGACTTTAAATACAGGACAACGAAACAGTGCCCGACAGTGAACAAGGTAAAATTAAACAGAGCCCAACATTAAATACAGCACAATGAAACAATGCCCTGCAGTGAAGAATGTAAAATTAAACACAGCCCGACATTAAATACAGTACAATGAAACAGTGACCTACAGTGAACAATGTAAACTTAAACACAGCCCGACATTAAATACGGTGCAATGAAACAGTGACCTACAGTGAACAAGGTGAAATTAAACACAGCCCGACATTAAATACGGTACAATGAAACAGAGCCCGACATTAAATACAGTACACTGAAACAGTGACATACAGTAAACAAGGCAAAATTAAACAGAGCCCGACATTAAATACAGTACAATGAAACAGTGCCCTACACTGAACAATGTAACATTAAACAGAGCCCGACTTTAAATACAGGACAACGAAACAGTGCCCGACAGTGAACAAGGTAAAATTAAACAGAGCCCAACATTAAATACAGCACAATGAAACAATGCCCTGCAGTGAAGAATGTAAAATTAAACACAGCCCGACATTAAATACAGTACAATGAAACAGTGACCTACAGTGAACAATGTAAAATTAAACATAGCCCGACATTAAATACCGTGCAGTGAAACAGTGCCCTACACTGAACAATGTAAAATTAAACACAGCCCGACATTAAATACAGTACAATGAATCAGTGCCCTACACTGAACAATGTAAACTTAAACACAGCCCGACATTAAATACGGTACAATGAAACAGTGCCCTACAGTGAACAATGTACAATTACACACAGCCCAACATTAAATACGGTACAATGAAACAGTGCCCTACAGTGAACAATGTACAATTAAACACAGCCCAACATTAAATACGGTAATATAAAACAGTGTCCTACACTGAACAAGGTAAAATTAAACAGAGCCCGACATTAAACACAGTACAATGAAACAGTGCCCTACAGTGAAAAATGTACAATTAAACACAGCCCGACATTAAATACGGTACAATGAAACAGTGCCCTAAAGTGAACAATGTACAATTAAACACAGCCCGACAGTAAATACGGTACAATGAAACAGTGCCCTACACTGAACAAGGTAAAATTAAACAGAGCCCGACATTAAATACGGTACAATGAAACAGTGCCCTAATGTGAACAATGTAAAATAAAACAGAGCCCGACATTAAATACGGTACAATGAAACAGTGCCCTACAGTGAACAATGTAATATTAAACAGAGCCCGACATTAAATACGGTACAATGAAACAGTGCCCTACAAGCAACAATGTACAATTAAACACAGCACGACATTAAATACAGTACAATGAAACAGTGACCTACAGTGAACAATGTAAAATTAAATCTAGCCCGACATTAAATACGGTACAGTGAAACAGTGCCCTACACTAAACAATGTAAAATTAAACACAGCCCGACATTAAATTGAGTACAATGAATCAGTGCCCTACACTGAACAATGTAAACTTAAACAGAGCCCGACAGTAAATACGGTAGAATGAAACAGTGCCCTACAAGCTACAATGTAAAATTAAACAGAGCCCAACATTAAATACGGTAGAATGAAACAGTGCACTACACTGAACAATGTAAAATTAAACACAGCCCGACATTAAATACGGTGCAATGAAACAGTGACCTACAGTGAACAAGGTAAAATTAAACAGAGCCCGACATTAAATACGGTACAATGAAACAGTGCCCTACAAGCAACAAGGTAAAATTAAACAGCGCCCGACATTAAATACAGTACAATGAAACAGTGCCCTACAGTGAACAATGTACAATTAAACACAGCCCAACATTAAATACGGTACAATGAAACAGTGCCCTACAGTGAACAATGTACAATTAAACACAGCCCAACATTAAATACGGTACAATGAAACAGTGTCCTACAGTGAACAATGTACAATTAAACACAGCCCGACATTAAATACGGTAATATGAAACAGTGCCCTACACTGAACAAGGTAAAATTAAACACAGCCCGACATTAAATACGGTACAATGAAACAGAGCCCGACATTAAATACAGTACAATGAAACAGTGCCCTACACTGAAAAATGTAACATTAAACAGAGCCCGACATTAAATACAGGACAACGAAACAGTGCCCGACAGTGAACAAGGTAAAATTAAACAGAGCCCAACATTAAATACAGCACAATGAAACAGTGACCTACAGTGAACAATGTAAAATTAAACATAGCCCGACATTAAATACGGTACAATGAAACAGTGCCCTACAGTGAACAATGTACAATTACACACAGCCCAACATTAAATACGGTACAATGAAACAGTGCCCTACAGTGAACAATGTACAATTAAACACAGCCCAACATTAAATACGGTAACATAAAACAGTGTCCTACACTGAACAAGGTAAAATTAAACAGAGCCCGACATTAAATACAGTACAATGAAACAGTGCCCTACAGTGAACAATGTACAATTAAACACAGCCCGACATTAAATACGGTACAATGAAACAGTGCCCTACAGTGAACAATGTACAATTAAACACAGCCCGACAGTAAATACGGTACAATGAAACAGTGCCCTACACTGAACAAGGTAAAATTAAACAGAGCCCGTCATTAAATACGGTACAATGAAACAGTGCCCTACACTGAACAAGGTAAAATTAAACAGAACCCGACATTAAATACGGTACAATGAAACAGTGCCCTATAGTGAACAAGGTAAAATTCAACAGAGCCCGACATTAAATACAGTACAATGAAACAGTGCCCTACAAGCAATGAGGTAAAATTAAACACAGCCCGACATTAAATACGGTAGAATGAAACAGTGCCCTACAAGCTACAATGTAAAATTAAACAGAGCCCAACATTAAATACGGTAGAATGAAACAGTGCACTACACTGAACAATGTAAAATTAAACACAGCCCGACATTAAATACGGTACAATGAAACAGTGCCCTACACTGAACAAGGTAAAATTAAACAGAGCCCGACATTAAATACGGTACAATGAAACAGTGCCCTACAGTGAACAAGGTAAAATTTAACAGAGCCCGACATTAAATACAGTACAATGAAACAGTGCCCTACAAGCAACGAGGTAAAATTAAACAGAGCCCGACATTAAATACAGCACAATGAAACAGTGCCCTACAGTGAAAAATGTAAAATTAAACAGAGCCCGACATTAAATACGGTACAATGAAACAGTGCCCTACAGTGAAAAATGTAAAATTAAACAGAGCCCGACATTAAATACGGTACAATGAATCAGTGCCCTACACTGAACAAGGTAAAATTAAACAGAGCCCGACAATAAATACGGTACAATGAAACAGTGCCCTACAGTGAAAAATGTAAAATTAAACAGAGCCCGACATTAAATACGGTACAATGAAACAGTGCCCTACACTGAACAAGGTAAAATTAAACAGAGCCCGACATTAAATACGGTACAATGAAACAGTGCCCTACAGTGAACAAGGTAAAATTAAACAGAGCCCGACATGAAATACAGTGCAATGAAACAGTGCCCGACAGTGAACAATGTAAACTTAAACACAGCCCGACATTAAATACGGTGCAATGAAACAGTGACCTACAGTGAACAAGGTGAAATTAAACACAGCCCGACATTAAATACGGTACAATGAAACAGAGCCCGACATTAAATACAGTACACTGAAACAGTGACATACAGTAAACAAGGCAAAATTAAACAGAGCCCGACATTAAATACAGTACAATGAAACAGTGCCCTACACTGAACAATGTAACATTAAACAGAGCCCGACTTTAAATACAGGACAACGAAACAGTGCCCGACAGTGAACAAGGTAAAATTAAACAGAGCCCAACATTAAATACAGCACAATGAAACAATGCCCTGCAGTGAAGAATGTAAAATTAAACACAGCCCGACATTAAATACAGTACAATGAAACAGTGACCTACAGTGAACAATGTAAACTTAAACACAGCCCGACATTAAATACGGTGCAATGAAACAGTGACCTACAGTGAACAAGGTGAAATTAAACACAGCCCGACATTAAATACGGTACAATGAAACAGAGCCCGACATTAAATACAGTACACTGAAACAGTGACATACAGTAAACAAGGCAAAATTAAACAGAGCCCGACATTAAATACAGTACAATGAAACAGTGCCCTACACTGAACAATGTAACATTAAACAGAGCCCGACTTTAAATACAGGACAACGAAACAGTGCCCGACAGTGAACAAGGTAAAATTAAACAGAGCCCAACATTAAATACAGCACAATGAAACAATGCCCTGCAGTGAAGAATGTAAAATTAAACACAGCCCGACATTAAATACAGTACAATGAAACAGTGACCTACAGTGAACAATGTAAAATTAAACATAGCCCGACATTAAATACCGTGCAGTGAAACAGTGCCCTACACTGAACAATGTAAAATTAAACACAGCCCGACATTAAATACAGTACAATGAATCAGTGCCCTACACTGAACAATGTAAACTTAAACACAGCCCGACATTAAATACGGTACAATGAAACAGTGCCCTACAGTGAACAATGTACAATTACACACAGCCCAACATTAAATACGGTACAATGAAACAGTGCCCTACAGTGAACAATGTACAATTAAACACAGCCCAACATTAAATACGGTAATATAAAACAGTGTCCTACACTGAACAAGGTAAAATTAAACAGAGCCCGACATTAAACACAGTACAATGAAACAGTGCCCTACAGTGAAAAATGTACAATTAAACACAGCCCGACATTAAATACGGTACAATGAAACAGTGCCCTAAAGTGAACAATGTACAATTAAACACAGCCCGACAGTAAATACGGTACAATGAAACAGTGCCCTACACTGAACAAGGTAAAATTAAACAGAGCCCGACATTAAATACGGTACAATGAAACAGTGCCCTAATGTGAACAATGTAAAATAAAACAGAGCCCGACATTAAATACGGTACAATGAAACAGTGCCCTACAGTGAACAATGTAATATTAAACAGAGCCCGACATTAAATACGGTACAATGAAACAGTGCCCTACAAGCAACAATGTACAATTAAACACAGCACGACATTAAATACAGTACAATGAAACAGTGACCTACAGTGAACAATGTAAAATTAAATCTAGCCCGACATTAAATACGGTACAGTGAAACAGTGCCCTACACTAAACAATGTAAAATTAAACACAGCCCGACATTAAATTGAGTACAATGAATCAGTGCCCTACACTGAACAATGTAAACTTAAACAGAGCCCGACAGTAAATACGGTAGAATGAAACAGTGCCCTACAAGCTACAATGTAAAATTAAACAGAGCCCAACATTAAATACGGTAGAATGAAACAGTGCACTACACTGAACAATGTAAAATTAAACACAGCCCGACATTAAATACGGTGCAATGAAACAGTGACCTACAGTGAACAAGGTAAAATTAAACAGAGCCCGACATTAAATACGGTACAATGAAACAGTGCCCTACAAGCAACAAGGTAAAATTAAACAGCGCCCGACATTAAATACAGTACAATGAAACAGTGCCCTACAGTGAACAATGTACAATTAAACACAGCCCAACATTAAATACGGTACAATGAAACAGTGCCCTACAGTGAACAATGTACAATTAAACACAGCCCAACATTAAATACGGTACAATGAAACAGTGTCCTACAGTGAACAATGTACAATTAAACACAGCCCGACATTAAATACGGTAATATGAAACAGTGCCCTACACTGAACAAGGTAAAATTAAACACAGCCCGACATTAAATACGGTACAATGAAACAGAGCCCGACATTAAATACAGTACAATGAAACAGTGCCCTACACTGAAAAATGTAACATTAAACAGAGCCCGACATTAAATACAGGACAACGAAACAGTGCCCGACAGTGAACAAGGTAAAATTAAACAGAGCCCAACATTAAATACAGCACAATGAAACAGTGACCTACAGTGAACAATGTAAAATTAAACATAGCCCGACATTAAATACGGTACAATGAAACAGTGCCCTACAGTGAACAATGTACAATTACACACAGCCCAACATTAAATACGGTACAATGAAACAGTGCCCTACAGTGAACAATGTACAATTAAACACAGCCCAACATTAAATACGGTAACATAAAACAGTGTCCTACACTGAACAAGGTAAAATTAAACAGAGCCCGACATTAAATACAGTACAATGAAACAGTGCCCTACAGTGAACAATGTACAATTAAACACAGCCCGACATTAAATACGGTACAATGAAACAGTGCCCTACAGTGAACAATGTACAATTAAACACAGCCCGACAGTAAATACGGTACAATGAAACAGTGCCCTACACTGAACAAGGTAAAATTAAACAGAGCCCGTCATTAAATACGGTACAATGAAACAGTGCCCTACACTGAACAAGGTAAAATTAAACAGAACCCGACATTAAATACGGTACAATGAAACAGTGCCCTATAGTGAACAAGGTAAAATTCAACAGAGCCCGACATTAAATACAGTACAATGAAACAGTGCCCTACAAGCAATGAGGTAAAATTAAACACAGCCCGACATTAAATACGGTAGAATGAAACAGTGCCCTACAAGCTACAATGTAAAATTAAACAGAGCCCAACATTAAATACGGTAGAATGAAACAGTGCACTACACTGAACAATGTAAAATTAAACACAGCCCGACATTAAATACGGTGCAATGAAACAGTGACCTACAGTGAACAAGGTAAAATTAAACAGAGCCCGACATTAAATACGGTACAATGAAACAGTGCCCTACCAGCAACAAGGTAAAATTAAACAGCGCCCGACATTAAATACAGTACAATGAAACAGTGACCTACAGTGAACAATGTAAAATTAAACATAGCCCGACATTAAATACGGTACAGTGAAACAGTGCCCTACACTGAACAATGTAAAATTAAACACAGCCCGACTTTAAATACAGTACAATGAATCAGTGCCCTACACTGAACAATGTAAACTTAAACACAGCCCGACATTAAATACGGTACAATGAAACAGTGCCCTACAGTGAACAATGTACAATTAAACACAGCCCAACATTAAATACGGTACAATGAAACAGTGCCCTACAGTGAACAATGTACAATTAAACACAGCCCAACATTAAATACGGTACAATGAAACAGTGTCCTACAGTGAACAATGTACAATTAAACACAGCCCGACATTAAATACGGTAATATGAAACAGTGCCCTACACTGAACAAGGTAAAATTAAACACAGCCCGACATTAAATACGGTACAATGAAACAGAGCCCGACATTAAATACAGTACACTGAAACAGTGACCTACAGTAAACAAGGCATAATTAAACAGAGCCCGACATTAAATACAGTACAATAAAACAGTGCCCTACACTGAAAAATGTAACATTAAACAGAGCCCGACATTAAATACAGGACAACGAAACAGTGCCCGACAGTGAACAAGGTAAAATTAAACCGAGCCCAACATTAAATACAGCACAATGAAACAATGCCCTGCAGTGAAGAATATAAAATTAAACACAGCCCGACATTAAATACAGTACAATGAAACAGTGACCTACAGTGAACAATGTAAAATTAAACATAGCCCGACATTAAATACGGTACAATGAAACAGTGCCCTACAGTGAACAATGTAAAATTAAACAGAGCACGACATTAAATAAAGTACAATGTAACCGTGCCCTCCACTGAGCAAGGTAAAATTAAACAGAGCACGACATTAAATACGGTACAATGAAAGAGTGCCCTACAGTGAACAATGTACAATTAAACACAGCCCAACATTAAATACGGTACAATGAAACAGTGCCGACAGTGAACAAGGTAAAATTAAACACAGCCCGACATTAAATAAAGTACAATGTAACCGTGCCCTCCACTGAGCAAGGTAATATTAATCAGAGCCCGACATTAAATACGGTACAATGAAACAGTGCCCTACACTGAACAAGGTAAAATTAAACAGAGCCCGACATTAAATACGGTACAATGAAACAGTACCCTACACTGAACAAGGTAAAATTAAACAGAGCCCGACATTAAATACGGTACAATGAAACAGTGCCCTACACTGAACAAGGTAAAATTAAACAGAGCCCGACATTAAATACGGTACAATGAAACAGTACCCTACACTGAACAAGGTAAAATTAAACAGAGCCCGACATTAAATACGGTACAATGAAACAGTACCCTACACTGAACAAGGTAAAATTAAACAGAGCCCGACATTAAATACGGTACAATGAAACAGTGCCCTACACTGAACAAGGTAAAATTAAACAGAGCCCGACATTAAATACGGTACAATGAAACAGTGCCCTACAGTGAAGAATGTAAAATTAAACACAGCCCGACATTAAATACGATACAATGAATCAGTGCCCTACCAGTAACAATGTAAAATTAAACAGAGCCCGACATTAAATACAGTACACTGAAACAGTGACCTACAGTAAACAAGGCAAAATTAAACAGAGCCCGACATTAAATACAGTACAATGAAACAGTGCCCTACACTGAAAAATGTAACATTAAACAGAGCCCGACATTAAATACAGGACAACGAAACAGTTCCCGACAGTGAACAAGGTAAAATTAAACAGAGCCCAACATTAAATACAGCACAATGAAACAATGCCCTGCAGTGAAGAATATAAAATTAAACACAGCCCGACATTAAATACAGTACAATGAAACAGTGCCCTACACTGAACAAGGTAAATTTAAACTGAGCCCGACATTAAATACGGTACAATGAAACAGTGTCCTACACTGAACAAGGTAAAATTAAACAGAGCCCGACATTAAATACGGTACAATGAAACAGTGCCCTACAGTGAAGAATGTAAAATTAAACACAGCCCGACATTAAATACGATACAATGAATCAGTGCCCTACCAGTAACAATGTAAAATTAAACAGAGCCCGACATTAAATACGGTACAATGAAACAGTGCCCTACAGTGAACAAAGTAAAATTAAACAGAGCCCGGCATTAAATACAGTACAATGAAACAGGGCCCTAATGTGAGCAATGTAAAATAAAACAGAGCCCGACATTAAATACAGTACAATGAAACAGTGCCCTACAGTGAACAACGTAAAATTAAACAGAGCCCGACATTAAATACAGTACAATGAAACAGTGCCCTACAGTGAACAATGTAAAATTAAACACAGCCCGACATTAAATACGGTACAATGAAACAGTGCCCTACAAGCAACGAGGTAAAATTAAACACAGCCCGACATTAAATGCGGTACAATGAAACAGTGCCCTACACTGAACAAGGTAAAATTAATCAGAGCCCGACATTAAATACAGTACAATGAAACAGTGACCTCCAGTGAACAAGGTAAAATTAAACAGAGCTCGACATTAAATACGGTACAATGAAACAGTGCTCTAGAAGCAACAAGGTAAAATTAAACAGAGCCCAACATTAAATACGGTAGAATGAAACAGTGCACTACACTGAACAATGTAAAATTAAACACAGCCCGACATTAAATACGGTGCAATGAAACAGTGACCTACAGTGAACAAGGTAAAATTAAACAGAGCCCGACATTAAATACAGTACAATGAAACAGTGACCTACAGTGAACAAGGTAAAATTAAACAGAGCTCGACATTAAATACGGTACAATGAAACAGTGCTCTAGAAGCAACAAGGTAAAATTAAACAGAGCCCAACATTAAATACGGTAGAATGAAACAGTGCACTACACTGAACAATGTAAAATTAAACACAGCCCGACATTAAATACGGTGCAATGAAACAGTGACCTACAGTGAACAAGGTAAAATTAAACAGAGCCCGACATTAAATACGGTACAATGAAACAGTGCCCTACAAGCAACAAGGAAAATTAAACAGCGCCCGACATTAAGTCCAGTACAATGAAACAGTGACCTACAGTGAACAATGTAAAATTAAACATAGCCCGACATTAAATACGGTACAGTGAAACAGTGCCCTACACTGAACAATGTAAAATTAAACACAGCCCGACATTAAATACAGTACAATGAATCAGTGCCCTACACTGAACAATGTAAACTTAAACACAGCCCGACATTAAATACGGTACAATGAAACAGTGCCCTACAGTGAACAATGTACAATTAAACACAGCCCAACATTAAATACGGTACAATGAAACAGTGCCTACAGTGAACAAGGTAAAATTAAACACAGCCCGACATTAAATACAGTACAATGAAACAGTGCCCTACACTGAACAAGGTAAAATTAAACACAGCCCGACATTAAATACGGTACAATGAAACAGTGCCCTACACTGAACAATGTAAAATAAAACACAGCCCGACATTAAATACGGTACAATGAAACAGTGCCCTACACTGAACAAGGTAAATTTAAACAGAGCCCGACATTAAATACGGTACAATGAAACAGTGCCCTACAGTGAACAATGTAAAATTAAACACAGCCCGACATTAAATACGATACAATGAATCAGTGCCCTACCAGTAACAATGTAAAATTAAACAGAGCCCGACATTAAATACGGTACAATGAAACAGTGCCCTACAGTGAACAAAGTAAAATTAAACAGAGCCCGGCATTAAATACAGTACAATGTAACAGTGCCCTACAAGCTACAATGTAAAATTAAACAGAGCCCGACATTAAATACGGGACAATGAAACAGTGCCCTACAGTGAACAACGTAAAATTAAACAGAGCCCGACATTAAATACAGTACAATGAAACAGTGCCCTACACTGAAAAATGTAACATTAAACAGAGCCCGACATTAAATACAGTACAATGAAACAGTGCCCTACAAGCAACGAGGTAAAATTAAACACAGCCCGACATTAAATGCGGTACAATGAAACAGTGCCCTACACTGAACAAGGTAAAATTAATCAGAGCCCGACATTAAATACAGCACAATGAAACAGTGCCCTACAGTGAACAATGTAAAATTAAACAGAGCCCGACATTAAATACAGTACAATGAAACAGTGACCTACAGTGAACAAGGTAAAATTAAACAGAGCTCGACATTAAATACGGTACAATGAAACAGTGCTCTACAAGCAACAAGGTAAAATTAAACAGAGCCCAACATTAAATACGGTAGAATGAAACAGTGCACTGCACTGAACAATGTAAAATTAAACACAGCCCAACATTAAATACGGTGCAATGAAACAGTGACCTACAGTGAACAAGGTAAAATTAAACTGAGCCCGACATTAAATACGGTACAATGAAACAGTGCCCTACAAGCAACAAGGAAAATTAAACAGCGCCCGACATTAAGTCCAGTACAATGAAACAGTGACCTACAGTGAACAATGTAAAATTAAACATAGCCCGACATTAAATACGGTACAGTGAAACAGTGCCCTACACTGAACAATGTAAAATAAAACACAGCCCGACATTAAATACAGTACAATGAATCAGTGCCCTAAACTGAACAATGTAAACTTAAACACAGCCCGACATTAAATACGGTACAATGAAACAGTGCCCTACAGTGAACAATGTACAATTAAACACAGCCCAACATCAAATACGGTACAATCAAACAGTGTCCTACAGTGAACAATGTACAATTAAACACAGCCCGACATTAAATACGGTAATATGAAACAGTGCCCTACACTGAACAAGGTTAAATTAAACACAGCCCGACATTAAATACGGTACAATGAAACAGAGCCCGACATTAAATACAGTACACTGAAACAGTGACCTACAGTAAACAAGGCAAAATTAAACAGAGCCCGACATTAAATACAGTACAATGAAAAAGTGCCCTCCACTGAGCAATGTAACATTAAACAGAGCCCGACATTAAATACGGGACAACGAAACAGTGCCCGACAGTGAACAAGGTAAAATTAAACAGAGCCCAACATTAAATACAGCACAATGAAACAATGCCCTGCAGTGAAGAATGCAAAATTAAACACAGCCCGACATTAAATACAGTACAATGAAACAGTGCCCTACAGTGAACAATGTAAAATTAAACAGAGCACGACATTAAATAAAGTACAATGTAACCGTGCCCTCCACTGAGCAAGGTAAAATTAAACACAGCCCGACATTAAATACGGTACAATGAAAGAGTGCCCTACAGTGAACAATGTACAATTAAACACAGCCCAACATTAAATACGGTACAATGAAACAGTGCCTACAGTGAACAAGGTAAAATTAAACACAGCCCGACATTAAATACGGTACAATGAAAGAGTGCCCTACAGTGAACAATGTACAATTAAACACAGCCCAACATTAAATACGGTACAATGAAACAGTGCCTACAGTGAACAAGGTAAAATTAAACACAGCCCGACATTAAATACGGTACAATGAAACAGTGCCCTACACTGAACAATGTAAAATAAAACACAGCCCGACATTAAATACGGTACAATGAAAGAGTGCCCTACACTGAACAAGGTAAATTTAAACAGAGCCAGACATTAAATACGGTACAATGAAACAGTGCCCTACAGTGAACAATGTAAAATTAAACACAGCCCGACATTAAATACGATACAATGAATCAGTGCCCTACCAGTAACAATGTAAAATTAAACAGAGCCCGGCATTAAATACAGTACAATGAAACAGGGCCCTAATGTGAACAATGTAAAATAAAACAGAGCCCTACATTAAATACAGTACACTGAAACAGTGACCTACAGTAAACAAGGCAAAATTAAACAGAGCCCGACATTAAATACAGTACAATGAAACAGTGCCCTACACTGAAAAATGTAACATTAAACAGAGCCCGACATTAAATGCAGGACAACGAAACAGTTCCCGACAGTGAACAAGGTAAAATTAAACAGAGCCCAACATTAAATACAGCACAATGAAACAATGCCCTGCAGTGAAGAATATAAAATTAAACACAGCCCGACATTAAATACAGTACAATGAAACAGTGACCTACAGTGAACAATGTAAAATTAAACATAGCCCGACATTAAATACGGTACAATGAAACAGTGCCCTACAGTGAACAATGTAAAATTAAACAGAGCACGACATTAAATAAAGTACAATGTAACCGTGCCCTCCACTGAGCAAGGTAAAATTAAACACAGCCCGACATTAAATACAGTACAATGAAACAGTGACCTACAGTGAACAATGTAAAATTAAACATATCCCGACATTAAATGCGGTACAATGAAACAGTGCCCTACAGTGAACAATGTAAAATTAAACAGAGCCCGACATTAAATACAGTACAATGTAACAGTGCCCTCCACTGAACAAGGTAAAATTAAACACAGCCCGACATTAAAGACGGTACAATGAAAGAGTGCCCTACAGTGAACAATGTAAAATTAAACACAGCCCGACATTAAATACGGTACAATCAAACAGTGCCCTACACTGAACAATGTAAAATTAAACACAGCCCGACATTAAATACGGTACAATGAAATAGTGCCCTACACTGAACAAGGTAAATTTAAACTGAGCCCGACATTAAATACGGTACAATGAAACAGTGTCCTACACTGAACAAGGTAAAATTAAACAGAGCCCGGCATTAAATACGGTACAATGAAACAGTGCCCTACAGTGAAGAATGTAAAATTAAACACAGCCCGACATTAAATACGATACAATGAATCAGTGCCCTACCAGTAACAATGTAAAATTAAACAGAGCCCGACATTAAATACAGTACAATGAAACAGTGACCTACAGTGAACAAGGTAAAATTAAACAGAGCTCGACATTAAATACGGTACAATGAAACAGTGCCCTACAGTGAACAAGGTAACATTAAACACAGCCCGACATTAAATGCGGTACAATGAAACAGTGCTCTACAAGCAACAAGGTAAAATTAAACAGAGCCCAACATTAAATACGGTACAATGAAACAGTGCACTACACTGAACAATGTAAAATTAAACACAGCCCGACATTAAATACGGTACAATGAAACAGTGACCTACAGTGAACAAGGTAAAATTAAACAGAGCCCGACATTAAATACGGTACAATGAAACAGTGCCCTACAAGCAACAAGGAAAATTAAACAGCGCCCGACATTAAGTCCAGTACAATGAAACAGTGACCTACAGTGAACAATGTAAAATTAAACATAGCCCGACATTAAATACGGTACAGTGAAACAGTGCCCTACACTGAACAATGTAAAATTAAACACAGCCCGACATTAAATACAGTACAATGAATCAGTGCCCTACACTGAACAATGTAAACTTAAACACAGCCCGACATTAAATACGGTACAATGAAACAGTGCCCTACACTGAACAATGTACAATTAAACACAGCCCAACATTAAATACGGTACAATGAAACAGTGTCCTACAGTGAACAATGTACAATTAAACACAGCCCGACATTAAATACGGTAATATGAAACAGTGCCCTACACTGAACAAGGTAAAATTAAACACAGCCCGACATTAAATACGGTACAATGAAACAGAGCCCGACATTAAATACAGTACACTGAAACAGTGACCTTCAGTAAACAAGGCAAAATTAAACAGAGCCCGACATTAAATACAGTACAATGAAAAAGTGCCCTCCACTGAGCAATGTAACATTAAACAGAGCCCGACATTAAATACGGGACAACGAAACAGTGCCCGACAGTGAACAAGGTAAAATTAAACAGAGCCCAACATTAAATACAGCACAATGAAACAATGCCCTGCAGTGAAGAATGTAAAATTAAACACAGCCCGACATTAAATACAGTACAATGAAACAGTGACCTACAGTGAACAATGTAAAATTAAACATAGCCCGACATTAAATACGGTACAATGAAACAGTGCCCTACAGTGAACAATGTAAAATTAAACAGAGCACGACATTAAATAAAGTACAATGTAACCGTGCCCTCCACTGAGCAAGGTAAAATTAAACACAGCCCGACATTAAATAGGGTACAATGAAAGTGTGCCCTAAAGTGAACAATGTACAATTAAACACAGCCCAACATTAAATACGGTACAATGAAAGAGTGCCTACAGTGAACAAGGTAAAATTAAACACAGCCCGACATTAAATACGGTACAATGAAACAGTGCCCTACACTGAACAATGTAAAATAAAACACAGCCCGACATTAAATACGGTACAATGAAAGAGTGCCCTACACTGAACAAGGTAAATTTAAACAGAGCCCGACATTAAATACGGTACAATGAAACAGTGCCCTACAGTGAACAATGTAAAATTAAACACAGCCCGACATTAAATACGATACAATGAATCAGTGCCCTACCAGTAACAATGTAAAATTAAACAGAGCCCGACATTAAATACGGTACAATGAAACAGTGCCCTACAGTGAACAATGTAAAATTAAACAGAGCACGACATTAAATACAGTACAATGTAACAGTGCCCTCCACTGAGCAAGGTAAAATTAAACACAGCCCGACAGTAAATACGGTACAATGAAAGAGTGCCCTACAGTGAACAATGTACAATTAAACACAGCCCAACATTAAATACGGTACAATGAAACAGTGCCCTACACTGAACAAGGTAAAATTAAACAGAGCCCGTCATTAAATACGGTACAATGAAACAGTGCCCTACACTGAACAAGGTAAAATTAAACAGAGCCCGACATTAAATACGGTACAATGAAACAGTGCCCTATAGTGAACAAGGTAAAATTCAACAGAGCCCGACATTAAATACAGTACAATGAAACAGTGCCCTACAAGCAATGAGGTAAAATTAAACAGAGCCCGACATTAAATACAGCACAATGAAACAGTGCCCTACAGTGAAAAATGTAAAATTAAACACAGCCCGACATTAAATACGGTAGAATGAAACAGTGCCTAAAAGCTACAATGTAAAATTAAACAGAGCCCAACATTAAATACGGTAGAATGAAACAGTGCACTACACTGAACAATGTAAAATTAAACACAGCCCGACAGTAAATACGGTACAATGAAAGAGTGCCCTACAGTGAACAATGTACAATTAAACACAGCCCGACATTAAATACGGTGCAATGAAACAGTGACCTACAGTGAACAAGGTAAAATTAAACAGAGCCCGACATTAAATACGGTACAATGAAACAGTGACCTACAAGCAACAAGGTAAAATTAAACAGCGCCCGACATTAAGTACAGTACAATGAAACAGTGCCCTACAGTGAACAATGTAAAATTAAACACAGCCCGACATTAAATACGGTACAATGAAACAGTGACCTGCAGTGAACAATGTAAACTTAAACACAGCCCGACATTAAATACGGTACAATGAAACAGCGCCCTACAGTGAACAATGTACAATTAAACACAGCCCAACATTAAATACGGTACAATGAAACAATGCCCTACAGTGAACAATGTACAATTAAACACAGCCCAACATTAAATACGGTACAATGAAACAGTGTCCTACAGTGAACAATGTACAATTAAACACAGCCCGACATTAAATACGGTAATATGAAACAGTGCCCTACACTGAACAAGGTAAAATTAAACACAGCCCGACATTAAATACGGTACAATGAAACAGAGCCCGACCTTAAATACAGTACACTGAAACAGTGACCTACAGTAAACAAGGCAAAATTAAACAGAGCCCGACATTAAATACAGTACAATGAAACAGTGCCCTACACTGAAAAATGTAACATTAAACAGAGCCCGACATTAAATACAGGACAACGAAACAGTGCCCGACAGTGAACAAGGTAAAATTAAACAGAGCCCAACATTAAATACAGCACAATGAAACAATACCCTGCAGTGAAGAATATAAAATTAAACACAGCCCGACATTAAATACAGTACAATGAAACAGTGACCTACAGTGAACAATGTAAAATTAAATATAGCCCGACATTAAATACGGTACAATGAAACAGTGCCCTACAGTGAACAATGTACAATTAAACACAGCCCAACATTAAATACGGTAATATAAAACAGTGTCCTACACTGAACAAGGTAAAATTAAACAGAGCCCGACATTAAATACAGTACAATGAAACAGTGCCCTACAGTGAACAATGTACAATTAAACACAGCCCGACAGTAAATACGGTACAATGAAACAGTGCCCTACAAGCAACAATGTACAATTAAACACAGCACGACATTAAATACAGTACAATGAAACAGTGACCTACAGTGAACAATGTAAAATTAAATCTAGCCCGACATTAAATACGGTACAGTGAAACAGTGCCCTACAGTGAACAATGTAAAATTAAACAGAGCCCGACATTAAATACGGGACAATGAAACAGTGCCCTACACTGAACAATGTAAAATTAAACACAGCCCGACATTAAATACTGTACAATGAATCAGTGCCCTACACTGAACAATGTAAACTTAAACACAGCCCGACATTAAATACGGTACAATGAAACAGTGCCCTACAGTGAACAATGTACAATTAAACACAGCCCAACATTAAATACGGTACAATGAAACAGTGCCCTACAGTGAACAATGTACAATTAAACACAGCCCAACATTAAATACGGTACAATGAAACAGTGTCCTACAGTGAACAATGTACAATTAAACACACCCCGTCATTAAATACGGTAATATGAAAGAGTGCCCTACACTGAACAATGTAAAATTAAACACAGCCCGATATTAAATGCGGTACAATGAAACAGTGCCCTCCACTGAACAAGGTAAAATTAAACAGAGCCCGACATTAAATACAGTACAATGAAACAGTGCCCTACAGTGAACAATGTACAATTAAACACAGCCCGACATTAAATACGGTACAATGAAACAGTGCCCTACAGTGAACAATGTACAATTAAACACAGCCCAACATTAAATACGGTACAATGAAACAGTGCCCTACAGTGAACAATGTACAATTAAACACAGCCCAACATTAAATACGGTACAATGAAACAGTGTCCTACAGTGAACAATGTACAATTAAACACACCCCGTCATTAAATACGGTAATATGAAAGAGTGTCCTACACTGAACAAGGTGAAATTAAACACAGCCCGACATTAAATACGGTACAATGAAACAGTGCCCTACACTGAACAATGTAAAATTAAACACAGCCCGATATTAAATGCGGTACAATGAAACAGTGCCCTACAGTGAACAATGTAAAATTAAACAGAGACCGACATTAAATACAGTACAATGAAACAGTGCCCTACAGTGAACAATGTACAATTAAACACAGCCCGACATTAAATACGGTACAATGAAACAGTGCCCTACAGTGAACAATGTACAATTAAACACAGCCCGACAGTAAACACGGTACAATGAAACAGTGCCCTACACTGAACAAGGTAAAATTAAACAGAGCCCGTCATTAAATACGGTACAATGAAACAGTGCCCTACACTGAACAAGGTAAAATTAAACAGAGCCCGACATTAAATACGGTACAATGAAACAGTGCCCTATAGTGAACAAGGTAAAATTCAACAGAGCCCGACATTAAATACAGTACAATGAAACAGTGCCCTACAAGCAATTAGGTAAAATTAAACAGAGCCCGACATTAAATACAGCACAATGAAACAGTGCCCTACAGTGAAAAATGTAAAATTAAACACAGCCCGACATTAAATACGGTAGAATGAAACAGTGCCCTACAAGCTACAATGTAAAATTAAACAGAGCCCAACATTAAATACGGTAGAATGAAACAGTGCACTACACTGAACAATGTAAAATTAAACACAGCCCGACATTAAATACGGTGCAATGAAACAGTGACCTACAGTGAACAAGGTAAAATTAAACAGAGCCCGACATTAAATACGGTACAATGAAACAGTGCCCTACAAGCAACAAGGTAAAATTAAACAGCGCCCGACATTAAGTACAGTACAATGAAACAGTGACCTACAGTGAACAATGTAAAATTAAACATAGCCCGACATTAAATACGGTACAGTGAAACAGTGCCCTACACTGAACAATGTAAAATTAAACACAGCCCGACTTTAAATACAGTACAATGAATCAGTGCCCTACACTGAACAATGTAAACTTAAACACAGCCCGACATTAAATACGGTACAATGAAACAGTGCCCTACAGTGAACAATGTACAATTAAACACAGCCCAACATTAAATACGGTACAATGAAACAGTGCCCTACAGTGAACAATGTACAATTAAACACAGCCCAACATTAAATACGGTACAATGAAACAGTGTCCTACAGTGAACAATGTACAATTAAACACAGCCCGACATTAAATACGGTAGAAAGAAAC
Organism: Scyliorhinus torazame; assembly: GCF_047496885.1. NCBI lineage: Eukaryota > Metazoa > Chordata > Chondrichthyes > Carcharhiniformes > Scyliorhinidae > Scyliorhinus > Scyliorhinus torazame. Next base: position 648,159 of record NW_027307762.1, on the reverse strand, counting down.
AGTGCCCTACAAGCTACAATGTAAAATTAAACAGAGCCCGACATTAAATACAGTACACTGAAACAGTGACCTACAGTAAACAAGGCAAAATTAAACAGAGCCCGACATTAAATACAGTACAATGAAACAGTGCCCTACACTGAAAAATGTAACATTAAACAGAGCCCGACATTAAATACAGGACAACGAAACAGTGCCCGACAGTGAACAAGGTAAAATTAAACAGAGCCCAACATTAAATACAGCACAATGAAACAATGCCCTGCAGTGAAGAATATAAAATTAAACACAGCCCGACATTAAATACAGTACAATGAAACAGTGACCTACAGTGAACAATGTAAAATTAAATATAGCCCGACATTAAATACGGTACAATGAAACAGTGCCCTACAGTGAACAATGTACAATTAAACACAGCCCAACATTAAATACGGTAATATAAAACAGTGTCCTACACTGAACAAGGTAAAATTAAACAGAGCCCGACATTAAATACAGTACAATGAAACAGTGCCCTACAGTGAACAATGTACAATTAAACACAGTCCGACAGTAAATACGGTACAATGAAACAGTGCCCTACACTGAACAAGGTAAAATTAAACAGAGCCCGACATTAAATACGGTACAATGAAACAGTGCCCTAATGTGAACAATGTAAAATTAAACAGAGCCCGACATTAAATACGGTACAATGAAACAGTGCCCTACAAGCAACAATGTACAATTAAACACAGCACGACATTAAATACAGTACAATGAAACAGTGACCTACAGTGAACAATGTAAAATTAAATCTAGCCCGACATTAAATACGGTACAGTGAAACAGTGCCCTACAGTGAACAATGTAAAATTAAACAGAGCCCGACATTAAATACGGGACAATGAAACAGTGCCCTACACTGAACAATGTAAAATTAAACACAGCCCGACATTAAATACAGTACAATGAATCAGTGCCCTACACTGAACAATGTAAACTTAAACACAGCCCGACATTAAATACGGTACAATGAAACAGTGCCCTACAGTGAACAATGTACAATTAAACACAGCCCAACATTAAATACGGTACAATGAAACAGTGCCCTACAGTGAACAATGTACAATTAAACACAGCCCAACATTAAATACGGTACAATGAAACAGTGTCCTACAGTGAACAATGTACAATTAAACACACCCCGTCATTAAATACGGTAATATGAAAGAGTGCCCTACACTGAACAAGGTAAAATTAAACACAGCCCGACATTAAATACGGTACAATGAAACAGTGCCCTACACTGAACAATGTAAAATTAAACACAGCCCGATATTAAATGCGGTGCAATGAAACAGTGCCCTCCACTGAACAAGGTAAAATTAAACAGAGCCCGACATTAAATACAGTACAATGAAACAGTGCCCTACAGTGAACAATGTACAATTAAACACAGCCCGACATTAAATACGGTACAATGAAACAGTGCCCTACAGTGAACAATGTACAATTAAACACAGCCCAACATTAAATACGGTACAATGAAACAGTGCCCTACAGTGAACAATGTACAATTAAACACAGCCCAACATTAAATACGGTACAATGAAACAGTGTCCTACAGTGAACAATGTACAATTAAACACACCCCGTCATTAAATACGGTAATATGAAAGAGTGCCCTACACTGAACAAGGTGAAATTAAACACAGCCCGACATTAAATACGGTACAATGAAACAGTGCCCTACACTGAACAATGTAAAATTAAACACAGCCCGATATTAAATGCGGTACAATGAAACAGTGCCCTACAGTGAACAATGTAAAATTAAACAGAGCCCGACATTAAATACAGTACAATGAAACAGTGCCCTACAGTGAACAATGTACAATTAAACACAGCCCGACATTAAATACGGTACAATGAAACAGTGCCCTACAGTGAACAATGTACAATTAAACACAGCCCGACAGTAAATACGGTACAATGAAACAGTGCCCTACACTGAACAAGGTAAAATTAAACAGAGCCCGTCATTAAATACGGTACAATGAAACAGTGCCCTACACTGAACAAGGTAAAATTAAACAGAGCCCGACATTAAATACGGTACAATGAAACAGTGCCCTATAGTGAACAAGGTAAAATTCAACAGAGCCCGACATTAAATACAGTACAATGAAACAGTGCCCTACAAGCAATTAGGTAAAATTAAACAGAGCCCGACATTAAATACAGCACAATGAAACAGTGCCCTACAGTGAAAAATGTAAAATTAAACACAGCCCGACATTAAATACGGTAGAATGAAACAGTGCCCTACAAGCTACAATGTAAAATTAAACAGAGCCCAACATTAAATACGGTAGAATGAAACAGTGCACTACACTGAACAATGTAAAATTAAACACAGCCCGACATTAAATACGGTGCAATGAAACAGTGACCTACAGTGAACAAGGTAAAATTAAACAGAGCCCGACATTAAATACGGTACAATGAAACAGTGCCCTACAAGCAACAAGGTAAAATTAAACAGCGCCCGACATTAAGTACAGTACAATGAAACAGTGACCTACAGTGAACAATGTAAAATTAAACATAGCCCGACATTAAATACGGTACAGTGAAACAGTGCCCTACACTGAACAATGTACAATTAAACACAGCCCAACATTAAATGCGGTACAATGAAACAGTGCCCTACAGTGAACAATGTACAATTAAACACAACCCAACATTAAATACGGTACAATGAAACAGTGTCCTACAGTGAACAATGTACAATTAAACACAGCCCGACATTAAATACGGTAGAATGAAACAGTGCCCTACAAGCTACAATGTAAAATTAAACAGAGCCCGACATTAAATACAGTACAATGTAACAGTGCCCTACAGTGAACAATGTAAAATTAAACACAGCCCGACATTAAATACGGTAGAATAAAACAGTGCCCTACAAGCTACAATGTAAAATTAAACAGAGCACGACATTAAATAAAGTACAATGTAACCGTGCCCTCCACTGAGCAAGGTAAAATTAAACACAGCCCGACATTAAATACAGTACAATGAAACAGTGACCTACAGTGAACAATGTAAAATTAAACATATCCCGACATTAAATACGGTACAATGAAACAGTGCCCTACAGTGAACAATGTAAAATTAAACAGAGCACGACATTAAATACAGTACAATGTAACAGTGCCCTCCACTGAGCAAGGTAAAATTAAACACAGCCCGACATTAAATACGGTACAATGAAACAGTGCCCTACACTGAACAATGTAAAATTAAACACAGCCCGATATTAAATGCGGTACAATGAAACAGTGCCCTCCACTGAACAAGGTAAAATTAAACAGAGCCCGACATTAAATACAGTACAATGAAACAGTGCCCTACAGTGAACAATGTACAATTAAACACATCCCGACATTAAATACGGTACAATGAAACAGTGCCCTACAGTGAACAATGTACAATTAAACACAGCCCGACAGTAAATACGGTACAATGAAACAGTGCCCTACACTGAACATGGTAAAATTAAACAGAGCCCGTCATTAAATACGGTACAATGAAACAGTGCCCTACACTGAACAAGGTAAAATTAAACAGAGCCCGACATTAAATACGGTACAATGAAACAGTGCCCTATAGTGAACAAGGTAAAATTCAACAGAGCCCGACATTAAATACAGTACAATGAAACAGTGCCCTACATGCAATGAGGTAAAATTAAACAGAGCCCGACATTAAATACAGCACAATGAAACAGTGCCCTACAGTGAAAAATGTAAAATTAAACACAGACCGACATTAAATACGGTAGAATGAAACAGTGCCCTACAAGCTACAATGTAAAATTAAACAGAGCCCAACATTAAATACGGTAGAATGAAACAGTGCACTACACTGAACAATGTAAAATTAAACACAGCCCGACATTAAATACAGTACAATGAAACAGTGCCCTACAAGCTACAATGTAAAATTAAACAGAGCCCAACATTAAATACGGTAGAATGAAACAGTGCACTACACTGAACAATGTAAAATTAAACACAGCCCGACATTAAATACAGTACAATGAAACAGTGACCTACAGTGAACAAGGTAAAATTAAACAACGCCCGACATTAAGTACAGTACAATGAAACAGTGACCTACAGTGAACAATGTACAATTAAACACAGCCCAACATTGAATACGGTACAATGAAACAGTGCCCTACAGTGAACAATGTACAATTAAACACAGCCCAACATTAAATACGGTACAATGAAACAGTGTCCTACAGTGAACAATGTACAATTAAACACAGCCCGACATTAAATACGGTAATATGAAACAGTGCCCTACACTGAACAAGGTAAAATTAAACACAGCCCGACATTAAATACGGTACAATGAAACAGAGCCCGACATTAAATACAGTACACTGAAACAGTGACCTACAGTAAACAAGGCAAAATTAAACAGAGCCCGACATTAAATACAGTACAATGAAAGAGTGCCCTACACTGAAAAATGTAACATTAAACAGAGCCCGACATTAAATACAGGACAACGAAACAGTGCCCGACAGTGAACAAGGTAAAATTAAACAGAGCCCAACATTAAATACAGCACAATGAAACAGTGTCCTACAAGCAACAAGGTAAAATTAAACAGCGCCCGACATTAAGTACAGTACAATGAAACAGTGACCTACAGTGAACAATGTACAATTAAACACAGCCCAACATTAAATACGGTACAATGAAACAGTGCCCTACAGTGAACAATGTACAATTAAACACAGCCCAACATTAAATACGGTACAATGAAACAGTGTCCTACAGTGAACAATGAACAATTAAACACAGCCCGACATTAAATACGGTAATATGAAACAGTGCCCTACACTGAACAAGGTAAAATTAAACACAGCCCGACATTAAATACGGTACAATGAAACAGAGCCCGACATTAAATACAGTACACTGAAACAGTGACCTACAGTAAACAAGGCAAAATTAAACAGAGCCCGACATTAAATACAGTACAATGAAAGAGTGCCCTACACTGAAAAATGTAACATTAAACAGAGCCCGACATTAAATACAGGACAACGAAACAGTGCCCGACAGTGAACAAGGTAAAATTAAACAGAGCCCAACATTAAATACAGCACAATGAAACAGTGCCCTACAGTGAAGAATATAAAATTAAACACAGCCCGACATTAAATACAGTACAATGAAACAGTGACCTACAGTGAACAATGTAAAATTAAACATAGCCCGACATTAAATACGGTACAATGAAACAGTGCCCTACAGTGAACAATGTAAAATTAAACAGAGCACGACATTAAATAAAGTACAATGTAACCGTGCCCTCCACTGAGCAAGGTAAAATTAAACACAGCCCGACATTAAATACAGTACAATGAAACAGTGACCTACAGTGAACAATGTAAAATTAAACATATCCCGACATTGAATACGGTACAATGAAACAGTGCCCTACAGTGAACAATGTAAAATTAAACAGAGCCCGACATTAAATACAGTACAATGAAACAGTGCCCTACAAGCAATGAGGTAAAATTAAACACAGCCCGACATTAAATGCGGTACAATGAAACAGTGCCCTACACTGAACAAGGTAAAATTAATCAGAGCCCGACATTAAATACATTACAATGAAACAGTGCCCTACAGTGAACAATGTAAAATTAAACAGAGCCCGACATTAAATACAGTACAATGAAACAGTGCCCTACACGGAACAATGTAAAATTAAACAGAGCCCGACATTAAATACAGTACAATGAAACAGTGCCCTACACTGAACAATGTAAAATTAAACAGAGCCCGACATTAAATACAGTACAATGAAACAGTGCCCTACAAGCTACAAGGTAAAATTAAACAGAGCCCAACATTAAATACGGTACAGTGAAACAGTGCCCTACAGTGAACAATGTAAAATTAAACAGAGCCCGACATTAAATACGGTACAATGAAACAGTGCCCTACAGTGAACAATGTAAAATTAAACAGAGCCCGACATTAAATACATTACAATGAAACAGTGCCCTACAGTGAACAATGTAAAATTAAACAGAGCCCGACATTAAATACAGTACAATGAAACAGTGCCCTACAAGCTACAAGGTAAAATTAAACAGAGCCCAACATTAAATACGGTACAGTGAAACAGTGCCCTACAGTGAACAATGTAAAATTAAACAGAGCCCGACATTAAATACGGTACAATGAAACAGTGCCCTACAGTGAACAATGTAAAATTAAACACAGCCCGACATTAAATGCGGTACAATGAAACAGTGCCCTACAGTGAACAATGTAAAATTAAACAGAGCCCGACATTAAATACAGTACAATGAAACAGTGCCCTACACTGAACAATGTAAAATTAAACAGAGCCCGACATTAAATACAGTACAATGAAACAGTGCCCTACACTGAACAATGTAAAATTAAACAGAGCCCGACATTAAATACAGCACAATGAAACAGTGCCCTACAAGCTACAAGGTAAAATTAAACAGAGCCCAACATTAAATACGGTACAGTGAAACAGTGCCCTACAGTGAACAATGTAAAATTAAACAGAGCCCGACATTAAATACGGTACAATGAAACAGTGACCTACAGTGAACAAGGTAAAATTAAACAGAGCCCGACATCAAATACAGTACAATGAAACAGTGCCCTACAAGCTACAATGTAAAATTAAACAGAGCTCGACATTAAATACGGTACAATGAACCAGTGCTCTACAAGCAACAAGGTAAAATTAAACAGAGACCAACATTAAATACGGTAGAATGAAACAGTGCACTACACTGAACAATGTAAAATTAAACACAGCCCGACATTAAATACGGTGCAATGAAACAGTGCCCTACACTGAACAATGTAAAATTAAACACAGCCCGACATTAAATACGGTACAATGAAACAGTGACCTACAGTGAACAAGGTAAAATTAAACAGAGCCCGACATTAAATACGGTACAATGAAACAGTGCCCTACACTGAACAAGGTAAAATTAAACAGAGCCCGACATTAAATACGGTACAATGAAACAGTGACCTACAGAGAACAATGTAAAATTAAACATAGCCCGACATTAAATACGGTACAATGAAACAGTGCCCTACAGTGAACAATGTAAAATTAAACACAGCCCGACATTAAATACGGTAATATGAAACAGTGCCCTACACTGAACAAGGTAAAATTAAACACAGCCCGACATTAAATACGGTACAATGAAACAGAGCCCGACATTAAATACAGTACACTGAAACAGTGACCTACAGTAAACAAGGCAAAATTAAACAGAGCCCGACATTAAAGACAGTACACTGAAACAGTGACCTACAGTAAGCAAGGCAAAATTAAACAGAGCCCGACATTAAATACGGGACAACGAAACAGTGCCCGACAGTGAACAAGGTAAAATTAAACAGAGCCCAACATTAAATACAGCACAATGAAACAATGCCCTGCAGTGAAGAATGTAAAATTAAACACAGCCCGACATTAAATACAGTACAATGAAACAGTGACCTACAGTGAACAATGTAAAATTAAACATAGCCCGACATTAAATACGGTACAGTGAAACAGTGCCCTACACTGAACAATGTAAAATTAAACAGAGCACGACATTAAATAAAGTACAATGTAACCGTGCCCTCCACTGAGCAAGGTAAAATTAAACACAGCCCGACATTAAATACAGTACAATGAAACAGTGACCTACAGTGAACAATGTAAAATTAAACACAGCCCGACATTAAATACAGTACAATGAAACAGTGCCCTACAGTGAACAATGTAAAATTAAACAGAGCACGACATTAAATACAGTACAATGAAACAGTGCCCTACAGTGAACAATGTAAAATTAAACAGAGCACGACATTAAATACAGTACAATGTAACAGTGCCCTCCACTGAGCAAGGTAAAATTAAACACAGCCCGACATTAAATACAGTACAGTGAAACAGTGCCCTACAGTGAACAATGTAAAATTAAACAGAGCACGACATTAAATACAGTACAATGTAACAGTGCCCTCCACTGAGCAAGGTAAAATTAAACACAGCCCGACATTAAATACGGTACAATTTAAGAGTGCCCTACAGTGAACAATGTACAATTAAACACAGCCCAACATTAAATACGGTACAATGAAACAGTGCCTACAGTGAACAAGGTAAAATTAAACACAGCCCGACATTAAATACGGTACAATGAAACAGTGCCCTACACTGAACAATGTAAAATAAAACACAGCCCGACATTAAATACGGTACAATGAAACAGTGCCCTACACTGAACAAGGTAAATTTAAACATAGCCCGACATTAAATACGGTACAATGAAACAGTGCCCTACAGTGAACAATGTAAAATTAAACACAGCCCGACATTAAATACGATAAAATGAATCAGTGCCCTACCAGTAACAATGTAAAATTAAACAGAGCCCGACATTAAATACGGTACAATGAAACAGTGCCCTACAGTGAACAATGTAAAATTAAACAGAGCATGACATTAAATACAGTACAATGTAACAGTGCCCTCCACTGAGCAAGGTAAAATTAAACACAGCCCGACAGTAAATACGGTACAATGAAAGAGTGCCCTACAGTGAACAATGTACAATTAAACACAGCCCAACATTAAATACGGTACAATGAAACAGTGCCCTACACTGAACAATGTAAAATAAAACACAGCCCGACATTAAATACGGTACAATGAAACAGTGCCCTACACTGAACAAGGTAAATTTAAACAGAGCCCGACAGTAAATACGGTACAATGAAACAGTGTCCTACACTGAACAAGGTAAAATTAAACAGAGCCCGACATTAAATACGGTACAATGAAACAGTGCCCTACACTGAACAAGGTAAAATTAAACAGAGCCCGACATTAAATACGGTACAATGAAACAGTGCCCTACAGTGAACAATGTAAAATTAAACACAGCCCGACATTAAATACGGTACAATGAAACAGTGCCCTACAGTGAACAATGTAAAATTAAACACAGCCCGACATTAAATACGGTACAATGAAACAGTGCCCTACACTGAACAAGGTAAAATTAAACAGAGCCCGACATTAAATACGATACAATGAAACAGTGCCCTATAGTGAACAAAGTAAAATTAAACAGAGCCCGGCATTAAATACAGTACAATGAAACAGGGCCCTAATGTGAACAATGTAAAATAAAACAGAGCCCGACATTAAATACGATACAATGAAACAGTGCCCTATAGTGAACAAAGTAAAATTAAACAGAGCCCAACATTAAATACGGTACAATGAAACAGTGCCCTACAGTGAACAAAGTAAAATTAAACAGAGCCCGGCATTAAATACAGTACAATGAAACAGGGCCCTAATGTGAACAATGTAAAATAAAACAGAGCCCGACATTAAATACAGTACAATGAAACAGTGACCTACAGTGAACAATGTAAAATTAAACACAGCCCGACATTAAATACAGTACAATGAAACAGTGCCCTACAGTGAACAATGTAAAATTAAACAGAGCACGACATTAAATACAGTACAATGAAACAGTGCCCTACAGTGAACAATGTAAAATTAAACAGAGCACGACATTAAATACAGTACAATGTAACAGTGCCCTCCACTGAGCAAGGTAAAATTAAACACAGCCCGACATTAAATACAGTACAGTGAAACAGTGCCCTACAGTGAACAATGTAAAATTAAACAGAGCACGACATTAAATACAGTACAATGTAACAGTGCCCTCCACTGAGCAAGGTAAAATTAAACACAGCCCGACATTAAATACGGTACAATTTAAGAGTGCCCTACAGTGAACAATGTACAATTAAACACAGCCCAACATTAAATACGGTACAATGAAACAGTGCCTACAGTGAACAAGGTAAAATTAAACACAGCCCGACATTAAATACGGTACAATGAAACAGTGCCCTACACTGAACAATGTAAAATAAAACACAGCCCGACATTAAATACGGTACAATGAAACAGTGCCCTACACTGAACAAGGTAAATTTAAACATAGCCCGACATTAAATACGGTACAATGAAACAGTGCCCTACAGTGAACAATGTAAAATTAAACACAGCCCGACATTAAATACGATAAAATGAATCAGTGCCCTACCAGTAACAATGTAAAATTAAACAGAGCCCGACATTAAATACGGTACAATGAAACAGTGCCCTACAGTGAACAATGTAAAATTAAACAGAGCATGACATTAAATACAGTACAATGTAACAGTGCCCTCCACTGAGCAAGGTAAAATTAAACACAGCCCGACAGTAAATACGGTACAATGAAAGAGTGCCCTACAGTGAACAATGTACAATTAAACACAGCCCAACATTAAATACGGTACAATGAAACAGTGCCCTACACTGAACAATGTAAAATAAAACACAGCCCGACATTAAATACGGTACAATGAAACAGTGCCCTACACTGAACAAGGTAAATTTAAACAGAGCCCGACAGTAAATACGGTACAATGAAACAGTGTCCTACACTGAACAAGGTAAAATTAAACAGAGCCCGACATTAAATACGGTACAATGAAACAGTGCCCTACACTGAACAAGGTAAAATTAAACAGAGCCCGACATTAAATACGGTACAATGAAACAGTGCCCTACAGTGAACAATGTAAAATTAAACACAGCCCGACATTAAATACGGTACAATGAAACAGTGCCCTACAGTGAACAATGTAAAATTAAACACAGCCCGACATTAAATACGGTACAATGAAACAGTGCCCTACACTGAACAAGGTAAAATTAAACAGAGCCCGACATTAAATACGATACAATGAAACAGTGCCCTATAGTGAACAAAGTAAAATTAAACAGAGCCCGGCATTAAATACAGTACAATGAAACAGGGCCCTAATGTGAACAATGTAAAATAAAACAGAGCCCGACATTAAATACGATACAATGAAACAGTGCCCTATAGTGAACAAAGTAAAATTAAACAGAGCCCAACATTAAATACGGTACAATGAAACAGTGCCCTACAGTGAACAAAGTAAAATTAAACAGAGCCCGGCATTAAATACAGTACAATGAAACAGGGCCCTAATGTGAACAATGTAAAATAAAACAGAGCCCGACATTAAATACAGTACAATGAAACAGTGCCCTACAAGCAACGAGGTAAAATTAAACACAGCCCGACATTAAATGCGGTACAATGAAACAGTGCCCTACAGTGAACAAGGTAAAATTAACCAGAGCCCGAATTTAAATACAGTACAATGAAACAGTGCCCTACAAGCAACGAGGTAAAATTAAACACAGCCCGACATTAAATACGGTGCAATGAAACAGTGACCTACAGTGAACAAGGTAAAATTCAACAGAGCCCGACATTAAATACAGCACAATGAAACAGTGACCTACAGTGAACAAGGTAAAATTCAACAGAGCCCGACATTAAATACAGCACAATGAAACAGTGACCTACAGTGAACAAGGTAAAATTCAACAGAGCCCGACATTAAATACGGTACAATGAAACAGTGCCCTACACTGAACAATGTAAAATTAAACACAGCCCGACATTAAATACAGTACAATGAATCAGTGCCCTACACTGAACAATGTAAACTTAAACACAGCCCGACATTAAATACGGTACAATGAAACAGTGCCCTACAGTGAACAATGTACAATTAAACACAGCCCAACATTAAATACGGTACAATGAAACAGTGTCCTACAGTGAACAATGTACAATTAAACACAGCCCGACATTAAATACGGTAATATGAAACAGTTCCCTACACTGAACAAGGTAAAATTAAACACAGCCCGACATTAAATACGGTACAATGAAACAGAGCCCGACATTAAATACAGTACACTGAAACAGTGACCTACAGTAAACAAGGCAAAATTAAACAGAGCCCGACATTAAATACAGTACAATGAAAAAGTGCCCTCCACTGAGCAATGTAACATTAAACAGAGCCCGACATTAAATACAGCACAATGAAACAATGCCCTGCAGTGAAGAATGTAAAATTAAACACAGCCCGACATTAAATACAGTACAATGAAACAGTGCCCTACAGTAAACAATGTAAAATTAAACATAGCCCGACATTAAATACGGTACAATGAAACAGTGCCCTACAGTGAACAATGTAAAATTAAACATAGCCCGACATTAAATACGGTACAATGAAACAGTGCCCTACAGTGAACAATGTAAAATTAAACAGAGCACGACATTAAATAAAGTACAATGTAACCGTGCCCTCCACTGAGCAAGGTAAAATTAAACACAGCCCGACATTAAATACGGTACAATGAAACAGTGCCCTACAGTGAACAATGTAAAATTAAACAGAGCACGACATTAAATACAGTACAATGTAACAGTGCCCTCCACTGAGCAAGGTAAAATTAAACACAGCCCGACAGTAAATACGGTACAATGAAAGAGTGCCCTACAGTGAACAATGTACAATTAAACACAGCCCAACATTAAATACGGTACAATGAAACAGTGCCTACAGTGAACAAGGTAAAATTAAACACAGCCCGACATTAAATACGGTACAATGAAACAGTGCCCTACACTGAACAATGTAAAATAAAACACAGCCCGACATTAAATACGGTACAATGAAACAGTGCCCGATACTGAACAAGGTAAATTTAAACAGAGCCCGACAGTAAATACGGTACAATGAAACAGTGTCCTACACTGAACAAGGTAAAATTAAACAGAGCCCGACATTAAATACGGTACAATGAAACAGTGCCCTACAGTGAACAATGTAAAATTAAACACAGCCCCACATTAAATACGATACAATGAAACAGTGCCCTACAGTGAACAAAGTAAAATTAAACAGAGCCCGGCATTAAATACAGTACAATGAAACAGGGCCCTAATGTGAACAATGTAAAATAAAACAGAGCCCGACATTAAATACAGTACAATGAAACAGTGCCCTACAGTGAACAAGGTAAAATTAACCAGAGCCCGACATTAAATACAGTACAATGAAACAGTGCCCTACAAGCAACGAGGTAAAATTAAACACAGCCCGACATTAAATGCGGTACAATGAAACAGTGCCCTACACTGAACAATGTAAAATTAAACACAGCCCGACATTAAATACGGTGCAATGAAACAGTGACCTACAGTGACCAAGGTAAAATTAAACAGAGCCCGACATTAAATACGGTACAGTGAAACAGTGCCCTACACTGAACAATGTAAAATTAAACACAGCCCGACATTAAATACAGTACAATGAATCAGTGCCCTACACTGAACAATGTAAACTTAAACACAGCCCGACATTAAATACGGTACAATGAAACAGTGCCCTACAGTGAACAATGTACAATTAAACACAGCCCAACATTAAATACGGTGCAATGAAACAGTGTACTACAGTGAACAATGTACAATTAAACACAGCCCGACATTAAATACGGTAATATGAAACAGTGCCCTACACTGAACAAGGTAAAATTAAACACAGCCCGACATTAAATACGGTACAATGAAACAGTGCCCTACAGTGAACAATGTAAAATTAAACACAGCCCGACATTAAATACAGTACAATGAAACAGTGCCCTACAGTGAACAAGGCAAAATAAAACAGAGCCCGACATTAAATACAGTACAATGAAACAGTGCCCTACAGTGATCAAGGTAAAATTAAACAGAGCACGACATTAAATACAGTACAATGTAACAGTGCCCTCCACTGAGCAAGGTAAAATTAAACACAGCCCGACATTAAATACAGTACAGTGAAACAGTGCCCTACAGTGAACAATGTAAAATTAAACAGAGCACGACATTAAATACAGTACAATGTAACAGTGCCCTCCACTGAGCAAGGTAAAATTAAACACAGCCCGACATTAAATACGGTACAATTTAAGAGTGCCCTACAGTGAACAATGTACAATTAAACACAGCCCAACATTAAATACGGTACAATGAAACAGTGCCTACAGTGAACAAGGTAAAATTAAACACAGCCCGACATTAAATACGGTACAATGAAACAGTGCCCTACACTGAACAATGTAAAATAAAACACAGCCCGACATTAAATACGGTACAATGAAACAGTGCCCTACACTGAACAAGGTAAATTTAAACATAGCCCGACATTAAATACGGTACAATGAAACAGTGCCCTACAGTGAACAATGTAAAATTAAACACAGCCCGACATTAAATACGATAAAATGAATCAGTGCCCTACCAGTAACAATGTAAAATTAAACAGAGCCCGACATTAAATACGGTACAATGAAACAGTGCCCTACAGTGAACAATGTAAAATTAAACAGAGCATGACATTAAATACAGTACAATGTAACAGTGCCCTCCACTGAGCAAGGTAAAATTAAACACAGCCCGACAGTAAATACGGTACAATGAAAGAGTGCCCTACAGTGAACAATGTACAATTAAACACAGCCCAACATTAAATACGGTACAATGAAACAGTGCCCTACACTGAACAATGTAAAATAAAACACAGCCCGACATTAAATACGGTACAATGAAACAGTGCCCTACACTGAACAAGGTAAATTTAAACAGAGCCCGACAGTAAATACGGTACAATGAAACAGTGTCCTACACTGAACAAGGTAAAATTAAACAGAGCCCGACATTAAATACGGTACAATGAAACAGTGCCCTACACTGAACAAGGTAAAATTAAACAGAGCCCGACATTAAATACGGTACAATGAAACAGTGCCCTACAGTGAACAATGTAAAATTAAACACAGCCCGACATTAAATACGGTACAATGAAACAGTGCCCTACAGTGAACAATGTAAAATTAAACACAGCCCGACATTAAATACGGTACAATGAAACAGTGCCCTACACTGAACAAGGTAAAATTAAACAGAGCCCGACATTAAATACGATACAATGAAACAGTGCCCTATAGTGAACAAAGTAAAATTAAACAGAGCCCGGCATTAAATACAGTACAATGAAACAGGGCCCTAATGTGAACAATGTAAAATAAAACAGAGCCCGACATTAAATACGATACAATGAAACAGTGCCCTATAGTGAACAAAGTAAAATTAAACAGAGCCCAACATTAAATACGGTACAATGAAACAGTGCCCTACTGTGAACAAAGTAAAATTAAACAGAGCCCGGCATTAAATACAGTACAATGAAACAGGGCCCTAATGTGAACAATGTAAAATAAAACAGAGCCCGACATTAAATACAGTACAATGAAACAGTGCCCTACAAGCAACGAGGTAAAATTAAACACAGCCCGACATTAAATGCGGTACAATGAAACAGTGCCCTACAGTGAACAAGGTAAAATTAACCAGAGCCCGAATTTAAATACAGTACAATGAAACAGTGCCCTACAAGCAACGAGGTAAAATTAAACACAGCCCGACATTAAATACGGTGCAATGAAACAGTGACCTACAGTGAACAAGGTAAAATTCAACAGAGCCCGACATTAAATACAGCACAATGAAACAGTGACCTACAGTGAACAAGGTAAAATTCAACAGAGCCCGACATTAAATACAGCACAATGAAACAGTGACCTACAGTGAACAAGGTAAAATTCAGCAGAGCCCGACATTAAATACGGTACAATGAAACAGTGCCCTACACTGAACAATGTAAAATTAAACACAGCCCGACATTAAATACAGTACAATGAATCAGTGCCCTACACTGAACAATGTAAACTTAAACACAGCCCGACATTAAATACGGTACAATGAAACAGTGCCCTACAGTGAACAATGTACAATTAAACACAGCCCAACATTAAATACGGTACAATGAAACAGTGTCCTACAGTGAACAATGTACAATTAAACACAGCCCGACATTAAATACGGTAATATGAAACAGTTCCCTACACTGAACAAGGTAAACTTAAACACAGCCCGACATTAAATACGGTACAATGAAACAGAGCCCGACATTAAATACAGTACACTGAAACAGTGACCTACAGTAAACAAGGCAAAATTAAACAGAGCCCGACATTAAATACAGTACAATGAAAAAGTGCCCTCCACTGAGCAATGTAACATTAAACAGAGCCCGACATTAAATACAGCACAATGAAACAATGCCCTGCAGTGAAGAATGTAAAATTAAACACAGCCCGACATTAAATACAGTACAATGAAACAGTGCCCTACAGTAAACAATGTAAAATTAAACATAGCCCGACATTAAATACGGTACAATGAAACAGTGCCCTACAGTGAACAATGTAAAATTAAACATAGCCCGACATTAAATACGGTACAATGAAACAGTGCCCTACAGTGAACAATGTAAAATTAAACAGAGCACGACATTAAATAAAGTACAATGTAACCGTGCCCTCCACTGAGCAAGGTAAAATTAAACACAGCCCGACATTAAATACGGTACAATGAAACAGTGCCCTACAGTGAACAATGTAAAATTAAACAGAGCACGACATTAAATACAGTACAATGTAACAGTGCCCTCCACTGAGCAAGGTAAAATTAAACACAGCCCGACAGTAAATACGGTACAATGAAAGAGTGCCCTACAGTGAACAATGTACAATTAAACACAGCCCAACATTAAATACGGTACAATGAAACAGTGCCTACAGTGAACAAGGTAAAATTAAACACAGCCCGACATTAAATACGGTACAATGAAACAGTGCCCTACACTGAACAATGTAAAATAAAACACAGCCCGACATTAAATACGGTACAATGAAACAGTGCCCGACACTGAACAAGGTAAATTTAAACAGAGCCCGACAGTAAATACGGTACAATGAAACAGTGTCCTACACTGAACAAGGTAAAATTAAACAGAGCCCGACATTAAATACGGTACAATGAAACAGTGCCCTACAGTGAACAATGTAAAATTAAACACAGCCCCACATTAAATACGATACAATGAAACAGTGCCCTACAGTGAACAAAGTAAAATTAAACAGAGCCCGGCATTAAATACAGTACAATGAAACAGGGCCCTAATGTGAACAATGTAAAATAAAACAGAGCCCGACATTAAATACAGTACAATGAAACAGTGCCCTACAGTGAACAAGGTAAAATTAACCAGGGCCCGACATTAAATACAGTACAATGAAACAGTGCCCTACAAGCAACGAGGTAAAATTAAACACAGCCCGACATTAAATGCGGTACAATGAAACAGTGCCCTACACTGAACAATGTAAAATTAAACACAGCCCGACATTAAATACGGTGCAATGAAACAGTGACCTACAGTGACCAAGGTAAAATTCAACAGAGCCCGACATTAAATACGGTACAATGAAACAGTGCCCTACACTGAACAATGTAAAATTAAACACAGCCCGACATTAAATACAGTACAATGAATCAGTGCCCTACACTGAACAATGTAAACTTAAACACAGCCCGACATTAAATACGGTACAATGAAACAGTGCCCTACAGTGAACAATGTACAATTAAACACAGCCCAACATTAAATACGGTACAATGAAACAGTGTCCTACAGTGAACAATGTACAATTAAACACAGCCCGACATTAAATACGGTAATATGAAACAGTTCCCTACACTGAACAAGGTAAAATTAAACACAGCCCGACATTAAATACGGTACAATGAAACAGAGCCCGACATTAAATACAGTACACTGAAACAGTGACCTACAGTAAACAAGGCAAAATTAAACAGAGCCCGACATTAAATACAGTACAATGAAAAAGTGCCCTCCACTGAGCAATGTAACATTAAACAGAGCCCGACATTAAATACAGCACAATGAAACAATGCCCTGCAGTGAAGAATGTAAAATTAAACACAGCCCGACATTAAATACAGTACAATGAAACAGTGCCCTACAGTAAACAATGTAAAATTAAACATAGCCCGACATTAAATACGGTACAATGAAACAGTGCCCTACAGTGAACAATGTAAAATTAAACATAGCCCGACATTAAATACGGTACAATGAAACAGTGCCCTACAGTGAACAATGTAAAATTAAACAGAGCACGACATTAAATAAAGTACAATGTAACCGTGCCCTCCACTGAGCAAGGTAAAATTAAACACAGCCCGACATTAAATACGGTACAATGAAACAGTGCCCTACAGTGAACAATGTAAAATTAAACAGAGCACGACATTAAATACAGTACAATGTAACAGTGCCCTCCACTGAGCAAGGTAAAATTAAACACAGCCCGACAGTAAATACGGTACAATGAAAGAGTGCCCTACAGTGAACAATGTACAATTAAACACAGCCCAACATTAAATACGGTACAATGAAACAGTGCCTACAGTGAACAAGGTAAAATTAAACACAGCCCGACATTAAATACGGTACAATGAAACAGTGCCCTACACTGAACAATGTAAAATAAAACACAGCCCGACATTAAATACGGTACAATGAAACAGTGCCCGATACTGAACAAGGTAAATTTAAACAGAGCCCGACAGTAAATACGGTACAATGAAACAGTGTCCTACACTGAACAAGGTAAAATTAAACAGAGCCCGACATTAAATACGGTACAATGAAACAGTGCCCTACAGTGAACAATGTAAAATTAAACACAGCCCCACATTAAATACGATACAATGAAACAGTGCCCTACAGTGAACAAAGTAAAATTAAACAGAGCCCGGCATTAAATACAGTACAATGAAACAGGGCCCTAATGTGAACAATGTAAAATAAAACAGAGCCCGACATTAAATACAGTACAATGAAACAGTGCCCTACAGTGAACAAGGTAAAATTAACCAGAGCCCGACATTAAATACAGTACAATGAAACAGTGCCCTACAAGCAACGAGGTAAAATTAAACACAGCCCGACATTAAATGCGGTACAATGAAACAGTGCCCTACACTGAACAATGTAAAATTAAACACAGCCCGACATTAAATACGGTGCAATGAAACAGTGACCTACAGTGACCAAGGTAAAATTAAACAGAGCCCGACATTAAATACGGTACAGTGAAACAGTGCCCTACACTGAACAATGTAAAATTAAACACAGCCCGACATTAAATACAGTACAATGAATCAGTGCCCTACACTGAACAATGTAAACTTAAACACAGCCCGACATTAAATACGGTACAATGAAACAGTGCCCTACAGTGAACAATGTACAATTAAACACAGCCCAACATTAAATACGGTGCAATGAAACAGTGTACTACAGTGAACAATGTACAATTAAACACAGCCCGACATTAAATACGGTAATATGAAACAGTGCCCTACACTGAACAAGGTAAAATTAAACACAGCCCGACATTAAATACGGTACAATGAAACAGTGCCCTACAGTGAACAATGTAAAATTAAACACAGCCCGACATTAAATACAGTACAATGAAACAGTGCCCTACAGTGAACAAGGCAAAATAAAACAGAGCCCGACATTAAATACAGTACAATGAAACAGTGCCCTACAGTGATCAAGGTAAAATTAAACAGAGCACGACATTAAATACAGTACAATGTAACAGTGCCCTCCACTGAGCAAGGTAAAATTAAACACAGCCCGACATTAAATACAGTACAGTGAAACAGTGCCCTACAGTGAACAATGTAAAATTAAACAGAGCACGACATTAAATACAGTACAATGTAACAGTGCCCTCCACTGAGCAAGGTAAAATTAAACACAGCCCGACATTAAATACGGTACAATTTAAGAGTGCCCTACAGTGAACAATGTACAATTAAACACAGCCCAACATTAAATACGGTACAATGAAACAGTGCCTACAGTGAACAAGGTAAAATTAAACACAGCCCGACATTAAATACGGTACAATGAAACAGTGCCCTACACTGAACAATGTAAAATAAAACACAGCCCGACATTAAATACGGTACAATGAAACAGTGCCCTACACTGAACAAGGTAAATTTAAACATAGCCCGACATTAAATACGGTACAATGAAACAGTGCCCTACAGTGAACAATGTAAAATTAAACACAGCCCGACATTAAATACGATAAAATGAATCAGTGCCCTACCAGTAACAATGTAAAATTAAACAGAGCCCGACATTAAATACGGTACAATGAAACAGTGCCCTACAGTGAACAATGTAAAATTAAACAGAGCATGACATTAAATACAGTACAATGTAACAGTGCCCTCCACTGAGCAAGGTAAAATTAAACACAGCCCGACAGTAAATACGGTACAATGAAAGAGTGCCCTACAGTGAACAATGTACAATTAAACACAGCCCAACATTAAATACGGTACAATGAAACAGTGCCCTACACTGAACAATGTAAAATAAAACACAGCCCGACATTAAATACGGTACAATGAAACAGTGCCCTACACTGAACAAGGTAAATTTAAACAGAGCCCGACAGTAAATACGGTACAATGAAACAGTGTCCTACACTGAACAAGGTAAAATTAAACAGAGCCCGACATTAAATACGGTACAATGAAACAGTGCCCTACACTGAACAAGGTAAAATTAAACAGAGCCCGACATTAAATACGGTACAATGAAACAGTGCCCTACAGTGAACAATGTAAAATTAAACACAGCCCGACATTAAATACGGTACAATGAAACAGTGCCCTACAGTGAACAATGTAAAATTAAACACAGCCCGACATTAAATACGGTACAATGAAACAGTGCCCTACACTGAACAAGGTAAAATTAAACAGAGCCCGACATTAAATACGATACAATGAAACAGTGCCCTATAGTGAACAAAGTAAAATTAAACAGAGCCCGGCATTAAATACAGTACAATGAAACAGGGCCCTAATGTGAACAATGTAAAATAAAACAGAGCCCGACATTAAATACGATACAATGAAACAGTGCCCTATAGTGAACAAAGTAAAATTAAACAGAGCCCAACATTAAATACGGTACAATGAAACAGTGCCCTACTGTGAACAAAGTAAAATTAAACAGAGCCCGGCATTAAATACAGTACAATGAAACAGGGCCCTAATGTGAACAATGTAAAATAAAACAGAGCCCGACATTAAATACAGTACAATGAAACAGTGCCCTACAAGCAACGAGGTAAAATTAAACACAGCCCGACATTAAATGCGGTACAATGAAACAGTGCCCTACAGTGAACAAGGTAAAATTAACCAGAGCCCGAATTTAAATACAGTACAATGAAACAGTGCCCTACAAGCAACGAGGTAAAATTAAACACAGCCCGACATTAAATACGGTGCAATGAAACAGTGACCTACAGTGAACAAGGTAAAATTCAACAGAGCCCGACATTAAATACAGCACAATGAAACAGTGACCTACAGTGAACAAGGTAAAATTCAACAGAGCCCGACATTAAATACAGCACAATGAAACAGTGACCTACAGTGAACAAGGTAAAATTCAGCAGAGCCCGACATTAAATACGGTACAATGAAACAGTGCCCTACACTGAACAATGTAAAATTAAACACAGCCCGACATTAAATACAGTACAATGAATCAGTGCCCTACACTGAACAATGTAAACTTAAACACAGCCCGACATTAAATACGGTACAATGAAACAGTGCCCTACAGTGAACAATGTACAATTAAACACAGCCCAACATTAAATACGGTACAATGAAACAGTGTCCTACAGTGAACAATGTACAATTAAACACAGCCCGACATTAAATACGGTAATATGAAACAGTTCCCTACACTGAACAAGGTAAACTTAAACACAGCCCGACATTAAATACGGTACAATGAAACAGAGCCCGACATTAAATACAGTACACTGAAACAGTGACCTACAGTAAACAAGGCAAAATTAAACAGAGCCCGACATTAAATACAGTACAATGAAAAAGTGCCCTCCACTGAGCAATGTAACATTAAACAGAGCCCGACATTAAATACAGCACAATGAAACAATGCCCTGCAGTGAAGAATGTAAAATTAAACACAGCCCGACATTAAATACAGTACAATGAAACAGTGCCCTACAGTAAACAATGTAAAATTAAACATAGCCCGACATTAAATACGGTACAATGAAACAGTGCCCTACAGTGAACAATGTAAAATTAAACATAGCCCGACATTAAATACGGTACAATGAAACAGTGCCCTACAGTGAACAATGTAAAATTAAACAGAGCACGACATTAAATAAAGTACAATGTAACCGTGCCCTCCACTGAGCAAGGTAAAATTAAACACAGCCCGACATTAAATACGGTACAATGAAACAGTGCCCTACAGTGAACAATGTAAAATTAAACAGAGCACGACATTAAATACAGTACAATGTAACAGTGCCCTCCACTGAGCAAGGTAAAATTAAACACAGCCCGACAGTAAATACGGTACAATGAAAGAGTGCCCTACAGTGAACAATGTACAATTAAACACAGCCCAACATTAAATACGGTACAATGAAACAGTGCCTACAGTGAACAAGGTAAAATTAAACACAGCCCGACATTAAATACGGTACAATGAAACAGTGCCCTACACTGAACAATGTAAAATAAAACACAGCCCGACATTAAATACGGTACAATGAAACAGTGCCCGACACTGAACAAGGTAAATTTAAACAGAGCCCGACAGTAAATACGGTACAATGAAACAGTGTCCTACACTGAACAAGGTAAAATTAAACAGAGCCCGACATTAAATACGGTACAATGAAACAGTGCCCTACAGTGAACAATGTAAAATTAAACACAGCCCCACATTAAATACGATACAATGAAACAGTGCCCTACAGTGAACAAAGTAAAATTAAACAGAGCCCGGCATTAAATACAGTACAATGAAACAGGGCCCTAATGTGAACAATGTAAAATAAAACAGAGCCCGACATTAAATACAGTACAATGAAACAGTGCCCTACAGTGAACAAGGTAAAATTAACCAGGGCCCGACATTAAATACAGTACAATGAAACAGTGCCCTACAAGCAACGAGGTAAAATTAAACACAGCCCGACATTAAATGCGGTACAATGAAACAGTGCCCTACACTGAACAATGTAAAATTAAACACAGCCCGACATTAAATACGGTGCAATGAAACAGTGACCTACAGTGACCAAGGTAAAATTAAACAGAGCCCGACATTAAATACGGTACAGTGAAACAGTGCCCTACACTGAACAATGTAAAATTAAACACAGCCCGACATTAAATACAGTACAATGAATCAGTGCCCTACACTGAACAATGTAAACTTAAACACAGCCCGACATTAAATACGGTACAATGAAACAGTGCCCTACAGTGAACAATGTACAATTAAACACAGCCCAACATTAAATACGGTGCAATGAAACAGTGTACTACAGTGAACAATGTACAATTAAACACAGCCCGACATTAAATACGGTAATATGAAACAGTGCCCTACACTGAACAAGGTAAAATTAAACACAGCCCGACATTAAATACGGTACAATGAAACAGTGCCCTACAGTGAACAATGTAAAATTAAACACAGCCCGACATTAAATACAGTACAATGAAACAGTGCCCTACAGTGAACAAGGCAAAATAAAACAGAGCCCGACATTAAATACAGTACAATGAAACAGTGCCCTACAGTGCACAAGGTAAAATAAAACAGAGCCCGACATTAAATACAGTACAATGAAACAGTGCCCTACAGTGAACAAGGTAAAATTAAACAGAGCCCGACATTAAATACAGTACAATGAAACAGTGCCCTACAAGCAACGAGGTAAAATTAAACACAGCCCGACATTAAATGCGGTACAATGAAACAGTGCCCTACACTGAACAAGGTAAAATTAAACAGAGCCCGACATTAAATACAGCACAATGAAACAGTGCCCGACAGTGAACAATGTAAAATTAAACACAGCCCGACATTAAATACAGTACAATGAAACAGTGACCTACAGTGAACAAGGTATAATTAAACAGAGCCCGACATTAAATACGGTACAATGAAACAGTGCCCTACAGTGAACAATGTAAAATTAAACAGTGCCCGACATTAAATACAGTACAATGAAACAGTGACCTACAGTGAACAAGGTAAAATTAAACAGAGCTCGACATTAAATACGGTACAATGAAACAGTGCCCTACACTGAACAAGGTAAATTTAAACAGAGCCCGACATTAAATGCGGTACAATGAAACAGTGCCCTACACTGAACAAGGTAAAATTAAACAGAGCCCGACATTAAATACAGTACAATGAAACAGTGCCCTACAAGCTACAAGGTAAAATTAAACAGAGCCCAACATTAAATACGGTAGAATGAAACAGTGCACTACACTGAACAATGTAAAATTAAACACAGCCCGACATTAAATACGGTGCAATGAAACAGTGACCTACAGTGAACAATGTAAAATTAAACATAGCCCGACATTAAATACGGTACAATGAAACAGTGCCCTACAAGCAACAAGGTAAAATTAAACATAGCCCGACATTAAATACGGTACAGTGAAACAGTGCCCTACAGTGAACAATGTAAAATTAAACAGAGCACGACATTAAATATTTACAGTGGTCCCTGGGTAGAATATCATCGTTTACACTGGCTCCTGCGATATTAATTATTATTTACTGCGGTACTTGGATAGTATATCAATATTTACAGTGGACCACGTGTAGAATATCATTATTTACCGTGGTCCCTGGCTATTATATCATTGTTCAAAGTGGTCCCTGTGTAGAATATCATTATTTACATTGGTCCCTGGGTAGAATATCATTATTTACAGTGTTCCCTGTGTAGAATATCATTATTTACAGTGGTCCCTGGGTAGTGTATCATTATTTACAGTGGTCACTGGGTAGAATATCATTATTTACAGTTGTCCCTGGGTAATATATCATTAGTTACAATGTTCCCTGGGTAATGTCTCAATATTTACAGCGCCCTGGTTATTTATAAATATTAACAGAGGTCCCGGCGTACAATATCATTATTTACAGTTGTCCCTGTGTATAATATCATTATTTACAGTGGTCCCTCGGTAGTGTATCATTATTTACAGTGGTCACTGGGTAGAATATCATTATTTACAGAGGTCCCTGGGTAATATATCATTAGTTACATTGTTCCCTGGGTAATGTCTCAATATTTACAGCGCCCTGGTTATTTATAAATATTAACAGAGGTCCCGGCGTACAATATCATTATTTACAGTGGTCCCTGGGTAGAATATCATCATTTACAGTGGCTCCTGGGATATTAATTATTATTTACTGTGGTACTTGGATTGTATATCAATATTTACAGTGGACCACGGGTAGAATATCATTATTTACAATGTACCGTAGGTAGTACATCATTATTTTCCGTGGTCCCTGGATAGTATATCAATATTTACAGTGGTCCCTGGGTAGTGTATCATTATTTACCGTGGTCACTGGGTATTATATCATTGATGTGGAGATGCCGGCGTTGGACTGGGGTGAGCACAGTACGAAGTCTTACAACACCAGGTTAAAGTCCAACAGGTTTGTTTCGATGTCACTAGGTTTCGGAGCGCTGCTCCTTCCTCAGGTGAATGAAGAGGTCTCATTCCCGGTCTCATTCCCTCTCATTCCGGAGGACCCCTCCGGAAGGCAGCTGCCTTAGACTCTACATGTATGCTCAAGCCGTCAGGAGTCGCGTCAATGCCAGATTCATCAGTCGCATTCACAAGACAGCCCCGAACGTCACCCAAGCACAACGCAATGCCATCCGCGCTCTCAAGACCAACCGCAGCATCGTCATCAAACCAGCAGACAAAGGGGGGGGTCACTGTCGTACTGAACAGAACGGACTACTGCAAAGAAGTATACCGACAACTGAACAACCAAGAACACTCCAGACAGTTACCCGCAGATCCGACCAAGGAACACATCCGCCAACTTAACAGACTGATCAAGACCTTGGATCCAGATCTTCAGAGCAACCTACGTGCTCTCATCCCACGTACTCCCCGCATTGGAGATCTCTACTGCCTCCCGAAAATACATAAGGCCAACACACCAGGCCGCCCTATCGTTTCAGGCAATGGGACCCTGTGTGAGAACCTCTCTGGCGACATCGAGGGCATCTTGAAACCCATCGTACAAGGTGCACCCAGCTTCTGTCGCGACACGACGGACTTCCTACAGAAACTCAGCACCCATGGACCAGTTGCACCAGGAACATTCCTCGTCACAATGGACGTCTCGGCACTCTACAACAGCATCCCCCATGACGACGGCATTGCTGCAACAGCCTCAGTACTCAACACCGACAACTGCCAATCTCCAGACGCAATTCTGCAACTCATCCGCTTCATTCTTTATCACAACGTCTTCACCTTCGACAACAAGTTCTTCATTCAGACGCACGGAACAGCCATGGGGACCAAATTCGCACGCCAGTACGCCAACATATTCATGCACAAGTTTGAACAGGACCTACTCACCGCACAGGACCTTCAACCGATGTTATACACCAGATACATCGATGACATTTTTTTCCTTTGGACCCACGGCGAAGAATCACTGAAACGACTACACGATGACATTAATAAGTTCCATCCAACCATCAGACTCACCATGGACTACTCTCCAAAATCAGTTGCATTCTTGGACACACTCGTCTCCATCAAGGACGGTCACCACAGCACTTCGCTTTACCGCAAACCCACGGATAACCTCATGATGCTCCACTTCTCCAGCTTCCACCCTAAACACATTAAAGAAGCCATCCCCTATGGACAAGCGCTCTGTATACACAGGATCTGCTCAGACGAGGAGGAGTGTAACAGACATCTACAGACGTTGAAATATGCCCTCGTACGAATGGGATATGGTGCTCGACTCGTCGATCGACAGTTCCAACGCGCCACAGTGAAAAACCGTACCGACCTCCTCAGAAGACAAACATGGGACACAACCGACAGAATACCCTTCGTCGTCCAGTCCTTCCCCGGAGCGGAGAAACTACGTCATCTTCTTCACAGCCTTCAACACGTCATTGATGACGATGAACATCTTGCCAAGGTCACCCCCACACCCCCACTACTTACCTTCAAACAACCGCGCAACCTCAATCGAACCATTGTTTGCAGCAAACTACCCAGTCTTCAGAACAGTGACCACGACACCACACAACCCTGTCATGGTAATCTGTGCAAGACGTGCCAGATCATCGACATGGATACCACTATTACACGTGAGAACAGCACCCACCAGGTACGCGGTAAATACTCATGCGACTCGGCCAACGTTGTCTACCTCATACGCTGCAGGAAAGGATGTCCCGAAGCGTGGTACATTGGCGAGACCATGCAGACGCTGTGACAACGAATGAACGGACATCGCGCAACAATCACCAGGCAGGAATGTTCCCTTCCAGTCGGGGAACACTTCAGCAGTCAAGGGCATTCAGCCTCTGATCTCCGGGTAAGCGTTCTCCAAGGCGGCCTTCAGGACCCGCGACAACGCAGAATCGCCGACCAGAAACTTATAGCCAAGTTCCGCACACATGAGTGCGGCCTCAACCGGGGCCTGGGATTCGTGTCGCATTACAGTCATCCCCCACCGTCTGGCCTGCAAAATCCTACCAACTGTCCTGGCTTGGTACAATTCACACCTCTTTAACCTGGGGTTACCCCATCTCTGGATCTGTAAAGATTTAATCACCTGCTAATGCTCGCATTCCTAGCATTGATTGGCATCTTTGAATTTGTCTATATATGTGTTTCTGGAACAGACCTCTTCATTCACCTGAGGAAGGAGCAGCGCTCCGAAAGCTAGTGACATCGAAACAAACCTGTTGGACTTTAACCTGGTGTTGTAAGACTTCGAACTATTATATCATTGTTTAAAGTGGTCCCTGTGTAGAATATCGTTATTTACAGTGGTCCCTGGGTAGAATATCATTATTTACAGTGGTCCCTGGGTAGTGTATCATTATTTACAGAGGTCCCTGGGTGGAATATCATTATTTACAGTGGTCCCTGGGTAATATATCATTCTTTACATTGGTCCCTGGGTAATGTCTCAATATTTACAGTGGTCCCTGGTTGGAATATCATTATTTACACTGGCTCCTGTGATATTAATTATTATTTACTGTGGTTATTGGAGAGCATATCAATATTTACAGTGGACCACGGGTAGAATATCATTATTTATAATGTACCCTGGTAGTACATCATTATTTACAGTGGTTCCTGGGTAGAATATCATTCTTTACAGTGGTCCCTGGGTCGATATCATTATCTACACTGGTCCCTGAGCAGTTTGTTATAACTTACAGTGGTCCTTGGGTAGTATATGAATATTTACAGTGGTCCCTGGGGTGTATATGATTATTTACAGTGGACCGTGGAAAGTATATCATTATTTACAGTGGCCACTGGGTAGTATACCATTATCTACAGTAGTCCCAGGATAGTAAATCACTATTTACTGTGGTACTTGGATAGTATATTAATATTTAGTAGACCCTGGGTAGAATATCATTATTTACACTGGCTCCTGGGTTATTAATTATTATTTACTGTGGTACTTGGATAGTATATCAATATTTACAGTGGACCCTGGGTAGAATATCAGTATCTACAATGGTCCCTGGGTAGTACATCATTATTTACCGTGCTCCCTGGGTAGTACATCATTATTTACCGTGATCCCTGGGTAGTACATCATTACTTACCGTGATCCCTGGGTAGTACATCATTATTTACAGTGATCCCTGGGGAGTAAATCGTTATGAACAGTTGCCCCTTTGTATTATATCCTTATTTACACTGGTCGATGTGTAGTATACTATTATTTACATTGGCTGTGGGTCGTCATCATCATTTACAGTGGTCACTGGATAGTATTTCATTATTTACAGTGGCGCCAGGGCAGTATATCGTTATTTTCAGTGGACCGTGGGCAGTATATCTTTATTTACAGTGTTCCCTGGGGAGTATCTCATTACTTACAGTGGACCCTGGGTATCATATCCAATATACAGTCGTCCCTGCGTTGTATATCATTATTTACAGAGGGCCCCTGGTAGTATTTCATTATTTACAGTGGTCCCTGAGCAGTATATCATTATTTACAGTTGTCCCTGGGTAAGATATCATTATTTACAGTGGTCCCTGGGTAGTATATCATTTTCTACAGTGGTCCCTGCGTAATATATCGTTATTTACAGTGGTCCCAGCGTCGTATATCATGGTTTACAGTGGTCCCTGGACAGTATGTCATCAATTATAGTGTGCACTGTGCAGTACATCTTTATTCACAGTGGTCCATGGGCAGTATATCATTATTTACCGTGGTCCCTGGGCAATATATCATTAAGCACAGTGGTCCCTGGGCAGGATACCATTACTTACAGTGGTCCCTGGGTAGTATATCATTATTTACAGTGGTCCCAGGGCAATATATCATTAATCACAGAGGGCTCTGGGTAGTATATCATCATTGACCGCGGTTCCTGGGAAGTATATCATTATTTACACTGGTCCCTGGGTAGTATGTCATTATTTACACAGGTCACTGGGTAGTATATCATCCTTTACAGTGGTCCCAGTGTAGTGTAGTATTATCTACAGTGGTCCCAGAGTGGCACATCATGATTTACAGTGGTCCCTGGACATTATGTCATCATTTATAGTGTGCCCTGTGTAGTACCTCTTAATTTACAGTGGATTCTGGATAGTATATCATTATTGACAGTAGTCCCTGGGTGGTATATCATTATTTACAGTGGTCTCTGGGAAATATATCATTATTTACAGTGGTCCCTGGACATTATGTCATCATTTATAGTGTGCCCTGTGTAGTACCTCTTAATTTACAGTGGATTCTGCATAGTATATCATTATTGACAGTAGTACTGGGTGGTATATCATTATTTACAGTGGTCTCTGGGAAATATATCATTATTTACAGTGGTCCCTGGATAGTATATCATTATTTACAGTGTTCCAAGGGTAGTATATCATTATTTACAGTGGTCCTGTGTAGTATGTCATTATTTACCGTGGTCACTGGGTAGTATCCCATTATTTACAATGGTTCCAGGGTAGTATATGATTATTTACAGTGGTCCCTGGGTAGTGTGTCATTATTTACCGTGGTCACTGGGTAGTATCCCATTATTTACAAAGGTTCCAGGGTGGCATACCATTATTGACAGTGGTCCCTGGGTAGTATGTCATTGTTTACATTGGCCTTGGGTCGGTAACATCATTTACAGTGATCGCTGGATAGTATTTCATTAGTGACAGTGGTCCCTCGGCAGTATATCATTATTTACAGTGGTCTCTTGACAGTGGATGATTATTTAAAGTGGTCCCTGTGTAGATAATCATTATTTACAGTGGTCCCTGGGTAGAATGTCATTATTTTCAGTGGTCCCTGGGTAGTATCTCATTATTTACAGTGTTCCCTGGGTAGTATAGCATTATTTACAGTGGTCCCTGGGTATTATCTAATTATTTACTGTGGTCCATGGGTAGTATCTCATTATTTACTGTGGTGCCTGAGTAGAATATCATTATTTACAGTGGTCCATGGGTCGAATATCATTAACTACACTGGTCCCTGGGCCGTTTGTTATTACTTACAGTGGTCCTTGGGTAGTACATGAATAATTACAGTGGTCCCTCGGGTGTATATCATTATTTACATTGAACCGTGGAAAGTATATCATTATTTACGGTGGTCCCTGGGCAGTATACCATTATATGCAGTAGTCCCTGGGCAGTATATCATTATTTACAGTGGTCCCTGTGTAGTATATCATTTTTGCAATGGACCCTGGGCAGTATATCTTTATTTACAGTGGTCCCTGGGGAGTATATCAATATTTACAGTGGTCCCTGGGCAGTATATCATTATTTACAGTGGGCCATGGGCAGTATATCATTATTTACAGTGGGCCCTAGGTTGTATACCATTATTTACAGTGGTCCCTGGGTAGTATATCATCATTTACAGTGGACCCTGGGCAGTAAGTCTTTATTTACAGTGGTCCCTGGGCAGTATATCTTTATTTACAGTGGTCCCTGGGTAGTATATCATCATTTACGGTTGACCCTGGGCAGTAAGTCTTTATTTACAGTGGCCCCTGGGCAGTATATCATTATTTACAGTGGTTCCTTGGTAGAATATCATTTGTTACAGCGTTCCATGGGCACTTCACCATTATTAATAGTTGTCCATCGGTAGTATATTATTTTCTGCAGTGGTCCCTGGGTAGTAAATCATTATTTACTGTATTCCCTGGTAGAATATCAGCATTTACAGTGGTCCCCGGTCAGAATGTCATTATTTACAGTTGTGCCTGGGTAGTACATTATTATTTGCATTTGGCCCTGGGTAGAATATCATTATTTACAGTGGTCCCTGGCCAGTATTTCATTATTTTCAGTGCTCCCTGTGCAGTATATCATTATTTACACTGGTCCCGGTGTAGAATATCATTATTTACAGTTGTCCCTGAGTAAAATATCATTATTTAAATTGGTCCCTGTGCTGTATATCATTATTTTCAGTGTTCCCTGCATAGTTTAACATTATTTACAGTGGTTTCTGGGCAACGTATCATTATTTACAGTGGTCCCAGGGTAGTATATAATTTTTTTACAGTGCGCCTGTGCAGTATATCACTGTTTGCAGTCGGCCCTGGGCAGCATATCATTATCTACAGTGGTCCCTGGGTAGCATATAATTATTTACAGTGGTCACTGGGTAGTAAATAATTATTTACAGTGGTCCCTGTGTAATATGTCTTTATTTACAGTGGTCCCTGGGAGTGTACCTCTATTTACAGTGGTTCCTGGTAGTATATCATTCTTTGCAGTGATCACTGGGTAGTAAGTAATTATTTAAAGTGGTCCCTGGTTAGTAGATCATTATTTACAGTGGTCCCTGGGTAGTATATCATTATTTACAGTGGTCCCTGTGTAGTATGTCTTTATTTACAGTAGTCGCTGATAGTATATCATTATTTACAGTGGTCCCTGGGTAATATATCATTATTTGCAGTTGTCTCTGATTAGAATATCATTATTTACAGTGGTCACTGGCTGGTATATCATTATTTACAGCGGTCCCTGGGCAGTATTTCATTTTTACAGTGGTACCTAGGCTGTATGTCATAATTTACAATGATCCCTGATCAGGATATCATTGTTTCAGTGGTCCCTGGGTAATATATCATTATTTACACTTGTCTCTGGTTAGAATATCATTATTTACAGTGATGTGGAGATGCCGGCGTTGGACTGGGGTGAGCACAGTACGAAGTCTTACAACACCAGGTTAAAGTCCAACAGGTTTGTTTCGATGTCACTAGCTTTCGGAGCGCTGCTCCTTCCCCAGGTGAATGCAGAGGTCTGTTCCAGATACACATATATAGACAAATGCAAAGATGCCAAACAATGCTAGGAATGCGAGCATTAGCAGGTGATTAACCCTTTACAGATCCAGAGATGGGGTAACCCCAGGTTAAAGAGGTGTGAATTGTACCAAGCCAGGACAGTTGGTAGGATTTTCCAGGCCAGATGGTGGGGGATGACTGTTATGCGACATGAATCCCAGGTCCCGGTTGAGGCTGCACTCATGTGTGCAGAACTTCTTGACAGCCATTGATGACGATGAAGATCTTGCCAAGGTCATCCCCACACCCCCACTACTTGCCTTCAAACAACCGCACAACCTCAAACGAACCATTGTTTGCAGAAAACTACCCAGTCTTCAGAACAGTGACCACGACACCACACAACCCTGTCATGGTAATCTCTGCAAGACGTGCCAGATCATTGACATGGATACCACTATTACACGTGAGAACACCACCCACCAGGTACGCAGTACATACTCGTGCGACTCGGCCAACGTTGTCTACCTCATACGCTGCAGGAAAGGATGTCCCGAAGCGTGGTACATTGGCGAGAACATGCAGACGCTGCGACAACGAATGAACGGACATCGCGCAACAATCACCAGGCAGGAATGTTCCCTTCCAGTCGGGGAACACTTCAGCAGTCAAGGGCATTCAGCCTCTGATCTCCGGGTAAGCGTTCTCCAAGGCGGCCTTCAGGACGCGCGACAACGCAGAATCGCCGAGCAGAAACTTATAGCCAAGTTCCGCACACATGAGTGCGGCCTCAACCGTGACCTGGGATTCATGTCACATTACATTCATCCCCCACCATCTGGCCTGCAAAATCCTACCAACTGTCCTGGCTTGGTACAATTCACACCTCTTTAACCTGGGGTTACCCCATCTCTGGATCTGTAAAGATTTAATCACCTGCTAATGCTCGCATTCCTAGCATTGTTTCGCATCTTTGAATTTGTCTCTATATGTGTTTCTGGAACAGACCTCTGCATTCACCTGAGGAAGGAGCAGCGCTCCGAAAGCTAGTGACATCGAAACAAACCTGTTGGACTTTAACCTGGTGTTGTAAGACTTCGTATTATTTACAGTGGTCACTGTGTAGTATATCATTATTTACAACAGTCCCTGGGTAGTATGACTTTATTTACAGTGGTCCCTCGGCAGTATAGCTTTATTTACAGTGATCCCTGGAAGTATATTATTATTTACTGTGGTCTCTGATTAGAATATCATTATTTACAGTGGGCACTGTGCAGTGTCTTATTTAAAGTGGTTCCCGCGTTGTTTATCATTATTTACAAAGCTCTCTGGGTGGTATATCTTTATTTACAGTGGTTCCTGGGTAGTTTATCTTTATTTACAATGGTCCCTGGGTGGTTTATCTTTATTTACAGTGGTCCCTGGGTGGTTTATCTTTATTTACAGTGGTCTCTGGGTGGTTTATCTTTATTTACAGTGGTCCCTGTGTGGTTTATCTTTATTTACAGTGGTCTCTGGGTGGTTTATCTTTATTTACAGTGGTCCCTGTGTGGTTTATCTTTATTTACAGTGGTCCCTGGGTAGTTTATCTTTATTTACAGTGGTCCCCGGGTGGTTTATCTTTATTTGCAGTGGTCCCTGGGTGGTTTATCTTTATTTACAGTGGTCCCCGGGTGGTTTATCTTTATTTGCAGTGGTCCCTGGGTGGTTTATCTTTATTTACAGTGGTCTCTGGGTGGTTTATCTTTATTTACAGTGGTCCCTGGGAAGTATATTATTATACTGTATCATTTAGTGGGCAGCACGGTATATTATTATATCATTTAGCACCACTATATAATTTGGTGTGCAGCACGGTAGCATAGTGGATAGTACAATTGTTTCACAGCTCCAGGGTCCCAGGTTCGATTCCCGGATGTGCGGAGTCTGCACATCCTCCCCGTGTGTGCGTGGGTTTCCTCCGGCTGTTCCGGTTATTTCCCACAGTCCAAAGATGTGCAGTTTAGGTGAATTGGCCATCCTAAATTGCCTTAGTGTCCAAAATTGCCCTTAGTGTTGGGTGGGGTTACTCGCTTATGGGGATAGGGTGGAGATGTGGACTTGGATAGGGTGCTCTTTTCAAGAGCCGGGCAGACTCGATGGGCCGAATGGCCTCCTTCTGCACTGTAAATTCTATGATCTATGATTTACTGTGGTCCCTGGGTAGAGTATCATGATGTACAGTGTTCACTCGGTGGTATATCATTATTTACAGTGGTCCCTGGGCAGTATATCTTTATTTACAGTGGTACCTAGGTACTATGTCATTATTTACAGTGGTCCCTGCGTAGAATGTCATTATCTACAGTTGTCCCTGGATAGTATATCTTAATTTGCCGTGGTCCATGCGTAGTACATAATTATTTACGGTGCTCCATGGGTAGAATATCATTATTTACAGTGGTCCCTGGTAGTATGTCATTCTTTACAGTGGTCCCTGGGTAGTATATCATTAGTTACAGTGGCCCCTGGGTAGAATATCAGTATTTACAGTGACCCCTGTGTAGTACATCATTATTTACAGTGACCCCTGTGTAGTACATCATTATTTACAGTGGCCCCTGGGTAGAATATCATTATTTACAGTTGTCCCTCAGTATTATATCACTATTTACAGTTGTCCCTGTGTAGAATATCTTTATTTACAGTGGTCCCTGGTAGTATATCATTCTTTACAGTGGTCCCTGGTAGTATATCATTCTTTACAGTGGTCCCTGGGTAGTACATCATTATTTACTGTGGTCCCTGGGTAGTATGCCATTATTTACAGTGGCTGTGTGCAGTATATCATTATCTGCAGTGGTCCCTGGGTAGTATATCATTATTTACAATGATCACTGGATAGTATATCATTATATGCAGTGGTCCCTGGGTAGTATATCATTATTTACAGTGGTCCTTGTATAGAAAGTCTTTAATTACAGTGGTTCCTGGGCGTGATACCTTTATTTACAGTGGCCACTGTGTAGTATATCATTATTTACAATAGTCCCTGGGTGGTATAATTTTATTTACAGTGGTCCCTGGGTGGTATTTCTTTATTTACAGTGGTCACTGGCTGGTATATCATTATTGACAGTGGTCCCTGTGCAGTATATCTTATTTACAGTGGTTCCTGGGTAGGTTATTATTATTTACAATGGTCCCTGGGTGGTTTATCTTTATTTACAGTGGTCCCTGGGTGGTGTACCTTTATTTACAGTGGTCACTGGCTGGTATATCGTTATTGACAGTGGTCCCTGTGCAGTATATCTTATTTACAATGGTCCCTGGGTGGCATTTCTTTATTTACAGTGGTCCCTGGGTTATTTATAAATATTAACAGAGGCCCCGGCATACAATATCATTATTTACTGTGGTCCCTGTTTAGAATATCTGTATTTACAGATGATGTGGAGATGCCGGCGTTGAACTGGGGTGAGCGCAGAAAGAAGTCTTACAACACCAGGTTAAAGTCCAACAGGTTTGTTTCGATGTCACGAGCTTTCGAAGCGCTGCTCTTTCCTCAGGTGAATGAAGAGGTATGCTCCAGAAACAGATATATAGACAGATTCAAAGCTGCCAGCCAATGCTTGGAATGCGAGCATTAGCAGGTGATTAAATCTTTACAGATCCAGAGATGAGGTAACCCCAGGTTAAAGAGGTGTGAATTGTACCAAGCCAGGACAGTTGGTAGGATTTCGCAGGCCAGATGGTGGGGGATGACTGTAATGCGACATGAATCCCAGGTCCCGGTTGAGGCCGCACTCATGTGTGCGGAACTTGGCTATAAGCTTCTGCTCGGTGATTCTGTGTTGTTGCGCGTCCTGAAGGCCGCCTTGGAGAACGCTTACCCGGAGATCAGAGGCTGAATGCCCTTGACTGCTGAAGTGTTCCCCGACTGGAAGGGAACATTCCTGCCTGGTGATTGTCGCGCGATGTCCATTCATTCGTTGTTGCAGCGTCTGCATGGTCTCGCCAATGTACCACACTCCCGCAGCAGCCGCAGCCCCGCTCCCGCTCCCCCAGCAGCCGCGGCCCCCCTCACCCTCACCCCCTCACCCCCTCCCCAAGCAGCCGCAGTCACCCTCCCCCTCCCCCAGCAGCCGCGCCCCCCCCTCAACCCTCACCCCCTCCCCCAGCAGCCCCGCTGCCCCTCCCCCAGCAGCCGCGGCCCCCCTCACCCTCACCCCCTCCCCAAGCAGCCGCGGTCACCCTCCCCCTCCCCCAGCAGCCGCGCCCCCCCCTCCCCACTCCCCCAGCAGCCGCAGTCCCCCTCCACCTCCCCAGCAACTGTGGTCCCCCTCCCCAGCAGCCGCGATCCCTCCCCATTCCCCAGCAG
The DNA here is from genome assembly GCF_047496885.1 of Scyliorhinus torazame. Classification (NCBI taxonomy): domain Eukaryota; kingdom Metazoa; phylum Chordata; class Chondrichthyes; order Carcharhiniformes; family Scyliorhinidae; genus Scyliorhinus; species Scyliorhinus torazame. The sequence continues at coordinate 611,324 of NW_027307762.1, read as the reverse complement.
CCGCGATCCCCCTCCCCCAGCAGCCGCCGTCCCCCCCTACCCCAGCAGCCACGATCACTCCCCCAGCAGCCGCGGTCGCCCTCCCCTCCCCCAGCAGCCACGATCCCTCCACACTCCTCCAGCAGCCGCTGTCCCCCTCCCCCCCAGCAGCCGCGTTCCCCCTCCCCTTCCCCAGCAGCGACGATCCCTCCCCCTCCCCCAGCAGCCGCGGTCCCCCTCCCCCAGCAGCCGCGGTACCCCTCCCCCAGCAGCCACGGTCTCCCTCCCCCTCCCCCAGCAGCCGCGGTCCCCCTCCCCCAGCAGCCGCGGTCCCCCTCCCCCTCCCCCAGCAGCCGCGGTCCCCCTCCCCAGCAGCCGCCGTCCCCCCCTCCCCCAGCAGCCGCGGTCGCCCTCCCCTCCCCCAGCAGCCACGATCCCTCCACCCTCCCCAGCAGCCGCTGTCCCCCTCCCCCCCAGCAGCCGCGTTCCCCCTCCCCTCCCCCAGCAGCCGCGGTTCCCCCTTCCCTCCCCCAGCAGCCGCGATCCCTCCCCTCTCCCCAGCAGCCGCGATCCCTCCCCCCTCCCCCAGCAGCCGCGGTCCCCCTCCTAACCCCCAGCAGCCGCGGTCACCCTCCCCTCCCCCAGCAGCCGCGGTCCCCCTCCCCTCCCCCAGCAGCGCAGTCCCCCTCCCCCCTCCCCCAGCAACCGTGGTCCCCCTCACCCAGCACCCGCAGTCCCCCTCCCTCTCCTCCAGCAACCGCGGTCCCCCTCCCCAGCAGACGCGGTCCCCCTCCCCCTCTCCCCCAGCAGCCACGGTGCCCTCTTCCTCCCCCAGCAGCCACGGTCCCCCTCCCCCTCCCCCAGCAGCCGCGGTCCTCCTCCCCCTCCCCCAGCAGCCGCGGTCCCCCTCCCCTCCCCCAGCAGCCGCGGTCCCCCTCCCCCTACCCCAGCAGCCGCGGTCCCCCTCCCGCAGCAGCCGCGGTCCCCCTCCCCAGCAGCCGCGGTCGCCCTCCCCTCCCCCAGCAGCCACGATCCCTCCACCCTCCCCCAGCAGCCGCTGTCCCCCTCCCCCCCAGCAGCCGCGTTCCCCCTCCCCTTCCCCAGCAGCCACGATCCCTCCTCCCGCCCCCAGCAGCCGCGGTTCCCCCTCCCCTCCCCCAGCAGCCGCGATCCCTCCCCCTCCCCCAGCAGCCGCGATCCCTCCCCCTCCCCCAGCAGCCGCGGTCCCACTCCCCCTCTCCCAGCAGCCGCGGTCCCCCTCCTTACCCCCAGCAGCCGCGGTCCCCCTCCCCTCCCCCAGTAGCCGCGGTCCCCCTCCTCTCCCCCAGCAGCGCAGTCCCATTCCCCCTCCCCTGCAGACGCGGTCCCCCTCACCCAGCACCCGTAGTCCCCCTCCCTCTCCCCCAGCAACAGCGTCCCCCTCCCCAGCAGCCGCGGTCCCCCTCCCCCTCTCCCCCAGCAGCCACGGTCCCCTCTTCCTCCCCCAGCAGCCACGGTCCCCCTCCCCCAGCAGCCGCGGTCCCCCTCCCCCAGCAGCCGCGGTCCCCCTCCCCCAGCAGCCGCGGTCCCCCTCCCCCAGCAGCCGCGGTCCCCCTCCCCCAGCAGCCGCGGTCCCCCTCCCCCAGCAGCATTGTCTCGGGTCGGACAGTTTGATGGTGCTGTTTATTTGATGTCTATATAATGTTTATTTGGATCTGTTTTCCCTGAGATTGCCTGTCCTGCCCGCTCTTCCCGCGGGCAGGGTGAGGCAGCGCCCGCCGCTGGCATCGGCCTGGAGCTGGGACACAACAAAGCAAAACAGACCAGAAGTAACTGATGGACAAAACAAAATGTGGGGAGTGCCCCAAACCGCGGGTGGAGCACAGCCCCAACAGAACAGGAAAAGAGACCAAACCTCACCCAATACCCGCCCAATGAAAGTGTGAGAATGGGGGTCAGTCCGGCAGCCCACCCCCTGCGGGGCCCAGCCAGCCCGGAAACCCTCGAGTGTGCCCGTGGGCAGCGCCTGCCCCCGCTCCAGGGACCCCCGGCCGCCACCCAGCCCTTCCCACGGCACCCACAGCCCTCCGCCACCCAGCGCTGCCCACGGCACCCACCGCCCTCCGCTCCGCCACCCAGCCCTTCCCACGGCACCCACAGCCCGGCCCTCCGCCACCCAGCCCTGCCCACGGCACCCACCGCCCTCCGCTCCGCCACCCAGCCCTGCCCACGGCACCCACAGCCCGGCCCTCCGCCACCCAGCCCTGCCCACGGCACCCACCGCCCTCCGCTCCACCACCCAGCCCTGCCCACGGCACCCACAGCCCTCCGCCACCCAGCCCTTCCCATGGCACCCACAGCCCGGCCCTCCGCCACCCAGCCCTGCCCACGGCATCCACAGCCCGGCCCTCCGCCACCCAGCCCTTCCCACGGCACCCACCGCCCTCCCCCACCCAGCCCTTCCCACGGCACCCACCGCCCTCCGCTCCGCCAGCCACCCGAATGGAGATTGGCGGAGGTGCGGATTCCTGAGCAGCGGCTCCCTTACGACAGCCGCCACTCCTGACGGGGGAGAGCTGCGGCGCCTGGAGACCGTGTTCCAGACTTTGAGGAGGACCTGGTACAAGACGGGCAGCGCCAACAGAGAGTTCCGAAGACCCTGCTGGTCCACAGACAGGAGCCGCACGTCGTAGTTCAGGCCGAGCCCCTGGGGGGAGAAACCCGTCGCCAGGGCCCCACCGTGGAGGAGGCTCAGCGTACAGGTAACGCTGCAGAGTCTGAGGGTGGAAAGTGGCAGTCTGGGTGCGGAGGCACACCAGCGCCTGACCGCCCTCCGCCATCGGGAGACTCCAGACCTCCGCAGCGACCCCGTGCAGTCGATTGTCCCGGAGGAACCGAAGCCGGGCTCTCTGGATGGTGGGACAAAGCCAGGGGGGGGAGTCAGTGACCAGCCGGGACCACAGCATGGAGGCGATCAGCTGGTTTATGACGAGAACTCGGCCCCTGGGGGACAGCACTCGGAGCCGTCCTGTCCAGCGTCCCAGGCCAGCGGTGACCTTGGTCTCCAGCTCCTGCCCGTTCGCCGGCCAGGCTCCCTCTGCCGGGCAAAGATGGACTCCCAGGTCGAGGCTGTTGGTCCGACTCCAGCTGAAGGGCCCGAGCTCCTCCGGGAGGGGGTCCACCTGCCACGGACCGACCAGGAGTCCGGAACATTTGGCCCAGTTGATCCGTGGGGAGGACGCGGCGGAGTAGACAGCTTGGCTCTCTCGCATCCTCCGGGGGTCCCCGGGGTCAGTGACCATGAGGAACACGGCATCAGCGTCCGCCGAGAGGACCCCCCCCCCGTCCGGCTCGCGCAGAACCAGCCCCGTGAACCCCCTCCGCAGGAGGCACAGGAAAGGCCCCACGCAGAGGGAATAATGTTGGCCGGACAGGGGGCAGCCCTGACGCACTCCTCTCCCAAAGCGAAGGGGCGCCGTCAGGGACCCGTTAACCTTAATCAGACTCTCCGAGGCGGCGGACAGTAACCGGATCCGGGCGACAAAATACCACCCGAACCCGACAGCTCGCAGAGTCCCGAGCAAACCCCCGGGCCCCACCCTGTCGAACGCCTTCTCCTGGTCAAGAGACAGGGAGGCGCTCGACATACCAGTCCTCTGGGTAAAGTGAATAATGTCCCGGGCCAGGTGGATATTGTGTAGATTGTGCGGTCCGGGACTGTGTAGGACTGGTCAGGGTGGATCATGTGGTCCAGCTCGGGGCCAAGGCGTAAACACAGCACCTTGGCTAAGATTTTATAGTCCGTGCTGAGGAGGGAGACCGGTCGCCAGGTCTTAAGTCGGCGGAGATCCCCCTTCTTGGGCAAGTGGGCAATGACGGCCCTGCGCCACGAAAGGGGCATCTCCCCCGTCGCGAAACATTCCCCCAGGACCCCCGCATAGTCGCTCCCCAGGACGTCCCAGCACGCCCTGAAGAACTCCACGGTCGGCCCGTCCAGCCCTGGGGATTTGCCCCGTGAGAGGCTGTCCAGGGCGCCGGTCAGCTCTTGGAGGTTGATGGCATTATCGAGCTTCCCGGCGCCCTCCGGGCCCACCTGCGGCAGGTCCTCCCCCAGAACTCTGCAAGCGTCCTCGCTGGACGGACCCGGAGAGAAGAGGTCGGAGTAAAAATCCCTGATCAGGGTCCTGACCCCCTCCGGATCCGAGACGAGGGGCCGGTCGTCGACCAGCAGCGTAGAAACCTGCCGACGGGCCCCGCGTCCTCTTTCCAGCGAGTAGAAGAAGCGGGAGCCGCGGTCCATGTCCGTTATGAGACGGATCCGGGACCTCACGTACGCGCCGCTGGACCCGGCCAGTTGCAGGCCCCGCAGTGCGCCCCTCTTCTCCCTGTACACCAGCCCCAGGGCCGGGCCTCATCGGGCTGAGCGAGACGTGACTCCAGATCGAGGAGTTCCTCAGCCAGGTTGGCGATCGTGGAGTTCCGCCCCGCCGAAGACCCCTTCGTGTACCCCTGACAGACGGCACAGTTCTGGGACTTGCCCACATCCCACCGCAGCCTGAAGGAGGGGAAGCCACCCCGCTCCCTTCTCCAGCCGGCCCAGAAATGGCAGAACGAGTCCAGGAACCGCTCGCCCTCCAGCAGCAGGTTGTTAAAGTGCCAGTACGCGGACCGTGTCTGAGCGCGGGACGGGGCGAGACCCGCCCACACCAGGTGGTGATCCGAGCTCGGCACCTGCTCCATGGAGGCCGTCGGAACGCTGGGCAAGTACGTCTTGGAAATGTAAAGACGGTCGATGCTGGACGCTCTGAACTGGGGCCGCACAGAGGTGCGCACCCGAAATTCAGATGGAGAGTCCGCCAGACATCCACCAAGTCAAAGGACCTAACCAGGCCCCTCAACTCCACCACCGCCGCCGGGCCGCACTGGACTCCGATGCGGTCCTTGTCCTGGAGGGTGCAATTGAAATCCCCTCCGAGGACGATGCACTCTGTTTTTTTTCTCATCCTTTTTTCCAGCTGCTAACTAAGACAGTTACATTCAATGAAGGTGTGAGCCATTGTTTTTGGCTTCATTCAAAATCCTGTTTGTCTTGTTTGCTAAGCCTGCTTGAGCAAGGCTATCTGCATTTTATAATCCTCTCCTGGCAGCTGCTGTTAATCCTTTGTGGGATCTTTCCCTGTATCCTCTCTTGTTTCTCCCAGACCCGATATTCCCAGACTTCCATGTTTCAAATGACACATCTTTCCATATTTTCAATAACAACTCTCCCACCGGGATGGTGCCTGGAAGAGTGGACACCTTTTGTGAAGGAAGTCGCCTGCTGCGGTCCGGCCACGGGAGCGGATACATTTACAAAGTGAATCACCGCTGCCCCGAAACGGGCCTTTAGGTGCAACAGACGGACTGGCACCGGCTCCTTGACCCCCAAGATCTATGGCTGAAAATGTGGAGCCAACAAGATAGCCACCCCGCCCGAACGTGGGGCCAGGTGACTCATGAAGACTCCTCCTTGCCCCTCCAGGGTCCACTCAGCTTCGTCACCCGGATGGCCTGGGTTTCCTGCAGGAAGCACACCTCGTACTTTCCGTCCCGGAGGATAGACAGGAACTGGAACCGGTGGTGCGCGTCCCTGCTGCCGTTGATGTTGAGGCTGGCCATGGTTACCTCCATGTCAGCAGCAATAGTTATCATCACCTTTAGTGCTCAGAGTGGGGGTACCGCCCCCACCACTCCCTCAGGAGTCCCACAAGGAACTGAACAGCTTGGCGCTGCTCCTCCTGGTGTTGATCGAACTCCCGGGCCTCTCTGACATAGGCCCGGGCGGGGCCAAGGAGCAGCCCCAGGTTTCCCCAGCTGCCCAGGGCCAGCCGCACACAGTCCGGGTGACCATGGTGCGTTCCCAGAAATGTCCGGCGTTCCCCAGGGGGGACGAGGGGAGACTCGGTGCCGGGTGTGAGGGTGCCCTCTGCCTCGCTGCAGAGAGAGTCTAAATCCTCCGTCTCGCCCGCCACCGAGCAGCCTTCCTCCTCCGAACGGTCACCTCCCGAGCTCGAGTCCCCCGCCACATGGGGTATGGCGGGCGGCACGGGCCCACCGGCTAACCCTTGGCCCGAGTCGACCCCACCCCCCAGGGTCGTCCTCAGGCAGGTCCCTCGCAGGCTCCTCCTGGCCTCGCTTTTCTGTTTTCTGTGCGCTGGGCTGGGTGTCGGGGGGATGGGAAACAGCACGGGAGACCCCCACCCCCCTCAACCGGGGAGGGACCAGCAAGATCCCCCTCACCTGTGGAGGGGGCAGCAATACAGCCCACCCCCCTCACCCAGGGAGGGGGCAACGAGACCCACCGGGGGAGGGGTCAGCGAGACCCCCCCTCATCCAGGGAGGGGGCAGCAAGTCACACGCCCCTCACCCGGGGAGGCGGCATCGAGACCCCCACTCACCCGAGAAGAGGGCAGCAAGACCCACCCCCCTCACCCGGGGAGGGGGCAGCGAGACCCACCCCCCTCACCCGGGGAGGGGGCAGCGAGACCCCCCACACCCGGGGAGGGGGCAGCAAGACCCCCACTCACCCGGGGAGGGGGCAGCGAGACCCACCCCCCTCACCCAGGGAGGGGCAGCGAGACACACGCCTTTTCACCCGGGGAGGGGCCAGCAAGACCCCCCTCACCCGGCGATGGTGCAGCAAGACCCAACCCCCCTCACCCGGGGAGGGGGCAGCGAGAGCCACCCGGGGAGGGGGCAGCGAGACCCACACCCCCCTCACCCGGGGAGGGGGCAGCGAGAGCCACCCGGGGAGGGGGCAGCGAGACCCACACCCCCCTCACCCGGGGAGGGGGCAGCGAGACCCAATCCCCATCAGACGGGGAGGGGGCAGCAAGACCCACCCCCTCACCCGGGGAGGGGGCAGTAGGTTCCTCCCCTCACCCTTGAAGGGGGCAGCGAGAACCCCCCCACCTCACCCGGGGTGGGGGCAGCGAGACCAACCCGGGGAGGGGGCAGCAAGACCCAACCCCTGACCCGAGAAGGTGGCATCGAGAACCACCCCCTCCCTCACCCGGGGAGGGGGCAGTAGGAACCCCCCCTCACCCGGGGAGGGGGCAGCAAGACCCAACCCCCTCGCCCGGGGAGGGGGCAGCAAGACCCACCCCACCCTCACCGGGGAGGGGGCAGCGAGACCCCAGTAGGTTGGGATGGGGCAGGAGGAGCTCGGTGGGGAGGGAGGGCGGGACGTTTGATAGAACAACACGTTCTGCGGTGGCCTCCAGCGTCTCCACCGCCACGTGTGTCCCGCCCACCGTGAGCCCCCTTTCCAGGGCCCGGTGGGCCGCCTGCTCGGCCCGCAGGAAGAACCCGGCCTTGCCGTACATCCGCGAGGCGGCTACGATGGCCGAGGGGCCGACAGCCCCGCCCATCGCACGGGTGCCCGCCTCAATGGTCATGGTAGGGTGGGCATAGCACTTCACCCCCAGCTGCCGCGTGAGCAGGCGGGAGGGCGAGGGCACCGCGGGGGCAGCGGAGCGACGGGAGGCTGCCGCCCCCACATAATGTCTTGTCCGCCCTGCCCCCGGCAGAGAGGAGGATGCCCCCGAGATGCTGGCCAGAGGGTGGGAGGGCAGGAGGCCGGGCCTGCAGCCCTGGATGGCCCCACTCCCACCTCAGGCAGAGGGATGGGAGGACAGGAGGCCGGGCCTACAGCCCTGGATGGTCCCACCTCAGGCAGAGGGGTGGGAGGACAGGAGGCTGGACCTGCAGCCCTGGATGGTCCCAGTCCCAACTCAGGCAGAGGGGTGGGAGGACAGGAGGCCGGGCCTGCAGCCCTGGATGGTCCCACCTCAGGCAGAGGGGTGGGAGGACAGGAGGCCGGGCCTGCAGCCCTGGATGGTCCCGCTCCCACCTCAGGCAGAGGGGTGGGAGGACAGGAGGCTGGGCCTGCAGCCCTGGATGGTCCCAGTCCCACCTCAGGCAGAGGGGTGGGAGGACAGGAGGCCGGGCCTGCAGCCCTGGATGGTCCCACTCCCACCTCAGGCAGAGGGGTGGGAGGACAGGATGCTGGGCCTGCAGCCCTGGATGGTCCCACTCCCACCTCAGGCAGAGGGGTGGGAGGACAGGAGGCTGGGCCTGCAGCCTCGATGGTCCCACTCCCACCTCAGGCAGAGGGGTGGGAGGACAGGAGGCCGGGCCTGCAGCCCTGGATGGTCCCGCTCCCACCTCAGGCAGAGGGGTGGGAGAACAGGAGGCCGGGCCTGCAGCCCTGGATGGTCCCACTCCCACCTCAGGCAGAGGGGTTGGAGGACAGGAGGCTGGGCCTGCAGCCCTGGATGGTCCCAGTCCCACCTCAGGCAGAGGGGTGGGAGAACAGGAGGCTGGGCCTGCAGCACTGGATGGTCCCAGTCCCACCTCAGACAGAGGGGTGGGAGGACAGGAGGCTCGGCCTGCAGCCCTGGATGGTCCCACTCCCACCTCAGGCAGAGGGATGGGAGGACAGGAGGCTGGGCCTGCAGCCCTGGATGGTCCCAGTCCCACCTCAGGCAGAGGGGTGGGAGGACAGGAGGACGGGCCTGCAGCCCTGGATGGTCCCAGTCCCACCTCAGGCAGAGGGGTGGGAGGACAGGAGGCTGGGCCTGCAGCCCTGGATGGTCCCACTCCCACCTCAGGCAGAGGGGTGGGGGGACAGAAGGCTGGGCCTGCAGCCCTGGATGGTCCCACTCCCACCTCAAGCAGAGGGGTGGGAGGACAGGAGGACGGGCCTGCAGCCTCGATGGTCCCACTCCCACCTCAGGCAGAGGGGTGATCAAACCGTGATCTTTATCAATGATGAGAATACAGAAACAGTGGAAGTTTAAACTGGACAGATATTTCACAGCTGGATTCAGACAATACAGACAGCAATGTGTCGTAGATTGTGGAAGTGCCACAAATGTTGTCAAATGCAGGACGCGGGGTCCCTCAATGTTTCAATCTTGCTGAGAGACTGTCAGCCCACAGGGACAACATTTCTGTTTAATGGGACTGATGCACAAGTTAAAATAGTTCCGTTTCAAAGTTTTAAATAAGCAGTCATTGCTCTGTGCAGCTTTCGGAATCTGTCAGTGGAATTTACTTCACACAGGCAAGTTTAACAAGTGTATGGGGAACTGATTAGAAGTTTTGATGGAGATATTCCTGCATTATGGAAATGTGTGAGATCTATTTAGGGTTTGGAAATGGATTGAGGATCAAAGGAAGCAGTTGTTTTTTAACTACATTAGACTGAGAGCCTTGAAGATTCACAACTTCCATGTGCTGTGAGAAAGGATTGATTAACCAAGGCCTATTATTCAAATACTTCAGACAAGTGAATAAGCTACAGGAACATTGAATACACAGACAGAGACAAGCAGACACCTATAATCGGAGCTTAAACTTCACGTTTGAATGTGAAGGGCTGAAATAAACAAGAGTCCACCCTGGGATTCGGTGCAATTTAAGTTCTACTTTTTCAAAAAATAAATATAACTATCTGCAATGAAAAATTTCTTGGACAGGACAGAGGGATTTTGACTCTGTATTTAACCCCAGACAGTATTTGGGTTGTGAGTGTTTGATGGGCAGTGTAGATGGAGCTTTACTCTGAAACACTGGAATTCAGTCTCAGGGCTGATTTAATCAAAATGATTCAGAATAATAATTGATATTGTACATCTCGTGTGTGTCTCAGTGTCAGCTCTGAAACACGTACAGCACAATCTCATCCTGTTTCTGTGTCTCTCTCTCTCTGAAATTAGCTGGTCCATTTCCTAAATTACTCCTGACTAGATTTCAAAAGGGCTCCATTGCCTGTGAAGCAGTTTGTGATACCCAAAGGTTATGAAAAGTGATTTAGAAAAGTCTGTCCCCAAGCTGCTGTGAGGATGTTCAGAGTCAGTGTGTGACTTGGGTCACACACAGGCCAGATACACCTCTCCAAGCTAAAGGTGGAGAATGGATCTCGCTCCATGTGAAAGATGAATTGACCCAGTCTGTCTGAGTTTGAGTATCTGTGTTTCTGTACACGTGTGTGTGTGTTTAGGGGGGGGTTATGTGTGGCATTCTTTACGCGGCACTGGAAGTTACACGGTAGCACAGTGGTTAGCACTGCGGTCTCACAGCTCCAGGGTCCCAGGTTTGAATCCCGGCTTGGGTCGCAGCCTGTGCGGAGTCTGCACATTCTCCCCGTGTTTGTTTGGGTTTCACCCCCACAACCCAAAGATGTGCAGGGCAGGTGGATTGGCCACACTAAGTTGCCCCTGAATTGGAAAAATTGAACTGGGCTCTGAATTTATTGTAAAAATCTTTTTATTGCCATTTCTACAATTCTGTGCATTGCGGCTAGTTTACATTTCTCAGAGAGTGAAAAGGCTTTCTCTTACGTTTCTATCGTTACAAACTGTTGCCGTTCAGTTCGGCGTGTCTGCCCCCCCCCCCACCCCCCAACTCCCCTTTCCCTAACCCTTCCCCTCTCTCGCCCGCAGACCCTCCGTGATGCCCTTCCGGGCCGACCTGGTGTGTGACCCCCTGCTCCTTGTTTACCCCCTTACCCCCCTTTCTTTTCTCCCTCCATCGGTTTCAGCCGTGTTCTTTCAGTGGATTGGGGGGGGGGGGGTTCCCCCTCCCCATCTCTCTCGGTGGGTGGGGGGGGGGGGCGGTTCCCCCATCTCCATCTCTCTCGGTGGGTGTCCCCCCACTCCATCTCTCTCGGTGGGGGGTGGTCCCCCCTCTCCATCTCTCTCGGTGGGGGTGGGTCCCCTTGACCATCTCTCTCGGTGGGTGGGGGGGGTTTCCCCCCTCTCCATCTCTCTCGGTGGGGGGGGGGGGGGTTCCCTCCTCTCCATCTCTCTCAATGGGGGTAGTTCCTCCCCTCTCCATTTCTCTCGGTGGGTGGGGGGGTCCCTCCTCTCCATCTCTCTCGGTGTGGGGTCCCCCCTCCCCATCTCTCTCGGTGGGGGGGGGGTTTCCCCCCTCTCCATCTCTCTCGGTGGGGGGGGGGTCCCCCTCTCCATCTCTCTCGGTGGGGGGGGGGGTTCCCCCCTCCCCATCTATCTCATAGAACATAGAACATTACAGCGCAGTACAGGCCCTTCGGCCCTCGATATTACGCCGACCTGTGAAACCACTCTAAAGCCCATCTACACTGTTCCCTTATCGCCCATATGTCTATCCAATGACCATTTGAATGCCCTTAGTGTTGGAGAGTCCACTACTGTTGCAGGCAGAGCTTTCCACGCCCTTACTACTCTCTGAGTAAAGAACCTACCTCTGACATCTGTCCTATATCTATCTCCCCTCAATTTTGAGCTATGTCCCCTCGTGCTGGACATCACCATCCGAGGAAAAAGGCTCTCACTGTCCACCCTATCCAATCCTCTGATCATCTTGTATGCCTCAATTAAGTCACCTCTTAACCTTCTTCTCTCTAACGAAAACAGCCTCAAGTCCCTCAGCCTTTCCTCATAAGATCTTCCCTCCATACCAGGCAACATTCTGGTAAATCTCCTCTGCACCCTTTCCAATGCTTCCACATCCTTCCTATAATGCGGCGACCAGAATTGCACGTAATACTCCAAATGCGGCCGCACCAGAGTATTGTACAGCTGCAACATGACCTCATGGCTCCGAAATTCAGACACTCTACCAATAGAAGCTAACACACCGTACGCCTTCTTAACAACCCTCTCAACCTGGGTGGCAACTTTCAGGGATCTATGTACATGGACACCGAGATCTCTCTGCTCATCCACACTGCCAAGAGTCTTACCATTAGCCCAGTACTCTGTCTTCCTGTTTTTCCTTAAAAAATCAATCACCTCACACTTTTCTGCATTAAACTCCATTTGCCACCTCTCAGCCCAGCGCTGCAGCTTATCTATGTCCCTCTGTAACTTGTAACATCCTTCCGCACTGTCCACAACTCCACCGACTTTAGTGTCATCTGCAAATTTACTCACCCATCCTTCTACGCCCTCCTCCAGGTCATTTATAAAAATGACAAACAGCAGTGGACCCAAAACAGATCCTTGTGGTACACCACTAATAACTGGACTCCAGTCTGAACACTTCCCATCAACCACCACCCTTTGTCTTCTTCCAGCTAGCCAATTTCTGATCCAAACTGCTAAATCTCCCTGAATCCCATGCTTCCGTATTTTCTGCAGTAGCCTTCCGTGGGGAACCTTGTCAATGCTTTACTGAAATCCATATACACCACATCAACTGCTTTACCCTCATCCACCTGTTTGGTCACCTTCTCAAAGAACTCTATATGGTTTGTGAGGCACAACCGACCCTTCACAAAACCGTGTTGGCTATGTCTAATCAAATTATTCCTTTCCAGATGATTATACACCCTATCTCTTATAAACCTTTCCAAGATTTTGCCCACAACAGAAGTTAGGCTCACTGGTCTATATTTACCGGGGTTGTCTCTACTCTCCTTCTTGAACAAGGGGACAACATTTGCTATCCTCCAGTCTTCTGGCACTATTCCTGTTGACAAAGATGACTTAAAGATCAAAGCCAAAGGCTCTGAAATCTCCTCCCTAGCTTCCCAGAGAATCCTAGGATAAATCGTATCCGGCCCAGGGGACTTATCAATTTTCACCCTTTCCAGAATTGCTAACACCTCCTCCTTATGAACCTCAAGCCCTTCTAGTATAGTAGCCTGAATCTCAGTATTCTCCTCGTCAACACTGTCTTTTTGCTGTGTGAATAGTGATGAAAAATATTCATATAGCACCTCTCCTATCTCCTTGGACTCCAAGCACAACTTCCCACTACTGTCCTTGACTGGCCCTACTCTTACCCTAGTCATTCTTTTATTCCTGACATATCTATAGAAAGCTTTAGGGTTATCCTTGATCCTACCTTCCAAAGTCTTCTCATATCCCCTCCTGGCTCTTCTTAGCTCTCTCTTTAGGTCCTTCCTAGCTAACTTGTAACTCTCGAGCGCCCTTACTGAACCTTCATGTCTCATCTTTACATAAGCCTCCTTCCTTCTTCCTCTGGACAAGTGTTTCAACTGCCTTAGTAAACCACGGTTCCCTTGCTCGACCACTTCCTCCCTGCCTGACAGGTCCATACTTATCAAGGACACGCAGTAGCTATTCCTTGAACAAGCTCCACATTTCCATTGTGCCCATCCCCTGCAGTTTTCCTCTCCGTCTCGGTGGGGGTGGGGGGAAGGGTCCCCCTCTCCATCTCTCTCGGTGGGTGGGGGGTCCCGCCTCTCCATCTCCCTCGGTGGGGGGATCCCCCCTCTCCATCTCTCTCGGTGGGGGAGTCCCCCCTCCATCTCTCTCAGTGGGGGGTCCCCCCTCTACATCTCTCTCGTTGGGGTGGGTCCACCCTCTCCATCTCTCTCGGTGGGGGCAGGGTTCCCCCCTCTCCATCTCTCTCGGTGGAGGGGGGGACCCCCCTCCATCTCTCTCGCCGGGGGGGGTCCACCCTCTCCATTTCTCTCGGTGGAGGGGGAGTTCCACCCTCTCCATCTCTCTCGGTGGGTGTGGGGGGTCCCCCCTCTCTATCTCTCTCGGTGGGGGGTTCCCGCCTCTCTATATCTCACGGTGGGGTGGTCGCCCCTCTCCATCTCTCTCGGTGGGGGGGGTCCCCCCTCTCCATCTCTCTCGGTGGGGGGGACCCCCCTCTCCATCTCTCTCGGTGGGGGGTCCCCCCTCTCCATCTCTCTCGGTGGGGGGGACCCCGTCTCCATCTCTCTCGGCGGGGGGGAGGGGGTCCACCCTCTCCATCTCTCTCGGTGGAGGGGGAGTTCCCCCCTCTCCATCTCTCTCGGCGGGGAGGGTCCACCCTCTCCATCTCTCTCGGTGGGGGGGACCCCCCTCTCCATCTCTCTCGGTGGGGGGTCCCCTCTCTCCATCTCTCTCGGTGGGGGGGACCCCCCTCTCCATCTCTCTCGGCGAGGAGGGTCCACCCTCTCCATCTCTCTCGGTGGGGGGTCCCCTCTCTCCATCTCTCTCGGTGGGGGGTCCCCTCTCTCCATCTCTCTCGGTGGGGGGGGACCCCGTCTCCATCTCTCTCGGCGGGGGGGGGGGGGGTCCACCCTCTCCATCTCTCTCGGCGGAGGGGGAGTTCCCCCCTCTCCATCTCTCTCGGTGGGGGGTTCCCGCCTCTCCATCTCTCTCGGCGGGGGGGAGGGGGTCCACCCTCTCCATCTCTCTCGGTGGAGGGGGAGTTCCCCCCTCTCCATCTCTCTCGGTGGAGGGGGGGTCCACCCTCTCCATCTCTCTCGGCGGGGAGGGTCCACCCTCTCCATCTCTCTCGGCGGGGGGGGGGTCCCCCCTCTCCATCTCTCTCGGCGGGGGGGGGGGGGGGTCCACCCTCTCCATCTCTCTCCGTGGAGGGGGAGTTCCCCCCTCTCCATCTCTCTCGGTGGGTGGGGGGTTCCCGCCTCTCTATCTCTCTCGGTGGGGGGGTCCCCCTCTCCATCTCTCTCGCTGGGGGAGTTCCCCCTCTCCATCTCTCTCGGTGGGGGGACCCCGTCTCCATCTCTCTCGGTGGGGGCAGGGTTCCCCCCTCTCCATCTCTCTCGGCGGGGGGGAGGGTTCCCCCCTCTCTATCTCTCTTGGTGGGGGGGACCCCCTCTCCATCTCTCTCGGCGGGGGGGCGGCGGGGTCCACCCTCTCCATCTCTCTCGGTGGAGGGGGGGTTCCCCCCTCTCCATCTCTCTCGGTGGGGGGTGGGGGGTTCCACCCACTCCATCTCTCTCTGTGGGGGGGGGGGTCCCCTTCTCCATCTCTCTCGGTGGGGGGGGTTCCCCTTCTCCATCTCTCTCGGTGGGGGGCGGGGGGAGTATGTTCTCCCCTCTCCATCTCTCTCGGTCTCTGCGTCTCTCCGTCTCTCTCTGGGACTCTGCCAAAACAAAATCCACAATCAGCAGTCGGCCATTTTCTGTCAGTTCACCGGAGCCATTTTATGTCAGTTCACAATGGCCATTGTATGTCAGTTCACGGTGGCCATTTTATGTCGGTTCACGGGAGCCATTTTATGTCAGTTCACAATAGCCATTTTATGTCAGTTAACAATGGACAGTTCATGTCAGTTCACGGGGGCCTTTTTAGGTCAGGTCGCAATGGCCATTTTATATCAGTTCACGGTGGCCATTTTATGTCAGTTCCCAATGGCCATTTTCTGTCAGTTCACAATGGCCATTTTCTGTCAGTTCACAATGGCCATTTTATGTCAGTTCACAATGGCCATTTTATGTCAGTTCACAATAGTCATTTTATGTCAATTTGCAATGGCCATATTATGTCAGTTCACGGTGGCCATTGTATGTCAGTTCAGAATGGCCATTTTATGTCAATTTGCAATGGACAGTTCATGTCGGTTCACGGGGGCCATTTTATCTCAATTCACGGTGGCCATTTTATGTCAGCTCACGGTGGCCATTTTATGTCAGTTCACAGTGGCCATTTTATGTCAGTTCACAATGGCCATGTTATGTTATATCACGGGGGCCATTTTATGTCAGGTCGCAATGGCCATTTTATGTCAGTTCACAATGGACAGTTTATGTCAGTTCACGGGGGCCATTTTATGTCAGGTCGCAATAACCATTGTATGTCAGTTCACGGGGGCCTTTTTATGTCAGGTCGCAATGGCCATTGTATGTCAGTTCACAATGGACAGTTTATGTCAGTTCACGGGGGCATTTTTATGTCAGGTCGCAATGGCCATTTTATGTCAGTTCACGGTAGCCATTTTATGTCAGGTCGCAATGGCCATTTTATGTCAGTTCACGGGGGCCATTTTATGTCAGTTCACATTGGCCATTTTATGTCAGTTCACGGGGTCCATTTTATGTCAGTTCACAATGGCCATTTTATGTCAGTTCACGGGGGCCATTGTATGTCAGTTCACAAAGGCCATTTTATATCAGTTCACGGGGTCCATTTAATGTCAGTTCACAATGGCCATTTTATATCAGTTCACAATGGCCATTTTATGTCAGATCACGGTGGCCATTGCAAGTCAGTTCACAATGGCCATTTTATGTCAGTTGACAATGGCCATTTTATGTCAGTTCATGGTGGCCATTGTATGTCAGTTCACATTGGCCATTGTATGTCAGTTCACAATGGCCATTTTATGTCAGTTTGCAATGGCCATTTTTTCTCAGTTGATGGTGGCCATTTTGTGTCAGTTCACGGTGGCCATTGTATGTCAGTTCACAATGGCCATTTTATCTCAATTGCGGTGGCCAGCTCATGTTTGGTTCACGGGGGCCATGTTATGTCAGTTCACAGTGGCCATTTTATGTCAGTTCACGGGGTCCATTATATGTCAGTTCTCAATGGCCATTTTATGTCAGTTCACAATGGCCATTTTATGTCAGTTCACAATGGACAGTTTATGTCAGTTCACGGTGGCCCTTATATGTCAGTTCACAATGGCCATTGTATGTCAGTTCACAATGGCCATTTTATGTCAGTTTGCAATGGCCATTTTTTCTCAGTTGACGGTGGCCATTTTGTGTCAGTTCACGGTGGCCATTGCAAGTCAGTTCACAATGGCCATTTTATGTCAGTTGACAATGGCCATTTTATGTCAGTTCATGGTGGCCATTGTATGTCAGTTCACATTGGCCATTGTATGTCAGTTCACAATGGCCATTTTATGTCAGTTTGCAATGGCCATTTTTTCTCAGTTGATGGTGGCCATTTTGTGTCAGTTCACGGTGGCCATTGTATGTCAGTTCACAATGGCCATTTTATCTCAATTGCGGTGGCCAGCTCATGTTTGGTTCACGGGGGCCATGTTATGTCAGTTCACAGTGGCCATTTTATGTCAGTTCACGGGGTCCATTATATGTCAGTTCTCAATGGCCATTTTATGTCAGTTCACAATGGCCATTTTATGTCAGTTCACAATGGACAGTTTATGTCAGTTCACGGTGGCCCTTATATGTCAGTTCACAATGGCCATTGTATGTCAGTTCACAATGGCCATTTTATGTCAGTTTGCAATGGCCATTTTTTCTCAGTTGACGGTGGCCATTTTGTGTCAGTTCACGGTGGCCAATGTATGTGAGTTCACATTGGCCATTTTATGTCAGTTTGCAATGGCCATTTTATCTCAGTTGCGGTGACCAGTTCATGTTGGTTCACGGGGGCCATGTTATGTCAGTTCACGGTGGCCATTTTATGTCAGTTCATGGGGGCCTTTTTATGTCAGTTCATGGTGGCTATTGTATGTCAGTACACAATTGTCATTTTATGTCAGTTCACGGTGGCCATTTTATCTCAGTTCACGGGGGCCATTTTATTCAGTCGATGGGGGCCATTTTATGTCAGTACATGGTGGCCATTTTATGTCAGTTCACGGTGGTCATTTTATGACGGTTGACGGGGGCCATTTTATGTCAGCTCGCAATGGCCATTTTATGTCAGTTCACGGTGGCCATTGTATGTCAGTTCACGGAGGCCATTTTATGTCAGGTCATGGTGGCTATTTTATGTCAGTTCACCGGGTCCATTTTATGTCAGTTTACAATGGCCATTTTATGTCAGTTCACAATGGCCATTTTATGTCAGTTCATGGTGGCCATTGTATGTCAGTTCACAATGGCCATTTTATGTCAGTTTGCAATTACCATTTTTTCTCAGTTGACGGTGGCCATTTTGTGTCAGTTCACGGTGTCCATTGTATGTCATTTCACAATGGACAGTTTATGTCAGTTCACGGGGGCCCTTTTATGTCAGTTCACAATGGCCATTGTTTGTCAGTTCACAATGGCCATTTTATGTCAGTTTGCAATGGCCATTTTTTCTCAGTTGACGGTGGCCATTTTGTGTCAGTTCACGGTGGCCATTGTATGTGAGTTCACAATGGCCATTTTATGTCAGTTTGCAATGGCCATTTTATCTCAGTTGCGGTGGCCAGTTCATGTTGGTTCACGGGGGCCATGTTAAGTCAGTTCACAGTGGCCATTTTATGTCAGTTCACGGGGGCCATTTAATGTCAGTTCATGGTGGCTATTGTATGTCAGTACACAATTGTCATTTTATGTCAGTTCACGGTGGCCATTTTATCTCAGTTCACAGTGGCCATTTTATGGCAGTTCACGGGGGCCATTTTATTCAGTCGATGGGGGCCATTTTATGTCAGTACATGGTGGCCATTTTATGTCAGTTCACGGTGGTTATTTTATGTCGGTTGACGGGGGCCATTTTATGTCAGCTCGCAATGGCCATTTTATGTCAGTTCACGGTGGCCATTGTATGTCAGTTCATGGCGTCCATTGTATGTCAGTTCACAATTGACAGTTTATGTCAGTTCACGGGGGCCTTGGTATGTCAGTTCACAATGGCCATTGTATGTCAGTTCTCAATGGCCATTTTATGTCAGTTCACAGTGGCCATTTTATGTCAATTCACGGTAGCCATTGTATATCAGTTCACAATGGCCATTTTATGTCAGTTCATGGTGGCCATTGTATGTCGGTTCACAATGGCCATTTTATGTCAGTTCACGGGGGCCATTTTATGTCAGTTCATGGTGGCCATTTTATCTCAGTTCACAGTGGCCATTTTATGTCAGTTCACGGGGGGCATTTTATTCAGTCGAAGGGGCCATTTAATGTCAGTACACGGTGGCCATTTTATGTCAGTTCACGGTGGTCATTTTATGTCGTTTGAAGGTAACCATTTTATTTCAGCTCGCAATGGCCATTTTATGTCAGTTCACGGTGGCCATTGTATGTCAGTTCACGGAGGCCATTTTATGTCAGGTCACGGTGGCTATTTTATGTGAGCTAACGGCAGCCATTTTATGTTCATTTACGGTGGCCATTTTATGTCAGTTCACGGCAGCCATTTTATGTCAGTTCACGGTGGTCATTTAATGTCGGTTGAAGGGGTCCATTTTATGTCAGTTCACGGTGGCCATTTTAAGTCAGTTCACGGTGGCCATTTTTTGTCAGTTCACGTTGGCCATTTTATGTCAGTTCACGGCAGCCATTTTATGTCAGTTCACGGTGGCCATTATATGTCAGTTCACGGTGGCCATTTTACGTCAGTTCACGGCAGACTTTTTATGTCAGAACACGGCAACCATTTCTGGCAATTTTCAGCCATCCCACAGCCAGCACTGCCAGTGCTCACCCACACAGCCAGCACTGTCAGCGCTCCCCCACACAGCCAGCACTGTCAGTGCTCCCACCACACAGCCAGCACTGTCAGTGCTCCGCCCACACAGCCAGCACTATCAGTGCTCCCACCACACAGCCAGCACTGTCAGTGCTCCCACCACACAGCCAGCACTGTCAGTGCTACCCGACACAGCCAGCACTGTCAGTGCTCCCACCACACAGCCAGCACTGTCAGTGCTCCCCCCACACAGTCAGCACTGTCAGTGCTCCCCCACACAGCCAGCACTGTCAGCGCACCCACCACACAGCCAGCACTGTCAGTGCTCCCCCCACACAGTCAGCACTGTCAGTGCTCTCACCCACACCCAGCACTGTCAGTGCTCCCACCACACAGCCAGGACTGTCTGTGCTCCCACCACACAGCCAGCACTGTCAGTGCTCCCCACACAGCCAGCTCTGTCAGTGCTCCCCTACACAGCCAACACTGTCAGTGCTCCCCCCACACAGCCAGCACTGCCAGTGCTCCCCACACAGCCAGCACCGTCAGTGCTCCCACCACAAAGCCAGCACTGTCAGTGCTCCCACCACACAACCAGCACTGTCAGTTCTCCCCACACAGCCAGCACTGTCAGTGCTCCCACCACACAGCCAGCACTGTCTGTGCTCCCACCACACAGCCAGCACTGTCAGTGCTCCCCACACAGCCAGCACCGTCAGTGCTCCCACCACACAGGCAGCACTGTCAGTGCTCCCCCACGCAGCCAGCACTGTCAGTGCTCCCCCCACACAGCCAGCACTGTCAGTGCTCCCCCCAAACAGCCAGCACTGTCAGTGCTCCCCCACACAGCCAGCACTGTCAGTGCTCCCCTCACACAGCCAGCACTGTCAGTGCTCCCAACACACAGCCAGCACTGTCAGTGCTCCCCCACACAGCCAGCACTGTCCGTGCTCCCCCCACACAGTCAGCACTGTCAGTGCTCCCACCACACAGCCAGCACTGTCAGTGCTCCCCACACAGCCAGCACCGTCATTGCTCCCACCACACAGCCAGCAGTGTCAGTGCTCCCCCCACACAGCCAGCACTGTCAGTGCTCCCCCACACAGCCAGCACTGTCAGTGCTCCCACCACACAGCCAGCACTGTCAGTGCTCCCCACACAGCCAGCACCGTCATTGCTCCCACCACACAGCCAGCAGTGTCAGTGCTCCCCCCACACAGCCAGCACTGTCAGTGCTCCCCCACGCAGCCAGCACTGTCAGTGCTCCCCCCACACAGCCAGCACTGTCAGTGCTCCCCCCAAACAGCCAGCACTGTCAGTGCTCCCCCACACAGCCAGCACTGTCAGTGCTCCCCTCACACAGCCAGCACTGTCAGTGCTCCCAACACACAGCCAGCACTGTCAGTGCTCCCCCACACAGCCAGCACTGTCCGTGCTCCCCCCACACAGTCAGCACTGTCAATGCTCCCCCACACAGCCAGCACTGTCAGTGCTCCCACCACACAGCCAGCACTGTCAGTGCTCCCCACACACATACAGCACTGTCAGTGCTCCCCCACACAGCCAGCACTGTCAGTGCTCCCCACACACAGACAGCACTGTCAGTGCTCCCACCACACAGCCAGCACTGTCAGTGCTCCCCCCACACAGACAGCACTGTCAGTGCTCCCCCACACAGCCATCACTGTCAGTGCTCCACCCACACAGACAGCACTGTCAGTGCTCCCCCCACACAGCCAGCACTGTCAGTGCTCCCACCACACAGCCAGCACTGTCAGTGCTCACCCCACAAAGCCAGCACTGTCAGTGCTCCCCCACACAGCCAGCACTGTCAGTGCTCCCCCACACAGCCAGCACTATCAGTGCTCCCCCCACACAGGCAGCAGTGTCAGTGCTTCCCCCACACAGCCAGCACTGTCAGTGCTCCCACACACAGCCAGCACTGTCAGTGCTCCCACCGCACAGCCAGTACTGTCAGTGCTCCCCCCACACAGACAGCACTGTCAGTGCTCCCACCACACAGCCAGCACTGCCAGTGCTCCCACCACACAGCCAGCACTGTCAGTGCTTCCCCCACACAGCCAGCACTGTCAGCGCTCCCACCATACAGACGGCACTGTCAGTGCTCCCACCACACAGCCAGCACTGTCAGTGCTCTCCCCACACAGCCAGCACTGTCAGTGCTCCCCCACACAGCCAGCAGTGTCAGTGCTTCCCCCACACAGCCAGCACTGTCAGTGCTCCCCTACACAGCCAGCACTGCCAGTGCTCCCCCACACAGCCAGCACTGTCAGTGCTCCCCCCACACAGCCAGCACTGTCAGTGCTCCCCCCACACAGCCAGCACTGTCAGTGCTCCTCCACACAGCCAGCACTGTCAGTGCTCCCAGCACACAGCCAGCACTGTCAGTGCTCCCACCACACAGCCAGTACTGTCAGTGCTCCCCACACAGCCCCCACTGTCAGTGCTCCCACCCCACACAACCAGCACTGTCAGTGCTCCCCCACACAGCCAGCACTGTCAGTGTTCCCCCCACACAGCCAGCACTCTCAGAGCTCCCGCCACACAGCCAGAACAGTCAGTGCTCCCACCACACAGCCAGCACTGTCAGTGCACCCCCCACACAGCCAGCACTATAGTGCTCCCCCACACAGCTAGCACTATCAGTGCTCACCCACACAGCCAGCACTGTCAGTGCTCCCCCACACAGCCAGCACTATCAGTGCTCCCCCCACACAGCCAGCACTGTCAGTGCTCCCCCACACAGCCAGCACTATCAGTGCTCCCCCCACACAGGCAGCAGTGTCAGTGCTTCCCCCACACAGCCAGCACTGTCAGTGCTCCCACACACAGCCAGCACTGTCAGTGCTCCCACCGCACAGCCAGTACTGTCAGTGCTCCCCCCACACAGACAGCACTGTCAGTGCTCCCACCACACAGCCAGCACTGTCAGTGCTCCCACCATACAGACGGCACTGTCAGTGCTCCCACCACACAACCAGCACTGTCAGTGCTCTCCCCACACAGCCAGCACTGTCAGTGCTCCCCCCGCACAGCCAGCACTGTCAGTGCTCCCACACACAGCGAGCACTGTCAGTGCTCCCACCACACAGCCAGCACTGTCAGTGCTCCCACCGCACAGCCAGCACTGTCAGTGCTCCCCCACACAGCCAGCACTGTCAGTGCTCCCACCACACAGCCAGCACTGCCAGTGCTCCCACCACAAAGCCAGCACTGTTAGTGCTCCCACCACACAGCCAGCACTGTCAGTGCTCCCCACACACAGCCAGCACTGTCAGTGCTCCCCACACAGCCAGCACTGTCTGTGCACCCCCACAGAGACAGCACTGTCAGTGCTCCACCCTCACAGCCAGCACTGTCAGTGCTCCCCCACACAGCCAGCACTGTCTGTGCTCCCACCACCCAGCCAGCACTGTCAGTGCTCCCACCACACAGCCAGCACTGTCAGTGCTCCCACCACACAGCCAGAACTGTCACTGCTCCCCCCACACATCCAGCAATTTCAGTGCTCCCACCACACAGCCAGCACTGTTAGTGCTCCCCCACACAGCTGGCACTGTTAGTGCTCCCCCACACAGCCAGCACTGTCAGTGCTCCCAACGCACAGCCAGCACTGCCAGTGCTCCCACCACACAGCCAGCACTGTTGTGCTCCCCCACACAGCCAGCACTGTCAGTGATCCCCACACACAGCCAGCACTGTCTGTGCTCCCCACACAGCCAGCACTGTCAGTGCTCCACCCTCACAGCCAGCACTGTCAGTGCTCCCACCACACAGCCAGCACTGTCAGTGCTCCCACCACACAGCCAGCACTGTCAGAGCTCCCACCACACAGCCAGAACTGTCAGTGCTGCCCCACACAGCCAGCACTGTCAGTGCTCCCCACACAGCCAGCACTGTCAGTGCTCCCCCACACAGCCAGCACTGTCAGTGCTTCCCCACACAGCTGGCACTGTTAGTGCTCCCCCACACAGCCAGCACTGTCAGTGCTCCCAACGCACAGCCAGCACTGCCAGTGCTCCCACCACACAGCCAGCACTGTTGTGCTCCCCCACACAGCCAGCACTGTCAGTGCTCCCCACACACAGCCAGCACTGTCTGTGCTCCCCAAACAGCCAGCACTGTCAGTGCTCCACCCTCACAGCCAGCACTGTCAGTGCTCCCACCACACAGCCAGCACTGTCAGTGCTCCCACCACACAGCCAGCACTGTCAGAGCTCCCACCACACAGCCAGAACTGTCAGTGCTGCCCCACACAGCCAGCACTGTCAGTGCTCCCCACACAGCCAGCACTGTCAGTGCTCCCCCACACAGCCAGCACTGTCAGTGCTTCCCCCACACAGCCAGCACTGTCAGTGCTCCGCCCACACACCCAGTACTGTCAGTGCTCCCACCACACAGCCAGCAATGCCAGTGCTCCCACCACACAGCCAGCACTGTCAGTGCTCCCACCACACAGCCAGCACTGACAGTGCTCCACCACAGAGTCAACACTGTCAGTACTCCCACCACACAGCCAGCACTGTCAGTGCTCCCCCCACGCAGCCAGCACTGTCAGTGCTCCCACCACACAGCCAGCACTGTCAGTGCACCCACCACACAGCCAGCACTGTCAGTGCTCCCACCCCACAGAGCCAACACTGTCATGCTCCCCTCACACAGCCAGCACTGTCAGTGACCCCCCACATAGCCAGCACTGTCAGTGCTCTCACCCCACACAGCCAGCACTGCCAGTGCTCCACCCTCACAGCCAACACTGTCAGTGCTCTCCCACACAGCCAGCACTTTCAGTGCTCCCACCACACAACGAGCACTGTCAGTGCTCCCCCACACAGCCAGCACTGTCAGTGCTCCCCACACAGCCAGCACTGTCAGTGCTCCCCTACACAGCCAGCACTGTCAGTGCTTCCACCCACACAGCCAGCACCATCAGTGCTCCACCCACACAGCCAGCACTGTCAGTGCTCCCACCACACAGCCAGCACTTTCAGTGCTCCCCCCACACAGCCAGCACTGTTAGTGCTCCCACCACACAGCCAGCACTGTCAGTGCTCCCACCATACAGACGGCACTGTCAGTGCTCTCCTCACATAGCCAGCACTGTCAGTGCTCCCACCACACAGCCAGCACTGTCAGTGCTCCCCCCACACAGCCAGCACTGTCAGTGCTCTCCCCACACAGACAGCACTGTTAGTGCTCCCACCACACAGCCAGCACTGTCAGTGCTCCCACCAGACAGACGGCACTGACAGTGCTCCCACACATACAGCCAGCACTGTCAGTGCTCCCACCACACAGCCCGCACTGTCAGTGCTCTCCCCACACAGCCAGCACTGTCAGTGCTCCCACCACACAGCCAGCACTATCAGTGCTCCCTCACACAGCCAGCACTGTCAGTGCACCCCCCACACAGTCAGCACTGTCAGTGCTCCCCCCACACAGCCAGCACTGTCAGTGCTCCCCCCACACAGTCAGCACTGTCAGTGCTCCCCCCACACAGCCAGCACTGTCAGTGCTCCCCCCACACAGCCAGCACTGTCAGTACACCCCCCACACAGCCAGCACTGTCAGTGCTCCCCACACAGCCAGCACTGTCAGTGCTCCCCCACACAGCCAGCACTGTCAATGCTCCCCCACACAGCCAGCACTGTCAGTGCTCCCCACACATCCAGCACTGCAAGTGCTCCCCCAACACAGCCTGCACTGCCCGTGCTCCCCCACACAGCCAGCACTGTCAGTGCTCCCCAAACAGCCAGCACTGTCAGTGCTCCCCCCACACAGCCAGCACTGTCAGTGCACCCCCCACACAGCCAGCACTGTCAGTGCTCCCCACACAGCCAGCACTGCCAGTGCTCTCCCACACAGCCAGCACTGTCAGTGCTCCCACCACACAGCCAGCACTGACAGTGCTCCACCACAGAGCCAACACTGTCAGTACTCCCACCACACAGCCAGCACTGTCAGTGCTCCCCACGCAGCCAGCACTGTCAGTGCTCCCACCACACAGCCAGCACTGTCAATGCTCCCACCACACAGCCAGCAATGCAAGTGCTCCCACCACACAGCCAGCACTGTCAGTGCTCCCCACACTGCCAGCACTGTCAGTGCTCCTACCCCACAGAGCCAACACTGTCAGTGCTCCCCTCACACAGCCAGCACTGTCAGTGACCCCCCACACAGCCAGCACTGTCAGTGCTCTCACCCCACACAGCCAGCACTGTCAGTGCTCCACCCTCACAGCCAACAGTGTCAGTGCTCTCCCACACAGCCAGCACTGTCAGTGCTCCCCCCACACAGCGAGCACTGTCAGTGCTCCCCCACAGAGCCAGCACTATCAGTGCTCCCACCACACAGCGAGCACTATCAGTGCTCCCCCCACACAACCAGCACTGTCAGTGCTCCCCCCACACAGCCAGCACTGTCAGTGCTCCCCACACAGCCAGCACTGTCAGTGCTTCCACCCAACACAGCAAGCACTGTCAGTGCTCCCCCCACACAGCCAGCACTGCCAGTGCTCCCACCACACAGCCAGCACTGTCAGAACTCCCACCACACAGCCAGCACTGTCAGTGCCCCCACACCACACAGCCAGCACTTTCAGTGCTCCCCCACAGCCAGCACTGCCAGTTCTCCACCCACAGAGCTAGCACTGTCAGTGCTCCCCCACACAGCCAGCACCGTCAGTGCTCCACCCTCACAGACAGCACTGTCAGTGCTCCCCCACAGAGCCAGCACTGTCAGTGCTCCCCGCACAGCCAGCACTGCCAGTGCTCCCACCACACAGCCAGCACTGACAGTGTTCCCCCACACAGCCAGCACTGTCAGTGCTCTCCCCACACGGCCAGCACTGTCAGTGCTACCCCACACAGCCAGCACTGTCAGTGCTCCCCCACACAGCCAGCACTGTCAGTGCTCCCACCACACAGCCAGCACTGTCAGTGCTCCCACCATACAGACGGCACTGTCAATGCTCCCACACATACAGCCAGCACTGTCAGTGCTCCCACCACACAGCCAGCACTGTCAGTGCTTTCGCACACAGCCAGCACTGTCAGTGCTCCCACCACACAGCCAGCACTATCAGTGCTCCCCCCACACAGCCAGCACTGTCAGTGCACCCCCCACATAGCCAGCAGTGTCAGTGCTCCCCCCACACAGCCAGCACTGTCAGTGCTC
The DNA here is from genome assembly GCF_047496885.1 of Scyliorhinus torazame. Taxonomy (NCBI): domain Eukaryota; kingdom Metazoa; phylum Chordata; class Chondrichthyes; order Carcharhiniformes; family Scyliorhinidae; genus Scyliorhinus; species Scyliorhinus torazame. The sequence goes on along the minus strand of NW_027307762.1, from coordinate 585,054 downwards.
CCCCCACAAAGCCAGCACTGTCAGTGCACCCCCCATACAGCCAGCACTGTCAGTGCTCCCCACACAGCCAGCACTGTCAGTGCTCCCCCACACAGCCAGCACTGTCAATGCTCCCCCACACAGCCAGCACGGTCAGTGCTCCCCACACAGCCAGCACTGCCAGTGCTCCCCCCACACAGCCAGCACTGTCAGTGCTCCCCACACAGCCAGCGCTGTCAGTGCTCCCCCCACACAGCCAGCACTGTCAGTGCACCCCCACAGAGCCAGCACTGTCAGTGCTCTCCCACACAGCCAGCACTGTCAGTGCTCCCACCACACAGCCAGCACCGTCAGTGCTCCTACCGCACACAGCCAGCACTGTCAGTGCTCCCACCACACAGCCAGCACTGTCAGTGCTCCCCACACACAGCCAGTACTGTCAGTGCTCCCCACGCAGCCACAGCCAGAACTGTCAGTGCTGCCCACACAGCCAGCACTGTCAGTGCTCCCCCACACAGCCAGCACTGTCAGTGCTCCCCACACAGCCAACACTGTCAGTGCTCCCCCACACAGCCAGCACTTGTCAGTGCTTCCCCCACACAGCCAGCACTGTCAGTGCTCCCTCACCACACAGCCAGCACTGTCAGTGCTCCCCCCACACACCCAGTACTGTCAGTGCTCCCACCACACAGCCAGCAATGCCAGTGCTCCCACCACACAGCCAGCACTGTCAGTGCTCCCACCACACAGCCAGCACTGACACTGCTCCACCACAGAGCCAACACTGTCAGTACTCCCACCACACAGCCAGCACTGTCAGTGCTCCCCCCACGCAGCCAGCACTGTCAGTGCTCCCACCACACAGCCAGCAATGCAAGTGCTCCCACCACACAGCCAGCACTGTCAGTGCTCCCACCCCACAGAGCCAACACTGTCAATGCTCCCCTCACACAGCCAGCACTGTCAGTGCTCTCACCCCACACAGCCAGCACTGTCAGTGCTCCCACCACACAACGAGCACTGTCAGTGCTCCCCCACACAGCCAGCACTGTCAGTGCTCCCCCCACACAGCCAGCACTGTCAGTGCTCCCCACACAGCCAGCACTGTCAGTGCTCCCCTACACAGCCAGCGCTGTCAGTGCTTCCACCCAACACAGCAAGCACTGTCAGTGCTCCCCCCACACAGCCAGCTCTGCCAGTGCTCCCACCACACAGCCAGCACTGTCAGTACTCCCACCACACAGCCAGCACTGTCAGTGCCCCCACACCACACAGCCAGCACTATCAGTGCTCCCCCACAGCCAGCACTGCCAGTTCTCCACCCACAGAGCTAGCACTGTCAGTTCTTCCACCCACACAGCCAGCACCATCAGTGCTCCACCCACACAGCCAGCACTGTCAGTGCTCCCACCACACAGCCAGCACTTTCAGTGCTCCCCCCACACAGCCAGCACTGTTAGTGCTCCCACCACACAGCCAGCACTGTCAGTGCTCCCACCATACAGACGGCACTGTCAGTGCTCTCCTCACATAGCCAGCACTGTCAGTGCTCCCACCACACAGCCAGCACTGTCAGTGCTCCCCCCACACAGCCAGCACTGTCAGTGCTCTCCCCACACAGACAGCACTGTTAGTGCTCCCACCACACAGCCAGCACTGTCAGTGCTCCCACCAGACAGACGGCACTGTCAGTGCTCCCACACATACAGCCAGCACTGTCAGTGCTCCCACCACACAGCCCGCACTGTCAGTGCTCTCCCCACACAGCCAGCACTGTCAGTGCTCCCACCACACAGCCAGCACTATCAGTGCTCCCTCACACAGCCAGCACTGTCAGTGCACCCCCCACACAGTCAGCACTGTCAGTGCTCCCCCCACACAGCCAGCACTGTCAGTGCTCCCCCCACACAGCCAGCACTGTCAGTACACCCCCCACACAGCCAGCACTGTCAGTGCTCCCCACACAGCCAGCACTGTCAGTGCTCCCCCACACAGCCAGCACTGTCAATGCTCCCCCACACAGCCAGCACTGTCAGTGCTCCCCACACATCCAGCACTGCAAGTGCTCCCCCCACACAGCCAGCACTGTCAGTGCTCCCCAAACAGCCAGCACTGTCAGTGCTCCCCCCACACAGCCAGCACTGTCAGTGCACCCCCCACACAGCCAGCACTGTCAGTGCTCCCCACACATCCAGCACTGCCAGTGCTCTCCCACACAGCCAGCACTGTCAGTGCTCCCACCACACAGCCAGCACTGACAGTGCTCCACCACAGAGCCAACACTGTCAGTACTCCCACCACACAGCCAGCACTGTCAGTGCTCCCCACGCAGCCAGCACTGTCAGTGCTCCCACCACACAGCCAGCACTGTCAGTGCTCCCACCACACAGCCAGCACTGTCAGTGCTCCCCACACTGCCAGCACTGTCAGTGCTCCCACCCCACAGAGCCAACACTGTCAGTGCTCCCCTCACACAGCCAGCACTGTCAGTGACCCCCCACACAGCCAGCACTGTCAGTGCTCTCACCCCACACAGCCAGCACTGTCAGTGCTCCACCCTCACAGCCAACAGTGTCAGTGCTCTCCCACACAGCCAGCACTGTCAGTGCTCCCCCCACACAGCGAGCACTGTCAGTGCTCCCCCACAGAGCCAGCACTATCAGTGCTCCCACCACACAGCGAGCACTATCAGTGCTCCCCCCACACAACCAGCACTGTCAGTGCTCCCCCCACACAGCCAGCACTGTCAGTGCTCCCCACACAGCCAGCACTGTCAGTGCTTCCACCCAACACAGCAAGCACTGTCAGTGCTCCCCCCACACAGCCAGCACTGCCAGTGCTCCCACCACACAGCCAGCACTGTCAGAACTCCCACCACACAGCCAGCACTGTCAGTGCCCCCACACCACACAGCCAGCACTGTCAGTTCTCCACCCACAGAGCTAGCACTGTCAGTGCACCCACCACACAACCAGCACTGTCAGTGCTCCCACCACACAGCCAGCACTGACAGTGCTCCCCCACACAGCCAGCACTGTCAGTGCTCTCCCCACACAGCCAGCACTGTCAGTGCTACCCCACACAGCCAGCACTGTCAGTGCTCCCCCACACAGCCAGCACTGTCAGTGCTCCCACCACACAGCCAGCACTGTCAGTGCTCCCACCATACAGACGGCACTGTCAATGCTCCCACACATACAGCCAGCACTGTCAGTGCTCCCACCACACAGCCAGCACTGTCAGTGCTTTCCCACACAGCCAGCACTGTCAGTGCTCCCACCACACAGCCAGCACTATCAGTGCTCCCCCCACACAGCCAGCACTGTCAGTGCACCCCCCACATAGCCAGCAGTGTCAGTGCTCCCCCCACACACCCAGCACTGTCAGTGCTCCCCCCACAAAGCCAGCACTGTCAGTGCACCCCCCATACAGCCAGCACTGTCAGTGCTCCCCACACAGCCAGCACTGTCAGTGCTCCCCCACACAGCCAGCACTGTCAATGCTCCCCCACACAGCCAGCACGGTCAGTGCTCCCCACACAGCCAGCACTGCCAGTGCTCCCCCCACACAGCCAGCACTGTCAGTGCTCCCCACACAGCCAGCGCTGTCAGTGCTCCCCCCACACAGCCAGCACTGTCAGTGCACCCCCACAGAGCCAGCACTGTCAGTGCTCTCCCACACAGCCAGCACTGTCAGTGCTCCCACCACACAGCCAGCACTGTCAGTGCTCCCACCGCACAGCCAGCACTGTCAGTGCTCCCCACACACAGCCAGTACTGTCAGTGCTCCCCACGCAGCCACAGCCAGAACTGTCAGTGCTGCCCACACAGCCAGCACTGTCAGTGCTCCCCCACACAGCCAGCACTGTCAGTGCTCCCCACACAGCCAACACTGTCAGTGCTCCCCCACACAGCCAGCACTTGTCAGTGCTTCCCCCACACAGCCAGCACTGTCAGTGCTCCCTCACCACACAGCCAGCACTGTCAGTGCTCCCCCCACACACCCAGTACTGTCAGTGCTCCCACCACACAGCCAGCAATGCCAGTGCTCCCACCACACAGCCAGCACTGTCAGTGCTCCCACCACACAGCCAGCACTGACACTGCTCCACCACAGAGCCAACACTGTCAGTACTCCCACCACACAGCCAGCACTGTCAGTGCTCCCCCCACGCAGCCAGCACTGTCAGTGCTCCCACCACACAGCCAGCAATGCAAGTGCTCCCACCACACAGCCAGCACTGTCAGTGCTCCCACCCCACAGAGCCAACACTGTCAATGCTCCCCTCACACAGCCAGCACTGTCAGTGCTCTCACCCCACACAGCCAGCACTGTCAGTGCTCCCCCCACGCAGCCAGCACTGTCAGTGCTCCCACCACACAGCCAGCAATGCAAGTGCTCCCACCACACAGCCAGCACTGTCAGTGCTCCCACCCCACAGAGCCAACACTGTCAATGCTCCCCTCACACAGCCAGCACTGTCAGTGCTCTCACCCCACACAGCCAGCACTGTCAGTGCTCCCACCACACAGCCAGCAATGCAAGTGCTCCCACCACACAGCCAGCACTGTCAGTACTCCCACCACACAGCCAGCACTGTCAGTGCCCCCACACCACACAGCCAGCACTGTCAGTGCTCCCCCACACAGCCAGCACCGTCAGTGCTCCACCCTCACAGACAGCACTGTCAGTGCTCCCACCACACAGCCAGCACTTTCAGTGCTCCCCCACAGAGCCAGCACTGTCCGTGCTCCCACTACATAGCCAGCACTGTCAGTGCTCCCACCACACAGCCAGCACTGCCAGTGCTCCCACCACACAGCCAGCACTGTCAGTGCTCCCCCCACACAGCCAGCACTGTCAGTGCTCTCCCCACACAGCCAGCACTGTTAGTGCTCCCACCACACAGCCAGCACTGTCAGTGCTCCCACCATACAGACGGCACTGTCAATGCTCCCACACATACAGCCAGCACTGTCAGTGCTCCCCACACAGCCACAGCCAGAACTGTCAGTGCTGCCCACACAGCCAGCACTGTCAGTGCTCCCCCACACAGCCAGCACTGTCAGTGCTCCCCACACAGCCAACACTGTCAGTGCTCCCCCACACAGCCAGCACTGTCAGTGCTTCCCCCACACAGCCAGCACTGTCAGTGCTCCCTCACCACACAGCCAGCACTGTCAGTGCTCCCCCCACACACCCAGTACTGTCAGTGCTCCCACCACACAGCCAGCAATGCCAGTGCTCCCACCACACAGCCAGCACTGTCAGTGCTCCCACCACACAGCCAGCACTGACAGTGCTCCACCACAGAGCCAACACTGTCAGTACTCCCACCACACAGCCAGCACTGTCAGTGCTCCCCCCACGCAGCCAGCACTGTCAGTGCTCCCACCACACAGCCAGCACTGTCTGTGCTCCCACCACACAGCCAGCAATGCAAGTGCTCCCACCACACAGCCAGCACTGTCAGTGCTCCCACCCCACAGAGCCAACACTGTCAATGCTCCCCTCACACAGCCAGCACTGTCAGTGCTCTCACCCCACACAGCCAGCACTGTCAGTGCTCCCACCACACAGCCAGCAATGCAAGTGATCCCACCACACAGCCAGCACTGTCAGTACTCCCACCACACAGCCAGCACTGTCAGTGCTCCCCCACACAGCCAGCACCGTCAGTGCTCCACCCTCACAGACAGCACTGTCAGTGCTCCCACCACACAGCCAGCACTTTCAGTGCTCCCCCAAGAGCCAGCACTGTCCGTGCTCCCACTACATAGCCAGCACTGTCAGTGCTCCCACCACACAGCCAGCACTGCCAGTGCTCCCACCACACAGCCAGCACTGTCAGTGCTCCCCCCACACAGCCAGCACTGTCAGTGCTCTCCCCACACAGCCAGCACTGTTAGTGCTCCCACCACACAGCCAGCACTGTCAGTGCTCCCACCATACAGACGGCACTGTCAATGCTCCCACACATACAGCCAGCACTGTCAGTGCTCCCACCACACAGCCAGCACTGTCAGTGCTTTCCCACACAGCCAGCACTGTCAGTGCTCCCACCACACAGCCAGCACTATCAGTGCTCCCCCACACAGCCAGCACTGTCAGTGCACCCCCCACATAGCCAGCACTGTCAGTGCTCCCCCCACACAGCCAGCACTGTCAGTGCTCCCCCCACACAGCCAGCACTGTCAGTGCACCCCCCATACAGCCAGCACTGTCAGTGCTCCCCACACAGCCAGCACAGTCAGTGCTCCCCCACACAGCCAGCACTGTCAATGCTCCCCCACACAGCCAGCACGGTCAGTGCTCCCCACACAGCCAGCACTGCCAGTGCTCCCCCCACACAGCCAGCACTGTCAGTGCTCCCCACACAGCCAGCACTGTCAGTGCTCCCCCCACACAGCCAGCACTGTCAGTGGACCCCCACACAGCCAGCACTGTCAGTGCTCTCCCACACAGCCAGCACTGTCAGTGCTCCCACCACACAGCCAGCACCGTCAGTGCTCCTACCGCACACAGCCAGCACTGTTAGTGCTCCCACCACACAGCCAGCACTGTCAGTGCTCCCCACACACAGCCAGCACCGTCAGTGCTCCCCACACAGCCACAGCCAGAACTGTCAGTGCTGCCCACACAGCCAGCACTGTCAGTGCTCCCCCACACAACCAGCACTGTCTGTGCTCCCCACATATCCAACACTGTCAGTGCTCCCCCCACACAGCCAGCACTGTCAGTGCTCCCTCACCACACAGCCAGCACTGTCAGTGCTCCCCCCACACACCCAGTACTATCAGTGCTCCCACCACACAGCCAGCAATACCAGTGCTCCCACCACACAGCCAGCACTGTCAGTGCTCCCACCACACAGCCAGCACTGACAGTGCTCCACCACAGAGCCAACACTGTCAGTACTCCCACCACACAGCCAGCACTGTCAGTGCTCCCCCCACGCAGCCAGCACTGTCAGTGCTCCCACCACGCAGCCAGCACTGTCAGTGCTCCCACCCCACAGAGCCAACACTGTCAGTGCTCCCCTCACACAGCCAGCACTGTCAGTGCTCTCACCCCACACAGCCAGCACTGTCAGTGCTCCACCCTCACAGCCAACACTGTCAGTGCTCTCCCACACAGCCAGCACTTTCAATGCTCCCACCACACAGCGAGCACTGTCAGTGCTCCCCCAGATAGCCAGCACTATCAGTGCTCCCACCACACAGCGAGCACTGTCTTGCACCCCCCACACGACCAGCACTGTCAGTGCTCCCCCCACACAGCCAGCACTGTCAGTGCTCCCCACACAGCCAGCACTGTCAGTGCTCGCCTAAACAGCCAGCACTGTCAGTGCTTCCACCCAACACAGCAAGCACTGTCAGTGCTCCCCCCACACAGCCAGCACTGCCAGTGCTCCCACCACACAGCCAGCGCTGTCAGTACTCCCACCACACAGCCAGCACTGTCAGTGCCCCCACACCACACAGCCAGCACTATCAGTGCTCCCCCACAGCCAGCACTGCCAGTTCTCCACCCACAGAGCTAGCACTGTCAGTGCTCCCCCACACAGCCAGCACTGTCAGTGCTCCCCCACACAGCCAGCACCGTCAGTGCTCCACCCTCACAGACAGCACTGTCAGTGCTCCCACCACACAGCCAGCACTGTCAGTGCTCCCACCACACAGCCAGCACTTTCAGTGCTCCCCCAAAGAGCCAGCACTGTCCGTGCTCCCACTACATAGCCAGCACTGTCAGTGCTCCCACCACACAGCCAGCACTGCCAGTGCTCCCACCACACAGCCAGCACTGTCAGTGCTCCCCCCACACAGCCAGCACTGTCAGTGCTCTCCCCATACAGCCAGCACTGTTAGTGCTCCCAGCACACAGCCAGCACTGTCAGTGCTCCCACCATACAGACGGCACTGTCAGTGCTCCCACACATACAGCCAACACTGTCAGTGCTCCCACACCACAGCCAGCACTGTCAGTGCTCTCCCCACACAGCCAGCACTGTCAGTGCTCCCACCACACAGCCAGCTCTATCAGTGCTCCCCCCACACAGCCAGCATTGTCAGTGCACCCCCCACACAGCCATCACTGTCAGTGCTCCCCCCACACATCCAGCACTGTCAGTGCACCCCCCACACAGCCAGCACTGTCAGTGCTCCCCACACAGCCAGCACTGTCAGTGCTCCCCCCACACAGCCAGCACTGTCAGTGCTCCCCCACACAGCCAGCACTGTCAATGCTCCCCCACACAGCCAGCACTGTCAGTGCTCCCCACACAGCCAGCACTGCCAGTGCTCCCCCACACAGCCAGCACTGTCAGTGCTCCCCACACAGCCAGCACTGTCAGTGCTCCCCCCACACAGCCAGCACTGTCAGTGCTCCACCACAGAGCCAACACTGTCAGTACTCCCACCACACAGCCAGCACTGTCAGTGCTCCCCCCACGCAGCCAGCACTGTCAGTGCTCCCACCACGCAGCCAGCACTGTCAGTGCTCCCACCCCACAGAGCCAACACTGTCAGTGCTCCCCTCACACAGCCAGCACTGTCAGTGCTCTCACCCCACACAGCCAGCACTGTCAGTGCTCCACCCTCACAGCCAACACTGTCAGTGCTCTCCCACACAGCCAGCACTGTCAGTGCTCCCCCAGATAGCCAGCACTATCAGTGCTCCCACCACACAGCGAGCACTGTCTTGCACCCCCCACACGACCAGCACTGTCAGTGCTCCCCCCACACAGCCAGCACTGTCAGTGCTCCCCACACAGCCAGCACTGTCAGTGCTCGCCTGAACAGCCAGCACTGTCAGTGCTTCCACCCAACACAGCAAGCACTGTCAGTGCTCCCCCCACACAGCCAGCACTGCCAGTGCTCCCACCACACAGCCAGCACTGTCAGTACTCCCACCACACAGCCAGCACTGTCAGTGCCCCCACACCACACAGCCAGCACTATCAGTGCTCCCCCACAGCCAGCACTGCCAGTTCTCCACCCACAGAGCTAGCACTGTCAGTGCTCCCCCACACAGCCAGCACCGTCAGTGCTCCACCCTCACAGACAGCACTGTCAGTGCTCCCACCACACAGCCAGCACTTTCAGTGCTCCCCCAAAGAGCCAGCACTGTCCGTGCTCCCACTACATAGCCAGCACTGTCAGTGCTCCTACCACACAGCCAGCACTGCCAGTGCTCCCACCACACAGCCAGCACTGTCAGTGCTCCCCCCACACAGCCAGCACTGTCAGTGCTCTCCCCACACAGCCAGCACTGTTAGTGCTCCCAGCACACAGCCAGCACTGTCAGTGCTCCCACCATACAGACGGCACTGTCAGTGCTCCCACACATACAGCCAACACTGTCAGTGCTCCCACACCACAGCCAGCACTGTCAGTGCTCCCACAACACAGCCAGCACTGTCAGTGCTCCCCACACAGCCAGCACTGTCAGTGCTCCCACCACACAGCCAGCTCTATCAGTGCTCCCCCCACACAGCCAGCATTGTCAGTGCACCCCCCACACAGCCATCACTGTCAGTGCTCCCCCCACACATCCAGCACTGTCAGTGCACCCCCCACACAGCCAGCACTGTCAGTGCTCCCCACACAGCCAGCACTGTCAGTGCTCCCCCCACACAGCCAGCACTGTCAGTGCTCCCCCACACAGCCAGCACTGTCAATGCTCCCCCACACAGCCAGCACTGTCAGTGCTCCCCACACAGCCAGCACTGCCAGTGCTCCCCCACACAGCCAGCACTGTCAGTGCTCCCCACACATCAGCACTGTCAGTGCTCCCCCCACACAGCCAGCACTGTCAGTGCACCCCCCACACAGCCAGCACTGTCAGTGCTCCCCACACAGCCAGCACTGCCAGTGCTCTCCCACACAGCCAATACTGTCAGTGCTCCCACCACACAGCCAGCACCGTCAGTGCTCCTACCGCACACAGCCAGCACTGTCAGTGCTCCCACCACACAGCCAGCACTGTCAGTGCTCCCCACACAGCCAGCACTGCCAGTGCTCTCCCACACAGCCAGCACTGTCAGTGCTCCGACCACACAGCCAGCACTGTCAGTGCTCCTTCCGCACACAGCCAGCACTGTCAGTGCTCCCCACACAGCCAGCACTGTCAGTGCTCCTACCGCACACAGCCAGCACTGTCAGTGCTCCCACCACACAGCCAGCACTGTCAGTGCTCCTACCGCACACAGCCAGCACTCTTAGTGCTCCCCACACAGCCAGCACTGTCAGTGCTCCCCACACAGCCAGCACTGCCAGTGCTCTCCCACACAGCCAGCACTGTCAGTGCTCCTACCGCACACAGCCAGCACTGTCAGTGCTCCCCCCACATATGCAGCACTGTCAGTGCTCCCCACACACAGCCAGTACTGTCAGTGCTCCCCCCACACAGCCAGCACTGTCAGTGCTCCCCACACAGCCAGCACTGCCAGTGCTCTCCCACACAGCCAGAACTGTCAGTGCTCCTACCCCACACAGCCAGCACTGTCAGTGCTCCCACCACACATCCCGCACTGTCAGTGCACCCGCCACACAGCCAGCACTGTCAGTGCTCCTACCCCACACAGCCAGCACTGTCATCCTTCCCCCACAGAGGCAGCACTGTCAGTGCTCCCCCACACAGCCAGCACTGTCAGTGCTCCCACCACACAGCCAGCACTGTCAGTGCTCCCCCCACATAGCCAGCACTGTCAGCGCTCCCACCACTCAGCCAGACCTGTCAGTGCTCCCACCACACAGCCAGCACTGTCAGTGCTCCCCCACAAATCCAGCACTGTCAGTGCTCCCCCCACACAGCCAGCACTGTCAGTGCTCCCCACACAGCCAGCACTGTCAGTGCTCCACCCACACAGCCAGCACTGCCAGTGCTCCCACCACACAGCCAGCACTGTCAGTGCTCCACCCTCACAGCCAGCTCTATCAGTGCTCCCCCCACACAGCCAGCATTGTCAGTGCACCCCCCACACAGCCATCACTGTCAGTGCTCCCCCCACACATCCAGCACTGTCAGTGCACCCCCCACACAGCCAGCACTGTCAGTGCTCCCACCATACAGACGGCACTGTCAGTGCTCCCACACATACAGCCAACACTGTCAGTGCTCCCACACCACAGCCAGCACTGTCAGTGCTCTCCCCACACAGCCAGCACTGTCAGTGCTCCCACCACACAGCCAGCTCTATCAGTGCTCCCCCCACACAGCCAGCATTGTCAGTGCACCCCCCACACAGCCATCACTGTCAGTGCTCCCCCCACACATCCAGCACTGTCAGTGCACCCCCCACACAGCCAGCACTGTCAGTGCTCCCCACACAGCCAGCACTGTCAGTGCTCCCCCCACACAGCCAGCACTGTCAGTGCTCCCCCACACAGCCAGCACTGTCAATGCTCCCCCACACAGCCAGCACTGTCAGTGCTCCCCACACAGCCAGCACTGCCAGTGCTCCCCCACACAGCCAGCACTGTCAGTGCTCCCCACACATCAGCACTGTCAGTGCTCCCCCCACACAGCCAGCACTGTCAGTGCACCCCCCACACAGCCAGCACTGTCAGTGCTCCCCACACAGCCAGCACTGCCAGTGCTCTCCCACACAGCCAATACTGTCAGTGCTCCCACCACACAGCCAGCACCGTCAGTGCTCCTACCGCACACAGCCAGCACTGTCAGTGCTCCCACCACACAGCCAGCACTGTCAGTGCTCCCCACACAGCCAGCACTGCCAGTGCTCTCCCACACAGCCAGCACTGTCAGTGCTCCGACCACACAGCCAGCACTGTCAGTGCTCCTTCCGCACACAGCCAGCACTGTCAGTGCTCCCCACACAGCCAGCACTGTCAGTGCTCCTACCGCACACAGCCAGCACTGTCAGTGCTCCCACCACACAGCCAGCACTGTCAGTGCTCCTACCGCACACAGCCAGCACTCTTAGTGCTCCCCACACAGCCAGCACTGTCAGTGCTCCCCACACAGCCAGCACTGCCAGTGCTCTCCCACACAGCCAGCACTGTCAGTGCTCCTACCGCACACAGCCAGCACTGTCAGTGCTCCCCCCACATATGCAGCACTGTCAGTGCTCCCCACACACAGCCAGTACTGTCAGTGCTCCCCCCACACAGCCAGCACTGTCAGTGCTCCCCACACAGCCAGCACTGCCAGTGCTCTCCCACACAGCCAGAACTGTCAGTGCTCCTACCCCACACAGCCAGCACTGTCAGTGCTCCCACCACACATCCCGCACTGTCAGTGCACCCGCCACACAGCCAGCACTGTCAGTGCTCCTACCCCACACAGCCAGCACTGTCATCCTTCCCCCACAGAGGCAGCACTGTCAGTGCTCCCCCACACAGCCAGCACTGTCAGTGCTCCCACCACACAGCCAGCACTGTCAGTGCTCCCCCCACATAGCCAGCACTGTCAGCGCTCCCACCACTCAGCCAGACCTGTCAGTGCTCCCACCACACAGCCAGCACTGTCAGTGCTCCCCCACAAATCCAGCACTGTCAGTGCTCCCCCCACACAGCCAGCACTGTCAGTGCTCCCCACACAGCCAGCACTGTCAGTGCTCCACCCACACAGCCAGCACTGCCAGTGCTCCCACCACACAGCCAGCACTGTCAGTGCTCCACCCTCACAGCCAGCACTCTCAGTGCTCCCACCACACAGCCAGCACTGTCAGTGCTCCCCCACAGAGCCAGCACTGTCAGTGCTCCCCCACACTGCCAGCACTGTCTGTGCTCCCACCACACAGCCAGCACTGGCAGTTCTCCCCCCACAGCCTGCACTGTCAGTGCTCCCCCCAAACTGCCAGCACTGTCAGTGCTCCCACCACACAGCCAGCACTGTCAGTGCTCCGCCACACAGCCAGCACTGAGAGTGCGACCCACACAGCCAGCACTGCCAGTGCCCTCCCACAGAGCTAGCAGTGTCAGTGCTCCCCCACACAGCCAGCACTGTCAGTGCTCCCACCACACAACCAGCACTATCAGTGCTCCCCCACACAGCCAGCACTGTCAGTGCTCCCACCACACAGCCAGGACTGTCAGTGCTCCCCCCACACAGCCAGCACTGTCAGTTCTCCCCCAACACAGCCAGCACTGTCAGTGCTCCCCCCCATACAGCCAGCACTGTCAGTGCTCCGCCTACACAGGCAGCACTGTCAGTGCTCCCTCCACACAGCCAGCACTGTCAGTGCTTCCCCACACAGCGAGCACTGTCAGTGCTCCCACCACACAGCCAGCACTGTCAGTGCTCCCACCACACAGCCAGCACTGTCAGTGCTCCCCCACACAGCCAGCACTGTCAGTGCTCCCCCCACACAGCCAGAACTGTCAGTGCTCCCCCACACAGCAAGCACTGTCAGTGCTCCCCCACACAGCCAGCACTCTCAGTGATCCCCCCACACAGCCAGCCCTGTCAGTGCTCCCCCCACAGCCAGCACTGTCAGTGCTCCCCCCACACAGCCAGCATTGCCAGTGTTCCCCCACACAGCCAGCACTGTCAGTGCTCCACCCACACAGGCAGAACTGTCAGTGCTCCACATACACAGCCAGCACTCTCAGTGCTCCCCCACACAGCCAGGACTCTCAGTGCTCTCACCACACAGCGAGCACTGTCAGTGCTCCCACCACACAGCCAGCACTGTCAGTGCTCCCCCACACAGCCAGCACTGTCAGTGCCCCCACCCCACACAGCCAGCACTGTCAGTGCTCCCCCACAGCCAGCATTGTCAGTGCTCCCACCACACAGCCAGCACTGCCAGTTCTCCACCCACAGCCAGCACTGAGAGTGCTCCCCCCACACAGCCAGCACTATCAGTGCTCCCACCACACAACCAGCACTGTCAGTGCTCCCACCACGCAGCCAGCACTGTCAGTGCTCCCACCACACAGCCAGCACTGTCAGTGCTCCCACCACACAGCCAGCACTGTCAGTGCTCCCACCACACATACAGCACTGTCAGTGCTCCCACCACACAGCCAGCACTGTCAGTGCTCCCACTACACAGCCAGCACTGTCTGTGCTCCTCCCACACAGCCAGCACTGTCAGTGCTACCCCACACAGCCAGCACTGTCAGTGCTCCCCCCACACAGCCAGCACTGTCAGTGCTCCCACCACACAACCAGCACTGTCAGTGCTCCCACCACGCAGCCAGCACTGTCAGTGCCCCCACACCACACAGCCAGCACTATCAGTGCTCCCCCACAGCCAGCACCATCAGTGCTCCACCCACAGAGCTAGCACTGTCAGTGCTCCCCCACACAGCCAGCACCATCAGTGCTCCACCCTCACAGACAGCACTGTCAGTGCTCCCACCACACAGCCAGCACTTTCAGTGCTCCCCCAAAGAGCCAGCACTGTCCGTGCTCCCACTACATAGCCAGCACTGTCAGTGCTCCCACCACACAGCCAGCACTGCCAGTGCTCCCACCACACAGCCAGCACTGTCAGTGCTCCCCCCACACAGCCAGCACTGTCAGTGCTCTCCCCACACAGCCAGCACTGTTAGTGCTCCCAGCACACAGCCAGCACTGTCAGTGCTCCCACCATACAGACGGTACTGTCAGTGCTCCCACACATACAGCCAACACTGTCAGTGCTCCCACCACACAGCCAGCACTGTCAGTGCTCTCCCCACACAGCCAGCACTGTCAGTGCTCCCACCACACAGCCAGCTCTATCAGTGCTCCCCCCACACAGCCAGCATTGTCAGTGCACCCCCCACACAGCCATCACTGTCAGTGCTCCCCCCACACATCCAGCACTGTCAGTGCACCCCCCACACAGCCAGCACTGTCAGTGCTCCCCACACAGCCAGCACTGTCAGTGCTCCCCCCACACAGCCAGCACTGTCAGTGCTCCCCCACACAGCCAGCACTGTCAATGCTCCCCCACACAGCCAGCACTGTCAGTGCTCCCCACACAGCCAGCACTGCCAGTGCTCCCCCACACAGCCAGCACTGTCAGTGCTCCCCGCACAGCCAGCACTGTCAGTGCTCCCCCCACACAGCCAGCACTGTCAGTGCACCCCCCACACAGCCAGCACTGTCAGTGCTCCCCACACAGCCAGCACTGCCAGTGCTCTCCCACACAGCCAGCACTGTCAGTGCTCCCACCACACAGCCAGCACCGTCAGTGCTCCTACCGCACACAGCCAGCACTGTCAGTGCTCCCACCACACAGCCAGCACTGTCAGTGCTCCTACCGCACACAGCCAGCACTGTCAGTGCTCCCACCACACAGCCAGCACTGTCAGTGCTCCTACCGCACACAGCCAGCACTGTCAGTGCTCCCCACACAGCCAGCAATGTCAGTGCTCCTACCGCACACAGCCAGCACTGTCAGTGCTCCCCCCACATAGGCAGCACTGTCAGTGCTCCCCACACAGCCAGCACTGTCAGTGCTCCCCACACAGCCAGCACTGCCAGTGCTCTCCCACACAGCCAGCACTGTCAGTGCTCCTACCGCACACAGCCAGCACTGTCAGTGCTCCCCCCACATATGCAGCACTGTCAGTGCTCCCCACACACAGCCAGCACTGTCAGTGCTCCCCACACAACCAGCACTGTCAGTGCTCCCCACACTCAGCCAGCACTGTCAGTGCTCCCCACACAGCCAGCACTGCCAGTGCTCTCCCACACAGCCAGAACTGTCAGTGCTCCTACCCCACACAGCCAGCACTATCAGTGCTCCCACCACACATCCCGCACTGTCAGTGCACCCGCCACACAGCCAGCACTGTCAGTGCTCCTACCCCACACAGCCAGCACTGTCATCCTTCCGCCACAGAGGCAGCACTGTCAGTGCTCCCCCACACAGCCAGCACTGTCAGTGCTCCCACACACACAGCCAGCACCGTCAGTGCTCCCACCACACAGCCAGCTCTGTCAGTGCTCCCACCACACAGCCAGCACTGTCAGTGCTCCCCCCACATAGCCAGCACTGTCAGCGCTCCCACCACTCAGCCAGACCTGTCAGTGCTCCCACCACACAGCCAGCACTGTCAGTGCTCCCCCCACACAGCCAGCACTGTCAGTGCTCCCCCCACACAGCCAGCACTGTCAGTGCTCCCACCACACAGCCAGACCTGTCAGTGCTCCCACCACACAGCCAGCACTGTCAGTGCTCCCACCACACAGCCAGCACTGTCAGTGCTCCCCCACACAGCCAGCACTGTCTGTGCTCCCCCACACAGCCAGAACTGTCAGTGCTCCCACACACAGCCAGCAGTGTCAGTGCCCCCCACACAGCCAGCACTGTCAGTGCTCCCACCACACAGCCAGCACTGTCAGTTCTCCCCCACACAGCCAGCACTGTCAGTGCTCCCCCCACATAGCCAGCACTGTCAGTGCTCCCCGCACAGCCAGCACTGTCAGTGCTCCCACCACACAGCCAGAACTGTAAGTGCTCTACCACACAGCCAGCACTGTCAGTGCTCCCAACACACCGCCAGCACTGTCAGTGCTCCCCATACAGCCAGCACTGCCAGTGCTCCCCCACAAATCCAGCACTGTCAGTGCTCCCCCCACACAGCCAGCACTGTCAGTGCTCCACCCACACAGCCAGCACTGCCAGTGCTCCCACCACACAGCCAGCACTGTCAGTGCTCCACCCTCACAGCCAGCACTCTCAGTGCTCCCACCACACAGCCAGCACTGTCAGTGCTCCCCCACAGAGCCAGCACTGTCAGTGCTCACCCCACACAGCCAGCACTGTCTGTGCTCCCCCACACTGCCAGCACTGTCTGTGCTCCCACCACCCAGCCAGCACTGGCAGTTCTCCCCCCACAGCCAGCACTGTCAGTGCTCCCCCCAAACTGCCAGCACTGTCAGTGCTCCCACCACACAGCCAGCACTGTCAGTGCTCCGCCACACAGCCAGCACTGAGAGTGCGACCCACACAGCCAGCACTGCCAGTGCTCTCCCACACAGCCAGCACTGTCAGTGCTCCTACCGCACACAGCCAGCACTGTCAGTGCTCCCCCCACATATGCAGCACTGTCAGTGCTCCCCACACACAGCCAGCACTGTCAGTGCTCCCCACACAACCAGCACTGTCAGTGCTCCCCACACTCAGCCAGCACTGTCAGTGCTCCCCACACAGCCAGCACTGCCAGTGCTCTCCCACACAGCCAGAACTGTCAGTGCTCCTACCCCACACAGCCAGCACTATCAGTGCTCCCACCACACATCCCGCACTGTCAGTGCACCCGCCACACAGCCAGCACTGTCAGTGCTCCTACCCCACACAGCCAGCACTGTCATCCTTCCCCCACAGAGGCAGCACTGTCAGTGCTCCCCCACACAGCCAGCACTGTCAGTGCTCCCACACACACAGCCAGCACCGTCAGTGCTCCCACCACACAGCCAGCTCTGTCAGTGCT
This sequence comes from Scyliorhinus torazame, assembly GCF_047496885.1. Lineage (NCBI taxonomy): Eukaryota > Metazoa > Chordata > Chondrichthyes > Carcharhiniformes > Scyliorhinidae > Scyliorhinus > Scyliorhinus torazame. The sequence goes on along the minus strand of NW_027307762.1, from coordinate 567,676 downwards.
CCCACCACACAGCCAGCACTGTCAGTGCTCCCCCCACATAGCCAGCACTGTCAGCGCTCCCACCACTCAGCCAGACCTGTCAGTGCTCCCACCACACAGCCAGCACTGTCAGTGCTCCCCCCACACAGCCAGCACTGTCAGTGCTCCCCCCACACAGCCAGCACTGTCAGTGCTCCCACCACACAGCCAGACCTGTCAGTGCTCCCACCACACAGCCAGCACTGTCAGTGCTCCCACCACACAGCCAGCACTGTCAGTGCTCCCCCACACAGCCAGCACTGTCTGTGCTCCCCCACACAGCCAGAACTGTCAGTGCTCCCACACACAGCCAGCAGTGTCAGTGCCCCCCACACAGCCAGCACTGTCAGTGCTCCCACCACACAGCCAGCACTGTCAGTTCTCCCCCACACAGCCAGCACTGTCAGTGCTCCCCCCACATAGCCAGCACTGTCAGTGCTCCCCGCACAGCCAGCACTGTCAGTGCTCCCACCACACAGCCAGAACTGTAAGTGCTCCACCACACAGCCAGCACTGTCAGTGCTCCCAACACACCGCCAGCACTGTCAGTGCTCCCCATACAGCCAGCACTGCCAGTGCTCCCCCACAAATCCAGCACTGTCAGTGCTCCCCCCACACAGCCAGCACTGTCAGTGCTCCACCCACACAGCCAGCACTGCCAGTGCTCCCACCACACAGCCAGCACTGTCAGTGCTCCACCCTCACAGCCAGCACTCTCAGTGCTCCCACCACACAGCCAGCACTGTCAGTGCTCCCCCACAGAGCCAGCACTGTCAGTGCTCACCCCACACAGCCAGCACTGTCTGTGCTCCCCCACACTGCCAGCACTGTCTGTGCTCCCACCACCCAGCCAGCACTGGCAGTTCTCCCCCCACAGCCAGCACTGTCAGTGCTCCCCCCAAACTGCCAGCACTGTCAGTGCTCCCACCACACAGCCAGCACTGTCAGTGCTCCGCCACACAGCCAGCACTGAGAGTGCGACCCACACAGCCAGCACTGCCAGTGCCCTCCCACAGAGCTAGCAGTGTCAGTGCTCCCCCACACAGCCAGCACTGTCAGTGCTCCCACCACACAACCAGCACTGTCAGTGCTCCCACCACACAGCCAGCACTGTCAGTGTACCCCCACACAGACAGCACTGTCAGTGCTCCCACCACACAGCCAGGACTGTCAGTGCTCCCCCACACAGCCAGCACTGTCAGTTCTCCCCCAACACAGCCAGCACTGTCAGTGCTCCCCCCCATACAGCCAGCACTGTCAGTGCTCCGCCTACACAGGCAGCACTGTCAGTGCTCCCACCACACAGCCAGCACTGTCAGTGCTCCCCCACACAGCGAGCACTGTCAGTGCTCCCACCACACAGCCAGCACTGTCAGTGCTCCCACCACACAGCCAGCACTGTCAGTGCTCCCCCACACAGCCAGCACTGTCAGTGCTCCCCCACACAGCCAGAACTGTCAGTGCTCCCCCACACAGCAAGCACTGTCAGTGCTCCCCCACACAGCCAGCACTCTCAGTGATCCCCCCACACAGCCAGCCCTGTCAGTGCTCCCCCCACAGCCAGCACTGTCAGTGCTCCCCCCACACAGCCAGCATTGCCAGTGTTCCCCCACACAGCCAGCACTGTCAGTGCTCCACCCACACAGGCAGAACTGTCAGTGCTCCACATACACAGCCAGCACTCTCAGTGCCCCCCCCCCCCCACAGAGCAAGCACTGTCAGTGCTCCCACTACACAGCCAGCATTGTCAGTGCTCCCCACACAGCCAGGACTCTCAGTGCTCTCACCACACAGCGAGCACTGTCAGTGCTCCCACCACACAGCCAGCACTGTCAGTGCTCCCCCACACAGCCAGCACTGTCAGTGCCCCCACCCCACACAGCCAGCACTGTCAGTGCTCCCCCACAGCCAGCATTGTCAGTGCTCCCACCACACAGCCAGCACTGCCAGTTCTCCACCCACAGCCAGCACTGAGAGTGCTCCCCCCACACAGCCAGCACTGTCAGTGCTCCCACCACACAACCAGCACTGTCAGTGCTCCCACCACGCAGCCAGCACTGTCAGTGCTCCCACCACACAGCCAGCACTGTCAGTGCTCCCACCACACAGCCAGCACTGTCAGTGCTCCCACCACACAGACAGCACTGTCAGTGCTCCCACCACACAGCCAGCACTGTCAGTGCTCCCACTACACAGCCAGCACTGTCTGTGCTTCTCCCACACAGCCAGCACTGTCAGTGCTACCCCACACAGCCAGCACTGTCAGTGCTCCCCCCACACAGCCAGCACTGTCAGTGCTCCCCCACACAGCCAGCACTGTCAGTGCACCCACCACACAGTCTGCCTGTCAGTGCTCCCCCCACACAGCCAGCACTGTCAGTGCTCCCACCACACAGCCAGCACTGTCAGTGCTCCCCCACACAGCTAGCACTGTCAGTGCCCCCACCACACAGCCAGCACTGTCAGTGCTCCCCCCACACAGCCAGCAGTGTCAGTGCTGCCACCACACAACCAGCAATGTCAGTGCTCCCCACACACAGCCAGCAATGTCAGTGCTCCCCCCACACAGCCAGCACTGTCAGTGCTCCCACCACACAGCCAGCACTGTCAGTGCTCCCCCCATACAGCCAACACTGTCAGTGCTCCCACCACAAAGCCAGCACTGCCAGTGCTCCCCCACACAGCCAGCACTGTCAGTGCTCCCCCCACACTGCCAGCACTTCCAGTTCTACCCCACACAGCCAGCACTGTCTGTGCTCCCCCCATACAGCCAGCACTGTCAGTGTTCCCCCCACACAGCCAGCACTGTCAGTGCTCCCACCACACAGCCAGCACTGTCAGTGCTCCCACCACACAGCCGGCACTGTCAGTGCTCCCACCACACAGCCAGCACTGTCAGTGCTCCCACCACACAGCCAGCACTGTCAGTGCTCCCCCACACAGCCAGCGCTGTCAGTGCTCCCCCGATACAGCTAGCACTGTCAGTGTTCCCCCCACACAGCCAGCACTGTCAGTGCTCCCACCACACAGCTAGCACTGTCAGTTCTCCCCACACAGACAGCACTGTCAGTGCTCCCCCCACACAGCCAGCACTGGAAATGCTCCCGCCAAACTCTGTCTGTGTCTCTGTCTGTGTCTCTGTCTCTGCCTCTGTCTGTGTCTGTGTCTCTGTCTGTGTCCCTGTTTCTGTCTGTGTCTCTCTGTACCTCTCTGTACCTCTGTCTGTGTCTCTGTCTGTGTCACTGCCTCTGTCTCTGTCTGTTTCTGTGTGTTTGTCTCTATCTGTGTCTCTGTCTGTGTCTCTGTCTGTGTCTCTGTCTCTGCCTCTGTCTGTGTCTCTGTCTCTGTCTGTGTCTCTGCCTGTGTCCCTGTTTCTGTCTGTGTCTCCCTGTACCTCTGTCTGTGTCTCTGTGTCTGTCTGTGTCTCTGTCTGTGTCTCTGTCTCTGCCTCAGTCTGTGTCTATGTCTCTGTCTGTGTCTCTGTCTGTGTCCCTGTCTCTGTCTGTGTCTCCCTGTACCTCTGTCTGTGTCTCTGTGTCTGTCTGTGTCTCAGTCTCTGTCTCTGCCTGGGGCACATTTTGCTGCACAGACTGTGTTTAGGTGTGAGGCACCCACCCAGCTGATCGGCATTGGGAGAGTCACACACACCCAGCTGATCGGCCATGGTGGAGGCACACTCCCAGCTGATCGGCAATGCGGGGAAGGAAACACCCAGCTGATCGGCAATGCGGGGAAGGACACACCCAGCTGATCGGCAATGCGGGGAAGGACACACCCAGCTGATCGGCAATGCGGGGAAAGCACACACACAGCTGATCGGCAATGGGGGGAAGCACACACCCAGCTGATCGGCAATGGGGGGAAGCACACACCCAGCTGATCGGCAATGCGGGGAAGGATAGACCCAGCTGATCGGCAATGCGGGGAAGTACACTCCCAGCTGATCGGCATTGTGGGGAAGGTCACACCCAGCTGATCGGCAATGCGGGGCAGCACACACCCAGCTGATCGGCAATGCGGGGAAGGACACACCCATCTGATCGGCAATGCGGGGAAGGACACACCCATCTGATCGGCAATGGGGGGAGCCACACACCTAGCTGATCGGCAATGCGGGGAAGGACGCACCAAGATGATTGGCAATGGGGGGGAAGCACACACCCAGCTGATCGGCAATGGGGGGAAGCACACACCCAGCTGATATGCAATGCGGGGCAGCACACACCCAGCTGATCGGCAATGGGCGGAAGGTCACACCCAGCTGATCGACAATGGGGGGGAAGGACACACCCAGCTGATCGGCAATGGGGGGAAGCACACACCCAGCTGATCGGCTATGGGGGGGGAAGGACATACCCATCTGATCGGCATTGGTGGGAAGCACACACCCAGCTGATCGGCAATGGGGGAAAGCACATTTCCCGCTGATCGGCAATGGAGGGAAGCACATAGCCAGCTGATCGGCAATGGGGGGAAGCACATACCCAGCTGATCGGCAATGGGGGGAAGCACACACCCAGCTGATCGGCAATGGGGGGAAACACACACCCAGCTGATCGGCAATGGGGGGAAGCACACACCCAGCTGATCGGCAATGGGGGGAGCCACACACCCAGCTGATCGGCAATGCGGGGAAGGACGCACCAAGATGATTGGCAATGGGGGGGAAGCACACACCCAGCTGATCGGCAATGGGGGGAAGCACACACCCAGCTGATATGCAATGCGGGGCAGCACACACCCAGCTGATCGGCAATGGGGGGAAGGTCACACCCAGCTGATCGACAATGGTGGGGAAGGACACACCCAGCTGATCGGCAATGGGGGGAAGCACACACCCAGCTGATCGGCAATGGGGGGGAAGGACATACCCAGCTGATCGGCATTGGTGGGAAGCACACACCAGCTGATCGACAATGGGGGAAAGCACATTTCCCGCTGATCGGCAATGGAGGGAAGCACATACCCAGCTGATCGGCAATGGGGGGAAGCACATACCCAGCTGATCGGCAATGGGGGGAAGCACACACCCAGCTGATCGGCAATGGGGGGAAACACACACCCAGCTGATCGGCAATGGGGGGAAGCACACACCCAGCTGATCGGCAATGGGGGGATGCACACACACAGCTGATCGGCAATGCGGGGAAGCACACAGCCAGCAGATCGGCAATGGGGGGGAAGGACAGACCCAGCTGATCGGCAATGGGGGGAAGCACAGACCCAGCTGATCGGCAATGGGGGGAAGGACAGACCCAGCTGATCGGCAATGCGGGGAAGGATAGACCCAGCTGATCGGCAATGCGGGGAAGTACACTCCCAGCTGATCGGCATTGTGGGGAAGGTCACACCCAGCTGATCGGCAATGGGGGGAAGCACACACCCAGCTGATCGGCAATGCGGGGAAGGATAGACCCAGCTGATCGGCAATGCGGGGAAGTACACTCCCAGCTGATCGGCATTGTGGGGAAGGTCACACCCAGCTGATCGGCAATGCGGGGCAGCACACACCCAGCTGATCGGCAATGCGGGGAAGGACACACCCATCTGATCGGCAATGCGGGGAAGGACACACCCATCTGATCGGCAATGGGGGGAGCCACACACCTAGCTGATCGGCAATGCGGGGAAGGACGCACCAAGATGATTGGCAATGGGGGGGAAGCACACACCCAGCTGATCGGCAATGGGGGGAAGCACACACCCAGCTGATATGCAATGCGGGGCAGCACACACCCAGCTGATCGGCAATGGGCGGAAGGTCACACCCAGCTGATCGACAATGGGGGGGAAGGACACACCCAGCTGATCGGCAATGGGGGGAAGCACACACCCAGCTGATCGGCTATGGGGGGGGAAGGACATACCCATCTGATCGGCATTGGTGGGAAGCACACACCCAGCTGATCGGCAATGGGGGAAAGCACATTTCCCGCTGATCGGCAATGGAGGGAAGCACATACCCAGCTGATCGGCAATGGGGGGAAGCACATACCCAGCTGATCGGCAATGGGGGGAAGCACACACCCAGCTGATCGGCAATGGGGGGAAACACACACCCAGCTGATCGGCAATGGGGGGAAGCACACACCCAGCTGATCGGCAATGGGGGGAGCCACACACCCAGCTGATCGGCAATGCGGGGAAGGACGCACCAAGATGATTGGCAATGGGGGGGAAGCACACACCCAGCTGATCGGCAATGGGGGGAAGCACACACCCAGCTGATATGCAATGCGGGGCAGCACACACCCAGCTGATCGGCAATGGGGGGAAGGTCACACCCAGCTGATCGACAATGGGGGGGAAGGACACACCCAGCTGATCGGCAATGGGGGGAAGCACACACCCAGCTGATCGGCAATGGGGGGGGAAGGACATACCCAGCTGATCGGCATTGGTGGGAAGCACACACCAGCTGATCGACAATGGGGGAAAGCACATTTCCCGCTGATCGGCAATGGAGGGAAGCACATACCCAGCTGATCGGCAATGGGGGGAAGCACATACCCAGCTGATCGGCAATGGGGGGAAGCACACACCCAGCTGATCGGCAATGGGGGGAAACACACACCCAGCTGATCGGCAATGGGGGGAAGCACACACCCAGCTGATCGGCAATGGGGGGATGCACACACACAGCTGATCGGCAATGCGGGGAAGCACACAGCCAGCTGATCGGCAATGGGGGGGAAGGACAGACCCAGCTGATCGGCAATGGGGGGAAGCACAGACCCAGCTGATCGGCAATGGGGGGAAGGACAGACCCAGCTGATCGGCAATGCGGGGAAGCACACTCACAGCTGATCGGCAATGGGGGGAAGCACACACCCAGCTGATCGGCATTTGGGGGAAGCACACACCCAGCTGATCGGCAATGCGGGGAAGGATAGACCCAGCTGATCGGCAATGCGGGGAAGTACACTCCCAGCTGATTGGCAATGTGGGGAAGGTCACACCCAGCTGATCGGCAATGGGGGGAGCCACACACCCAGCTGATCGGCAATGCGGGGAAGGACGCACCCAGATGCTTGGCAATGGGGGGGAAGCACACACCCAGCTGATCGGCAATGGGGGAAGCACACACCCATCTGATATGCAATGCGGGGCAGCACACACCCAGCTGATCGGCAATGGGGGGGAAGGTCACACCCAGCTGATCGACAATGGGGGGGGAGGACATACCCAGCTGATCGGCATTGGTGGGAAGCACACACCCAGCTGATCGGCAATGGGGGAAAGCACACTTCCCGCTGATCGGCAATGGAGGGAAGCACATACCCAGCTGATCGGCAATGGGGGGAAGCACATACCCAGCTGATCGGCAATGGTGGGAAGCACACACCCAGCTGATCGGCAATGGGGGAAACACACACCCAGCTGATCGGCAATGGGGGGAAGCACACACTCAGCTGATCGGCAATGGGGGGATGCACACACACAGCTGATCGGCAATGGGGGGAAGGACACACCCAGCTGATCGGCAATGGGGGGAAGCACACGCCCAGCTGATCGGCAATGGGGGGAAGCACACACCCAGCTGATCGGCAATGGGGGGAAGGACAGACCCAGCTGATCGGCAATGGGGGGAAGCACAGGCCCAGCTGATCGGCAATGGGGGGAAGTACAGACCCAGCTGATCGGCAATGCGGGGAAGCACACGCCCAGCTGATCGGCCTTGGGGGGAAGCACACTCACAGCTGATCGGCAATGGGGGGAAGGACAGACCCAGCTGATCGGCAGTGGGGGGAAGCACACACCCAGCTGATCGGCAATGGGGGGAAGCACACGCCCAGCTGATCGGCAATGGGGGGAAGCACACACCCAGCTGATCGGCAATGGGGGGAAGCACACACCCAGCTGATTGGCAATGGGGGGAAGCACAGACCCAGCTGATCGGCAATGGGGGGAAGGACAGACCCAGCTGATCGGCAATGCGGGGAAGCACACGCCCAGCTGATCGGCCTTGGGGGGAAGCACACTCACAGCTGATCGGCAATGGGGGGAAGGACAGACCCAGCTGATCGGCAGTGGGGGAAAGCACACACCCAGCTGATCGGCAATGGGGGGAAGAACAGACCCAGCTGATCGGCAATGCGGGGAATCACACACCCAGCTGATCGGCAATGGGGGGAAGCACACACCCAGCTGATCGGCAATGGGGGGAAGGACAGACCCAGCTGCTCGGCAATGGGGTGAAGCACACACCCAGCTGATCGGCAATTGGGGGAAGGACACTCCCAGCTGATCGGCAATGGGGGGAAGCACACACCCAGCTGATCGGCAATGGGGGGAAGGACAGACCCAGCTGATCGGCAATGGGGGGAAGCACACACCCAGCTGATCGGCAATGGGGGGAAGCACACACCCAGCTGATCGGCAATGGGGGAAAGCACACACCCAGCTGATCGGCAATGCGGGGAAGCACACTCCCAGCTGATCGGCATTGGGGGGGAAGCACACACCCAGCTGATCGGCAATGTGGGGAAGCACACAACCAGCTGATCGGCAATGGGGGGAAGTACACTCCCAGCTGATCGGCAATGGGGGGAGGCACACACCCAGCTGATCGGCAATGGGGGGAAGCACACGCCCAGCTGATCGGCAATGCGGGGAAGGACACACCCAGCTGATCGGCAATGGGGGGAAGGACACTCCCAGCTGATCGGCAATGGGGGGAAGGACACTCCCAGCTGATCGGCATGGGGGGGAAGCTCACACCCAGCTGATCGGCAATGAGGGGAAGGACACTCCCAGCTGATCGGCAATGCGGGGAAGGACACTCCCAGCTGATCGGCAATGGGGGAAGGACACTCCCAGCTGATCGGCAATGGGGGGAAGGACACTCCCAGCTGATCGGCAATGGGGGGAAGCACACACCCAGCTGATCGGCAATGGGGGGAAGCACACTCCCAGCTGATCGGAAATGGGGGGAAGGACACACCCAGCTGATCGGCAATGGGGGAAGCACACACCCAGCTGATCGGCAATGGGGGGAAGCACACTCCCAGCTGATCGGCAATGGGGGGAAGGACACTCCCAGCTGATCGGCAATGGGGGAAACACACACCCAGCTGATCGGCAATGGGGGGAAGCACACTCCCATCTGATCGGAAATGGGGGGAAGGACACACCCAGCTGATCGGCAATGGGGGAAGCACACACCCAGCTGATCGGCAATGGGGGGAAGCACACTCCCAGCTGATCGGCAATGGGGGGAAGGACACTCCCAGCTGATCGGCAATGGGGGGAATCACACTCCCAGCTGATCGGAAATGGGGGGAAACACACACCCAGCTGATCGGCAATGGGGGGAAGCACACGCCCAGCTGATCGGCAATGGGGGGAAGCACACGCCCAGCTGATCGGCAATGCGGGGAAGCACACACCCAGCTGATCGGCAATGCGGGGAAGGACAGACCCAGCTGATCGGCAATGGGGGGAAGCACACGCCCAGCTGATAGGCAATGGGGGGAAGGACACACCCAGCTGATCGGCAATGGGGTGAAGCACACACCCAGCTGATCGGCAATGCGGGGAAGGACAGGCCCAGCTGATCGGCAATGGGGGAATCACACACACCCAGCTGATCGGCAATGGGGGAATCACACACACCCAGCTGATCAGCAATGCGGGGAAGGACAGGCCCAGCTGATCGGCAATGGGGGAATCACACACACCCAGCTGATCGGCAATGGGGGGGAAGCACAGGCCCAGCTGATCGGCAATGGGGGGAAGCACACGCCCAGCTGATCGACAATGGGGGGGAAGGACAGGCCCAGCTGATCGGCAATGGGGGAAGCACACACCCAGCTGATCGGCAATGGGGGAAGCACACACCCAGCTGATCGGCAATGGGGGAGTCACACACACCCAGCTGATCGGCATTGGGGGAGTCACTCAGACCCACCTCATTGGCCATGGGGGAGTCACACTGTCCCAGCTGATCGGCCATGGGGGAATCACACACACCCAGCTGATCGGCATTGGGGGAGTCACACATACCCAGCTGATCGGCAATGGGGGAGTCACACACACCCAGCTGATCGGCATTGGGGGAGTCACACTGACCCAGCTGATCGGCAATGGGGGAGTCACACATACCCAGCTGATCGGCATTGGGGGAGTCACACTGACCCAGCTGATCGGCCATGGGGGAGTCACACTGACCCAGCTGATCGGCAATGGGGGAGTCACACATACCCAGCTGATCGGCATTGGGGGAGTCACACTGACCCAGCTGATCGGCCATGGGGGAGTCACACTGACCCAGCTGATCGGCCATGGGGGAGTCACACTGACCCAGCTGTTCGGCCATGGGGGAGTCACACTGATCCAGCTGATCGGCCATGGGGGAGTCACACTGACCCAGCTGTTCGGCCATGGGGGAGTCACACTGACCCAGCTGATCGGCAATGGGGGGAAGCACACACCCAGCTGATCGGCAATGGGGGGATGCACACACACAGCTGATCGGCAATGCGGGGAAGCACACAGCCAGCTGATCGGCAATGGGGGGGAAGGACAGACCCAGCTGATCGGCAATGGGGGGAAGCACAGACCCAGCTGATCGGCAATGGGGGGAAGGACAGACCCAGCTGATCGGCAATGCGGGGAAGCACACTCACAGCTGATCGGCAATGGGGGGAAGCACACACCCAGCTGATCGGCATTTGGGGGAAGCACACACCCAGCTGATCGGCAATGCGGGGAAGGATAGACCCAGCTGATCGGCAATGCGGGGAAGTACACTCCCAGCTGATTGGCAATGTGGGGAAGGTCACACCCAGCTGATCGGCAATGGGGGGAGCCACACACCCAGCTGATCGGCAATGCGGGGAAGGACGCACCCAGATGCTTGGCAATGGGGGGGAAGCACACACCCAGCTGATCGGCAATGGGGGAAGCACACACCCATCTGATATGCAATGCGGGGCAGCACACACCCAGCTGATCGGCAATGGGGGGGAAGGTCACACCCAGCTGATCGACAATGGGGGAAAGCACATTTCCCGCTGATCGGCAATGGAGGGAAGCACATACCCAGCTGATCGGCAATGGGGGGAAGCACATACCCAGCTGATCGGCAATGGGGGGAAGCACACACCCAGCTGATCGGCAATGGGGGGAAACACACACCCAGCTGATCGGCAATGGGGGGAAGCACACACCCAGCTGATCGGCAATGGGGGGATGCACACACACAGCTGATCGGCAATGCGGGGAAGCACACAGCCAGCAGATCGGCAATGGGGGGGAAGGACAGACCCAGCTGATCGGCAATGGGGGGAAGCACAGACCCAGCTGATCGGCAATGGGGGGAAGGACAGACCCAGCTGATCGGCAATGCGGGGAAGGATAGACCCAGCTGATCGGCAATGCGGGGAAGTACACTCCCAGCTGATCGGCATTGTGGGGAAGGTCACACCCAGCTGATCGGCAATGGGGGGAAGCACACACCCAGCTGATCGGCAATGCGGGGAAGGATAGACCCAGCTGATCGGCAATGCGGGGAAGTACACTCCCAGCTGATCGGCATTGTGGGGAAGGTCACACCCAGCTGATCGGCAATGCGGGGCAGCACACACCCAGCTGATCGGCAATGCGGGGAAGGACACACCCATCTGATCGGCAATGCGGGGAAGGACACACCCATCTGATCGGCAATGGGGGGAGCCACACACCTAGCTGATCGGCAATGCGGGGAAGGACGCACCAAGATGATTGGCAATGGGGGGGAAGCACACACCCAGCTGATCGGCAATGGGGGGAAGCACACACCCAGCTGATATGCAATGCGGGGCAGCACACACCCAGCTGATCGGCAATGGGCGGAAGGTCACACCCAGCTGATCGACAATGGGGGGGAAGGACACACCCAGCTGATCGGCAATGGGGGGAAGCACACACCCAGCTGATCGGCTATGGGGGGGGAAGGACATACCCATCTGATCGGCATTGGTGGGAAGCACACACCCAGCTGATCGGCAATGGGGGAAAGCACATTTCCCGCTGATCGGCAATGGAGGGAAGCACATACCCAGCTGATCGGCAATGGGGGGAAGCACATACCCAGCTGATCGGCAATGGGGGGAAGCACACACCCAGCTGATCGGCAATGGGGGGAAACACACACCCAGCTGATCGGCAATGGGGGGAAGCACACACCCAGCTGATCGGCAATGGGGGGAGCCACACACCCAGCTGATCGGCAATGCGGGGAAGGACGCACCAAGATGATTGGCAATGGGGGGGAAGCACACACCCAGCTGATCGGCAATGGGGGGAAGCACACACCCAGCTGATATGCAATGCGGGGCAGCACACACCCAGCTGATCGGCAATGGGGGGAAGGTCACACCCAGCTGATCGACAATGGGGGGGAAGGACACACCCAGCTGATCGGCAATGGGGGGAAGCACACACCCAGCTGATCGGCAATGGGGGGGGAAGGACATACCCAGCTGATCGGCATTGGTGGGAAGCACACACCAGCTGATCGACAATGGGGGAAAGCACATTTCCCGCTGATCGGCAATGGAGGGAAGCACATACCCAGCTGATCGGCAATGGGGGGAAGCACATACCCAGCTGATCGGCAATGGGGGGAAGCACACACCCAGCTGATCGGCAATGGGGGGAAACACACACCCAGCTGATCGGCAATGGGGGGAAGCACACACCCAGCTGATCGGCAATGGGGGGATGCACACACACAGCTGATCGGCAATGCGGGGAAGCACACAGCCAGCTGATCGGCAATGGGGGGGAAGGACAGACCCAGCTGATCGGCAATGGGGGGAAGCACAGACCCAGCTGATCGGCAATGGGGGGAAGGACAGACCCAGCTGATCGGCAATGCGGGGAAGCACACTCACAGCTGATCGGCAATGGGGGGAAGCACACACCCAGCTGATCGGCATTTGGGGGAAGCACACACCCAGCTGATCGGCAATGCGGGGAAGGATAGACCCAGCTGATCGGCAATGCGGGGAAGTACACTCCCAGCTGATTGGCAATGTGGGGAAGGTCACACCCAGCTGATCGGCAATGGGGGGAGCCACACACCCAGCTGATCGGCAATGCGGGGAAGGACGCACCCAGATGCTTGGCAATGGGGGGGAAGCACACACCCAGCTGATCGGCAATGGGGGAAGCACACACCCATCTGATATGCAATGCGGGGCAGCACACACCCAGCTGATCGGCAATGGGGGGGAAGGTCACACCCAGCTGATCGACAATGGGGGGGGGAGGACATACCCAGCTGATCGGCATTGGTGGGAAGCACACACCCAGCTGATCGGCAATGGGGGAAAGCACACTTCCCGCTGATCGGCAATGGAGGGAAGCACATACCCAGCTGATCGGCAATGGGGGGAAGCACATACCCAGCTGATCGGCAATGGTGGGAAGCACACACCCAGCTGATCGGCAATGGGGGAAACACACACCCAGCTGATCGGCAATGGGGGGAAGCACACACTCAGCTGATCGGCAATGGGGGGATGCACACACACAGCTGATCGGCAATGGGGGGGAAGCACAGGCCCAGCTGATCGGCAATGGGGGGAAGCACACGCCCAGCTGATCGACAATGGGGGGGAAGGACAGGCCCAGCTGATCGGCAATGGGGGAAGCACACACCCAGCTGATCGGCAATGGGGGAAGCACACACCCAGCTGATCGGCAATGGGGGAGTCACACACACCCAGCTGATCGGCATTGGGGGAGTCACTCAGACCCACCTCATTGGCCATGGGGGAGTCACACTGTCCCAGCTGATCGGCCATGGGGGAATCACACACACCCAGCTGATCGGCATTGGGGGAGTCACACATACCCAGCTGATCGGCAATGGGGGAGTCACACACACCCAGCTGATCGGCATTGGGGGAGTCACACTGACCCAGCTGATCGGCAATGGGGGAGTCACACATACCCAGCTGATCGGCATTGGGGGAGTCACACTGACCCAGCTGATCGGCCATGGGGGAGTCACACTGACCCAGCTGATCGGCAATGGGGGAGTCACACATACCCAGCTGATCGGCATTGGGGGAGTCACACTGACCCAGCTGATCGGCCATGGGGGAGTCACACTGACCCAGCTGATCGGCCATGGGGGAGTCACACTGACCCAGCTGTTCGGCCATGGGGGAGTCACACTGATCCAGCTGATCGGCCATGGGGGAGTCACACTGACCCAGCTGTTCGGCCATGGGGGAGTCACACTGACCCAGCTGATCGGCAATGGGGGGAAGCACACACCCAGCTGATCGGCAATGGGGGGATGCACACACACAGCTGATCGGCAATGCGGGGAAGCACACAGCCAGCTGATCGGCAATGGGGGGGAAGGACAGACCCAGCTGATCGGCAATGGGGGGAAGCACAGACCCAGCTGATCGGCAATGGGGGGAAGGACAGACCCAGCTGATCGGCAATGCGGGGAAGCACACTCACAGCTGATCGGCAATGGGGGGAAGCACACACCCAGCTGATCGGCATTTGGGGGAAGCACACACCCAGCTGATCGGCAATGCGGGGAAGGATAGACCCAGCTGATCGGCAATGCGGGGAAGTACACTCCCAGCTGATTGGCAATGTGGGGAAGGTCACACCCAGCTGATCGGCAATGGGGGGAGCCACACACCCAGCTGATCGGCAATGCGGGGAAGGACGCACCCAGATGCTTGGCAATGGGGGGGAAGCACACACCCAGCTGATCGGCAATGGGGGAAGCACACACCCATCTGATATGCAATGCGGGGCAGCACACACCCAGCTGATCGGCAATGGGGGGGAAGGTCACACCCAGCTGATCGACAATGGGGGAAAGCACATTTCCCGCTGATCGGCAATGGAGGGAAGCACATACCCAGCTGATCGGCAATGGGGGGAAGCACATACCCAGCTGATCGGCAATGGGGGGAAGCACACACCCAGCTGATCGGCAATGGGGGGAAACACACACCCAGCTGATCGGCAATGGGGGGAAGCACACACCCAGCTGATCGGCAATGGGGGGATGCACACACACAGCTGATCGGCAATGCGGGGAAGCACACAGCCAGCAGATCGGCAATGGGGGGGAAGGACAGACCCAGCTGATCGGCAATGGGGGGAAGCACAGACCCAGCTGATCGGCAATGGGGGGAAGGACAGACCCAGCTGATCGGCAATGCGGGGAAGGATAGACCCAGCTGATCGGCAATGCGGGGAAGTACACTCCCAGCTGATCGGCATTGTGGGGAAGGTCACACCCAGCTGATCGGCAATGGGGGGAAGCACACACCCAGCTGATCGGCAATGCGGGGAAGGATAGACCCAGCTGATCGGCAATGCGGGGAAGTACACTCCCAGCTGATCGGCATTGTGGGGAAGGTCACACCCAGCTGATCGGCAATGCGGGGCAGCACACACCCAGCTGATCGGCAATGCGGGGAAGGACACACCCATCTGATCGGCAATGCGGGGAAGGACACACCCATCTGATCGGCAATGGGGGGAGCCACACACCTAGCTGATCGGCAATGCGGGGAAGGACGCACCAAGATGATTGGCAATGGGGGGGAAGCACACACCCAGCTGATCGGCAATGGGGGGAAGCACACACCCAGCTGATATGCAATGCGGGGCAGCACACACCCAGCTGATCGGCAATGGGCGGAAGGTCACACCCAGCTGATCGACAATGGGGGGGAAGGACACACCCAGCTGATCGGCAATGGGGGGAAGCACACACCCAGCTGATCGGCTATGGGGGGGGAAGGACATACCCATCTGATCGGCATTGGTGGGAAGCACACACCCAGCTGATCGGCAATGGGGGAAAGCACATTTCCCGCTGATCGGCAATGGAGGGAAGCACATACCCAGCTGATCGGCAATGGGGGGAAGCACATACCCAGCTGATCGGCAATGGGGGGAAGCACACACCCAGCTGATCGGCAATGGGGGGAAACACACACCCAGCTGATCGGCAATGGGGGGAAGCACACACCCAGCTGATCGGCAATGGGGGGAGCCACACACCCAGCTGATCGGCAATGCGGGGAAGGACGCACCAAGATGATTGGCAATGGGGGGGAAGCACACACCCAGCTGATCGGCAATGGGGGGAAGCACACACCCAGCTGATATGCAATGCGGGGCAGCACACACCCAGCTGATCGGCAATGGGGGGAAGGTCACACCCAGCTGATCGACAATGGGGGGGAAGGACACACCCAGCTGATCGGCAATGGGGGGAAGCACACACCCAGCTGATCGGCAATGGGGGGGGAAGGACATACCCAGCTGATCGGCATTGGTGGGAAGCACACACCAGCTGATCGACAATGGGGGAAAGCACATTTCCCGCTGATCGGCAATGGAGGGAAGCACATACCCAGCTGATCGGCAATGGGGGGAAGCACATACCCAGCTGATCGGCAATGGGGGGAAGCACACACCCAGCTGATCGGCAATGGGGGGAAACACACACCCAGCTGATCGGCAATGGGGGGAAGCACACACCCAGCTGATCGGCAATGGGGGGATGCACACACACAGCTGATCGGCAATGCGGGGAAGCACACAGCCAGCTGATCGGCAATGGGGGGGAAGGACAGACCCAGCTGATCGGCAATGGGGGGAAGCACAGACCCAGCTGATCGGCAATGGGGGGAAGGACAGACCCAGCTGATCGGCAATGCGGGGAAGCACACTCACAGCTGATCGGCAATGGGGGGAAGCACACACCCAGCTGATCGGCATTTGGGGGAAGCACACACCCAGCTGATCGGCAATGCGGGGAAGGATAGACCCAGCTGATCGGCAATGCGGGGAAGTACACTCCCAGCTGATTGGCAATGTGGGGAAGGTCACACCCAGCTGATCGGCAATGGGGGGAGCCACACACCCAGCTGATCGGCAATGCGGGGAAGGACGCACCCAGATGCTTGGCAATGGGGGGGAAGCACACACCCAGCTGATCGGCAATGGGGGAAGCACACACCCATCTGATATGCAATGCGGGGCAGCACACACCCAGCTGATCGGCAATGGGGGGGAAGGTCACACCCAGCTGATCGACAATGGGGGGGGGAGGACATACCCAGCTGATCGGCATTGGTGGGAAGCACACACCCAGCTGATCGGCAATGGGGGAAAGCACACTTCCCGCTGATCGGCAATGGAGGGAAGCACATACCCAGCTGATCGGCAATGGGGGGAAGCACATACCCAGCTGATCGGCAATGGTGGGAAGCACACACCCAGCTGATCGGCAATGGGGGAAACACACACCCAGCTGATCGGCAATGGGGGGAAGCACACACTCAGCTGATCGGCAATGGGGGGATGCACACACACAGCTGATCGGCAATGGGGGGAAGGACACACCCAGCTGATCGGCAATGGGGGGAAGCACACGCCCAGCTGATCGGCAATGGGGGGAAGCACACACCCAGCTGATCGGCAATGGGGGGAAGGACAGACCCAGCTGATCGGCAATGGGGGGAAGCACAGGCCCAGCTGATCGGCAATGGGGGGAAGTACAGACCCAGCTGATCGGCAATGCGGGGAAGCACACGCCCAGCTGATCGGCCTTGGGGGGAAGCACACTCACAGCTGATCGGCAATGGGGGGAAGGACAGACCCAGCTGATCGGCAGTGGGGGGAAGCACACACCCAGCTGATCGGCAATGGGGGGAAGCACACGCCCAGCTGATCGGCAATGGGGGGAAGCACACACCCAGCTGATCGGCAATGGGGGGAAGCACACACCCAGCTGATTGGCAATGGGGGGAAGCACAGACCCAGCTGATCGGCAATGGGGGGAAGGACAGACCCAGCTGATCGGCAATGCGGGGAAGCACACGCCCAGCTGATCGGCCTTGGGGGGAAGCACACTCACAGCTGATCGGCAATGGGGGGAAGGACAGACCCAGCTGATCGGCAGTGGGGGAAAGCACACACCCAGCTGATCGGCAATGGGGGGAAGAACAGACCCAGCTGATCGGCAATGCGGGGAATCACACACCCAGCTGATCGGCAATGGGGGGAAGCACACACCCAGCTGATCGGCAATGGGGGGAAGGACAGACCCAGCTGCTCGGCAATGGGGTGAAGCACACACCCAGCTGATCGGCAATTGGGGGAAGGACACTCCCAGCTGATCGGCAATGGGGGGAAGCACACACCCAGCTGATCGGCAATGGGGGGAAGGACAGACCCAGCTGATCGGCAATGGGGGGAAGCACACACCCAGCTGATCGGCAATGGGGGGAAGCACACACCCAGCTGATCGGCAATGGGGGAAAGCACACACCCAGCTGATCGGCAATGCGGGGAAGCACACTCCCAGCTGATCGGCATTGGGGGGGAAGCACACACCCAGCTGATCGGCAATGTGGGGAAGCACACAACCAGCTGATCGGCAATGGGGGGAAGTACACTCCCAGCTGATCGGCAATGGGGGGAGGCACACACCCAGCTGATCGGCAATGGGGGGAAGCACACGCCCAGCTGATCGGCAATGCGGGGAAGGACACACCCAGCTGATCGGCAATGGGGGGAAGGACACTCCCAGCTGATCGGCAATGGGGGGAAGGACACTCCCAGCTGATCGGCATGGGGGGGAAGCTCACACCCAGCTGATCGGCAATGAGGGGAAGGACACTCCCAGCTGATCGGCAATGCGGGGAAGGACACTCCCAGCTGATCGGCAATGGGGGAAGGACACTCCCAGCTGATCGGCAATGGGGGGAAGGACACTCCCAGCTGATCGGCAATGGGGGGAAGCACACACCCAGCTGATCGGCAATGGGGGGAAGCACACTCCCAGCTGATCGGAAATGGGGGGAAGGACACACCCAGCTGATCGGCAATGGGGGAAGCACACACCCAGCTGATCGGCAATGGGGGGAAGCACACTCCCAGCTGATCGGCAATGGGGGGAAGGACACTCCCAGCTGATCGGCAATGGGGGAAACACACACCCAGCTGATCGGCAATGGGGGGAAGCACACTCCCATCTGATCGGAAATGGGGGGAAGGACACACCCAGCTGATCGGCAATGGGGGAAGCACACACCCAGCTGATCGGCAATGGGGGGAAGCACACTCCCAGCTGATCGGCAATGGGGGGAAGGACACTCCCAGCTGATCGGCAATGGGGGGAATCACACTCCCAGCTGATCGGAAATGGGGGGAAACACACACCCAGCTGATCGGCAATGGGGGGAAGCACACGCCCAGCTGATCGGCAATGGGGGGAAGCACACGCCCAGCTGATCGGCAATGCGGGGAAGCACACACCCAGCTGATCGGCAATGCGGGGAAGGACAGACCCAGCTGATCGGCAATGGGGGGAAGCACACGCCCAGCTGATAGGCAATGGGGGGAAGGACACACCCAGCTGATCGGCAATGGGGTGAAGCACACACCCAGCTGATCGGCAATGCGGGGAAGGACAGGCCCAGCTGATCGGCAATGGGGGAATCACACACACCCAGCTGATCGGCAATGGGGGAATCACACACACCCAGCTGATCAGCAATGCGGGGAAGGACAGGCCCAGCTGATCGGCAATGGGGGAATCACACACACCCAGCTGATCGGCAATGGGGGGGAAGCACAGGCCCAGCTGATCGGCAATGGGGGGAAGCACACGCCCAGCTGATCGACAATGGGGGGGAAGGACAGGCCCAGCTGATCGGCAATGGGGGAAGCACACACCCAGCTGATCGGCAATGGGGGAAGCACACACCCAGCTGATCGGCAATGGGGGAGTCACACACACCCAGCTGATCGGCATTGGGGGAGTCACTCAGACCCACCTCATTGGCCATGGGGGAGTCACACTGTCCCAGCTGATCGGCCATGGGGGAATCACACACACCCAGCTGATCGGCATTGGGGGAGTCACACATACCCAGCTGATCGGCAATGGGGGAGTCACACACACCCAGCTGATCGGCATTGGGGGAGTCACACTGACCCAGCTGATCGGCAATGGGGGAGTCACACATACCCAGCTGATCGGCATTGGGGGAGTCACACTGACCCAGCTGATCGGCCATGGGGGAGTCACACTGACCCAGCTGATCGGCAATGGGGGAGTCACACATACCCAGCTGATCGGCATTGGGGGAGTCACACTGACCCAGCTGATCGGCCATGGGGGAGTCACACTGACCCAGCTGATCGGCCATGGGGGAGTCACACTGACCCAGCTGTTCGGCCATGGGGGAGTCACACTGATCCAGCTGATCGGCCATGGGGGAGTCACACTGACCCAGCTGTTCGGCCATGGGGGAGTCACACTGACCCAGCTGATCGGCAATGGGGGGAAGCACACACCCAGCTGATCGGCAATGGGGGGATGCACACACACAGCTGATCGGCAATGCGGGGAAGCACACAGCCAGCTGATCGGCAATGGGGGGGAAGGACAGACCCAGCTGATCGGCAATGGGGGGAAGCACAGACCCAGCTGATCGGCAATGGGGGGAAGGACAGACCCAGCTGATCGGCAATGCGGGGAAGCACACTCACAGCTGATCGGCAATGGGGGGAAGCACACACCCAGCTGATCGGCATTTGGGGGAAGCACACACCCAGCTGATCGGCAATGCGGGGAAGGATAGACCCAGCTGATCGGCAATGCGGGGAAGTACACTCCCAGCTGATTGGCAATGTGGGGAAGGTCACACCCAGCTGATCGGCAATGGGGGGAGCCACACACCCAGCTGATCGGCAATGCGGGGAAGGACGCACCCAGATGCTTGGCAATGGGGGGGAAGCACACACCCAGCTGATCGGCAATGGGGGAAGCACACACCCATCTGATATGCAATGCGGGGCAGCACACACCCAGCTGATCGGCAATGGGGGGGAAGGTCACACCCAGCTGATCGACAATGGGGGGGGGAGGACATACCCAGCTGATCGGCATTGGTGGGAAGCACACACCCAGCTGATCGGCAATGGGGGAAAGCACACTTCCCGCTGATCGGCAATGGAGGGAAGCACATACCCAGCTGATCGGCAATGGGGGGAAGCACATACCCAGCTGATCGGCAATGGTGGGAAGCACACACCCAGCTGATCGGCAATGGGGGTAACACACACCCAGCTGATCGGCAATGGGGGGAAGCACACACTCAGCTGATCGGCAATGGGGGGATGCACACACACAGCTGATCGGCAATGGGGGGAAGGACACACCCAGCTGATCGGCAATGGGGGGAAGCACACGCCCAGCTGATCGGCAATGGGGGGAAGCACACACCCAGCTGATCGGCAATGGGGGGAAGGACAGACCCAGCTGATCGGCAATGGGGGGAAGCACAGGCCCAGCTGATCGGCAATGGGGGGAAGTACAGACCCAGCTGATCGGCAATGCGGGGAAGCACACGCCCAGCTGATCGGCCTTGGGGGGAAGCACACTCACAGCTGATCGGCAATGGGGGGAAGGACAGACCCAGCTGATCGGCAGTGGGGGGAAGCACACACCCAGCTGATCGGCAATGGGGGGAAGCACACGCCCAGCTGATCGGCAATGGGGGGAAGCACACACCCAGCTGATCGGCAATGGGGGGAAGCACACACCCAGCTGATTGGCAATGGGGGGAAGCACAGACCCAGCTGATCGGCAATGGGGGGAAGGACAGACCCAGCTGATCGGCAATGCGGGGAAGCACACGCCCAGCTGATCGGCCTTGGGGGGAAGCACACTCACAGCTGATCGGCAACGGGGGGAAGGACAGACCCAGCTGATCGGCAGTGGGGGAAAGCACACACCCAGCTGATCGGCAATGGGGGGAAGAACAGACCCAGCTGATCGGCAATGCGGGGAATCACACACCCAGCTGATCGGCAATGGGGGGAAGCACACACCCAGCTGATCGGCAATGGGGGGAAGGACAGACCCAGCTGCTCGGCAATGGGGTGAAGCACACACCCAGCTGATCGGCAATTGGGGGAAGGACACTCCCAGCTGATCGGCAATGGGGGGAAGCACACACCCAGCTGATCGGCAATGGGGGGAAGGACAGACCCAGCTGATCGGCAATGGGGGGAAGCACACGCCCAGCTGATCGGCAATGCCGGGAAGGACACACCCAGCTGATCGGCAATGGGGGGAAGGACACTCCCAGCTGATCGGCAATGGGGGGAAGGACACTCCCAGCTGATCGGCATGGGGGGGAAGCTCACACCCAGCTGATCGGCAATGAGGGGAAGGACACTCCCAGCTGATCGGCAATGCGGGGAAGGACACTCCCAGCTGATCGGCAATGGGGGAAGGACACTCCCAGCTGATCGGCAATGGGGGGAAGGACACTCCCAGCTGATCGGCAATGGGGGGAAGCACACACCCAGCTGATCGGCAATGGGGGGAAGCACACTCCCAGCTGATCGGAAATGGGGGGAAGGACACACCCAGCTGATCGGCAATGGGGGAAGCACACACCCAGCTGATCGGCAATGGGGGGAAGCACACTCCCAGCTGATCGGCAATGGGGGGAAGGACACTCCCAGCTGATCGGCAATGGGGGAAACACACACCCAGCTGATCGGCAATGGGGGGAAGCACACTCCCATCTGATCGGAAATGGGGGGAAGGACACACCCAGCTGATCGGCAATGGGGGAAGCACACACCCAGCTGATCGGCAATGGGGGGAAGCACACTCCCAGCTGATCGGCAATGGGGGGAAGGACACTCCCAGCTGATCGGCAATGGGGGGAATCACACTCCCAGCTGATCGGAAATGGGGGGAAACACACACCCAGCTGATCGGCAATGGGGGGAAGCACACGCCCAGCTGATCGGCAATGGGGGGAAGCACACGCCCAGCTGATCGGCAATGCGGGGAAGCACACACCCAGCTGATCGGCAATGCGGGGAAGGACAGACCCAGCTGATAGGCAATGGGGGGAAGGACACACCCAGCTGATCGGCAATGGGGTGAAGCACACACCCAGCTGATCGGCAATGCGGGGAAGGACAGGCCCAGCTGATCGGCAATGGGGGAATCACACACACCCAGCTGATCGGCAATGGGGGAATCACACACACCCAGCTGATCAGCAATGCGGGGAAGGACAGGCCCAGCTGATCGGCAATGGGGGAATCACACACACCCAGCTGATCGGCAATGGGGGGGAAGCACAGGCCCAGCTGATCGGCAATGGGGGGAAGCACACGCCCAGCTGATCGACAATGGGGGGGAAGGACAGGCCCAGCTGATCGGCAATGGGGGAAGCACACACCCAGCTGATCGGCAATGGGGGAAGCACACACCCAGCTGATCGGCAATGGGGGAGTCACACACACCCAGCTGATCGGCATTGGGGGAGTCACTCAGACCCACCTCATTGGCCATGGGGGAGTCACACTGTCCCAGCTGATCGGCCATGGGGGAATCACACACACCCAGCTGATCGGCATTGGGGGAGTCACACATACCCAGCTGATCGGCAATGGGGGAGTCACACACACCCAGCTGATCGGCATTGGGGGAGTCACACTGACCCAGCTGATCGGCAATGGGGGAGTCACACATACCCAGCTGATCGGCATTGGGGGAGTCACACTGACCCAGCTGATCGGCCATGGGGGAGTCACACTGACCCAGCTGATCGGCAATGGGGGAGTCACACATACCCAGCTGATCGGCATTGGGGGAGTCACACTGACCCAGCTGATCGGCCATGGGGGAGTCACACTGACCCAGCTGATCGGCCATGGGGGAGTCACACTGACCCAGCTGTTCGGCCATGGGGGAGTCACACTGATCCAGCTGATCGGCCATGGGGGAGTCACACTGACCCAGCTGTTCGGCCATGGGGGAGTCACACTGACCCAGCTGATCGGCCATGGGGGAGTCACACAGACCCAGCTGATCGGCCATGGGGGTGTCACACTGATCCAGCTGATCGGCCATGGGGGAGTCACACTGACCCAGCTGATCGGCCATGGGGGTGTCACACTGACCCAGCTGATCGGCCATGGGGGAGTCACACCCATCCACCGACAGTCTCTCCTGGTAATGCAGAATGGTAAATCTCTGCCTGTGTCTCTGCCTGTATCTGTCCAATTCTCTCTCTGTGTTTCTGTCTGTGTTTCTGTCTGTGTCTCTGTCTGTGTCTCTGTCTGTGTCTCTGTCTATATCTCTGTCTATGTCTCTGTGTCGGTCTGTATCTCTCTCTGTGTCTCCGTCTCTGTCTGTGTCTCTGTCTGTGTCTGTGTCTCTCTGTGTCTGTGTCCCTGTTGAGGCTGTGTCAGTGTCTCTGTCTGTGTCTGTGTCTGTTTCTCTGTCTGTGTCTCTGTCTGTGTCTCTGTCTGTGTCCCTGTTTCTGTCTGTCTCTGTGTCGGTCTGTATTTCTCTCTGTGTCTCCGTCTCTGTCTGTGTCTCTGTCTATGTCTCTGTCTGTGTCTGTGTCTGTATCTCTCTGTGTCTGTGTCCCTGTTGAGGCTGTGTCAGTGTCTCTCCCTGTGTCTCTATCTGTGACTCTATCTGTATCTCTGTCTGTGTTTCTGTCTGTGTCTCTGGCAGTGTCTCTTTCTCTGTCCGTGTCTGTCTCTGTATCTCTGTCTTTATCTCTGTCTGTGTCATTGCCTCTGTCTCTGTCTGTGTCTCTGTCTCTGTCTGTTTCTGTGTTTGTGTCTCTATCTGCGTCTATGCCTCTGTCTGTGTCTGTGTGTCTGCCTCCGTCTGTGTTTCTGTCTGTGTCTCTGTACCTCTGTCTGTGTCTCTGTCTGTGTCTGTGTCTCTGTCTGTGTCTCTGTCTGTGTCACTGCCTCTGTCGCTGTCTGTTTCTGTGAGTTTGTCTCTGTCTGTGTCTGTCTCTGTGTCTCTGCCTGTGTCACTGCCTCTGTATCTGTCTGTTTCTGTGTGTTTGTCTCTGTCTGTGTCTCTGTCTGTGTCTCTGTCTCTGTCTCTGTCTCTGTCTCTGTCTCTGCCTCTGCCTCTGTCTGTGTCTCTGTCTGTGTCTCTGTCTGTGTCTCTGTCTCTGCCTCTGTCTGTGTCTGTGTCTCTGTCTGTGTCCCTGTTTCTGTCTGTGTCTCTCTGTACCTCTTTCTGTGTCTCTGTCTGTGTCACTGCCTCTGTCTCTGTCTGTTACTGTGTGTTTGTCTCTATCTGTGTCTCTGTCTGTGTCTCTGTCTGTGTCTCTGTCTCTGCCTCTGTCTGTGTCTCTGTGTCTGTCTGTGTCTCTGTCTGTGTCTCTGTCTCTGTCTGTGTCTCTGTCTGTGTCCCTGTTTCTGTCTGTGTCTCCCTGTACCTCTGTCTGTGTCTCTGTGTCTGTCTGTGTCTCTGTCTGTGTCTCTGTCTGTGTCTCTGTCTCTGCCTCTGTCTGTGTCTATGTCTCTGTCTGTGTCTCTGTCTGTGTCCCTGTTTCTGTCTGTGTTTCCCTGTACCTCTGTCTGTGTCTCTGTGTCTGTCTGTGTCTCTGTCTGTGTCTCTGTCTGTGTCTCTGTCTGTGTCTCTGTCTGTGTCTCTCTGTACCTCTGTCTGTGTCTCTGTCTGTGTCTCTGTCTGTGTCTCTGTCTCTGCCTCAGTCTGTGTCTCTGCCTGTGTCTCTGTCTGTGTCCCTGTTTCTGTCTGTGTCTCCCTGTACCTCTTTCTGTGTCTCTGTCTGTGTCTGTCTGTGTCTCTGTCTGTGTCTCTGTCTGTGTCTCTCTGTACCTCTGTCTGTGTCTCTGTCTGTGTCTCTCTGTACCTCTGTCTGTGTCTCTGTCTGTGTCTCTGTCTGTGTCTCTGTCTGTGTTTCCCTGTACCTATGTCTGTGTCTCTGTCTGTGTCTCTGTCTGTGTCTCTGTCTGTGTCTCTCTGTATCTCTGTCTGTATCTCTGTCTGTGTCACTGCCTCTGTCTCTGTCTGTTTCTGTGTGTTTGTCTCTATCTGTGTCTCTGTCTGTGTCTCTGTCTCTGTCTCTGCCTCTGTCTGTGTCTATGTCTCTGCCTGTGTCTCTGTCTGTGTCTCTGTCTCTGCCTCTGTCTGTGTCTGTGTCTCTGTCTGTGTCTCTGTCTGTTTCTGTGTGTTTGTCTCTGTCTGTGTCTCTGTCTGTGTATCTGTGTCTGTGTCTCTGTCTCTGCCTCTGTCTGTGTCTGTGTCTCTGTCTGTGTCTCTGTCTCTGCCTCTGTCTGTGTCTCTGTCTGTGTCTGTGTCTGTGTCTGTTTCTGTGTGTTTGTCTCTGTCTGTGTCTCTGTCTGTGTCTCTGTGTCTGTGTCTCTGTCTCTGCCTCTGTCTGTGTCTGTGTCTCTGTCTGTGTCTCTGTGTCTGTCTGTTCCTCTGTGTCTGTCTGTGTCTCTGTCTGTGTCTCTCTGTACCTCTGTCTGTGTCTCTGTCTGTGTCACTGCCTCTGTCTCTGTCTGTGTCTCTGTCTCTGTCTGTGTCTGTGTCTCTGTGTCTGTCTGTGTCTCTGTCTGTTTCTGTGTGTTTGTCTCTGTCTGTGTCTGTGTCTCTGTGTCTGTCTGTGTCTCTGTCTGTTTCTGTGTGTTTGTCTCTGTCTGTGTCTCTGTCTGTGTCTCTGTCTGTGTCTCTGTCTGTGTCCCTGTTTCTGTCTGTGTCTCTGTCTGTGTCCCTGTTTCTGTCTGTGTCTCCCTGTACCTCTGTCTGTGTCTCTGTGTCTGTCTGTGCCTCTGTCTGTGTCTCTGTCTCTGTCTGTGTCTCTGTCTGTGTCCCTGTTTCTGTCTGTGTCTCCCTGTACCTCTGTCTGTGTCTCTGTGTCTGTCTGTGTCTCTGTCTGTGTCTCTCTGTACCTCTGTCTGTGTCACTGCCTCTGTCTCTGTCTCTGCCTCAGTCTGTGTCTATGTCTCTATCTGTGTCTCTGTCTGTGGCTCTGTCTGTGTCTCTGTCTGTGTCCCTGTTTCTGTCTCTGTCTCCCTGTACCTCTGTCTGTGTCTCTGTGTCTGTCTGTGTCTCTGTCTGTGTCTCTCTGTACCTCTGTCTGTGTCGCTGTCTGTGTCACTGCCTCTGTCTCTGTCTGTTACTCTGTCTCTGTATCTCTGTCTGTGTCTCTGTCTGTGTCACTGCCTCTGTCTCTGTCTGTTACTGTGTGTTTGTCTCTATCTGTGTCTCTGTCTGTGTCTGTGTCTCTCTGTACCTCTGTCTGTGTCTTTGTCTGTGTCTCTGTCTCTGTCTGTGTCTCTGTCTATGTCCCTGTTTCTGTCTGTGTCTCCCTGTACCCCTGTCTGTGTCTCTGTGTCTGTCTGTGTCTCTGTCTGTGTCTCTGTCAGTGTCTCTCTGTACCTCTGTCTGTGTCTGTCTGTGTCTCTGTCTGTGTCTCTCTGTACCTCTGTCTGTGTCTCTGTCTGTGTCACTGCCTCTGTCTCTGTCTGTGTCTCTGTCTGTTTCTGTGTGTTTGTCTCTATCTGTGTCTCTGTCTGTGTCCCTGTTTCTGTCTGTGTCTCCCTGTATCTCTGTCTGTGTCTCTGTCTGTGTCTCTGTCTGTGTCTCTGTCTCTGCCTCTGTCTGTGTCTCTGTCTCTCTGTACCTCTGTCTGTGTCTCTGTCTGTGTCACTGCCTCTGTCTCTGTCTGTGTCTCTGTCTGTTTCTGTGTGTTTGTCTCTATCTGTGTCTCTGTCTGTGTCTCTGTCTGTGTCTCTGCCTGTGTCCCTGTTTCTGTCTGTGTCTCCCTGTACCTCTGTCTGTGTCTCTGTGTCTGTCTGTGTCTCCGTCTGTGTCTCTGTTTGTTTATGTGTGTTTGTCTCTGTCTGTGTCTCTGTCTGTGTCTCTGTCTGTGTCCCTGTCTCTGTCTGTGTGTCTGTGTCTCTGTCTGTGTCTCAGTCTCTGTCTCTGTCTGGGGCACATTTTGCTGCACAGACTGTGTTTAGGTGTGAGGCACCCACCCAGCTGATCGGCATTGGGAGAGTCACACACACCCAGCTGATCGGCCATGGTGGGGGCACACACCCAGCTGATCGGCAATGCGGGGAAGGACACACCCAGCTGATCGGCAATGCGGGGAAGCACACACCCAGCTGATCGGCAATGCGGGGAAGGACACACCCAGCTGTTCGGCCATGGGGGAAGCACATACCCAGCTGATCGGCAATGCGGGGAAGCGCACACCCAGCTGATCGGCAATGCGGGGAAGCACACAACCAGCTGATCGGCATTGGGGGGAAGCACACACCCAGCTGTTCGGCCATGGGGGAAGCGCACACCCAGCTGATCGGCAATGGGGGGAAGGACACACCCAGCTGATCGGCATTGGGGGGAAGCACACACCCAGCTGATCGGCAATGGGGGGAAGCACACACGCAGCTGATCGGCAATGGGGGGAAGCCCACACCCAACTGATCGGCAATGGGGGGAAGGACACTCCCAGCTGATCGGCAATGGGCGGAAGGACAGACCCAGCTGATCGGCAATGGGGGGAAGCACACACCCAGCTGATCGGCAATGCGGGGAAGGACACACCCAGCTGATCGGCAATGGGGGGAAGCCCACACCCAACTGATCGGCAATGGGGGGAAGCCCACACCCAACTGATCGGCAATGGGGGGAAGGACACTCCCAGCTGATCGGCAATGCGGGGAAGGACAGACCCAGCTGATCGGCAATGGGGGGAAGCACACACCCAGCTGATCGGCAATGGGGGGAAGGACAGACCCAGCTGATCGGCAATGGAGGGAAGCACACACCCAGCTGATCGGCAATGCGGGGAAGCACACACCCAGCTGATCGGCAATGGGGGGAAGCACACTCCCAGCTGATCGGCAATGCGGGGAAGGACAGACCCAGCTGATCGGCAATGGGGGGAAGGACAGACCCAGCTGATCGGCAATGGGGGGAAGCACACACCCAGCTGATCGGCAATGGGGGGAAGCACAAACCCAGCTGATCGGCAATGGGGGGAAGCACACAACCAGCTGATCGGCAATGGGGGGAAGCACACACCCAGCTGATCGGCAATGGGGGGAAGCACACACCCAGCTGATCGGCAATGGGGGGAAGCACAAACCCAGCTGATCGGCAATGCGGGGAAGCACACACCCAGCTGATCGGCAATGGGGGGAAGGACACACCCAGCTGATCGGCAATGGGGGGAAGGACACACCCAGCTGATCGGCAATGGGGTGAAGCACACACCCAGCTGATCGGCAATGGGGGGAAGCACAAACACAGCTGATCGGCAATGCGGGGAAGCACACACCCAGCTGATCGGCAATGGGGGGAAGGACAGACCCAGCTGATCGGCAATGGGGGGAAGCACACACCCAGCTGATCGACTATGGGGGAAAGCACACACCCAGCTGATCGGCAATGGGGGGAAGGACAGACCCAGCTGATCGGCAATGGGGGGAAGCACACACCCAGCTGATCGGCAATGGGGGGAAGCACACACCCAGCTGATCGGCAATGCGGGGAAGCACACACCCAGCTGATCGGCAATGGGGGGAAGGAAACACCCAGCTGATCGGCAATGGGGGGAAGCACACACCCAGCTGATCGGCAATGCGGGGAAGCACACACCCAGCTGATCGGTAATGGGGGGAAGGAAACACCCAGCTGATCGGCAATGGGGGGAAGCACACACCCAGCTGATCGGCAATGGGGGGAAGGAAACATCCAGCTGATCGGCAATGGGGGGAAGCACACACCCAGCTGATCGGCAATGGGGGGAAGCACAAACCCAGCTGATCGGCAATGCGGGGAAGCACACACCCAGCTGATCGGCAATGGGGGGGAAGCACACACCCAGCTGATCGGCAATGGGGGGAAGGACAGACCCAGCTGATCGGCAATGCGGGGAAGCACACACCCAGCTGATCGGCAATGGGGGGAAGCACACACCCAGCTGATCGGCAATGGGGGGAAGCACAAACCCAGCTGATCGGCAATGCGGGGAAGCACACACCCAGCTGATCGGCAATGGGGGGAAGCACACACCCAGCTGATCGGCAATGCGGGGAAGGACACACACAGCTGATCGGCAATGCGGGGAAGCACACACCCAGCTGATCGGCAATGGGGGGAAGGACAGACCCAGCTGATCGGCAATGGGGGGAAGGTCACACCCAGCTGATCGGCAATGCGGGGAAGCACACACCCAGCTGATCGGCAATGGGGGGAAGGACAGACCCAGCTGATCGGCAATGGGGGGAAGGACAGACCCAGCTGATCGGCAATGGGGGGGAAGGACACTCCCAGCTGATCGGCAATGGGGGGAAGCACACACCCAGCTGATCGGCAATGGGGGGAAGCACACACCCAGCTGATCGGCAATGCGGGGAAGCACACACCCAGCTGATCGGCAATGGGGGGAAGGTCACACCTAGCTGATCGGCAATGGGGGGAAGGACACACCCAGCTGATCGGCAATGGGGGGAAGCACACACCCAGCTGATCGGCAATGGGGGGAAGGACACACCCAGCTGATCGGCAATGGGGGGAAGGACAAACCCAGCTGATCGGCAATGCGGGGAAAGCACACACCCAGCTGATCGGCAATGGGGGGAAGGTCACACCTAGCTGATCGGCAATGGGGGGAAGCACACACCCAGCTGATCGGCAATGGGGGGAAGGACAGACCCAGCTGATCGGCAATGCGGGGAAGGACACACCCAGCTGATCGGCAATGCGGGGAAGCACACACCCAGCTGATCGGCAATGCGGGGAAGCACACTCCCAGCTGATCGGCAATGCGGGGAAGGACAGACCCAGCTGATCGGCAATGGGGGAAGGACACTCCCAGCTGATCGGCAATGCGGGGAAGCACACACCCAGCTGATCGGCAATGGGGGGAAGGACAGACCCAGCTGATCGGCAATGGGGGGAAGCACACACCCAGCTGATCGGCAATGGGGGGGAAGGACAGACCCAGCTGATCGGCAATGGGGGAAGGACACTCCCAGCTGATCGGCAATGCGGGGAAGCACACACCCAGCTGATCGGCAATGGGGGGAGTCACACCCACCCACCGATAGTCCTGGTCATGCAGAATGGTAAGTCAGGGTGAGGCTGGCTGGGGAGGGTCAGTTTTACCGCCAGTGCGAGGAGAGAGATGCCGAGTGGGTGGGGTTTCCTCTCAGTGTTTAATGAATTGAAGAATTGAACTAAAGGGAACTGTCAGCACATTTTTCAGCTGCTGCCTGAACTGAGTCTGTGTCACGGCGTAAATCGCAGTGTTTGTGCAGCAACTCAGGAGCTGCAGCATGAAGCCCAATTCCAGAACATAAGCATCTAACCATACAGACGCATACACCAGAAACCACATCCGTTTCCATATAGAATAAACCATTACCGTTGACCATAACAGGATGAAGTTGGCGGAGATAACGAAGAGTAAGATGATGGATTTGCTCCGACTCTCCATCTCCGGGTCTCGGGCACTGTGCCCACTGCTGTGAGCCCGGAGTCTCCTGCGGGCCCTGCTGCTCAGGACAATGTGTCTGACGGTGAGAACATTGAGCAGCAGAATCAGGGCGAATGGAACACCCGGGGTTAGAATGTTGTGGAGGAGCTCGATTGGTCCCCAGACCGGAGAGTACAAAACCTCCATTGTGACATCACAAAACCAGGGGAGGTTCCCCAGCCGATACCCACCGGCCAGCATCACCCCCCAGGAAATGTCCTTCAGACAGCTCAGCACAGCCACTGTCCCCAGAACCACAGCCGCCGCTTTCTCGCTGCAATATTTACTTTTCAGCCTCGGGCAACAAATGGCCACAAATCGATCAAAGGTGAAAGTGACGGTGAACCAGACAGAACAGTCAGTGGCTGCATAAAGCAGGGCGGCGTGGATATTACACACGGGGATGGACAGCAGGAAAATAAACTGTTCCCTAAAAACAATGGGAATGTGTCTGAATATCAGGTCGAGAATCACGACCAGGAGATCCCCCACTGCCATGGCCAACAGGTAACAAGTCACACATTTGGACAGCCCACAGTTTCTTCTCTTCAGGACCACAATTGTGATGAGGTTCACTGTGAGGGAGGGAAATACACAATGAAATTATACATCAGCCTGGGAAAGACATCACAAGTATGGTCGGCGTGGTGTGGAGGGAGTGAAATAAATATATACTAATACACACACTCACACACACACAGACAGTAACACACTCACACACACACAGAGACAGTAACACACACTCACACACAGACACTGACACACACTCACACACACACAGACAGTAACACACAGACACTGACACACAAACACACACATACAGAGACAGTAACACACATACACACACACACATACATACAGAGACAGTAACACACAGACACTGACACACAAACACACACATACAGAGACAGTAACACACATACACACACACACATACATACAGAGACAGTAACACACACACACACAGACACTGACACACAAACACACACATACAGAGACAGTAACACACATACACACACACACATACATACAAAAACAGTAACACACACACACACATACATACAGAGACAGTAACACACATACACACACACAAACACACACATACAGAGACACTAACACACATACACACACACAAACACACACATACA
The DNA here is from genome assembly GCF_047496885.1 of Scyliorhinus torazame. Taxonomy (NCBI): domain Eukaryota; kingdom Metazoa; phylum Chordata; class Chondrichthyes; order Carcharhiniformes; family Scyliorhinidae; genus Scyliorhinus; species Scyliorhinus torazame. Next base: position 535,152 of record NW_027307762.1, on the reverse strand, counting down.
GAGACAGTAACACACATACACACACACACACATACATACAGAGACAGTAACACACTCACACACACACACATACATACATACAGAGACTAACATACACACACAGACACTGACACACTCACACACACACACACAGTAATACACTGACACACACACAGACACTAACACACACACACACACAGTAATACACTCACACACACAGACAAAACCACACTCACACATACAGACACTGACACACACTCACACACACACACACAGTAATACACTTGCACACACACAGACAGAGACAGTAACGCACACACAGACACTGACACACTCACACACACACAGATAGTAACACACACACACGCACACTCACAGAGACAGTAACACACACACGCACACAGACACTGACACACAAACACACACATACAGAGACAGTAACACACACACACAGTAATACACTCACACACACGCACACAGACACTAACACAAACACAGACACTGACACACACTCACACACACACATACAGTAATACACTTACACACACAGACAGAGACAGTAATACACTCACACACACACAGACACTAACACACACACACACACACTGTAATACACACACAGACACTCAGTGGTGTGCGGTGTGCTGGCTGTCTGATGGGGGTGTGGTACATTGTGTACTGTCAGTGGTGTGTGGTCTGCTGGGTGTCTGATGGGGGTGTGGTTCATTGTGTACTGTCAGTAGTATGTGGTGTGCTGGGTGTCTGATGTGGGTGTGGTACATTGTGTACTGTCAGTGGTATGCGGTGTGCTGGGTGCCTGATGGGGGTGTGGTACATTGTGTACTGTCAGTGGTGTGCGGTGTGCTGGGTGTCTGATGGGGGTGTGGTACATTGTGTACTGTCAGTGATGTGCGGTGAGCTGGGTGCCTGATGGGGGTGTGGTACATTGTGTACTGTCAGTGGTGTGCGGTGTGCTGTGTGTCTGATGGGGTGTGGTACAATGTGTACTGTCAGTGGTGTGCGGTGTGCTGTGTGTCTGATGGGGTGTGGTACATTGTGTACTGTCAGTGGTGTGCGGTGTGCTGGGTGTCTGATGGGGGTGTGCTACATTGTGTACTGTCAGTGGTGTGCGGTGTGCTGGGTGTCTGATGGGGGTGTGGTACATTGTGTACTGTCAGTGGTGTGCGGTGTGCTGTGTCCCTGATGGGGGTGTGGTACACTGTGTACTGTCAGTGGTGTGCGGTGTGCTGGGTGCCTGATGGGGGTGTGGTACATTGTGTACTGTCAGTGGTGTGCGGTGTGCTGGGTGCCAGATGGGGGTGTGGTACATTGTGTACTGTCAGTGGTGTGCGGTGAGCTGGGTGTCTGATGGGGGTGTGGTACATTGTGTACTGTCAGTGGTGTGTGGTGTGCTGGGTGTCTGATGGGGGTGTGGTACATTGTGTACTGTCAGTGGTGTGCGGTGTGCTGGGTGTCTGATGGGGGTGTGGTACATTGTGTACTGTCAGTGGTGTGCGGTGTGCTGGGTGTCTGATGGGGGTGTGGTACATTGTGTACTGTCAGTGGTGTGCGGTGTGCTGGGTGCCTGATGGAGGTGTGGTACATTGTGTACTGTCAGTGGTGTGCGGTGTGCTGGGTGTCTGATGGGGGTGAGGTACATTGTGTACTGTCAGTGGTGTGCGGTGTGTTGGGTGCCTGATGGGGGTGTGGTACATTGTGTACTGTCAGTGGTGTGCGGTGTGCTGGGTGTCTGATGGGGGGTGTGGTACATTGTGTACTGTCAGTGGTGTGCGGTGTGCTGTGTCCCTGATGGGGGTGTGGTACACTGTGTACTGTCAGTGGTGTGCGGTGTGCTGGGCGCCTGATGGGGGTGTGGTACATTGTGTACTGTCAGTGGTGTGCGGTGTGCTGGGTGTCTGATGGGGGGTGTGGTACATTGTGTACTGTCAGTGGTGTGTGGTGTGCTGGGTGTCTGATGGGGCTGTGGTACATTGTGTACTGTCAGTGGTGTGTGGTGTGCTGGGTGCCTGATGGGGTTGTGGTACATTGTGTACTGTCAGTGGTGTGCGGTGTGCTGGGTGTCTGATGGGGGGTGTGGTACATTGTGTACTGTCAGTGGTGTGTGGTGTGCTGGGTGCCTGATGGGGTTGTGGTACATTGTGTACTGTCAGTGGTGTGCGGTGTGCTGGGTGTCTGATGGGGCTGTGGTACATTGTGTACTGTCAGTGGTGTGTGGTATGCAGGGTGTCTGATGGGGCTGTGGTACATTGTGTACTGTCAGTGGTGTGCGGTGTGCTGGGTGTCTGATGGGGCTGTGGTACATTGTGTAATGTCAGTGGTGTGCGGTGTGCTGGGTGCCTGAAGGGGGTGTGGTACATTGTGTACTGTCAGTTGTGTGCGGTGTGCTGGGTGTCTGATGGGGCTGTGGTACATTGTGTACTGTCAGTGGTGTGTGGTATGCAGTGTGTCTGATGGGGCTGTGGTACATTGTGTACTGTCAGTGGTGTGCGGTGTGCTGGGTGTCTGATGGGGCTGTGGTACATTGTGTAATGTCAGTGGTGTGCGGTGTGCTGGGTGCCTGAAGGGGGTGTGGTACATTGTGTACTGTCAGTGGTGTGCGGTGTGCTGGGTGTCTGATGGGGCTGTGGTACATTGTGTACTGTCAGTGGTGTGCGGTGTGCTGGGTATCTGATGGGGCTGTGGTACATTGTGTACTGTCAGTGGTGTGTGGTATGCTGGGTGTCTGATGGGGCTGTGGTACATTGTGTACTGTCAGTGGTGTGCTGGGTGTCTGATGGGGCTGTGGAACATTGTGTACTGTCAGTGGTGTGAGGTGTGCTGGGTGTCTGATGGGGCTGTGGTACATTGTGTACTGTCAGTGGTGTGCGGTGTGCAGGGTGTCTGATGGGGGTGCGGTACATTGTGTACTGTCAGTGGTGTGTGGTGTGCTGGGTGTCTGATGGGGGTGTGGTACATTGTGTACTGTCAGTGGTGTGCGGTGTGCTGGGTGTCTGATGGGGGTTGTGGTACATTGTGTACTGTCAGTGGTGTGCGGTGTGGTGGGTGCCTGATGGGGCTGTGGTACATTGTGTACTGTCAGTGGTGTGCGGTGAGCTGGGTGCCTGATGGGGGTGTGGTACATTGTGTACTGTCAGTGGTGTGCGTTGTGCTGGGTGTCTGATGGGGCTGTGGTACATTGTGTGCTGTCAGTGGTGTGTGGTGTGCTGGGTGTCTGATGGGGGTGTGGCACATTGTGTACTGTCAGTGGTGTGCAGTGTGCTGGGTGTCTGATGGGAGTGTGGTACATTGTGTACTGTCAGTGGTGTGCGGTGTGCTGGGTGTCTGATGGGGGTGTGGTACATTGTGTACTGACAGTGGTGTGCAGTGTGCTGGGTGTCTGATGGGGGTGTGGTACATTGTGTACTGTCAGTGGTGTGCGGTGTGCTGGGTGTCTGATGGGGGTGTGGTACATTGTGCACTGTCAGTGGTGTGTGGTGTTCTCGGTGCCTGATGGGGGTGTGGTACATTGTGTACTGTCAGTGGTGTGTGGTGTTCTCGGTGCCTGATGGGGGTGTGGTACATTGTGTACTGTCAGTGGTGTGCGGTGTGCTGGGTGTCTGATGGGGGTGTGCAACATTGTGCACTGTCAGTGGTGTGTGGTGTGCTGGGTGTCTGATGGGGGTGTGGTACATTGTGTACTGTCAGTGGTGTGTGGTGAGCTGGGTGTCTGATGGGGGTGTGGTACATTGTGTACTGTCAGTGGTGTGCGGTGTGCTGGGTGTCTGATGGGGCTGTGGTACATTGTGTACTGTCAGTGGTGTGCTGTGTGCTGGGTGTCTGATGGGGCTGTGGTACATTGTGTACTGTCAGTGGTGTGCGGTGTGCTGGGTGTCTGATGGGGGTGTGCAACATTGTGCACTGTCAGTGGTGTGTGGTGTGCTGGGTGTCTGATGGGGGTGTGGTACATTGTGTACTGTCAGTGGTGTGCTGTGTGCTGGGTGTCTGATGGGGCTGTGGTACATTGTGTACTGTCAGTGGTGTGCGGTGTGCTGGGTGTCTGATGGGGGTGTGCAACATTGTGCACTGTCAGTGGTGTGTGGTGTGCTGGGTGTCTGATGGGGGTGTGGTACATTGTGTACTGTCAGTGGTGTGCGGTGTACTGGGTGTCTGATGGGGGTGTGGTACATTGTGTACTGTCAGTGGTGTGCGGTGTGCTGGGTGTCTGATGGGGCTGTGGGACATTGTGTACTGTCAGTGGTGTGCGGTGTGCTGGGTGCCTGATGGGGGTCTGGTACATTGTGTACTGTCAGTGGTGTGCGGTGTGCTGGGTGCCTGATGGGGGTGTGGTACATTGTGTACTGTCAGTGGTGTGCGGTGTGCTGGGTGTCTGATGGGGGTGTGCAACATTGTGCACTGTCAGTGGTGTGTGGTGTGCTGGGTGTCTGATGGGGGTGTGGTACATTGTGTACTGTCAGTGGTGTGTGGTGAGCTGGGTGTCTGATGGGGGTGTGGTACATTGTGTACTGTCAGTGGTGTGCGGTGTGCTGGGTGTCTGATGGGGCTGTGGTACATTGTGTACTGTCAGTGGTGTGCTGTGTGCTGGGTGTCTGATGGGGCTGTGGTACATTGTGTACTGTCAGTGGTGTGCGGTGTGCTGGGTGTCTGATGGGGGTGTGCAACATTGTGCACTGTCAGTGGTGTGTGGTGTGCTGGGTGTCTGATGGGGGTGTGGTACATTGTGTACTGTCAGTGGTGTGCTGTGTGCTGGGTGTCTGATGGGGCTGTGGTACATTGTGTACTGTCAGTGGTGTGCGGTGTGCTGGGTGTCTGATGGGGGTGTGCAACATTGTGCACTGTCAGTGGTGTGTGGTGTGCTGGGTGTCTGATGGGGGTGTGGTACATTGTGTACTGTCAGTGGTGTGCGGTGTACTGGGTGTCTGATGGGGGTGTGGTACATTGTGTACTGTCAGTGGTGTGCGGTGTGCTGGGTGTCTGATGGGGCTGTGGGACATTGTGTACTGTCAGTGGTGTGCGGTGTGCTGGGTGCCTGATGGGGGTCTGGTACATTGTGTACTGTCAGTGGTGTGCGGTGTGCTGGGTGTCTGATGGGGCTGTGGTACATTGTGTACTGTCAGTGGTGTGCGGTGTGCTGGGTGTCTGATGGGGCTGTGGTACATTGTGTACTGTCAGTGGTGTGCGGTGTGCTGGGTGTCTGATGGGGGTGTGGTACATTGTGTACTGTCAGTGGTGTGTGGTGTTCTGGGTGTCTGATGGGGGTGTGGTACATTGTGTACTGTCAGTGGTGTGCGGTGTGCTGGGTGTCTGATGGGGGTGTGGTACATTGTGTACTGTCAGTGGTGTGTGGTGTGCTGGGTGTCTGATGGGGGTGTGGTACATTGTGTACTGTCAGTGGTGTGCGACGTGCTGGGTGTCTGATGGGGGTATGATACATTGTGTACTGTCAGTGGTGTGCGGTGTGCTGGGTGTCTGATGGGGGTGTGGTACATTGTGTACTGTCAGTGGTGTGCGGTGTGCTGGGTGTCTGATGGGCCTGTGGTACATTGTGTACTGTCAGTGGTGTGTGGTCTGCTGGGTGTCTGATGGGGGTGTGGTACATTGTGTACTGTCAGTGGTGTGCGGTGTGCTGGGTGTCTGATGGGGGTATGATACATTGTGTACTGTCAGTGGTGTGCGGTGTGCTGGGTGTCTGATGGGGGTGTGGTACATTGTGTACTGTCAGTGGTGTGCGGTGTGCTGGGTGTCTGATGGGACTGTGGTACATTGTGTACTGTCAGTGGTGTGTGGTGTGCTGGGTGTCTGATGGGGGTGTGGTACATTGTGTAAGATCAGTGGTGTGTGGTGTGCTGGGTGTCTGATGGGACTGTGGTACATTGTGTACTGTCAGTGGTGTGCGGTGTGCTGGGTGTCTGATAGGGGTGTGGTACATTGTGTACTGTCAGTGGTGTGTGGTGTGCTGGGTGTCTGATGGGGGTGTTGTACATTGTGTACTGTCAGTGGTGTGTGGTGTGCTGGGTGTCTGATGGGGCTGTGGTACATTGTGTACTGTCAGTGGTGTGCGGTGTGCTGGGTGTCTGATGGGGCTGTGGTACATTGTGTACTGTCAGTGGTGTGCGGTGTGCTGGGTGTCTGATGGGGGGTGTGGTACATTGTGTACTGTCAGTGGTGTGTGGTGTGCTGTGTCCCTGATGGGGGTGTGGTACACTGTGTACTGTCAGTGGTGTGCGGTGTGCTGGGCGCCTGATGGGGGTGTGGTACATTGTGTACTGTCAGTGGTGTGCGGTGTGCTGGGTGTCTGATGGGGGGTGTGGTACATTGTGTACTGTCAGTGGTGTGCGGTGTGCTGGGTGTCTGATGGGGCTGTGGTACATTGTGTACTGTCAGTGGTGTGTGGTGTGCTGGGTGTCTGATGGGGCTGTGGTACATTGTGTACTGTCAGTTGTGTGCGGTGTGCTGGGTGTCTGATGGGGCTGTGGTACATTGTGTACTGTCAGTGGTGTGTGGTATGCAGGGTGTCTGATGGGGCTGTGGTACATTGTGTACTGTCAGTGGTGTGCGGTGTGCTGGGTGTCTGATGGGGCTGTGGTACATTGTGTAATGTCAGTGGTGTGCGGTGTGCTGGGTGCCTGAAGGGGGTGTGGTACATTGTGTACTGTCAGTGGTGTGCGGTGTGCTGGGTGTCTGATGGGGCTGTGGTACATTGTGTACTGTCAGTGGTGTGCGGTGTGCTGGGTGTCTGATGGGGCTGTGGTACATTGTGTACTGTCAGTGGTGTGTGGTATGCTGGGTGTCTGATGGGGCTGTGGTACATTGTGTACTGTCAGTGGTGTGCTGGGTGTCTGATGGGGCTGTGGAACATTGTGTACTGTCAGTGGTGTGCGGTGTGCTGGGTGTCTGATGGGGCTGTGGTACATTGTGTACTGTCAGTGGTGTGTGGTGTGCTGGGTGTCTGATGGGGGTGTGGTACATTGTGTACTGTCAGTGGTGTGTGGTGTGCTGGGTGTCTGATGGGGGTGTGGTACATTGTGTACTGTCAGTGGTGTGTGGTGTGCTGGGTGTCTGATGGGGGTGTGGTACATTGTGTACTGTCAGTGGTGTGCGGTGTGCTGGGTGTCTGATGGGGGTTGTGGTACATTGTGTACTGTCAGTGGTGTGCGGTGTGCAGGGTGTCTGATGGGGGTGTGGTACATTGTGTACTGTCAGTGGTGTGCGGTGAGCTGGGTGCCTGATGGGGGTGTGGTACATTGTGTACTGTCAGTGGTGTGCGTTGTGCTGGGTGTCTGATGGGGCTGTGGTACATTGTGTGCTGTCAGTGGTGTGTGGTGTGCTGGGTGTCTGATGGGGGTGTGGCACATTGTGTACTGTCAGTGGTGTGCAGTGTGCTGGGTGTCTGATGGGAGTGTGGTACATTGTGTACTGTCAGTGGTGTGCGGTGTGCTGGGTGTCTGATGGGGGTGTGGTACATTGTGTACTGACAGTGGTGTGCGGTGAGCTGGGTGTCTGATGGGGGTGTGGTACATTGTGTACTGTCAGTGGTGTGTGGTGTGCTGGGTGCCTGATGGGGGTGTGGTACATTGTGTACTGTCAGTGGTGTGCAGTGTGCTGGGTGTCTGATGGGGCTGTGGTACATTGTGTACTCTCAGTGGTGTGCGATGTGCTGGGTGCCTGATGGGGCTGTGGTACATTGTGTACTGTCAGTGGTGTGCGGTGTGCTGGGTGTATGATTGGGGTGTGGTACATTGTGTACTGTCAGTGGTGTGTGGTGTGCTGGGTGCCTGATGTGGATGTGGTACATTGTGTTCTGTCAGTGGTGTGCGGTGTGCTGGGTGTCTGATGGGGGTGTGGTACATTGTGTACTGTCAGTGGTGTGCGATGTGCTGGGTGCCTGATGGGGCTGTGGTACATTGTGTACTGTCAGTGGTGTGCGGTGTGCTGAGTGTCTGATGGGGGTGTGGTACATTGTGTACTGTCAGTGATGTGAGGTGTGCTGGGTGCCTGAAGGGGGTGTGGTACATTGTGTACTGTCAGTGGTGTGCGGTGTGCTGGGTGTCTGATGGGGCTGTGGTACATTGTGTACTGTCAGTGGTGTGCGGTGTGCTGGGTGTCTGATGGGGCTGTGGTACATTGTGTACTGTCAGTGGTGTGTGGTATGCTGGGTGTCTGATGGGGCTGTGGTACATTGTGTACTGTCAGTGGTGTGCGGTGTGCTGGGTGTCTGATGGGGCTGTGGTACATTGTGTACTGTCAGTGGTGTGCGGTGTGCTGGGTGTCTGATGGGGCTGTGGTACATTGTGTACTGTCAGTGGTGTGTGGTGTGCTGGGTGTCTGATGGGGGTGTGGTACATTGTGTACTGTCAGTGGTGTGTGGTGTGCTGGGTGTCTGATGGGGGTGTGGTACATTGTGTACTGTCAGTGGTGTGCGGTGTGCTGGGTGTCTGATGGGGGTTGTGGTACATTGTGTACTGTCAGTGGTGTGCGGTGTGCAGGGTGTCTGATGGGGGTGTGGTACATTGTGTACTTTCAGTGGTGTGCGGTGAGCTGGGTGCCTGATGGGGGTGTGGTACATTGTGTACTGTCAGTGGTGTGCGTTGTGCTGGGTGTCTGATGGGGCTGTGGTACATTGTGTGCTGTCAGTGGTGTGTGGTGTGCTGGGTGTCTGATGGGGGTGTGGCACATTGTGTACTGTCAGTGGTGTGCAGTGTGCTGGGTGTCTGATGGGAGTGTGGTACATTGTGTACTGTCAGTGGTGTGCGGTGTGCTGGGTGTCTGATGGGGGTGTGGTACATTGTGTACTGACAGTGGTGTGCAGTGTGCTGGGTGTCTGATGGGGCTGTGGTACATTGTGTACTCTCAGTGGTGTGCGATGTGCTGGGTGCCTGATGGGGCTGTGGTACATTGTGTACTGTCAGTGGTGTGCGGTGTGCTGGGTGTATGATTGGGGTGTGGTACATTGTGTACTGTCAGTGGTGTGTGGTGTGCTGGGTGCCTGATGTGGATGTGGTACATTGTGTTCTGTCAGTGGTGTGCGGTGTGCTGGGTGTCTGATGGGGTTGTGGTACATTGTGTACTGTCAGTGGTGTGCGATGTGCTGGGTGCCTGATGGGGCTGTGGTACATTGTGTACTGTCAGTGGTGTGCGGTGTGCTGAGTGTCTGATGGGGGTGTGGTACATTGTGTACTGTCAGTGGTGTGCGGTGTGCTGAGTGTCTGATGGGTCTGTGGTACATTGTGTACTGTCAGTGGTGTGCGGTGTGCTGGGTGTCTGATGGGGCTGTGGTACATTGTGTACTGTCAGTGGTGTGCGGTGTGCTGGGTGTCTGTTGGGGGTGAGGTACATTGTGTACTGTCAGTGGTGCGCGGTGTGCTGGGTGTCTGATGGGGGTGTGGTACATTGTGTACTGTCAGTGGTGTGCGGTGTGCTGAGTGTCTGATGGGTCTGTGGTACATTGTGTACTGTCAGTGGTGTGCGGTGTGCTGGGTGTCTGATGGGGCTGTGGTACATTGTGTACTGTCAGTGGTGTGCGGTGTGCTGGGTGTCTGATGGGGGTGTGTTACATTGTGTACTGTCAGTGGTGTGCGGTGTGCTGCGTGTCTGATGGGGCTGTGGTACATTGTGTACTGTCAATGGTGTGTATATCATTATTTACTGTGGTCCCTGGGCAGTATATCATTATTTACAGTGGTCCCTGGGCAGTATATCATTATTTACAGATGGCCCTGGGTAGAATATAATTATTTACTGTGGTCCCTGGGCAGTATATCATTATTTACTGTGGTCCCTGGGCAGTATATCATTATTTACAGTGGTCCCTGGGCAGTATATCATTATTTACAGATGGCCCTGGGTAGAATATAATTATTTACTGTGGTCCCTGGGCAGTATATCATTATTTACTGTGGTCCCTGGGCAGTATATCATTATTTACTGTGGTCCCTGGGCAGTATATCATTATTTACAGAAGGCCCTGGGTAGAATATAATTATTTACTGTGGTCCCTGGGTAGTATATCATTATTTACAGTGGTCCCTGGGCAGAATATCATTATATACAGTGGTCCCTGGGTAGTGTATAATTATTTACTGTGGTCCCTGGGCAGTATATCATTATTTACAGTGATCCCTGGGCAGTATATCATTATTTACAGAAGGCCCTGGGTAGTATATAATTATTTACTGTGGTCCCTGGGTAGTATATGATTATTTACAGTGGTCCCTGGGCAGAATATCATTATATACAGTGGTCCCTGGGTAGTGTATAATTATTTACTGTGGTCCCTGGGTAGTATATCATTATTTACAGTGGTCCCTGGGCAGTATATCATTATATACAGTGGTCCCTGGGTAGTGTATAATTATTTACTGTGGTCCCTGGGCAGTATATCATTATTTACAGTGATCCCTGGGCAGAATATCATTATATACAGTGGTCCCTGGGTAGTGTATAATTATTTACTGTGGTCCCTGGGCAGTATATCATTATTTACAGTGGTCCCTGTGTAATATATCATTATTTACAGTGGTCCCTGGGTAATATATCATTATTTACAGTGGTCCCTGGGCAGAATATCATTATATACAGTGGTCCCTGGGTAGTGTATAATTATTTACTGTGGTCCCTGGGTAATATATCATTATTTACAGTGGTCCCTGGGCAGAATATCATTATTTACAGTGGTCCCTGAGTGGTATATCATGACGTTTTTATGACTTTTATGACTTTTATGCTCTCTTTTATCCTCTCTTGCAGGCTTGAACATCCTCCAAGGCCCTTGGAGACCTTTTGACCCGACACGACCTCCGCAACCTGGAAGAAGATGGGCCCGAAACCGGAAGTGAGGCCCCGACCTCGATTTGGGGCCGACCCGGACGTCGGAGCACCAAACCCGGCCTAACTACTGACGCCAGTCCCCGGAGCTCCCGACCCGACCCCCGACGGCAAGACCCGGCCCAACGCGACCCCGAGAGACCCGCCCAGCGACCCCGAGAGAACCGCCCAGCGACCCCGAGAGACCCGCCCAGTGACCCCGAGAGACCCGCCCAGTGACCCCGAGAGACCCGCCCAGTGACCCCGAGAGACCCGCCCAGCGACCCCGAGAGACCCGCCCAGCGACCCCGAGAGACCCTCCCAGTGACCCCGAGAGACCCGCCCAGTGACCCAGAGAGACCCGCCCAGTGACCCCGAGAGACCCGCCCAGCGACCCCGAGAGACCCGCCCAGCGACCCCGAGAGACCCGCCCAGCGACCCCGAGAGACCCGCCCAGCGACCCCGAGAGACACGCCCAGCGACCCCGAGAGACCCGCCCAGCGACCCCGAGAGACCCGCCCTGCGACCCCGAGAGACCCGCCCAGTGACCCGCCCAGCGACCCCGAGAGACCCGCCCAGCGACCCCGAGAGACCCGCCCAGTGACCCCGAGAGACCCGCCCAGCGACCCCGAGAGACCCGCCCAGCGACCCCGAGAGACCCGCCCAGCGACCCCGAGAGACCCGCCCAGCGACCCCGAGAGACCCGCCCAGCGACCCGACCCCGGGAGACCCGCCCAGCGACCCCGAGAGACCCGCCCAGCGACCCCGAGAGACCCGCCCAGCGACCCCGAGAGACCCGCCCAGCGACCCGACCCCGAGAGACCCGCCCAGCGACCCCGAGTGACCCGCCCAGCGACCCCGAGAGACCCGCCCAGCGACCCCGAGAGACCCGCCCAGCGACCCCGAGAGACCCGCCCAGCGACCCCGAGAGACCCGCCCAGTGACCCCGAGACCCGCCCAGCGACCCGACCCCGAGAGACCGGCCCAGCGACCCCGAGAGACCCGCCCAGCGACCCCGAGAGACCCGCCCAGCGACCCCGAGAGACCCGCCCAGCGACCCCGAGAGACCCGCCCAGCGACCCCGAGAGACCCGCCCAGCGACCCCGAAAGACCCGCCCAGCGACCCCGAGAGACCCGCCCAGTGACCCGCCCAGCGACCCCGAGAGACCCGCCCAGCGACCCCGAGAGACCCGCCCAGTGACCCCGAGAGACCCGCCCAGCGACCCCGAGAGACCCGCCCAGCGACCCCGAGAGACCCGCCCAGCGACCCCGAGAGACCCGCCCAGCGACCCCGAGAGACCCGCCCAGCGACCCGACCCCGGGAGACCCGCCCAGCGACCCCGAGAGACCCGCCCAGCGACCCCGAGAGACCCGCCCAGCGACCCCGAGAGACCCGCCCAGCGACCCGACCCCGAGAGACCCGCCCAGCGACCCCGAGTGACCCGCCCAGCGACCCCGAGAGACCCGCCCAGCGACCCCGAGAGACCCGCCCAGCGACCCCGAGAGACCCGCCCAGCGACCCCGAGAGACCCGCCCAGTGACCCCGAGACCCGCCCAGCGACCCGACCCCGAGAGACCGGCCCAGCGACCCCGAGAGACCCGCCCAGCGACCCCGAGAGACCCGCCCAGCGACCCCACCCCGAGAGACCCGCCCAGCGACCCCGAGAGACCCGCCCAGCGACCCCACCCCGAGAGACCCGCCCAGCGACCCCGAGAGACCCGCCCAGTGACCCCGAGAGACCCGCCCAGCGACCCCGAGAGACCCGCCCAGCGACCCGACCCCGAGAGACCCGCCCAGCGACCCCGAGTGACCCGCCCAGCGACCCCGAGAGACCCGCCCAGCGACCCCGAGAGACCCGCCCAGCGACCCCGAGAGACCCGCCCAGCGACCCCGAGAGACCCGCCCAGTGACCCCGAGACCCGCCCAGCGACCCGACCCCGAGAGACCGGCCCAGCGACCCCGAGAGACCCGCCCAGCGACCCCGAGAGACCCGCCCAGCGACCCCGAGAGACCCGCCCAGCGACCCCGAGAGACCCGCCCAGCGACCCCGAGAGACCCGCCCAGCGACCCCGAGAGACCCGCCCAGTGACCCGCCCAGCGACCCCGAGAGACCCGCCCAGCGACCCCGAGAGACCCGCCCAGTGACCCCGAGAGACCCGCCCAGCGACCCCGAGAGACCCGCCCAGCGACCCCGAGAGACCCGCCCAGCGACCCCGAGAGACCCGCCCAGCGACCCCGAGAGACCCGCCCAGCGACCCGACCCCGGGAGACCCGCCCAGCGACCCCGAGAGACCCGCCCAGCGACCCCGAGAGACCCGCCCAGCGACCCCGAGAGACCCGCCCAGCGACCCGACCCCGAGAGACCCGCCCAGCGACCCCGAGTGACCCGCCCAGCGACCCCGAGAGACCCGCCCAGCGACCCCGAGAGACCCGCCCAGCGACCCCGAGAGACCCGCCCAGCGACCCCGAGAGACCCGCCCAGTGACCCCGAGACCCGCCCAGCGACCCGACCCCAAGAGACCGGCCCAGCGACCCCGAGAGACCCGCCCAGCGACCCCGAGAGACCCGCCCAGCGACCCCACCCCGAGAGACCCGCCCAGCGACCCCGAGAGACCCGCCCAGCGACCCCACCCCGAGAGACCCGCCTAGCGACCCCGAGAGACCCGCCCAGTGACCCCGAGAGACCCGCCCAGCGACCCCGAGAGACCCGCCCAGTGACCCCGAGAGACCCGCCCAGCGACCCGACCCCGAGAGACCCGCCCAGCGACCCCGAGAGACCCGCCCAGTGACCCCGAGAGACCCGCCCAGCGACCCCGAGAGACCCGCCCAGCGACCCGACCCCGAGAGACCCGCCCAGCGACCCCGAGACCCGCCCAGTGACCCCGAGAGACCCGCCCAGCAACCCCGAGAGACCCGCCCAGCGACCCCGAGAGACCCGCCCAGTGACCCCGAGAGACCCGCCCAGCGACCCGACCCCGAGAGACCCGCCCAGCGACCCCGAGAGACCCGCCCAGCGACCCCGAGAGACCCGCCCAGTGACCCCGAGACCCGCCCAGCGACCCGACCCCGAGAGACCGGCCCAGCGACCCCGAGAGACCCGCCCAGCGACCCCGAGAGACCCGCCCAGCGACCCCGAGAGACCCGCCCAGCGACCCCGAGAGACCCGCCCAGCGACCCCGAGAGACCCGCCCAGCGACCCCGAGAGACCCGCCCAGTGACCCCGAGAGACCCGCCCAGCGACCCCGAGAGACCCGCCCAGCGACCCCGAGAGACCCGCCCAGCGACCCCGAGAGACCCGCCCAGCGACCCCGAGAGACCCGCCCAGCGACCCGACCCCGGGAGACCCGCCCAGCGACCCCGAGAGACCCGCCCAGCGACCCGACCCCGAGAGACCCGCCCAGTGACCCCGAGAGACCCGCCCAGCGACCCCGAGAGACCCGCCCAGCGACCCCGAGAGACCCGCCCAGCGACCCCGAGAGACCCGCCCAGCGACCCGACCCCGAGAGACCCGCCCAGCGACCCCGAGAGACCCGCCCAGCGACCCCGAGAGACCCGCCCAGCGACCCCGAGAGACCCGCCCAGCGACCCCGAGAGACCCGCCCAGCGACCCCGAGAGACCCGCCCAGTGACCCCGAGACCCGCCCAGCGACCCGACCCCGAGAGACCCGCCCAGCGACCCCGAGAGACCCGCCCAGCGACCCCGAGAGACCCGCCCAGCGACCCCGAGAGACCTGCCCAGCGACCCCGAGAGACCCGCCCAGTGACCCCGAGAGACCCGCCCAGCGACCCCGAGAGACCCGCCCAGCGACCCCGAGAGACCCGCCCAGCGACCCCGAGAGACCCGCCCAGTGACCCCGAGAGACCCGCCCAGCGACCCGACCCCGAGAGACCCGCCCAGCGACCCCGAGAGACCCGCCCAGTGACCCCGAGAGACCCGCCCAGCGACCCCGAGAGACCCGCCCAGCGACCCGACCCCGAGAGACCCGCCCAGCGACCCCGAGACCCGCCCAGTGACCCCGAGAGACCCGCCCAGCGACCCCGAGAGACCCGCCCAGCGACCCCGAGAGACCCGCCCAGCGACCCCGAGAGACCCGCCCAGCGACCCGACCCCGAGAGACCCGCCCAGCGACCCCGAGAGACCCGCCCAGCGACCCGACCCCGAGAGACCCGCCCAGTGACCCCGAGAGACCCGCCCAGCGACCCGACCCCGAGAGACCCGCCCAGTGACCCCGAGAGACCCGCCCAGTGACCCGCCCAGCGACCCCGAGAGACCCGCCCAGCGACCCCGAGAGACCCGCCCAGCGACCCCGAGAGACCCGCCCAGCGACCCCGAGAGACCCGCCCAGCGACCCCGAGAGACCCGCCCGGCGACCCCGAGAGACCCGCCCAGCGACCCCGAGAGACCCGCCCAGTGACCCGCCCAGTGACCCCGAGAGACCCGCCCAGTGACCCCGAGAGACCCGCCCAGTGACCCCGGGAGACCCGCCCAGTGACCCCGACCCCGAGAGACCCGCCCAGCGACCCGACCCCGAGAGACCCGCCCAGCGACCCCGAGAGACCCGCCCAGCGACCCCGACCCCGAGAGACCCGCCCAACGACCCCGAGAGACCCGCCCAGCGACCCCGACCCCGAGAGACCCGCCCAGTGACCCCGAGAGACCCGCCCAGCGACCCCGACCCCGAGAGACCCGCCCAGCGACCCCGAGAGACCCGCCCAGCGACCCCGAGAGACCCGCCCAGCGACCCGACCCCGAGAGACCCGCCCAGCGACCCCGAGAGACCCGCCCAGCGACCCGACCCCGAGAGACCCGCCCAGCGACCCCGAGAGACCCGCCCAGCGACCCCGAGAGACCCGCCCAGCGACCCCGACCCCGAGAGACCCGCCCAGCGACCCCGAGAGACCCGCCCAGTGACCCCGAGAGACCCGCCCAGCGACCCCGAGAGACCCGCCCAGCGACCCGACCCCGAGAGACCCGCCCAGCGACCCCGAGAGACCCGCCCAGCGACCCCGAGAGACCCGCCCAGCGACCCCGAGAGACCCGCCCAGCGACCCTGAGAGACCCGCCCAGCGACCCCGAGAGACCCGCCCAGCGACCCCGAGAGACCCGCCCAGCGACCCGACCCCGAGAGACCCGCCCAGCGACCCCGACCCCGAGACCCGCCCAGTGACCCCGAGAGACCCGCCCAGCGACCCCGAGAGACCCGCCCAGCGACCCCGAGAGACCCGCCCAGCGACCCCGAGAGACCCGCCCAGCGACCCGACCCCGAGAGACCCGCCCAGCGACCCCGAGAGACCCGCCCAGCGACCCTGAGAGACCCGCCCAGCGACCCCGAGAGACCCGCCCAGTGACCCCGAGAGACCCGCCCAGCGACCCCGAGAGACCCGCCCAGCGACCCCGAGAGACCCGCCCAGCGACCCCGAGAGACCCGCCCCGCGACCCGACCCCGAGAGACCCGCCCAGCGACCCCGAGAGACCCGCCCAGCGACCCCGAGAGACCCGCCCAGCGACCCGACCCCGAGAGACCCGCCCAGCGACCCCGAGAGACCCGCCCAGCGACCCGACCCCGAGAGACCCGCCCAGTGACCCCGAGAGACCCGCCCAGCGACCCCGAGAGACCCGCCCAGCGACCCCGAGAGACCCGCCCAGCGACCCCGAGAGACCCGCCCAGTGACCCCGAGAGACCCGCCCAGCGACCCCGAGAGACCCGCCCAGCGACCCGACCCCGAGAGACCCGCCCAGTGACCCCGAGTGACCCGCCCAGCGACCCCGAGAGACCCACCCAGCGACCCCGAGAGACCCGCACAGCGACCCCGAGAGACCCGCCCAGCGACCCGACCCCGAGAGACCCGCCCAGCGACCCCGAGAGACCCGCCCAGCGACCCCGAGAGACCCGCCCAGCGACCCCGAGAGACCCGCCCAGCGACCCCGAGAGACCCGCCCAGTGACCCCGAGAGACCGCCCAGCGACCCCGAGAGACCCGCCCAGAGACCCCGAGAGACCCGCCCAGAGACCCCGAGAGACCCGCCCAGTGACCCCGAGAGACCCGCCCAGCGACCCCGAGAGACCCGCCCAGTGACCCCGTGAGACCCGCCCAGCGACCCGACCCCGAGAGACCCGCCCAGCGACCCGACCCCGAGAGACCCGCCCAGCGACCCCGAGAGACCCGCCCAGCGACCCCGAGAGACCCGCCCAGCGACCCCGAGAGACCTGCCCAGTGACCCCGAGAGACCCGCCCAGCGACCCCGAGAGACCCGCCCGGCGACCCCGAGAGACCCGCCCAGTGACCCCGAGAGACCCGCCCAGCGACCCCGACCCCGAGAGACCCGCCCAGCGACCCCGAGAGACCCGCCCAGCGACCCCGAGAGACCCGCCCAGTGACCCCGAGAGACCCGCCCAGCGACCCCGAGAGACCCGCCCAGCGACCCCGAGAGACCCGCCCAGCGACCCGACCCCGAGAGACCCGCCCAGTGACCCCGAGAGACCCGCCCAGCGACCCCGAGAGACCCGCCCAGCGACCCCGAGAGACCCTCCCAGTGACCCCGAGAGACCCGCCCAGTGACCCAGAGAGACCCGCCCAGCGACCCCGAGAGACCCGCCCAGCGACCCCGAGAGACCCGCCCAGCGACCCCGAGAGACCCGCCCAGCGACCCCGAGAGACCCGCCCAGCGACCCGACCCCGAGAGACCCGCCCAGCGACCCGACCCCGAGAGACCCGCCCAGTGACCCGCCCAGCGACACCGAGAGACCCGCCCAGCGACACCGAGAGACCCGCCCAGCGACCCCGACCCCGAGAGACCCGCCCAGCGACCCCGAGAGACCCGCCCAGCGACTTAGAGAGACCCGCCCAGTGACCCCGAGAGACCCGCCCAGCGACCCCGAGAGACCCGCCCAGCGACCCCGAGAGACCCGCCCAGCGACCCCGAGAGACCCGCCCAGCGACCCCGAGAGACCCGCCCAGTGACCCCGAGAGACCCGCCCAGCGACCCCGAGAGACCCGCCCAGCGACCCGACCCCGAGAGACCCGCCCAGCGACCCCGAGAGACCCGCCCAGCGACCCCGAGAGACCCGCCCAGCGACCCCGAGAGACCCGCCCAGTGACCCCGAGAGACCCGCCCAGCGACCCCGAGAGACCCGCCCAGCGACCCCGAGAGACCCGCCCAGCGACCCCGAGAGACCCGCCCAGCGACCCGACCCCGAGAGACCCGCCCAGTGACCCCGAGAGACCCGCCCAGCGACCCCGAGAGACCCGCCCAGTGACCCCGAGAGACCCGCCCAGCGACCCCGAGAGACCCGCCCAGCGACCCGACCCCGAGAGACCCGCCCAGCGACCCCGAGAGACCCGCCCAGCGACCCCGAGAGACCCGCCCAGCGACCCGACCCCGAGAGACCCGCCCAGCGACCCCGAGAGACCCGCCCAGCGACCCCGAGAGACCCGCCCAGGGGCCCGACCCCGAGAGACCCGCCCAGCGACCCCGAGAGACCCGCCCAGCGACCCCGAGAGACCCGCCCAGCGACACTACCCCGAGAGACCCGCCCAGCGACCCCGAAAGACCCGCCCAGCGACCCCGAGAGACCCGCCCAGCGACCCCGAGAGACCCGCCCAGCGACCCCGAGAGACCCGCCCAGCGACCCGACCCCGAGAGACCCGCCCAGCGACCCCGAGAGACCCGCCCAGCGACCCCGAGAGACCCGCCCAGCGACCCCGAGAGACCCGCCCAGCGACCCCGAGAGACCCGCCCAGCGACCCCGAGAGACCCGCCCAGCGACCCGACCCCGAGAGACACGCCCAGCGACCCCGAGAGACCCGCCCAGCGACCCCGAGAGACCCGCCCAGCGACCCGACCCCGAGAGACCCGCCCAGCGACCCCGAGAGACCCGCCCAGTGACCCCGAGAGACCCGCCCAGCGACCCCGAAAGACCCGCCCAGCGACCCCGAGAGACCCGCCCAGCGACCCCGAGAGACCCGCCCAGCGACCCCGAAAGACCCGCCCAGCGACCCCGAGAGACCCGCCCAGCGACCCCGAGAGACCCGCCCAGCGACCCCGAGAGACCCGCCCAGCGACCCCGAGAGACCCGCCAAGCGACCCGACCCCGAGAGACCCGCCCAGCGACCCCGAGAGACCCGCCCAGCGACCCCGAGAGACCCGCCCAGCGACCCCGAGAGACCAGCCCAGCGACCCCGAGAGACCCGCCCAGAGACCCCGAGAGACCCGCCCAGCGACCCCGAGAGACCCGCCCAGCGACCCCGAGAGACCCGCCCAGCGACCCCGAGAGACTCGCCCAGCGACCCCGAGAGACCCGCCCAGCGACCCCGAGAGACCCGCCCAGCGACCCCGACCCCGAGAGACCCGCCCAGCGACCCCGAGAGACCCGCCCAGCGACCCCGAGAGACCCGCCCAGCGACCCCGAGAGACCCGCCCAGCGACCCCGAGAGACCCGCCCAGCGACCCCGAGAGACCCGCCCAGTGACCCCGAGAGACCCGCCCAGCGACCCCGAGAGACCCGCCCAGCGACCCCGAGAGACCCGCCCAGCGACCCGACCCCGAGAGACCCGCCCAGCGACCCCGAGAGACCCGCCCAGCGACCCCGAGAGACCCGCCCAGTGACCCCGAGAGACCCGCCCAGCGACCCCGAGAGACCCGCCCAGCGACCCCGAGACACCCGCCCGGCGACCCGACCCCGAGAGACCCGCCCAGCGACCCCGAGAGACCCGCCCAGCGACCCCGAGAGACCCGCCCAGCGACCCCGAGAGACCCGCCCAGCGACCCCGAGAGACCCGCCCAGCGACCCTGAGAGACCCGCCCAGCGACCCCGAGAGACCCGCCCAGTGACCCCGAGAGACCCGCCCAGCGACCCCGAGAGACCCGCCCAGCGACCCGACCCCGAGAGACCCGCCCAGTGACCCCGAGAGACCCGCCCAGCGACCCCGAGAGACCCGCCCAGCGACCCGACCCCGAGAGACCCGCCCAGTGACCACGAGAGACCCGCCCAGCGACCCCGAGAGACCCGCCCAGCGACCCCGAGAGACCCGCCCAGCGACCCCGAGAGACCCGCCCAGCGACCCCGAGAGACCTGCCCAGCGACCCCGAGAGACCCGCCCAGTGACCCCGAGAGACCCGCCCAGCGACCCCGAGAGACCCGCCCAGCGACCCGACCCCGAGAGACCCGCCCAGTGACCCCGAGAGACCCGCCCAGCGACCCCGAGAGACCCGCCCAGCGACCCGACCCCGAGAGACCCGCCCAGTGACCCCGAGAGACCCGCCCAGCGACCCCGAGAGACCCGCCCAGAGACCCCGAGAGACCCGCCCAGTGACCCCGAGAGACCCGCCCAGCGACCCCGAGAGACCCGCCCAGCGACCCCGAGAGACCCGCCCAGCGACCCCGAGAGACCCGCCCAGTGACCCCGAGAGACCCGCCCAGTGACCCCGAGAGACCCGCCCAGCGACCCGACCCCGAGAGACCCGCCCAGCGACCCCGAGAGACCCGCCCAGCGACCCCGAGAGACCCGCCCAGTGACCCCTAGAGACCCGCCCAGCGACCCCGAGAGACCCGCCCAGCGACCCGACCCCGAGAGACCCGCCCAGCGACCCCGAGAGACCCGCCCAGCGACGCCGAGAGACCCGCCCAGCGACCCCGAGAGACCCGCCCAGCGACCCCGAGAGATCCGCCCAGCGACCCCGAGAGACCCGCCCAGCGACCCCGAGAGACCCGCCCAGTGACCCCGAGAGACCCGCCCAGCGACCCCGTGACCCGCCCAGTGACCCCGAGAGACCCGCCCAGCGACCCCGAGAGACCCGCCCAGCGACCCCGAGAGACCCGCCCAGTGACCCCGAGAGACCCGCCCAGCGACCCCGAGAGACCCGCCCAGCGACCCCGAGAGACCCGCCCAACGACCCCGAGAGACCCGCCCAGTGACCCCGAGAGACCCGCCCAGTGACCCCGAGAGACCCGCCCAGCGACCCGACCCCGAGAGACCCGCCCAGCGACCCCGAGAGACCCGCCCAGCGACCCCGAGAGACCCGCCCAGCGACCCCGAGAGACCCGCCCAGCGAGCCCGAGAGACCCTCCCAGCGACCCCGAGAGACCCGCCCAGCGACCCCGAGAGACCCGCCCAGCGACCCCGAGAGACCCGCCCAGCGACCCCGAGAGACCCGCCCAGCGACCCCGAGAGACCCGCCCAGTGACCCCGAGAGAGCCGCCCAGTGACCCCGAGAGACCCGCCCAGCGACCCCGAGAGACCCGCCCAGCGACCCGACCCCGAGAGACCCGCCCAGCGACCCCGAGAGACCCGCCCAGTGACCCCGAGAGACCCGCCCAGCGACCCCGAGAGACCCGCCCAGCGACCCCGAGAGACCCGCCCAGCGACCCCGAGAGACCCGCCCTGCGACCCCGAGAGACCCGCCCAGCGACCCGACCCCGAGAGACCCGCCCAGCGACCCCGAGAGACCCGCCCAGCGACCCCGAGAGACCCGCCCAGCGACCCCGAGAGACCCGCCCAGCGACCCCGAGAGACCCGCCCAGCGACCCCGAGAGACCCGCCCAGCGACCCCGAGAGACCCGCCCAGCGACCCCGAGAGACCCGCCCAGTGACCCCGAGAGACCCGCCCAGCGACCCCGAGAGACCCGCCCAGCGACCCCGAGAGACCCGCCCAGCGACCCCGAGAGACCCGCCCAGCGACCCGACCCCGAGAGACCCGCCCAGCGACCCCGAGAGACCCGCCCAGCGACCCCGAGAGACCCGCCCAGCGACCCCGAGAGACCCGCCCAGCGACCCGACCCCGAGAGACCCGCCCAGCGACCCCGAGAGACCCGCCCAGCGACCCCGAGAGACCCGCCCAGCGACCCCGAGAGACCCGCCCAGCGACCCCGAGAGACCCGCCCAGCGACCCCGAGAGACCCGCCCAGCGACCCCGAGAGACCCGCCCAGCGACCCCGAGAGACCCGCCCAGCGACCCCGAGAGACCCGCCCAGCGACCCCGAGAGACCCGCCCAGCGACCCCGAGAGACCCGCCCAGCGACCCCGAGAGACCCGCCCAGCGACCCCGAGAGACCCGCCCAGTGACCCAGAGAGACCCGCCCAGCGACCCCGAGAGACACGCCCAGCGACCCCGAGAGACCCGCCCAGCGACCCCGAGAGACCCGCCCAGTGACCCCGAGAGACCCGCCCAGCGACCCCGAGAGACCCGCCCAGCGACCCCGAGAGACCCGCCCCGCGACCCGACCCCGAGAGACCCGCCCAGCGACCCCGAGAGACCCGCCCAGCGACCCGACCCCGAGAGACACGCCCAGCGACCCCGAGAGACCCGCCCAGTGACCCCGAGAGACCCGCCCAGCGACCCCGAGAGACCCGCCCAGTGACCCCGAGAGACCCGCTCAGCGACCCCGAGAGACCCGCCCAGCGACCCCGAGAGACCCGCCCAGCGACCCCGAGAGACCCGCCCAGCGACCCCGAGAGACCCGCCCAGCGACCCCGAGACCTGCCCAGTGACCCCGAGAGACCCGCCCAGCGACCCCGAGAGACCCGCCCAGCGACCCCGAGAGACCCGCCCAGCGACCCCGAGAGACCCGCCCAGCGACCCCGAGAGACCCGCCCAGCGACCCCGAGAGACCCGCCCAGCGACCCCGAGAGACCCGCCCAGCGACCCGACCCCGAGAGACCCGCCCAGCGACCCCGAGTGACCCGCCCAGCGACCCCGAGAGACCCGCCCAGCGACCCCGAGAGACCCGCCCAGTGACCCCGAGAGACCCGCCCAGCGACCCGACCCCGAGAGACCCGCCCAGCGACCCCGAGAGACCCGCCCAGAGACCCCGAGAGACCCGCCCAGCGACCCCGAGAGACCCACCCAGCGACCCCGAGAGACCCGCCCAGCGACCCCGAGAGACCCGCCCAGAGACCCCGAGAGACCCGCCCAGCGACCCCGAGAGACCCGCCCAGCGACCCCGAGAGACCCGCCCAGCGACCCCGAGACCCGCCCAGTGACCCCGAGAGACCCGCCCAGCGACCCCGAGAGACCCGCCCAGCGACCCCGATAGACCCGCCCAGCGACCCCGAGAGACCCGCCCAGCGACCCGACCCCGAGAGACCCGCCCAGCGACCCCGAGAGACCCGCCCAGTGACCCCGAGAGACCCGCCCAGCGACCCGACCCCGAGAGACCCGCCCAGTGACCCGACCCCGAGAGACCCGCCCAGCGACCCCGAGAGACCCGCCCAGCGACCCGACCCCGAGAGACCCGCCCAGCGACCCCGAGAGACCCGCCCAGCGACCCCGAGAGACCCTCCCAGTGACCCCGAACCCGAGAGACCCGCCCAGCGACCCCGAGAGACCCGCCCAGCGACCCGACCCCGAGAGACCCGCCTAGCGACCCCGAGAGACCCGCCCAGCGACCCGACCCCGAGAGACCCGCCCAGCGACCCCGAGAGACCCGCCCAGCGACCCCGAGAGACCCGCCCAGCGACCCGACCCCGAGAGACCCGCCCAGTGACCCGACCCCGAGAGACCCGCCCAGCGACCCCGAGAGACCCGCCCAGTTACCCCGAGAGACCCGCCCAGCGACCCCGAGAGACCCGCCCCGCGACCCCGAGACCCGCCCAGCGACCCCGAGAGACCCGCCCAGCGACCCGACCCCGAGAGACCCGCCCAGTGACCCGACCCCGAGAGACCCGCCCAGCGACCCCGAGAGACCCGCCCAGCGACCCCGAGAGACCCGCCCTGCGACCCGACCCCGAGAGACCCGCCCAGTGACCCCGAGAGACCCGCCCAGTGACCCCGAGAGACCCGCCCAGCGACCCCGAGAGACCCGCCCAGCGACCCGACCCCGAGAGACCCGCCCAGCGACCCCGAGAGACCCGCCCAGTGACCCCGAGAGACCCGCCCAGCGACCCCGAGAGACCCGCCCAGGGGCCCGACCCCGAGAGACCCGCCCAGCGACCCCGAGAGACCCGCCCAGCGACCCCGAGAGACCCGCCCAGCGACCCCGAGAGACCCGCCCAGCGACCCCGAGAGACCCGCCCAGCGACCCCGAGAGACCCGCCCAGTGACCCCGAGAGACCCGCCCAGAGACCCGAATCCGAGAGACCCGCCCAGTGACCCCGAGAGACCCGCCCAGTGACCCCGACCCCGAGAGACCCGCCCAGCGACCCCGAGAGACCCGCCCAGAGACGCGCCCAGCGACCCCGAGAGACCCGCCCAGCGACCCCGAGAGACCCGCCCCGCGACCCCGAGACCCGCCCAGCGACCCCGAGACCCGCCCAGTGACCCCGAGAGACTCGCCCAGCGACCCCGAGAGACCCGCCCAGTGACCCCGAGACCCGCCCAGCGACCCCGAGAGACCCGCCCAGCGACCCCGACCCCGAGAGACCCGCCCAGTGACCCCGAGAGACCCGCCCAGTGACCCCGAGAGACCCGCCCAGTGACCCCGAGAGACCCGCCCAGCGACCCCGAGAGACCCGCCCAGCGACCCCGAGAGACCCGCCCAGCGACCCGACCCCGAGAGACCCGCCCAGCGACCCCGAGAGACCCGCCCAGCGACCCCGAGAGACCCGCCCAGCGACCCCGAGAGACCCGCCCAGCGACCCCGAGAGACCCGCCCAGCGACCCGACCCCGAGAGACCCGCCCAGCGACCCGACCCCGAGAGACCCGCCCAGCGACCCCGAGAGACCCGCCCAGTGACCCCGAGAGACCCGCCCAGCGACCCCGAGAGACCCGCCCAGCGACCCGACCCCGAGAGACCCGCCCAGCGACCCCGAGAGACCCGCCCAGTGACCCCGAGAGACCCGCCCAGCGACCCCGAGAGACCCGCCCAGGGGCCCGACCCCGAGAGACCCGCCCAGCGACCCCGAGAGACCCGCCCAGCGACCCCGAGAGACCCGCCCAGCGACCCCGAGAGACCCGCCCAGCGACCCCGAGAGACCCGCCCAGCGACCCCGAGAGACCCACCCAGCGACCCCGAGAGACCCGCCCAGTGACCCCGAGAGACCCGCCCAGAGACCCGAATCCGAGAGACCCGCCCAGTGACCCCGAGAGACCCGCCCAGTGACCCCGACCCCGAGAGACCCGCCCAGCGACCCCGAGAGACCCGCCCAGAGACCCCGAGAGACCCGCCCAGCGACCCCGAGAGACCCGCCCAGCGACCCCGAGAGACCCGCCCCGCGACCCCGAGACCCGCCCAGCGACCCCGAGAGACCCGCCCAGCGACCCCGACCCCGAGAGATCCGCCCAGCGACCTCGAGACCCGCCCAGTGACCCCGAGAGACTCGCCCAGCGACCCCGAGAGACCCGCCCAGTGACCCCGAGACCCGCCCAGCGACCCCGAGAGACCCGCCCAGCGACCCCGACCCCGAGAGACCCGCCCAGTGACCCCGAGAGACCCGCCCAGTGACCCCGAGAGACCCGCCCAGTTACCCCGAGAGACCCGCCCAGCGACCCCGAGAGACCCGCCCAGCGACCCCGAGAGACCCGCCCAGCGACCCGACCCCGAGAGACCCGCCCAGCGACCCCGAGAGACCCGCCCAGCGACCCCGAGAGACCCGCCCAGCGACCCCGAGAGACCCGCCCAGCGACCCCGAGAGACCCGCCCAGCGACCCGACCCCGAGAGACCCGCCCAGCGACCCGACCCCGAGAGACCCGCCCAGCGACCCCGAGAGACCCGCCCAGCGACCCCGAGAGACCCGCCCGGAGGCTCGACCGGGCCGACTTCAAGACCCCTCTCCCCAGCATACTCCTGGCAAACGTCCAAGCGATCGAAAACAAGCTGGATGAACTTAACGCCAGACTTACCTCTCAGAGGGAAGTAAGAGACTGCGGTGTGCTCTGTTTCACAGAGACATGGCTCACCCCTGCCTCAGCGGACTGTGCCTTACAACCTGAAGGCTTCTTAATTCATCGGGCGGACCGCACGGCACCATCAGGCAAAGTGAAGGGTGGAGGGGTTTGCCTCCTCATCAACTCCTCCTGGTGCTTGGATGTGACGACTCTGGTGACCTACTGCTCCCCCGACCTGGAATACCTGACCGTGAAGTGCCGCCCATATAATTTTCCACGTGAGTTGACTTCAGCCATTATCACAGCGGTCTACATCCCACCCCAGGCAGCAGTGAGGAAGGCGCTGGACGAACTATACACAGTAATAAACAACTACAAAACAGAACACCCGGAGGCCTTGTTCATCGTAGCCGGAGACTTCAACAAGGCCAACCTCAAGAGTGTACTGCCAAATTACACCAGCACATCTCCTGTCCCACCAGGGGCGACAACTCTCTTGACCACTGGCTACTCAAAATCAAGGGCGCCTACCGTTCCATCCCCCGACCTCACTTTGGGAAATCAGACCACATGACGGTGCTCCTTCTCCCGGCATACAAGCAGAAACTCAAGCGGGAGAATCCAGCTAAGAAGGGTGTGCAGTGCTGGTCCGAGGAGACAGAAGAGCTCTTACGTGACTGCTTAGAGACAGTGGACTGGTCCAAATTTAAGAACTCAGCTACCAACTTAAATGAGTATGCCACCACCGTCACAGACTTCATCAGCAAATGTGTGGACGACTGCGTGCCAAAGAAAGCAGTACGTACGTTCCCCAACCGGAAACCATGGCTCAATCGCGAGATTGACTCCCTACTGAAGGACAGATCTGAGGCGTTCAAGGCAGACGACCCTGACCTATACAAGAAATCCAGGTACGACCTCCACAAAGCCATCCGGAATGCCAAGAGAGAATATCAAACGAAGCTAGAGTCACAGACAGACTCTCGGCGGTTGTGGCAAGGACTAAACAACATAACGGGCTACAAAGCGAAGCTGACCAGTATCTCTCGCAGCAGCGCACCCCTCCCCGATGAACTCAATGCATTCTATGCTCGGTTCGAGAAGGTAACCAACAATCCGCTGGCGAGTGCCCCAGCAGCCCATAATTCACCCATACCCACCATCACAGCTTCCGAAGTCAGATTGGCCTTCCTGAATGTGAACCCTCGCAAGGCGACGGGCCCAGATGGGATCCCTGGTCGTGCACTCAGAGCCTGCGCAGACCAGCTGGCAGAGGTATTCACGGACATCTTTAACCTGTCCCTATTCCACTCCGAGGTCCCCACCTGCTTCAAGAAGACCACCATCATACCGGTACCAAAGAAGAACCAGGCAACGTGCCTCAATGACTACCATCCGGTGGCTCTGACTTCAGTCGTAATGAAGTGCTTCGAGAGGTTGATCATGAAGCGCATCACCTCCATACTCCCAGAACGCCTTGATCCACTGCAATTCGCATACCGCTGCAACCGGTCCACATCAGACAGCATTTCCCTGGCCCGACACTCATCCCTAGAGCATCTCGAAAACAAGGACTCCTACATTAGACTCCTATTTATTGACTACAGCTCCGCCTTCAACACCATAATCCCAGCCAAGCTCATATCAAAGCTCCAAAACCTAGGACTTGGCTCCCCACTCTGCAACTGGATCCTCGATTTTCTGACCAACAGACCACAATCAGTAAGAATGAACAACAACACCACCTCCACAATAGTCCTCAACACCGGCGCCCCGCAAGGCTGCGTACTTAGCCCCCTACTCTACTCCCTGTACACACACGACTGCCTGGCAAAACTTGGTTCCAACTCCATCTACAAGTTTGCTGACGATACGACCATAGTGGGCCGGATCTCGAATAACGATGAATCCGAATACAGGCGGGAGATAGAGAACCTAGTGGAGTGGTGTAGCGACAACAATCTCTCCCTCAATGCCAGCAAAATTAAAGAGCTGGTCATTGACTTCAGGAAGCAAAGTACTGTACACACCCCTGTCAGCATCAACGGGACCGAGGTAGAGATGGTTAGCAGTTTCAAATTCCTAGGGGTGCACATCTCCAAAAATCTGTCCTGGTCCACCCACGTCGACGCTACCACCAAGAAAGCACAACAGCGCCTATACTTCCTCAGGAAACTAAGGAAATTCGGCATGTCCACATTGACTCTTACGAACTTTTACAGATGCACCATAGAAAGCATCCTATCGGGCTGCATCACAGCCTGGTATGGCAACTGCTCGGCCCAGGACCGCAAGGAGCTTCAGAGAGTCGTGAACACCGCCCAGTCCATCACACGAACCTGCCTCCCATCCATTGACTCTGTCTACACCTCCCGCTGCCTGGGGAAAGCGGACAGTATAATCAAAGATCCCTCCCACCCGGCTGACTCACTCTTCCAACTTCTTCCATCAGGCAGGAGATACAGAAGTCTGAGAACACGCACGGACAGACTCAAAAACAGCTTCTTCCCCACTGTCACCAGACTCCTAAATGACCCTGTTATGGACTGATTTCATTAACACTACACCCTGTACGCTTCATCCGATGCCAGGTCTTTCGTAGTTACACTGTATATGTTGTGTTGCCCTATTATTTTCTTTTATTCCCTTTTCTTCTCATGTACTTAATGATCTGTTGAGCTGCTCGCAGTAAAATCCTTTTCACTGTACCTCGGTACACGTGACAATAAACAAACCCAATGCAATCCAATCCAATTCCAATGTACAGTTGTCGCTGGACAGTATGTCATCAATTATAGTGTGCCCTGGTTAATACATCTTTATTTACAGTGGTTCGTGAATAGTATTTCATTACTTTCAGTGTCCCTGGGCAATATATCAGGATTCACAGCGGTCCCTGCGTAGTATATCATTATTTACAGTGGTCCATGGTGTTGTATATCATTATTTGCAGTGGTCTCTGGGAAATATATCATTAATCACAGAAGTCCCTGTGTAGTTTTTCATTATGTACAGTGGTCCATGGTGTGAATGTCATTATTTACAGTGATGACTGGTTAGTATATCATCCTTTACAGTGGTCCCTGTATAGTCTATCATTATTTTCAGTGATCCCTCGGTAGTATATATTTATTTACAGATGTCACTGGATAATATATCATTATTTACAGTGGTCGCAGGGTAGTATGTCATTATTTACAGTGGTCCCTGTGCAGAATATCATTATTTTCAATGGTCCCTGGGTAAAACATCATTATTTACATTGGTCCCTGGATAGTATATTAATAGTTACAGTGGTCCCTGTGTGGAATATCATTATTTATTGTGGTCCCTGGGTAGTATATTCTTATTTACAGTGGTCCCTGGATTGTATATCAGTATTTATAGTTGTCCCTTGGTTATATATAATTATTTGCAGTGGTCTCTGGACGGTATATCATTATTTATAGTGATCCTAGGGTGGAATATCATTGTTTGCAGTGGTCCCTGGGCAGCATGTCATTTTTTTCAGTGGTCGAAGAGTAGAATATCATTATTTAAAATGGTCCCTGGGTCGTATTCATCATTTACAATGGTCCCTGTTTGGTATATCATTATTTACAGTTGTCTCTGGGTAGTATGTCATCATTTATAGTGTGCGCTGTGTCGTATATCATCATTTACAGTGGTCCCTGTTTGGTAAATCATTATTTACAGTAGTCCCTGTGCAGTACGTCATCATTTATAGTGTGTGCTGTGGTGGTATATCATTATTTAAAGTGGTCGCTGGGCAATATATCAATATTCAGAGTGGTCCCTGGGTAGGATATCATTATTTACAGTGGTCCCTGGGTAGGATATCATTATTTACAGTGGTCTCTGGGTAGTATATCATTATTTACTGTGGTCCCTGGGTTGAATATCATTATTTACTGTGGTCCCTGGGTAGAATATCATTATTTACTGTGGTCACTGGGTCATATGTCATTATTTACAGTGGCCCCTGGGTAGTATATCCATATCTACAATGGTCCCCGGGTAGTATATCGTAATTTACAGTGGTGCCTGGGTAGTATATCATTATTTTGAGTGGTCCCTGTGTAGTATATCATTATTTACTGTGGTCCCTGGGTAGTATACCATTATTTACAATGGTCCCTGAGTGGTATATCCGTATCTACAATGGTGACTGGGTATTATCTCATTATTTACTGTGGTCCCTGGGGAGAATATTATTATTTACAGTGGTCTCTGGGTAGTATATCCGTATATACAATGGTCCCTGGGTATTATCTCATTATTTGCAGTGGTCGCTGGGTAGAATATCATTATTTCCAATGGTCCCTGAGTGGTATATCAGTATCTACAATGGTCCCTGGGTATTATAGAACATAGAACAATACAGCGCAGTACAGGCCCTTCGGCCCACGATGTTGCACCGAAACAAAAGCCATCTAACCTACACTATGCCATTATCATCCATATGTTTATCCAATAAACTTTTAAATGCCCTCAATGTTGGCGAGTTCACTACTGTAGCAGGTAGGGCATTCCACGGCCTCACTACTCTTTGCGTAAAGAACCTACCTCTGACCTCTGTCCTATATCTATTACCCCTCAGTTTAAAGTTATGTCCCCTCGTGCCAGCCATATCCATCCGCGGGAGAAGGCTCTCACTGTCCACCCTATCCAACCCCCTGATCATTTTGTATGCCTCTATTAAGTCTCCTCTTAACCTTCTTCTCTCCAATGAAAACAACCTCAAGTCCGTCAGCCTTTCCTCATAAGATTTTCCCTCCATACCAGGCAACATCCTGGTAAATCTCCTCTGCACCCGCTCCAAAGCCTCCACATCCTTCCTATAATGCGGTGACCAGAACTGTACGCAATACTCCAAATGCGGCCGTACCAGAGTTCTGTACAGCTGCAACATGACCTCCCGACTCCGGAACTCAATCCCTCTACCAATAAAGGCCAACACTCCATAGGCCTTCTTCACAACCCTATCAACCTGGGTGGCAACTTTCAGGGATCTATGTACATGGACACCTAGATCCCTCTGCTCATCCACACTTTCAAGAACTTTACCATTAGCCAAATATTCCGCATTCCTGTTATTCCTTCCAAAGTGAATCACCTCACACTTCTCTACATTAAACTCCATTTGCCACCTCTCAGCCCAGCTCTGCAGCTTATCTATATCCCTCTGTAACCTGCTACATCCTTCCACACTATCGACAACACCACCGACTTTAGTATCGTCTGCAAATTTACTCACCCACCCTTCTGCGCCTTCCTCTAGGTCATTGATAAAAATGACAAACAGCAACGGCCCCAGAACAGATCCTTGTGGTACTCCACTTGTGACTGTACTCCATTCTGAACATTTCCCATCAACCACCACCCTCTGTCTTCTTTCAGCTAGCCAATTTCTGATCCACATCTCTAAATCACCCTCAATCCCCAGCCTCCGTATTTTTTGCAATAGCCTACCGTGGGGAACCTTATCAAACGCTTTGCTGAAATCCATATACACCACATCAACTGCTCTACCCTCGTCTACCTGTTCAGTCACCTTCTCAAAGAACTCAATAAGGTTTGTGAGGCATGACCTACCCTTCACAAAGCCATGCTGACTATCCCTGATCATATTATTCCTATCTACATGATTATAAATCTTGTCCCTTATAATCCCCTCCAAGACTTTACCCACGACAGACGTGAGGCTCACCGGTCTATAGTTGCCGGGGTTGTCTCTGCTCCCCTTTTTGAACAAAGGGACCACATTTGCTGTCCTCCAGTCCTCAAAGAACTCAATAAGGTTTGTGAGGCATGACCTACCCTTCACAAAGCCATGCTGACTATCCCTGATCATATTATTCCTATCTAGATGATTATAAATCTTGTCCCTTATAATCCCCTCCAAGACTTTACCCACGACAGACGTGAGGCTCACCGGTCTATAGTTGCCGGGGTTGTCTCTGCTCCCCTTTTTGAACAAAGGGACCACATTTGCTGTCCTCCAGTCCTCTGGCACTATTCCTGTAGCCAATGATGACATAAAAATCAAAGCCAAAGGTCCAGCAATCTCTTCCCTGGCCTCCCATAGAATCCGAGGATAAATCCCATCAGGTCCCGGGGACTTATCTATTTTCAGCCTGTCCAGAATTGCCAACACCTCTTCCCTACGTACCTCAATGCCATCTATTCTATTAGCCTGGGGCTCAGCATTCTCCTCCACAACATTATCTTTTTCCTGAGTGAATACTGACGAAAAATATTCATTTAGTATCTCGCCTATCTCTTCAGACTCCACACACAATTTCCCATCCCTGTCCTTGACTGGTCCTACTCTTTCCCTAGTCATTCGCTTATTCCTGACATACCTATAGAAAGCTTTTGGGTTTTCCTTGATCCTTCCTGCCAAATACTTCTCATGTCCCCTCCTTGCTCGTCTTAGCTCTCTCTTTAGATCCTTCCTCGCTACCTTGTAACTATCCATCGCCCCAACCGAAACTTCACACTTCATCTTCACATAGGCCTTCTTCTTCCTCTTAACAAGAGATTCCACTTCCTTGGTAAACCACGGTTCCCTCGCTCGACGCCTTCCTCCCTGTCTGACCGGTACATACTTATCAAGAACACGCAGTAGCTGATCCTTGAACAAGCCCCACTTATCCAGTGTGCCCAACACTTGCAGCCTACTTCTCCACCTTATCCCCCCCCCAAGTCACGTCTAATGGCATCATAATTTCCCTTCCCCCAGCTGTAACTCTTGCCCTGCGGTGTATACTTATCCCTTTCCATCATTAACGTAAACGTCACCGAATTGTGGTCACTGTCCCCAAAGTGCTCTCCTACCTCCAAATCCAACACCTGGCCTGGTTCATTACCCAAAACCAAATCCAACGTGGCCTCGCCTCTTGTTGGCCTGTCAACATATTGTTTCAGGAAACCCTCCTGCACACACGGTACAAAAAACGACCCATCTATTGTACTCAAACTATATATTTTCCAGTCAATATTTGGAAAGTTAAAGTCTCCCATAATAACTACCCTGTTACTTTCGCTCATATCCAGAATCATCTTCGCCATCCTTTCCTCTACATCCCTAGAACTATTAGGAGGCCTATAAAAAACTCCCAACAGGGTGACCTCTCCTTTCCTGTTTCTAACTTCAGCCAATACTACCTCGGAAGAAGAGTCCCCATCTAGCATCCTCTCCGCCACCGTAATACTGCTCTTGACTAGCAGCGCCACACCTCCCCCTCTTTTGCCTCCTTCTCTGAGCTTACTAAAACACCTAAACCCCGGAACCTGCAACATCCATTCCTGTCCCTGCTCTATCCATGTCTCCGAAATGGCCACAACATCGAAGTCCCAGGTACCAACCCACGCTGCCAGTTCCCCTACCTTGTTTCGTATACTCCTGGCATTGAAGTAGACACACTTCAAACCACCTACCTGAACGCTGGCCCCCTCCTGCGACGTCAAATCTGTGCTCCTGACCTCTATACTCTCATTCTCCCTTACCCTAAAACTACAATCCAGGTTCCCATGCCCCTGCTGCATTAGTTTAAACCCCCCCCAAAGAGCACTAACAAATCTCCCTCCCAGGATATTTGTGCCCCTCAGGTTCAGATGTAGACCATCCTGTCTGTAGAGGTCCCACCTTCCCCAGAAAGAGCCCCAGTTATCCAAAAATCTGAAACCTTCCCGCCTGCACCATCCCTGTAGCCACGTGTTTAAATACTCTCTCTCCTTATTCCTCATCTCACTATCACGTGGCACGGGCAACAACCCAGAGATAACAACTCTGTTTGTTCTAGTTCTGAGCTTCCATCCTAGCTCCCTGAAAGCCTGCCTGACATCCTTGTCCCCTTTCCTACCTATGTCGTTGGTGCCAATGTGGACCACGACTTGGGGCTGCTCCCCCTCCCCCCTAAGGACCCGGAAAACACGATCCGAGACATCACGTACCCTTGCACCTGGGAGGCAACATACCAAACGTGAGTCTCTCACGCTCCCACAAAATCTCCTATCTGTGCCCCTGACTATAGAGTCCCCAATTACTAATGCTCTGCTCCTCTCCCCCCTTCCCTTCTGAGCAACAGGGA
The DNA here is from genome assembly GCF_047496885.1 of Scyliorhinus torazame. Classification (NCBI taxonomy): domain Eukaryota; kingdom Metazoa; phylum Chordata; class Chondrichthyes; order Carcharhiniformes; family Scyliorhinidae; genus Scyliorhinus; species Scyliorhinus torazame. The sequence continues at coordinate 501,490 of NW_027307762.1, read as the reverse complement.
CAGACTCCGTGCCAGAGGCCCGTACCCCATGGCTTACCCCTGGTAAGTCCCCCCCCCCACAAGTATCCAAAGCGGTATACTTGTTTCTCAGGGGAACGACCGCAGGGGATCCCTGCACTGACTGTTTTTTCCCCGTCCCTCTTACAGTTACCCATCTATCTCCAATCTTTGGTGTAACTAATTCCCTGAAGCTGCTATCTATGACCCCCTCTGCCTCCCGAATGATCCGAAGTTCTTCCAACTCCAGCTCCAGTTCCCTAACTCGGTCTTGGAGGAGCTGGAGATGGCAGCACTTCCTGCAGGTAAAATCAGCAGGGACACTAACTGCATCCCTCACCTCAAACATCCCGCAGGAGGAACATTGCACTCCCTTCCCTGCCATTCCTCTAACTTTCTACCAAGATCTGGTGAAAAAATAATAACAATATAACAAAATATGGTACTTACCTCAGACCAATGGGTCTTATTATTAGGTTAGAGGAGGAGGGCGGGTGGGAGACACTACACGTGTAGTGTCTCGGGTTTCCTCTCCACCAGAATTTATTGGTGAGGGTCTTCCCAGACGTCCGTGGGTCGACTTCCTGTTCCCGCCTAAAAAACTAATTTAAAATAAAATTAAAAAAAAAGAAAAATTCTCAGCTCCCGCTGAAACTGACTAACCAGCTGTTCTCACGCCGCCGAAATCGACTGGCCTGCCCCTGCAAAGACAAGTGCTTTTAAAGGTTGACTTACCTCCCAGCAACCTCCTTCCGCAATGCTCCCGCTGAAACTGACTCACCAGCTGCTCTCACGCCGCCGAAATCGACTGGCCTGCCCCTGCAAAGAGAAGTGCTTTTAAAGGTACAGAGCACACCCTAGCCACACAGAGATGGGAATGTTGACCAGGAGCAGGGGTTATACAGAGCACACCCTGGCCACACAGAGATGGGAATGTTGATCAGGAGCTGAAGGGGTTATACAGAGCACACCCTGGCCACACAGAGATGGAAATGTTGACCAGGAGCTGCAGGGGTTATACAGAGCACACCCTGGCCACACAGAGATGGGAATGTTGATCAGGAGCTGCAGGGGTTATACAGAGCACACCCTGACCACACACAGATGGGAATGTTGACCAGGAGCTGCAGGGGTTATACAGATCACACCCTGGCCACACAGAGATGGAAATGTTGACCAGGAGCTGCAGGGGTTATACAGAGCACACCCTGGCCACACAGAGATGGGAATGTTGATCAGGAGCTGCAGGGGTTATACAGAGCACACCCTGACCACACACAGATGGGAATGTTGACCAGGAGCTGCAGGAGTTATACAGAGCACATCCTGGCCACACATAGAGATGGGAATGTTAACCAGGAGCTGCAGCGGTTATACAGAGCACACGCTGGCCACACAGAGATGGGAATGTTGACCAGGAGCTGCAGGAGTTATACAGAGCACACCCTGACCACACAGAGATGGGAATGTTGACCAGGAGCTACTGGGATTATACAGTGCACATCCTTGCCACACAGAGATGGGAATGTTGACCAGGAGCTGCAGGAGTTATACAGAGCACATCCTGGCCACACATAGAGATGGGAATGTTAACCAGGAGCTGCAGCGGTTATACAGAGCACACGCTGGCCACACAGAGATGGGAATGTTGACCAGGAGCTGCAGGAGTTATACAGAGCACACCCTGACCACACAGAGATGGGAATGTTGACCAGGAGCTACTGGGATTATACAGTGCACATCCTTGCCACACAGAGATGGGAATGTTGACCAGGAGCTGCAGGGGTTATACAGAGCACAGCCTGGCCACACAGAGATGGGAATGTTGACTAGGAGCTGCAGGAGTTATACAGAGCACACCCTGACCACGCACAGAGATGGGAATGTTGACCAGGAGCTGCAGGAGTATTCAGAGCACATCCTGGCCACACAGAGAAGGGAATGTTGACCAGGAGCTGCAGGGGTTATACAGAGCACACCCTGGCCACACACAGATGGGAATGTTGACCAGGAGCTGCAGGGGTTATACAGAGCACACGCTGGCCACACAGAGATGGGAATGTTGACCAGGAGCTGCAGGAGTTATACAGAGCACACCCTGACCACACAGAGATGGGAATGTTGACCAGGAGCTACTGGGATTATACAGTGCACATCCTTGCCACACAGAGATGGGAATGTTGACCAGGAGCTGCAGGAGTTATACAGAGCACATCCTGGCCACACATAGAGATGGGAATGTTAACCAGGAGCTGCAGCGGTTATACAGAGCACACGCTGGCCACACAGAGATGGGAATGTTGACCAGGAGCTGCAGGAGTTATACAGAGCACACCCTGACCACACAGAGATGGGAATGTTGACCAGGAGCTACTGGGATTATACAGTGCACATCCTTGCCACACAGAGATGGGAATGTTGACCAGGAGCTGCAGGGGTTATACAGAGCACAGCCTGGCCACACAGAGATGGGAATGTTGACTAGGAGCTGCAGGAGTTATACAGAGCACACCCTGACCACGCACAGAGATGGGAATGTTGACCAGGAGCTGCAGGAGTATTCAGAGCACATCCTGGCCACACAGAGAAGGGAATGTTGACCAGGAGCTGCAGGAGTTATACAGAGCACACCCTGGCCACACACAGAGATGGGAATGTTGACCAGGAGCTGCAGGGGTTATACAGAGCACACCCTGGCCACACAGAGATGGGAATGTTGATCAGGAGCTGCAGGGGTTATACAGAGCACACCCTGGCCACACAGAGATGGAAATGTTGACCAGGAGCTGCAGGGGTTATACAGAGCACACCCTGGCCACACAGAGATGGGAATGTTGATCAGGAGCTGCAGGGGTTATACAGAGCACACCCTGACCACACACAGATGGGAATGTTGACCAGGAGCTGCAGGAGTTATACAGAGCACATCCTGGCCACACATAGAGATGGGAATGTTAACCAGGAGCTGCAGCGGTTATACAGAGCACACGCTGGCCACACAGAGATGGGAATGTTGACCAGGAGCTGCAGGAGTTATACAGAGCACACCCTGACCACACAGAGATGGGAATGTTGACCAGGAGCTACTGGGATTATACAGTGCACATCCTTGCCACACAGAGATGGGAATGTTGACCAGGAGCTGCAGGAGTTATACAGAGCACATCCTGGCCACACATAGAGATGGGAATGTTAACCAGGAGCTGCAGCGGTTATACAGAGCACACGCTGGCCACACATAGATGGGAATGTTGACCAGGAGCTGCAGGAGTTATACAGAGCACACCCTGACCACACAGAGATGGGAATGTTGACCAGGAGCTACTGGGATTATACAGTGCACATCCTTGCCACACAGAGATGGGAATGTTGACCAGGAGCTGCAGGGGTTATACAGAGCACAGCCTGGCCACACAGAGATGGGAATGTTGACTAGGAGCTGCAGGAGTTATACAGAGCACACCCTGACCACGCACAGAGATGGGAATGTTGACCAGGAGCTGCAGGAGTATTCAGAGCACATCCTGGCCACACAGAGAAGGGAATGTTGACCAGGAGCTGCAGGAGTTATACAGAGCACACCCTGGCCACACACAGAGATGGGAATGTTGACCAGGAGCTGCTGGGGTTATACAGTGAACATGCTGGCCACACAGAGATGGGAATGTTGACCAGGAGCTGCAGGGGTTATACAGAGCACACCCGGGACACGCAGAGATGGGAATGTTGACCAGGAGCTGTAGGGGTTAAACAGAGCACACCCTGGCCACACAGTGATGGGTATGTTGACCAGGAGCTTCTGGGGTTATACAGAGCACACCCTGGATACACAGAGATGGGAATGTTGACCAGGATCTGCTGGGGTTATACAGTGCACATCCTGGCCACACAGAGATGGGAATGTTGACCAGGAGCTGCAGGGGTTATACAGAGCACACCCTGGCCACACAGAGATGGGAATGTTGACCATGAGCTACTGGGGTTATACAGAGCACACCCTGGCCACACAGAGGTGGGAATGTTGACAAGGAGTTGCAGGGGTTATACAGAACACACCCTGGCCACACAGAGATGGGAATGTTGACCAGGAGCTGCAGGGGTTATACAGAGCACACCCTGGCCACACAGAGATGGGAATGTTGACCAGGAGCTGCAGGAGTTATACAGAGCACATCCTGGCCACACACACAGATGGAAATGTTGACCAGGAGCTGCAGGGGTGATACAGAGCACACCCTGACCACAGAGATGGGAATGTTGACCAGGAGCTGCAGGAGATATACAGAGCACACCCTGGACACACACACAGATGGGAATGTTGACTAGGATCTGCAGGGGTTATACAGAGCACAACCTGGCCACACAGAAATGGGAATATTGACCAGGATCTGCAGGAGTTATACAGAGCACAACCTGGCCACAAAGAGATGGGAATGTTGACCTGGAGCTGCAGGAGTTATACAGAGCACACTCTGGCCACACACAGATGGGAATGTTGACCAGGAGCTGCAGGAGTTATACAGAGCACACCCTGGACACACACAGATGGGAATGTTGACCAGGTGCTGCAGGGGTTATACAGAGCGCCACATGGCCTCACAGAGAAGGACATGTTGAAAAGGAGCTGCAGGAGTTATACAGAGCACACCCTGGCAACACAGAGATGGGAATGTAGACCAGGAGCTGCAGGGGTTATACAAAGCACATACTGACCACACACAGAGATGGGAATGTTAACCAGGACCTGCAGGGGTTATACAGAGCACACCCTGCCACACAGAGATGGGAATGTTAACCAGGAGCTACAGGAGTTATACAAAGCACATACTGACCACACACAGAGATGGGAATGTTAACCATGAGCTGCAGGGGTTATACAGAGCACACCCTGGCCACACAGAGATGGGAATGTTGACCAGGAGCTGCAGGAGTTATACAGAGCACACCCTGACCACACACAGAGATGGGAATGTTGACCAGGAGCTACTGGGATTATACAGTGCACATCCTGGCCACAAAGAGATGGGAATGTTGACCAGGAGCTGTAGGGGTTATACAGAGCACACCCTGGCCACACAGAGATGGGAATGTTGACCGGGAGCTGTAGGGGTTATACAGAGCACACCCTGACCACACACAGAGATGGGAATGTTGACCAGGAGCTGCAGGAGTTATACAGAGCACACCCTGGCCACACAGAGATGGGAATGTTTACCAGGAGCTGCAGGAGTATACAGAGCACATCCTGGCCACACAGAGATGGGAATTTTAACCAGGTGCTGCAGGAGTATACAGAGCACATCTTGGCCACACAGAGATGGGAATGTTGACCAGGAGCTGCAGGGGTTATACAGAGCACACCCTGGCCACACATAGATGGGAATGTTGACCAGGAGCTGCAGGTGTTAAACAGAGCACACCCTGGACACACAGAGATGGGAATGTTGACCAGGAGCTGCAGCGGTTATACAGAGCACACCCTGGACACACAGAGGTGGGAATGTTGACCAGGAACTGCTGGGTTATAAAAGAGCACACCCTGGCCACACAGAGATGGGAATGTTAACCAGGATCTGCAGGCGTTACACAGATCACTCCCAGGACACACTGAGAGATGGCAATGTTGACCAGGAGCTGCAGCGGTTATACAGAGCACACCCTGGACACACAGAGGTGGGAATGTTGAACAGGAACTGCTGGGTTATAAAAGAGCACACCCTGGCCACACAGAGATGGGAATGTTAACCAGGATCTGCAGGGGTTACACAGATCACTCCCAGGACACACTGAGAGACGGGAATGTTGACCAGGAGCTGCAGGGGTTATACAGATCGCACCCTGGCCACGCAGAGATGGGAATGTTGACCAGGAGCTGCAGGGGTTATACAGAGCACACCCTGGCCACACAGAGATGGGAATGTTGACCAGGAGCTGCAGGAGTATACAGACCACACCCTGGCCACACACAGAGATGAAAATGTTGACCAGGAGCTGCAGGGGTTATACAGAGCTCACCCTGGCCACACAGAGAGGGGAATGTTGACCAGGAGCTGCTGGGGTTATACAGAGCACACCCTGGGCACAAACAGAGATGGGAATGTTGAACATGAGCTGCAGGGGTTATACAGTGCACACCTGGGCCACACAGAGATGGGAATGTTGACCAGAAGTTGCAGGGGTTATACAGAGCACACGCTGGCCACACACACAGATGGGAATGTTGACCAGGAGCTGCAGGGGATATACAGAGCACATCCTGGCCACACAGAGATGGGAATGTTGACCAGGAGCTGCAGGGGTTATACAGAGCACACCCTGGACACACACAGAGATGGGAACGTTGACCAGGAGCTGCAGGGGTTATACAGTGCGCATGCTGTCCACACACATATGGGAGTGTTGACCAGGAGCTGCTGGGCTTATACAGAGCACACCAAGGACACACACACAGATGGGAATGTTGACCAGGAGCTGCAGGGGTTATACAGAGCACACACTGGCCACACAGAGATGGGAATGTTGACCAGGAGCTGCAGGGGTTATACAGAGCAGACCCTGGACACACACACAGATGGGAATGCTGACCAGGAGCTGCAGGGGTTATACAGAGCATACCCTGGCCACACAGAAATGGGAATATTGACCAGGAGTTGCAGGAGTTATACAGAGCACAACCTGGCCACACAGAGATGGGAATGTTGACCAGGAGCTGCAGGAGTTATACAGAGCATACCCTGGGCACACACAGATGGGAATGTTGACCAGGAGCTGCAGGGGTTATACAGAGCGCCACCTGGCCTCACAGAGAAGGACATGTTGACCAGGAGCTGCAGGAGTAATACAGAGCACACCCTGGCCACACAGAGATGGGAATGTTGACCAGGAGCACGGGTTATACAGAGCACACCCTGACCACACAGTGATGGGAATGTTGACCAGGAGCTGCAGGGGTTATACAGAACACACCCTGGCCACACAGAGATGGGAATGTTGACCAGGAGCTGCAGGGGTTATTCAGAACACACCCTGGCCACACAGAGATGGGAATGTTGACCAGGAGCTGCAGAGGTTATACAGAGCACACCCTGGCCACACAGGGATGGGAATGTTGACCAGGAGCTGCAGGAGTTATACAGAGCACATCCTGGCCACACAGAGAAGGGAATGTTGACCAGGAGCTGCAGGGGTTCTCCAGAGCACACCCTGGACACACACAGAGATGGGAATGTTGACCAGGTGCTGCAGGGGTTATACAGTGCGCACGCTGTCCACAGACAGATGGGAGTGTTGACCAGAAGCTGCTGGGGTTATACAGAGCACACCCTGGACACACACACAGATGGAAATGTTGACCAGGAGCTGCAGGGGTTATACAGAGCACACCCTGGCCACACAGATGGGAATGTTGACCAGGAGCTGCAGGAGATATACAGAGCACACCCTGGACACACACACAGATGGGAATGTTTACCAGGAGCTGCAGGGGTTATACAGAGCACACCCTGGCCACACAGAGATGGGAATGTTCACCAGGAGCTGCTGGGGTTAGACTGAGCACAACCTGGCCACACAGAAATGGGAATATTGACCAGGAGCTGCAGGAGTTATACAGAGCACAACCTGGCCACACAGAGATGGGAATGTTGACCAGGAGCTGCAGGAGTTATACAGAGCATACCCTGGGCACACACAGATGGGAATGTTGACCAGGAGCTGCAGGGGTTATACAGAGCGACACCTGGCCTCACAGAGAAGGACATGTTGACCAGGAGCTGCAGGAGTTATACAGAGCACACCCTGGCCACACATAGATGGGAATGTAGACTAGGAGCTGCAGGGGTTATACAGAGAACACCCTGGCCACACAGAGATGGGAATGTTGACCAGGAGCTGCAGGAGTTATACAGAGCGCACCCTGGCCACACAGAGAAATGGGAATGTTAACCAGGAGCTGCAGGAGTTATACAGAGCACACCCTGGCCACACAGAGATGGGAATGATGACCAGGAGCTGCAGGGGTTATACATAGCACATACTGACCACACACAGGGATGGGAATGTTAACCATGAGCTGCAGGGGTTATACAGAGCACACCCTGGCCACACAGCGATGGGAATGCTGACCAGGAGCTGCAGGAGTTATACAGAGCACACCCTGGCCACACACAGAGATGGGAATGTTGACCAGGAGTTACTGGGATTATACAGTGCACATCCTGCCCACACAGAGATGGGAATGTTGACCAGGAGCAGCAGGGGTTATACAGAGCACACCCTGGCCACACAGAGATGGGAATGTTGACCAGGAGCTGCAGGTGTTAAACAGAGCACACCCTGGCCACACAGAGATGGGAATGTTGACCAGGAGCTGTTGGGGTTATACAGAGCACACCCTGGACACACAGTGATGGGAATGTTGACCAGGAGCTGCAGGGGTTATACAGAGCACACCCTGGAATCACAGAGGTGGGAATGTTGACCAGGAACTGCTGGGGTTATAAAAGAGCACACCCTGGCCACACAGAGATGGGAATGTTAACCAGGAGCTGCAGGGGTTACACAGATCACTCCCAGGACACACTGAGAGATGGGAATGTTGACCAGGAGCTGCAGGAGTTATACAGATCACACCCTGGCCACGCAGAGATGGGAATGTTGACCAGGAGCTGCAGTGGTAAGACAGATCACACCCTTGGCCACGCAGAGATGGGAATGTTGACCAGGAGCTGAAGGGGTTATACAGATCACACCCTGGCCACGCAGAGATGGGAATGTTGACCAGGAGCTGCAGGGGTTATACAGATCACACCCTGGCCACACAGAGATGGGAATGTTGACCAGGAGCTGCTGGGGTTATACAGAGCACACCCTGGCCACACAGAGATGGGAATGTTGACCAGGAGCTGCAGGGGTTACACAGATCACTCCCAGGACACACTGAGAGATGGGAATGTTGACCAGGAGCTGCAGGAGTTATACAGATCACACCCTGGCCACGCAGAGATGGGAATGTTGACCAGGAGCTGCAGTGGTAAGACAGATCACACCCTTGGCCACGCAGAGATGGGAATGTTGACCAGGAGCTGCAGGGGTTATACAGAACACACCCTGGCCACACAGAGATGGGAATGTTGACCAGGAGCTGCAGGGGTTATACAGAGCACACCCTGGCCACACAGGGATGGGAATGTTGACCAGGAACTGCAGGGGTTATACAGAGCACATCCTGGCCACACAGGGATGGGAATGTTGACCAGGAGCTGCAGGAGTTATACAGAGCACATCCTGGCCACACACACAGATGGGAATGTTGGCCAGGAGCTGCAGGGGATATACAGAGCACATCCTGGCCACACAGAGAAGGGAATGTTGACCAGGAGCTGCAGGGGTTCTCCAGAGCACACCCTGGACACACACAGAGATGGGAATGTTGACCAGGTGCTGCAGGGGTTATACAGTGCGCACCCTGGCCACACAGAGATGGGAATGTAGACTAGGAGCTGCAGGGGTTATACAGAGCACACCCTGGCCACACAGAGATGGGAATGTTGACCAGGAGCTGAAGGAGTTATACAGAGCACACCCTGGCCACACAGAGATGGGAATGATGACCAGGAGCTGCAGGGGTTATACAGAGCACACCCTGGCCACACACAGAGATGGGAATGTTGACCAGGAGTTACTGGGATTATAAAGTGCACATCCTGGCCACACAGAGATGGGAATGTTGACCAGTAGCAGCAGGGGTTATACAGAGCACACCCTGACCACACACAGAGATGGGAATGTTGACCAGGAGCTGCAGGAGTTATACAGAGCACACCCTGGCCACACAGAGATGGGAATGTTTACCAGGAGCTGCAGGAGTATACAGAGCACATCCTGGCCACACAGAGATGGGAATGTTGACCAGGTTCTGCAGGAGTATACAGAGAACATCCTGGCCACACAGAGATGGGAATGTTGACCAGGAGCTGCAGGGGTTATACAGAGCACACCCTGGCCACACAGAGATGGGAATGTTGACCAGGAGCTGCAGGGGTTATACAGAGCACACCCTGGCCACACAGAGATGGGAATGTTGACCAGGAGCTGCAGGTGTTAAACAGAGCACACCCTGGCCACACAGAGATGGGAATGTTGACCAGGAGCTGTTGGGGTTCTACAGAGCACACCCTGGACACACAGTGATGGGAATGTTAACCAGGAGCTGCAGGGGTTACACAGATCACTCCCAGGACACACTGAGAGATGGGAATGTTGACCAGGAGCTGCAGGGGTTATACAGATCACACCCTGGCCACGCAGAGATGGGAATGTTGACCAGGAGCTGCAGTGGTTATACAGATCACACCCTGGCCACGCAGAGATAGGAATGTTGACCAGGAGCTGCAGGGGTTATACAGAGCACACCCTGGCCACACACACATATGGGAGTGTTCACCAGGAGCTGCTGGGCTTATACAGAGCACACCAAGGACACACACACAGATGGGAATGTTTACCAGGAGCTGCAGGGGTTATACAGAGCACACGCTGGCCACACAGAGATGGGAATGTTGACCAGGAGCTGCAGCGGTTATACAGAGCACACCCTGGACACACACACAGATGGCAATGCTGACCAGGAGCTGCAGGGGTTATACAGAGCACACCCTGGCCACACAGAAATGGGAATATTGACCAGGAGTTGCAGGATCTATACAGAGCACAACCTGGCCACACAGAGATGGGAATGTTGACCAGGAGCTGCAGGAGTTATACAGAGCATACCCTGGGCACACACAGATGGGAATGTTGACCAGGAGCTGCAGGGGTTATACAGAGCGCCACCTGGCCTCACAGAGAAGGACATGTTGACCAGGAGCTGCAGGAGTTATACAGAGCACACCATGGCCACACAGAGATGGGAATGTTGACCAGGAGCAGGGGTTATACAGAGCACACCCTGGCCACACAGAGATGGGAATGTTGACCAGGAGCTGCAGGGGTTATACAGAACACACCCTGGCCACACAGAGATGGGAATGTTGACCAGGAGCTGCAGGGGTTATAGAGAGCACACCCTGGCCACACATAGATGGGAATGTTGACCAGGAGCTGCAGGAGTTATACAGAGCACAGCCTGGCCACACACACAGATGGGAATGTTGGCCAGGAGCTGCAGGGGATATACAGAGCACATCCTGGCCACACAGAGAAGGGAATGTTGACCAGGAGCTGCAGGGGTTATACAGAGCACACCCTGGACACACACAGAGATGGGAATGTTGACCAGGTGCTGCTGTGGTTATACAGTGCGCACGCTATCCACACACAGATGGGAGTGTTGACCAGGAGCTGCTGGGGTTATACAGAGCACACCCTGGACACACACACAGATGGAAATATTGACCAGGAGCTGTAGGGGTTATACAAAGCACATACTGACCACACACAGAGATGGGAATGTTAACCATGAGCTGCAGGGGTTATACAGAGCACACCTTGGCCACACAGAGATGGGAATGCTGACCAGGAGCTGCAGGAGTTATACAGAGCACACCCTGGCCACACACAGAGATGGGAATGTTGACCAGGAGTTACTGGGATTATACAGTGCACATCCTGGCCACACAGAGATGGGAATGTTGACCAGGAGCAGCAGGGGTTATACAGAGCACACCCTGGCCACACAGAGATGGGAATGTTGACCAGGAGCTGAAGGGGTTATACAGAGCACACCATGGCCACGCAGAGATGGGAATGTTGACCAGGAGCTGTAGGGGTTATACAGATCACACCCTGGCCACACAGAGATGGGAATGTTGACCAGGAGCTGCAGGAGTTATACAGAGCACACCCTGGCCACACAGAGATGGGAATGTTGACCAGGAGCTGCAGGGGTTATACAGAACACACCCTGGCCACACAGAGATGGGAATGTTGACCAGGAGCTGCAGGGGTTATACAGAGCACACCCTGGCCACACAGGGATGGGAATGTTGACCAGGAGCTGCAGGAGTTATACAGAGCACATCCTGGCCACACACACAGATGGGAATGTTGGCCAGGAGCTGCAGGGGATATACAGAGCACATCCTGGCCACACAGAGAAGGGAATGTTGACCAGGAGCTGCAGGGGTTCTCCAGAGCACACCCTGGACACACACAGAGATGGGAATGTTGACCAGGTGCTGCAGGGGTTATACAGTGCGCACGCTGTCCACAGACAGATGGGAGTGTTGACCAGGAGCTGCTGGGGTTATACAGAGCACACCCTGGACACACACACAGATGGAAATGTTGACCAGGAGCTGCAGGGGTTATACAGAGCACACCCTGGCCACAAAGATGGGAATGTTGACCAGGAGCTGCAGGAGATATACAGAGCACACCCTGGACACACACACAGATGAAAATGTTTACCAGGAGCTGCAGGGGTTATACAGAGCACAACCTGGCCACACAGAAATGGGAATATTGACCAGGAGCTGCAGGAGTTATACAGAGCACAACCTGGCCACACAGAGATGGGAATGTTGACAAGGAGCTGCATGAGTTATACAGAGCATAACCTGGGCACACACAGATGGGAATGTTGACCAGGAGCTTCAGGGGTTATACAGAGCGACACCTGGCCTCACAGAGAAGGACATGTTGACCAGGAGCTGCAGGAGTTATACAGAGCACACCCTGGCCACACAGAGATGGGAATGTAGACTAGGAGCTGCAGGGGTTATACAGAGCACACCCTGGCCACACAGAGATGGGAATGTTGACCAGGAGCTGCAGGAGTTATACAGAGCACACCCTGGCCACACAGAGAAATGGGAATGTTAACCAGGAGCTGCAGGAGTTATACAGAGCACACCCTGGCCACACAGAGATGGGAATGATGACCAGGAGCTGCAGGGGTTATACAAAGCACATACTGACCACACACAGAGATGGGAATGTTAACCATGAGCTGCAGGGGTTATACAGAGCACACCCTGGCCACACAGAGATTGGAATGTTGACCAGGATCTGCAGGAGTTATACAGAGCACACCCTGGCCACACACAGAGATGGGAATGTTGACCAGGAGCTGCAGGAGTTATAAAGAGCACACCCTGGCCACACAGAGGTGGGAATGTTTACCAGGAGCTGCAGGAGTATACAGAGCACATCCTGGCCACACAGAGATGGGAATGTTGACCAGGTGCTGCAGGAGTATACAGAGCACATCCTGGCCACACAGAGATGGGAATGTTGACCAGGAGCTGCAGGGGTTATACAGAGCACACCCTGGCCACACAGAGATGGGAATGTTGACCAGGAGCTGCAGGTGTTAAACAGAGCACACCCTGGCCACACAGAGATGGGAATGTTGACCAGGAGCTGCAGGGGTTATACAGAGCACACCCTGGCCACACAGAGATGGGAATGTTGACCAGGAGCTGCAGGGGTTATACAGAGCACACCCTGGCCACACAGAGATGGGAATGTTGACCAGGAGCTGCAGGGGTTATACAGAGCACACCCTGGCCACACACAGAGATGAGAATGTTGACCAGGAGCTGCAGGGTTTATACAGAGCACACCCTGGACACACACAGAGATGGGAATGTTGACCAGGAGCTGCAGGGGTTATATAGTGCGCATGCTGTCCACACACATATGGGAGTGTTGACCAGGAGCTGCTGGGCTTATACAGAGCACACCAAGGACACACACACAGATGGGAATGTTGACCAGGAGCTGCAGGGGTTATACAGAGCACACGCTGGCCACACAGAGATGGGAATGTTGACCAGGAGCTGCAGGGGTTATACAGAGCACACCCTGGACACACACACAGATGGCAATGCTGACCAGGAGCTGCAGGGGTTATACAGAGCACACCCTGGCCACACAGAAATGGGAATATTGACCAGGAGTTGCAGGATCTATACAGAGCACAACCTGGCCACACAGAGATGGGAATGTTGACCAGGAGCTGCAGGAGTTATACAGAGCACACCATGGCCACACAGAGATGGGAATGTTGACCAGGAGCAGGGGTTATACAGAGCACACCCTGGCCACACAGAGATGGGAATGTTGACCAGGAGCTGCAGGGGTTATACAGAGCGCACCCTGGCACACAGAGATGGGAATGTTGACCAGGAGCTGCAGGGGTTATAGAGAGCACACCCTGGCCACACAGAGATGGGAATGTTGACCAGGAGCAGGGGTTATACAGAACACACCCTGGCCACACAGAGATGGGAATGTTGACCAGGAGCTGCAGGGGTTATAGAGAGCACACCCTGGCCACACAGAGATGGGAATGTTGACCAGGAGCTGCAGGAGTTATACAGAGCACATCCTGGCCACACACACAGATGGGTATGTTGGCCAGGAGCTGCAGGGGATATACAGAGCACATCCTGGCCACACAGAGAAGGGAATGTTGACCAGGAGCTGCTGGGGTTATACAGAGCACACCCTGGACACACACAGAGATGGGAATGTTGACCAGGTGCTGCTGGGGTTATACAGTGCGCACGCTATCCACACACAGATGGGAGTGTTGACCAGGAGCTGCTGGGGTTATACAGAGCACACCCTGGACACACACACAGATGGAAATGTTGACCAGGAGCTGTAGGGGTTATACAGAGCACACCCTGGCCAGACAGAAATGGGAATATTGACCAGGAGCTGCAGGAGTTATACAGAGCACAACCTGGCCACACAGAGATGGGAATGTTGACCAGGTGCTGCACGGGTTATACAGAGCACACCCTGGCCACACAGAGATGGGAATGTTGACCAGGAGCTGCAGGTGTTAAACAGAGCACACCCTGGCCACACAGAGATGGGAATGTTGACCAGGAGCTGTTGGGGTTATACAGAGCACACCCTGGACACAAAGTGATGGGAATGTTAACCAGGAGCTGCAGGGGTTATACAGATCACACCCTGGCCACGCAGAGATGGGAATGTTGACCAGGAGCTGCAGTGGTTATACAGATCACACCCTGGCCACGCAGAGATAGGAATGGTGACCAGGAGCTGCAGGGGTTATACAGAGCACACCCTGGCCACACACAGAGATGAGAATGTTGACCAGGAGCTGCAGGGTTTATACAGAGCACACCCTGGACACACACAGAGATGGGAATGTTGACCAGGAGCTGCAGGGGTTATACAGTGCGCATGCTGTCCACACACATATGGGAGTGTTGACCAGGAGCTGCTGGGCTTATACAGAGCACACCAAGGACACACACACAGATGGGAATGTTGACCAGGAGCTGCAGGGGTTATACAGAGCACACGCTGGCCACACAGAGATGGGAATGTTGACCAGGAGCTGCAGGGGTTATACAGAGCACACCCTGGACACACACACAGATGGCAATGCTGACCAGGAGCTGCAGGGGTTATACAGAGCACACCCTGGCCACACAGAAATGGGAATATTGACCAGGAGTTGCAGGATCTATACAGAGCACAACCTGGCCACACAGAGATGGGAATGTTGACCAGGAGCTGCAGGAGTTATACAGAGCATACCCTGGGCACACACAGATGGGAATGTTGACCAGGAGCTGCAGGGGTTATACAGAGCGCCACCTGGCCTCACAGAGAAGGACATGTTGACCAGGAGCTGCAGGAGTTATACAGAGCACACCATGGCCACACAGAGATGGGAATGTTGACCAGGAGCAGGGGTTATACAGAGCACACCCTGGCCACACAGAGATGGGAATGTTGACCAGGAGCTGCAGGGGTTATACAGAACACACCCTGGCCACACAGAGATGGGAATGTTGACCAGGAGCTGCAGGGGTTATAGAGAGCACACCCTGGCCACACAGAGATGGGAATGTTGACCAGGAGCTGCAGGAGTTATACAGAGCACATCCTGGCCACACACACAGATGAGAATGTTGGCCAGGAGCTGCAGGGGATATACAGTGCGCACGCTATCCACACACAGATGGGAGGGTTGACCAGGAGCTGCTGGGGTTATACACAGCACACCCTGGACACACACACAGATGGAAATGTTGACCAGGAGCTGTAGGGGTTATACAGAGCACACCCTGGCCAGACAGAAATGGGAATATTGACCAGGAGCTGCAGGAGTTATACAGAGCACAACCTGGCCACACAGAGATGGGAATGTTGACCAGGAGCTGCAGGAGTTATACAGAGCATACCCTGGGCACACACAGATGGGAATGTTGACCAGGAGCTGCAGGGGTTATACAGAGCGACACCTGGCCTCACAGAGAAGGACATGTTGACCAGGAGCTGCAGGAGTTATACAGAGCACACCCTGGCCACACAGAGATGGGAATGTAGACTAGGAGCTGCAGGAGTTATACAGAGCACACCCTGGCCACACAGAGATGGGAATGTTGACCAGGAGCTGCAGGAGTTATACAGAGCACACCCTGGCCACACAGAGAAATGGGAATGTTAACCAGGAGCTGCAGGAGTTATACAGAGCACACCCTGGCCACACAGAGATGGGAATGATGACCAGGAGCTGCAGGGGTTATACAAAGCACATACTGACCACACACAGAGATGGGAATGTTAACCATGAGCTGCAGGGGTTATACAGAGCACACCCTGGCCACACAGAGATGGGAATGTTGACCAGGATCTGCAGGAGTTATACAGAGCACACCCTGGCCACACACAGAGATGGGAATGCTGACCAGGAGTTACTGGGATTATACAGTGCACATCCTGGCCACACAGAGATGGGAATGTTGACCAGTAGCAGCAGGGGTTATACAGAGCACACCCTGACCACACACAGAGATGGGAATGTTGACCAGGAGCTGCAGGAGTTATAAAGAGCACACCCTGGCCACACAGAGATGGGAATGTTTACCAGGAGCTGCAGGAGTATACAGAGCACATCCTGGCCACACAGAGATGGGAATGTTGACCAGGTGCTGCAGGAGTATACAGAGCACATCCTGGCCACACAGAGATGGGAATGTTGACCAGGAGCTGCAGGGGTTATACAGAGCACACCATGGCCACACAGAGATGGGAATGTTGACCAGGAGCTGCAGGTGTTAAACAGAGCCCACCCTGGCCACACAGAGATGGGAATGTTGACCAGGAGCTGTTGGGGTTATACAGAGCACACCCTGGACACAAAGTGATGGGAATGTTAACCAGGAGCTGCAGGGGTTATACAGATCACACCCTGGCCACGCAGAGATGGGAATGTTGACCAGGAGCTGCAGTGGTTATACAGATCACACCCTGGCCACGCAGAGATAGGAATGTTGACCAGGAGCTGCAGGGGTTATACAGAGCACACCCTGGCCACACACAGAGATGAGAATGTTGACCAGGAGCTGCAGGGTTTATACAGAGCACACCCTGGACACACACAGAGATGGGAATGTTGACCAGGAGCTGCAGGGGTTATACAGTGCGCATGCTGTCCACACACATATGGGAGTGTTGACCAGGAGCTGCTGGGCTTATACAGAGCACACCAAGGACACACACACAGATGGGAATGTTGACCAGGAGCTGCAGGGGTTATACAGAGCACACGCTGGCCACACAGAGATGGGAATGTTGACCAGGAGCTGCAGGGGTTATACAGAGCACACCCTGGACACACACACAGATGGCAATGCTGACCAGGAGCTGCAGGGGTTATACAGAGCACACCCTGGCCACACAGAAATGGGAATATTGACCAGGAGTTGCAGGATCTATACAGAGCACAACCTGGCCACACAGAGATGGGAATGTTGACCAGGAGCTGCAGGAGTTATACAGAGCATACCCTGGGCACACACAGATGGGAATGTTGACCAGGAGCTGCAGGGGTTATACAGAGCGCCACCTGGCCTCACAGAGAAGGACATGTTGACCAGGAGCTGCAGGAGTTATACAGAACACACCCTGGCCACGCAGAGATGGGAATGTTGACCAGGAGCTGCAGGGGTTATAGAGAGCACACCCTGGCCACACAGAGATGGGAATGTTGACCAGGAGCTGCAGGAGTTATACAGAGCACATCCTGGCCACACACACAGATGGGAATGTTGGCCAGGAGCTGCAGGGGATATACAGAGCACATTCTGGCCACACAGAGAAGGGAATGTTGACCAGGAGCTGCTGGGGTTATACAGAGCACACCCTGGACACACACAGAGATGGGAATGTTGACCAGGTGCTGCTGGGGTTATACAGTGCGCACGCTATCCACACACAGATGGGAGTGTTGACCAGGAGCTGCTGGGGTTATACAGAGCACACCCTGGACACACACACAGATGGAAATGTTGACCAGGAGCTGTAGGGGTTATACAGAGCACACCCTGGCCAGACAGAAATGGGAATATTGACCAGGAGCTGCAGGAGTTATACAGAGCACAACCTGGCCACACAGAGATGGGAATGTTGACCAGGAGCTGAAGGAGATATACAGAGCACACACTGGGCACACACAGATGGGAATGTTGACCAGGAGCTGCAGGGGTTATACAGAGCGTCACCTGGCCTCACAGAGAAGGACATTTTGACCAGGAGCTGCAGGAGTTATACAGAGCACACCCTGGCCAGACAGAAATGGGAATGTTGACCAGGAGCTGCAGGAGTTATACAAAGCACATACTGGCCACACACAGAAATGGGAATGTTAACCAGGAGCTGTAGGGGTTATACAGAGCACACCCTGGCCACACAGAAATGGGAATGTTAACCAGGAGCTGCAGGAGTTATACAGAGCACACCCTGGCCAGACAGAAATGGGAATGTTGACCAGGAGCTGCAGGAGTTATACAAAGCACATACTGGCCACACACAGAGATGGGAGTGTTGACCAGTAGCTGCAGGAGTTATACAGAGCACACCCTGAACACACACAGAGATGGGAATGTTGACCAGGAGCTACTGGGATTATACAGTGCACATCCTGGCCACACAGAGATGGGAATGTTGACCAGGAGCAGCAGGGGTTATACAGAGCACACCCTGACCACACACAGAGATGGGAATGTTGACCAGGAGCTGCAGGAGTTATACAGAGCACACCCTTGCCACACAGAGATGGGAATGTTTATCAGGAGCTGCAGGAGTATACAGAGCACATCCTGGCCACACAGAGATGGGAATGTTGACCAGGTGCTGCAGGAGTATACAGAGCACATCCTGGCCACACAGAGATGGGAATGTTGACCAGGAGCTGCAGGGGTTATACAGAACGGCACCTGGCCTCACAGAGAAGGACATGTTGACCAGGAGCTGCAGGAGTTATACAGAGCACACCCTGGCCACACAGAGATGGGAATGTTGACCAGGAGCTGCAGAGGTTATACAGAGCACACCTTGGCCTCACAGAGAAGGACATGTTGACCAGGAGCTGCAGTAGTTATACAGAGCACACCCTGGCCACACACAGAGATGGGAATGTTAACCAGGAGCTGCAGGGGTTATACAGAGCACACCCTGGCCACACAGAAATGGCAATGTCGACCAGGAGCTGCAGGGGTTATACAGAGCACACCCTGACCACACAGAGATGGGAATGTTGACCAGGAGCTTCAGGGGTTATACAGAGCACACCTGACCACACAGAGGTGGGAATGTTGACCAGGAGATGCAGGGGTTATACAGAGCACACCCTGGCCACACACAGAGGTGGGAATGTTGACCAGGAGCAGGGGTTATACAGAGCACACCCTGGCCACACAGAGAAGGGAATGTTGACCAGGAGCAGGGGTTATACAGAGCACAGCCTGGCCACACAGAGATGGGAATGTTGACCAGGAGCAGGGTTTATACAGAGCACACCCTGGCCACACAGAGATGGGAATGTTGACCAGGAGCTGCAGGGGTTATACAGAGAACACCCTGACCATACAGAGGTGGGAATGTTGACCAGGAGCAGGGATTATGCAGAGCACATCCTGGCCATACGGAGATGGGAATGTTGACCAGGAGCTGCAGGGGTTAGACAGAGCACATCGTGGCCACACAGAGATGGGAATCTTGACCAGGAGATGCAGGGGTTATACAGAGAACATCCTGACCACACAGTGATGGGAATGTAGACCAGGAGTTGCAGGGGTTATACAGAGCACATCCTGACCACACAGTGATGGGAATGTTGACCAGGAGCAGGGGTATACAGAGCACACCCTGGCCACACACAGACGGGAATGTTGACCAGGAGCTGCTTGGGTTAGACAGAGCACACCCTGGCCACACAGTGATGGGAATGTTGACCAGGAGCAGGGGTATACAGAGCGACCCTGGCCACACAGATGGGAATGTTGACCAGGAGTTGCAGGGGTTATACAGAGCACATCCTGACCACACAGATGGGAATGTTGACCAGGAGTTGCAGGGGTTATACAGATCCCACACTGGCCACACAGAGATGGGAATGTTGACCAGGAGCTGCAGGAGTTATACAGAGCACACCCTGGCCACACACAGATGGGAATGTTGAGCAGGAGCTGCTGGGGTTAGACAGAGCACACCCTGGCCACACAGATGGGAATGTTGACCAGGAGCTGCAGGGGTTATACAGAGCACACCCTGATCACACAGAGGTGGGAATGTTGACCAGGACCAGGGGTTATACAGAGCACACCCTGGCCACACAGATGTGAATGTTGACCAGGAGTTGCAGGGGTTATACAGAGACCACCCTGACCACACAGAGGTGGGAATGTTGACCAGGAACAGGGGTTATCCTGAGCACACCCTGGCCACACAGAGAAGGGAATGTTGACCAGGAGCAGGGGTTATACAGAGCACACCCTGGCCACACAGAGATGGGAATGTTGACCAGGAGCAGGGGTTATGCAGAGCACACCCTGGCCACACAGAGATGGGAATGTTGACCAGGAGATGCAGGGGTTATACAGAGCACACCCTGGCCACACAGAGAAGGGAATGTTGACCAGGAGATGCAGGGGGTATACAGAGCACACCCTGGCCACACAGAGATGGGAATGTTGACCAGGAGCTGCAGGGGTTATACAGAGCACACCCTGGCCACACAGAGATGGGAATGTTGACCAGGAGCTGCAGGGGTTATGCAGAGCACACCCTGGACACACAGAGATGGGAATGTTGACCAGGAGCTGCAGGTGTTATACAGAGCACACCCTGGCCACACAGAGATGGGAATGTTGACCAGGAACTGCAGGGGTTATACAGAGCACACCCTGGCCACACAGAGATGGGCATGTTGACCAGGAGCTGCAGGAGTATACACAGCAGATCCTGGCCACACAAAGAGATGGGAATGTTAACCAGGAGCTGCAGGGGTTATACAGAGCACACCTTGGCCACACAGAGATGGGATTGTTGACCAGGAGCTGCTGGGGTTATACAGTTCACACCCTGGCCACACAGAGATGGGAATGTTGACCAGGAGCTGCAGGGGTTATACAGAGCACACCTTGGCCACACAGAGATGGGAATGTTGACCAGGAGCTGCCGGGGTTATACAGAGCACATCCTGGCCACACAGAGATGTGAATGTTGGCCAGGTGCTGCAGGAGTGTTACAGAGCACACCCTGGCCACACAGAGATGGGAATGTTTACCAGGAGTTGCAGGGGTTGTACAGAGCACCCACTGGCCACACAGAGATGGGAATGTTGACCAGGAGCTGCAGGGGTTATACAGAGCACACCCTGCCCACACACACAAATGGGAATGTTGACCAGGAGCTGCAGGAGATATACAGAGCACAACCTGGCCACACAGAGATGGGAATGTTGACCAGGAGCTGCAGGAGGTATACAGAGCATACCCTGGGAACACACAGCTGGGAATATTGACCAAGAGCTGCAGGGGTTATACAGAGCACAACCTGGCCACACAGAGATGGGATTTTTGACCAGGAGCTGCAGGTGTTATACAGAGCACACCCTGGCCACACACAGAGATGGGAATGTTGACCAGGAGGTGCAGGGGTTATACAGAGAACACCCTGGCCACACAGAGATGGGAATGTTGACCAGCAGCTGCAGGAGTTATACAGAGCACATCGTGGCCACACACAGAGATGGGAATGTTAACCAGGAGCTGCAGGGGTTATACAGAGCACACCCTGGCCACACAGAGATGGGCATGTTGACCAGGAGCTGGAAGGGTTATACAGAGCACCCCCTGACCACACACAGAGATGGGAATGTTGTCCAGGAGCTGCAGGAGTTATACAGAGCACACCCTGGCCACACACAGAGATGGGAATGTTGACCAGGAGCTACTGGGATTATACAGTTCACATCCTGGCCACACAGAGATGGGAATGTTGACCAGGAGCTGCAGGAGTTATACAGAGCACACCCTGACCACACACAGAGATGGGATTTTTGACCAGGAGCTGCAGGTGTTATACAGAGCACACCCTGGCCACACACAGAGATGGGAATGTTGACCAGGAGGTGCAGGGGTTATACAGAGAACACCCTGGCCACACAGAGATGGGAATGTTGACCAGCAGCTGCAGGAGTTATACAGAGCACATCGTGGCCACACACAGAGATGGGAATGTTAACCAGGAGCTGCAGGGGTTATACAGAGCACCCCCTGACCACACACAGAGATGGAAATGTTGTCCAGGAGCTGCAGGAGTTATACAGAGCACACCCTGGCCACACACAGAGATGGGAATGTTGACCAGGAGCTACTGGGATTATACAGTTCACATCCTGGCCACACAGAGATGGGAATGTTGACCAGGAGCTGCAGGAGTTATACAGAGCACACCCTGACCACACACAGAGATGGGAATGTTGACCAGGAGCTGCAGGAGTACACGGAGCACATCCTGGCCACACAGAGATGGGAATGTTGACCAGGAGCTGCAGGAGTATACAGAGCACATCCTGGCCACACAGAGATGGGAATGTTGACCAGGAGCTGCAGGAGTTATACAGAGCACACCCTGGCCACACACAGAGATGGGAATGTTGACCAGGAGCTGCTGGGGTTATACAGTGCACACCCTGGCCACACACAGAGATGAGAATGTTGACCAGGAGCTTGCGGCGGTTATACAGAGCACGCCCTGGCCACACTGAGATGGGAATGTTCACCAGGAGCTGCAGTAGTTATACAGAGCACACCCTGGCCACATACAGAGATGCAAATGTTGACCAGGAGTTGCAGGGGTTATACAGGGCACACCCTGGCCACACAGAGATGGGAATGTTGACCAGGAGCTGCAGGGGTTATACAGAGCACACCCTGGCCACACATAGATTGGAATGTTGACCAGGAGCTACTGGGATTATACAGTGCACATCCTGGCCACACAGAGATGGGAATGTTGACCAGGAGCAGCAGGGGTTATACAGAGCACACCCTGACCACACACAGAGATGGGAATGTTGACCAGGAGCTGCAGGAGTTATACAGAGCACACCCTTGCCACACAGAGATGGGAATGTTTATCAGGAGCTGCAGGAGTATACAGAGCACATCCTGGCCACACAGAGATGGGAATGTTGACCAGGAGCTGCAGGGGTTATACAGAACGGCACCTGGCCTCACAGAGAAGGACATGTTGACCAGGAGCTGCAGGAGTTATACAGAGCACACCCTGGCCACACAGAGATGGGAATGTTGACCAGGAGCTGCAGGGGTTATACAGAGCACACCTTGGCCTCACAGAGAAGGACATGTTGACCAGGAGCTGCAGGAGTTATACAGAGCACACCCTGGCCACACACAGAGATGGGAATGTTAACCAGGAGCTGCAGGGGTTATACAGAGCACACCCTGGCCACACAGAAATGGCAATGTCGACCAGGAGCTGCAGGGGTTATACAGAGCACACCCTGACCACACAGAGATGGGAATGTTGACCAGGAGCTGCAGGGGTTATACAGAGCACACCTGACCACACAGAGGTCGGAATGTTGACCAGGAGCTGCAGGGGTTATACAGAGCACACCCTGGCCACACACAGAGGTGGGAATGTTGACCAGGAGCAGGTGTTATACAGAGCACACCCTGGCCACACAGAGAAGGGAATGTTGACCAGGAGCAGGGGTTATACAGAGCACACCCTGGCCACACAGAGATGGGAATGTTTACCAGGAGCAGGGTTTATACAGGGCACACCCTGGCCACACAGAGATGGGAATGTTGACCAGGAGCTGCAGGGGTTATACAGAGAACACCCTGACCACACAGAGGTGGGAATGTTGACCAGGAGCAGGGATTATGCAGAGCACATCCTGGCCATACGGAGATGGGAATGTTGACCAGGAGCTGCCGGGGTTATACAGAGCACATCCTGGCCACACAGAGATGTGAATGTTGGCCAGGTGCTGCAGGAGTGTTACAGAGCACACCCTGGCCACACAGAGATGGCAATGTTTACCAGGAGCTGCAGGGGTTATACAGAGCACCCACTGGCCACACAGAGATGGGAATGTTGACCAGGAGCTGCAGGGGTTATACAGAGCACACCCTGCCCACACACACAAATGGGAATGTTGACCAGGCGCTGCAGGAGATATACAGAGCACAACCTGGCCACACAGAGATGGGAATGTTGACCAGGAGCTGCAGGAGGTATACAGAGCATACCCTGGGAACACACAGCTGGGAATATTGACCAGGAGCTGCAGGGGTTATACAGAGCACAACCTGGCCACACAGAGATGGGATTTTTGACCAGGAGCTGCAGGTGTTATACAGAGCACACCCTGGCCACACACAGAGATGGGAATGTTGACCAGGAGGTGCAGGGGTTATACAGAGAACACCCTGGCCACACAGAGATGGGAATGTTGACCAGCAGCTGCAGGGGTTATACAGAGCACACACTGGGCACACACAGATGGGAATGTTGACCAGGTGCTGCAGGGGTTATACAGAGCGTCACCTGGCCTCACAGAGAAGGACATTTTGACCAGGAGCTGCAGGAGTTATACAGAGCACACCCTGGCCAGACAGAAATTGGAATGTTGACCAGGAGCTGCAGGAGTTATACAAAGCACATACTGGCCACACACAGAAATGGGAATGTTAACCAGGAGCTGTAGGGGTTATACAGAGCACACCCTGGCCACACAGAAATGGGAATGTTAACCAGGAGCTGCAGGAGTTATACAGAGCACACCCTGGCCAGACAGAAATGGGAATGTTGACCAGGAGCTGCAGGAGTTATACAAAGCACATACTGGCCACACACAGAGATGGGAGTGTTGACCAGGAGCTGCAGGAGTTATACAGAGCACACCCTGAACACACACAGAGATGGGAATGTTGACCAGGAGCTACTGGGATTATACAGTGCACATCCTGGCCACACAGAGATGGGAATGTTGACCAGGAGCAGGGGTTATACAGAGCACACCCTGGCCAGACAGAAATGGGAATGTTGACCAGGAGCTGCAGGAGTTATACAAAGCACATACTGGCCACACACAGAAATGGGAATGTTAACCAGGAGCTGTAGGGGTTATACAGAGCACACCCTGGCCACACAGAAATGGGAATGTTAACCAGGAGCTGCAGGAGTTATACAGAGCACACCCTGGCCAGACAGAAATGGGAATGTTGACCAGGAGCAGCAGGAGTTATACAAAGCACATACTGGCCACACACAGAGATGGGAGTGTTGACCAGGAGCTGCAGGAGTTATACAGAGCACACCCTGAACACACACAGAGATGGGAATGTTGACCAGGAGCTACTGGGATTATACAGTGCACATCCTGGACACACAGAGATGGGAATGTTGACCAGGAGCAGCAGGGGTTATACAGAGCACACCCTGACCACACACAGAGATGGGAATGTTGACCAGGAGCTGCAGGAGTTATACAGAGCACACCCTTGCCACACAGAGATGGGAATGTTTATCAGGAGCTGCAGGAGTATACAGAGCACATCCTGGCCACACAGAGATGGGAATGTTAACCAGGTGCTGCAGGAGTATACAGAGCACATCCTGGCCACACAGAGATGGGAATGTTGACCAGGAGCTGCAGGGGTTATACAGAACGGCACCTGGCCTCACAGAGAAGGACATGTTGACCAGGAGCTGCAGGAGTTATACAGAGCACACCCTGGCCACACAGAGATGGGAATGTTGACCAGGAGCTGCAGGGGTTATACAGAGCACACCTTGGCCTCACAGAGAAGGACATGTTGACCAGGAGCTGCAGGAGTTATACAGAGCACACCCTGGCCACACACAGAGATGGGAATGTTAACCAGGAGCTGCAGGGGTTATACAGAGCACACCCTGGCCACACAGAAATGGCAATGTCGACCAGGAGCTGCAGGGGTTATACAGAGCACACACTGACCACACAGAGATGGGAATGTTGACCAGGAGCTTCAGGGGTTATACAGAGCACACCTGACCACACAGAGGTGGGAATGTTGACCAGGAGCTGCAGGGGTTATACAGAGCACACCCTGGCCACACACAGAGGTGGGAATGTTGACCAGGAGCAGGGGTTATACAGAGCACACCCTGGCCACACAGAGAAGGGAATGTTGACCAGGAGCAGGGGTTATACAGAGCACACCCTGGCCACACAGAGATGGGAATGTTGACCAGGAGCAGGGTTTATACAGAGCACACCCTGGCCACACAGAGATGGGAATGTTGACCAGGAGCTGCAGGGGTTATACAGAGAACACCCTGACCACACAGAGGTGGGAATGTTGACCAGGAGCAGGGATTATGCAGAGCACATCCTGGCCATACGGAGATGGGAATTTTGACCAGGAGCTGCAGGGGTTAGACAGAGCACATCGTGGCCACACAGAGATGGGAATCTTGACCAGGAGATGCAGGGGTTATACAGAGAACATCCTGACCACACAGTGATGGGAATGTAGACCAGGAGTTGCAGGGGTTATACAGAGCACATCCTGACCACACAGTAATGGGAATGTTGACCAGGAGCAGGGGTATACAGAGCACACCCTGGCCACACACAGACGGGAATGTTGACCAGGAGCTGCTTGGATTAGACAGAGCACACCCTGGCCACACAGTGATGGGAATGTTGACCAGGAGCAGGGGTATACAGAGCGACCCTGGCCACACAGATGGGAATGTTGACCAGGAGTTGCAGGGGTTATACAGAGCACATCCTGACCACACAGATGGGAATGTTGACCAGGAGTTGCAGGGGTTATACAGATGCCACACTGGCCACACAGAGATGGGAATGTTGACCAGGAGCTGCAGGGGTTATACAGAGCACACCCTGGCCACACACAGATGGGAATGTTGACCAGGAGCTGCTGGGGTTAGACAGAGCACACCCTGGCCACACAGATGGGAATGTTGACCAGGAGCTGCAGGGGTTATACAGAGCACACCCTGATCACACAGAGGTGGGAATGTTTACCAGGAGCAGGGGTTATACAGAGCACACCCTGGCCACACAGATGTGAATGTTGACCAGGAGTTGCAGGGGTTATACAGAGAACACCCTGACCACACAGAGGTGGGAATGTTGACCAGGAACAGGGGTTATCCTGAGCACACCCTGGCCACACAGAGAAGGGAATGTTGACCAGGAGCAGGGGTTATACAGAGCACACCCTGGCCACACAGAGATGGGAATGTTGACCAGGAGCTGGAAGGGTTATACAGAGCACCCCCTGACCACACACAGAGATGGGAATGTTGTCCAGGAGCTGCAGGAGTTATACAGAGCACACCCTGGCCACACACAGAGATGGGAATGTTGACCAGGAGCTACTGGGATTATACAGTTCACATCCTGGCCACACAGAGATGGGAATGTTGACCAGGAGCTGCAGGAGTTATACAGAGCACACCCTGACCACACACAGAGATGGGATTTTTGACCAGGAGCTGCAGGTGTTATACAGAGCACACCCTGGCCACACACAGAGATGGGAATGTTGACCAGGAGGTGCAGGGGTTATACAGAGAACACCCTGGCCACACAGAGATGGGAATGTTGACCAGCAGCTGCAGGAGTTATACAGAGCACATCGTGGCCACACACAGAGATGGGAATGTTAACCAGGAGCTGCAGGGGTTATACAGAGCACACCTTGGCCTCACAGAGATGGGAATGTTGACCAGGAGCTGCAGGGGTTATACAGAACGGCACCTGGCCTCACAGAGAAGGACATGTTGACCAGGAGCTGCAGGAGTTATACAGAGCACACCCTGGCCACACAGAGATGGGAATGTTGACCAGGAGCTGCAGGGGTTATACAGAGCCCACCTTGGCCTCACAGAGAAGGACATGTTGACCAGGAGCTGCAGGAGTTATACAGAGCACACCCTGGCCACACACAGAGATGGAAATGTTAACCAGGAGCTGCAGGGGTTATACAGAGCACACCCTGGCCACACAGAAATGGCAATGTCGACCAGGAGCTGCAGGGGTTATACAGAGCACACCCTGACCACACAGAGATGGGAATGTTGACCAGGAGCTGCAGGGGTTATACAGAGCACACCTGACCACACAGAGGTCGGAATGTTGACCAGGAGCTGCAGGGGTTATACAGAGCACACCCTGGCCACACACAGAGGTGGGAATGTTGACCAGGAGCAGGTGTTATACAGAGCACACCCTGGCCACACAGAGAAGGGAATGTTGACCAGGAGCAGGGGTTATACAGAACACACCCTGGCCACACAGAGATGGGAATGTTGACCAGGAGCAGGGTTTATACAGGGCACACCCTGGCCACACAGAGATGGGAATGTTGACCAGGAGCTGCAGGGGTTATACAGAGAACACCCTGACCACACAGACGTGGGAATGTTGACCAGGAGCAGGGATTATGCAGAGCACATCCTGGCCATACGGAGATGGGAATGTTGACCAGGAGCTGCCGGGGTTATACAGAGCACATCCTGGCCACACAGAGATGTGAATGTTGGCCAGGTGCTGCAGGAGTGTTACAGAGCACACCCTGGCCACACAGAGATGGCAATGTTTACCAGGAGCTGCAGGGGTTATACAGAGCACCCACTGGCCACACAGAGATGGGAATGTTGACCAGGAGCTGCAGGGGTTATACAGAGCACACCCTGCCCACACACACAAATGGGAATGTTGACCAGGCGCTGCAGGAGATATACAGAGCACAACCTGGCCACACAGAGATGGGAATGTTGACCAGGAGCTGCAGGAGGTATACAGAGCATACCCTGGGAACACACAGCTGGGAATATTGACCAGGAGCTGCAGGGGTTATACAGAGCACAACCTGGCCACACAGAGATGGGATTTTTGACCAGGAGCTGCAGGTGTTATACAGAGCACACCCTGGCCACACACAGAGATGGGAATGTTGACCAGGAGGTGCAGGGGTTATACAGAGAACACCCTGGCCACACAGAGATGGGAATGTTGACCAGCAGCTGCAGGGGTTATACAGAGCACACACTGGGCACACACAGATGGGAATGTTGACCAGGAGCTGCAGGGGTTATACAGAGCGTCACCTGGCCTCACAGAGAAGGACATTTTGACCAGGAGCTGCAGGAGTTATACAGAGCACACCCTGGCCAGACAGAAATGGGAATGTTGACCAGGAGCTGCAGGAGTTATACAAAGCACATACTGGCCACACACAGAAATGGGAATGTTAACCAGGAGCTGTAGGGGTTATACAGAGCACACCCTGGCCACACAGAAATGGGAATGTTAACCAGGAGCTGCAGGAGTTATACAGAGCACACCCTGGCCAGACAGAAATGGGAATGTTGACCAGGAGCTGCAGGAGTTATACAAAGCACATACTGGCCACACACAGAGATGGGAGTGTTGACCAGGAGCTGCAGGAGTTATACAGAGCACACCCTGAACACACACAGAGATGGGAATGTTGACCAGGAGCTACTGGGATTATACAGTGCACATCCTGGCCACACAGAGATGGGAATGTTGACCAGGAGCAGGGGTTATACAGAGCACACCCTGGCCAGACAGAAATGGGAATGTTGACCAGGAGCTGCAGGAGTTATACAAAGCACATACTGGCCACACACAGAAATGGGAATGTTAACCAGGAGCGGTAGGGGTTATACAGAGCACACCCTGGCCACACAGAAATGGGAATGTTAACCAGGAGCTGCAGGAGTTATACAGAGCACACCCTGGCCAGACAGAAATGGGAATGTTGACCAGGAGCAGCAGGAGTTATACAAAGCACATACTGGCCACACACAGAGATGGGAGTGTTGACCAGGAGCTGCAGGAGTTATACAGAGCACACCCTGAACACACACAGAGATGGGAATGTTGACCAGGAGCTACTGGGATTATACAGTGCACATCCTGGACACACAGAGATGGGAATGTTGACCAGGAGCAGCAGGGGTTATACAGAGCACACCCTGACCACACACAGAGATGGGAATGTTGACCAGGAGCTGCAGGAGTTATACAGAGCACAACCTTGCCACACAGAGATGGGAATGTTTATCAGGAGCTGCAGGAGTATACAGAGCACATCCTGGCCACACAGAGATGGGAATGTTAACCAGGTGCTGCAGGAGTATACAGAGCACATCCTGGCCACACAGAGATGGGAATGTTGACCAGGAGCTGCAGGGGTTATACAGAACGGCACCTGGCCTCACAGAGAAGGACATGTTGACCAGGAGCTGCAGGAGTTATACAGAGCACACCCTGGCCACACAGAGATGGGAATGTTGACCAGGAGCTGCAGGGGTTATACAGAGCACACCTTGGCCTCACAGAGAAGGACATGTTGACCAGGAGCTGCAGGAGTTATACAGAGCACACCCTGGCCACACACAGAGATGGGAATGTTAACCAGGAGCTGCAGGGGTTATACAGAGCACACCCTGGCCACACAGAAATGGCAATGTCGACCAGGAGCTGCAGGGGTTATACAGAGCACACACTGACCACACAGAGATGGGAATGTTGACCAGGAGCTTCAGGGGTTATACAGAGCACACCTGACCACACAGAGGTGGGAATGTTGACCAGGAGCTGCAGGGGTTATACAGAGCACACCCTGGCCACACACAGAGGTGGGAATGTTGACCAGGAGCAGGGGTTATACAGAGCACACCCTGGCCACACAGAGAAGGGAATGTTGACCAGGAGCAGGGGTTATACAGAGCACACCCTGGCCACACAGAGATGGGAATGTTGACCAGGAGCAGGGTTTATACAGAGCACACCCTGGCCACACAGAGATGGGAATGTTGACCAGGAGCTGCAGGGGTTATACAGAGAACACCCTGACCACACAGAGGTGGGAATGTTGACCAGGAGCAGGGATTATGCAGAGCACATCCTGGCCATACGGAGATGGGAATTTTGACCAGGAGCTGCAGGGGTTAGACAGAGCACATCGTGGCCACACAGAGATGGGAATCTTGACCAGGAGATGCAGGGGTTATACAGAGAACATCCTGACCACACAGTGATGGGAATGTAGACCAGGAGTTGCAGGGGTTATACAGAGCACATCCTGACCACACAGTAATGGGAATGTTGACCAGGAGCAGGGGTATACAGAGCACACCCTGGCCACACACAGACGGGAATGTTGACCAGGAGCTGCTTGGGTTAGACAGAGCACACCCTGGCCACACAGTGATGGGAATGTTGACCAGGAGCAGGGGTATACAGAGCGACCCTGGCCACACAGATGGGAATGTTGACCAGGAGTTGCAGGGGTTATACAGAGCACATCCTGACCACACAGATGGGAATGTTGACCAGGTGTTGCAGGGGTTATACAGATGCCACACTGGCCACACAGAGATGGGAATGTTGACCAGGAGCTGCAGGGGTTATACAGAGCACACCCTGGCCACACACAGATGGGAATGTTGACCAGGAGCTGCTGGGGTTAGACAGAGCACACCCTGGCCACACAGATGGGAATGTTGACCAGGAGCTGCAGGGGTTATACAGAGCACACCCTGATCACACAGAGGTGGGAATGTTTACCAGGAGCAGGGGTTATACAGAGCACACCCTGGCCACACAGATGTGAATGTTGACCAGGAGTTGCAGGGGTTATACAGAGAACACCCTGACCACACAGAGGTGGGAATGTTGACCAGGAACAGGGGTTATCCTGAGCACACCCTGGCCACACAGAGAAGGGAATGTTGACCAGGAGCAGGGGTTATACAGAGCACACCCTGGCCACACAGAGATGGGAATGTTGACCAGGAGCTGGAAGGGTTATACAGAGCACCCCCTGACCACACACAGAGATGGGAATGTTGTCCAGGAGCTGCAGGAGTTATACAGAGCACACCCTGGCCACACACAGAGATGGGAATGTTGACCAGGAGCTACTGGGATTATACAGTTCACATCCTGGCCTCACAGAGATGGGAATGTTGACCAGGAGCTGCAGGAGTTATACAGAGCACACCGTGACCACACACAGAGATGGGATTTTTGACCAGGAGCTGCAGGTGTTATACAGAGCACACCCTGGCCACACACAGAGATGGGAATGTTGACCAGGAGGTGCAGGGGTTATACAGAGAACACCCTGGCCACACAGAGATGGGAATGTTGACCAGCAGCTGCAGGAGTTATACAGAGCACATCGTGGCCACACACAGAGATGGGAATGTTAACCAGGAGCTGCAGGGGTTATACAGAGCACACCTTGGCCTCACAGAGAAGGACATGTTGACCAGGAGCTGCAGGAGTTATACAGAGCACACCCTGGCCACACACAGAGATGGGAATGTTAACCAGGAGCTGCAGGAGGTATACAGAGCATACCCTGGGAACACACAGCTGGGAATATTGACCAGGAGCTGCAGGGGTTATACAGAGCACAACCTGGCCACACAGAGATGGGATTTTTGACCAGGAGCTGCAGGTGTTATACAGAGCACACCCTGGCCACACACAGAGATGGGAATGTTGACCAGGAGGTGCAGGGGTTATACAGAGAACACCCTGGCCACACAGAGATGGGAATGTTGACCAGCAGCTGCAGGGGTTATACAGAGCACACACTGGGCACACACAGATGGGAATGTTGACCAGGAGCTGCAGGGGTTATACAGAGCGTCACCTGGCCTCACAGAGAAGGACATTTTGACCAGGAGCTGCAGGAGTTATACAGAGCACACCCTGGCCAGACAGAAATGGGAATGTTGACCAGGAGCTGCAGGAGTTATACAAAGCACATACTGGCCACACACAGAAATGGGAATGTTAACCAGGAGCTGTAGGGGTTATACAGAGCACACCCTGGCCACACAGAAATGGGAATGTTAACCAGGAGCTGCAGGAGTTATACAGAGCACACCCTGGCCAGACAGAAATGGGAATGTTGACCAGGAGCTGCAGGAGTTATACAAAGCACATACTGGCCACACACAGAGATGGGAGTGTTGACCAGGAGCTGCAGGAGTTATACAGAGCACACCCTGAACACACACAGAGATGGGAATGTTGACCAGGAGCTACTGGGATTATACAGTGCACATCCTGGCCACACAGAGATGGGAATGTTGACCAGGAGCAGGGGTTATACAGAGCACACCCTGGCCAGACAGAAATGGGAATGTTGACCAGGAGCTGCAGGAGTTATACAAAGCACATACTGGCCACACACAGAAATGGGAATGTTAACCAGGAGCTGTAGGGGTTATACAGAGCACACCCTGGCCACACAGAAATGGGAATGTTAACCAGGAGCTGCAGGAGTTATACAGAGCACACCCTGGCCAGACAGAAATGGGAATGTTGACCAGGAGCAGCAGGAGTTATACAAAGCACATACTGGCCACACACAGAGATGGGAGTGTTGACCAGGAGCTGCAGGAGTTATACAGAGCACACCCTGAACACACACAGAGATGGGAATGTTGACCAGGAGCTACTGGGATTATACAGTGCACATCCTGGACACACAGAGATGGGAATGTTGACCAGGAGCAGCAGGGGTTATACAGAGCACACCCTGACCACACACAGAGATGGGAATGTTGACCAGGAGCTGCAGGAGTTATACAGAGCACAACCTTGCCACACAGAGATGGGAATGTTTATCAGGAGCTGCAGGAGTATACAGAGCACATCCTGGCCACACAGAGATGGGAATGTTAACCAGGTGCTGCAGGAGTATACAGAGCACATCCTGGCCACACAGAGATGGGAATGTTGACCAGGAGCTGCAGGGGTTATACAGAACGGCACCTGGCCTCACAGAGAAGGACATGTTGACCAGGAGCTGCAGGAGTTATACAGAGCACACCCTGGCCACACAGAGATGGGAATGTTGACCAGGAGCTGCAGGGGTTATACAGAGCACACCTTGGCCTCACAGAGAAGGACATGTTGACCAGGAGCTGCAGGAGTTATACAGAGCACACCCTGGCCACACACAGAGATGGGAATGTTAACCAGGAGCTGCAGGGGTTATACAGAGCACACCCTGGCCACACAGAAATGGCAATGTCGACCAGGAGCTGCAGGGGTTATACAGAGCACACACTGACCACACAGAGATGGGAATGTTGACCAGGAGCTTCAGGGGTTATACAGAGCACACCTGACCACACAGAGGTGGGAATGTTGACCAGGAGCTGCAGGGGTTATACAGAGCACACCCTGGCCACACACAGAGGTGGGAATGTTGACCAGGAGCAGGGGTTATACAGAGCACACCCTGGCCACACAGAGAAGGGAATGTTGACCAGGAGCAGGGGTTATACAGAGCACACCCTGGCCACACAGAGATGGGAATGTTGACCAGGAGCAGGGTTTATACAGAGCACACCCTGGCCACACAGAGATGGGAATGTTGACCAGGAGCTGCAGGGGTTATACAGAGAACACCCTGACCACACAGAGGTGGGAATGTTGACCAGGAGCAGGGATTATGCAGAGCACATCCTGGCCATACGGAGATGGGAATTTTGACCAGGAGCTGCAGGGGTTAGACAGAGCACATCGTGGCCACACAGAGATGGGAATCTTGACCAGGAGATGCAGGGGTTATACAGAGAACATCCTGACCACACAGTGATGGGAATGTAGACCAGGAGTTGCAGGGGTTATACAGAGCACATCCTGACCACACAGTAATGGGAATGTTGACCAGGAGCAGGGGTATACAGAGCACACCCTGGCCACACACAGACGGGAATGTTGACCAGGAGCTGCTTGGGTTAGACAGAGCACACCCTGGCCACACAGTGATGGGAATGTTGACCAGGAGCAGGGGTATACAGAGCGACCCTGGCCACACAGATGGGAATGTTGACCAGGAGTTGCAGGGGTTATACAGAGCACATCCTGACCACACAGATGGGAATGTTGACCAGGTGTTGCAGGGGTTATACAGATGCCACACTGGCCACACAGAGATGGGAATGTTGACCAGGAGCTGCAGGGGTTATACAGAGCACACCCTGGCCACACACAGATGGGAATGTTGACCAGGAGCTGCTGGGGTTAGACAGAGCACACCCTGGCCACACAGATGGGAATGTTGACCAGGAGCTGCAGGGGTTATACAGAGCACACCCTGATCACACAGAGGTGGGAATGTTTACCAGGAGCAGGGGTTATACAGAGCACACCCTGGCCACACAGATGTGAATGTTGACCAGGAGTTGCAGGGGTTATACAGAGAACACCCTGACCACACAGAGGTGGGAATGTTGACCAGGAACAGGGGTTATCCTGAGCACACCCTGGCCACACAGAGAAGGGAATGTTGACCAGGAGCAGGGGTTATACAGAGCACACCCTGGCCACACAGAGATGGGAATGTTGACCAGGAGCTGGAAGGGTTATACAGAGCACCCCCTGACCACACACAGAGATGGGAATGTTGTCCAGGAGCTGCAGGAGTTATACAGAGCACACCCTGGCCACACACAGAGATGGGAATGTTGACCAGGAGCTACTGGGATTATACAGTTCACATCCTGGCCACACAGAGATGGGAATGTTGACCAGGAGCTGCAGGAGTTATACAGAGCACACCCTGACCACACACAGAGATGGGATTTTTGACCAGGAGCTGCAGGTGTTATACAGAGCACACCCTGGCCACACACAGAGATGGGAATGTTGACCAGGAGGTGCAGGGGTTATACAGAGAACACCCTGGCCACACAGAGATGGGAATGTTGACCAGCAGCTGCAGGAGTTATACAGAGCACATCGTGGCCACACACAGAGATGGGAATGTTAACCAGGAGCTGCAGGGGTTATACAGAGCACACCTTGGCCTCACAGAGAAGGACATGTTGACCAGGAGCTGCAGGAGTTATACAGAGCACACCCTGGCCACACACAGAGATGGGAATGTTAACCAGGAGCTGCAGGGGTTATACAGAGCACACCCTGGCCACACAGAAATGGCAATGTCGACCAGGAGCTGCAGGGGTTATACAGAGCACACCCTGACCACACAGAGATGGGAATGTTGACCAGGAGCTTCAGGGGTTATACAGAGCACACCTGACCACACAGAGGTGGGAATGTTGACCAGGAGCTGCAGGGGTTATACAGAGCACACCCTGGCCACACACAGAGGTGGGAATGTTGACCAGGAGCAGGGGTTATACAGAG
Source organism: Scyliorhinus torazame (assembly GCF_047496885.1). Taxonomy (NCBI): domain Eukaryota; kingdom Metazoa; phylum Chordata; class Chondrichthyes; order Carcharhiniformes; family Scyliorhinidae; genus Scyliorhinus; species Scyliorhinus torazame. The sequence continues at coordinate 464,946 of NW_027307762.1, read as the reverse complement.
CACACCCTGGCCACACAGAGAAGGGAATGTTGACCAGGAGCAGGGGTTATACAGAGCACACCCTGGCCACACAGAGATGGGAATGTTGACCAGGAGCAGGGTTTATACAGAGCACACCCTGGCCACACAGAGATGGGAATGTTGACCAGGAGCTGCAGGGGTTATACAGAGAACACCCTGACCACACAGAGGTGGGAATGTTGACCAGGAGCAGGGATTATGCAGAGCACATCCTGGCCATACGGAGATGGGAATTTTGACCAGGAGCTGCAGGGGTTAGACAGAGCACATCGTGGCCACACAGAGATGGGAATCTTGACCAGGAGATGCAGGGGTTATACAGAGAACATCCTGACCACACAGTGATGGGAATGTAGACCAGGAGTTGCAGGGGTTATACAGAGCACATCCTGACCACACAGTAATGGGAATGTTGACCAGGAGCAGGGGTATACAGAGCACACCCTGGCCACACACAGACGGGAATGTTGACCAGGAGCTGCTTGGGTTAGACAGAGCACACCCTGGCCACACAGTGATGGGAATGTTGACCAGGAGCAGGGGTATACAGAGCGACCCTGGCCACATAGATGGGAATGTTGACCAGGAGTTGCAGGGGTTATACAGAGCACATCCTGACCACACAGATGGGAATGTTGACCAGGAGTTGCAGGGGTTATACAGATGCCACACTGGCCACACAGAGATGGGAATGTTGACCAGGAGCTGCAGGGGTTATACAGAGCACACCCTGGCCACACACAGATGGGAATGTTGACCAGGAGCTGCTGGGGTTAGACAGAGCACACCCTGGCCACACAGATGGGAATGTTGACCAGGAGCTGCAGGGGTTATACAGAGCACACCCTGATCACACAGAGGTGGGAATGTTGACCAGGAGCAGGGGTTATACAGAGCACACCCTGGCCACACAGATGTGAATGTTGACCAGGAGTTGCAGGGGTTATACAGAGAACACCCTGACCACACAGAGGTGGGAATGTTGACCAGGAACAGGGGTTATCCTGAGCACACCCTGGCCACACAGAGAAGGGAATGTTGACCAGGAGCAGGGGTTATACAGAGCACACCCTGGCCACACAGAGATGGGAATGTTGACCAGGAGCTGGAAGGGTAATACAGAGCACCCCCTGACCACACACAGAGATGGGAATGTTGTCCAGGAGCTGCAGGAGTTATACAGAGCACACCCTGGCCACACACAGAGATGGGAATGTTGACCAGGAGCTACTGGGATTATACAGTTCACATCCTGGCCACACAGAGATGGGAATGTTGACCAGGAGCTGCAGGAGTTATACAGAGCACACCCTGACCACACACAGAGATGGGATTTTTGACCAGGAGCTGCAGGTGTTATACAGAGCACACCCTGGCCACACACAGAGATGGGAATGTTGACCAGGAGGTGCAGGGGTTATACAGAGAACACCCTGGCCACACAGAGATGGGAATGTTGACCAGCAGCTGCAGGAGTTATACAGAGCACATCGTGGCCACACACAGAGATGGGAATGTTAACCAGGAGCTGCAGGGGTTATACAGAGCACCCCCTGACCACACACAGAGATGGGAATGTTGTCCAGGAGCTGCAGGAGTTATACAGAGCACACCCTGGCCACACACAGAGATGGGAATGTTGACCAGGAGCTACTGGGATTATACAGTTCACATCCTGGCCACACAGAGATGGGAATGTTGACCAGGAGCTGCAGGAGTTATACAGAGCACACCCTGACCACACACAGAGATGGGAATGATGACCAGGAGCTGCAGGAGTACACAGAGCACATCCTGGCCACACAGAGATGGGAATGTTGACCAGGAGCTGCAGGAGTATACAGAGCACATCCTGGCCACACAGAGATGGGAATGTTGACCAGGAGCTGCAGGAGTTATACAGAGCACACCCTGGCCACACACAGAGATGGGAATGTTGACCAGGAGCTGCTGGGGTTATACAGTGCACATCCTGGCCACACAGAGATGAGAATGTTCACCAGGAGCTGCAAAGGGTTATACAGAGCACACCTTGGCCACACAGAGATGAGAATGTTGACCAGGAGCTACAGGGGTTATACAGAGCACACCCTGGCCACACAGAGATGAGAATGTTGACCAGGAGCTGCAGGTGTTATACAGAGCACACCCTGGCCACACAGAGATGAGAATGTTCACCAGGAGCTGCAAAGGGTTATACAGAGCACACCCTGGCCACACAGAGATGAGAATGTTGACCAGGAGCTGCAGGGGTTATACAGAGCACACCCAGGCCACACATAGATGAGAATGTTCACCAGGAGCTGCAAAGGGTTATACAGAGCACACCCTGGCCACACAGAGATGAGAATGTTGACCAGGAGCTGCAGGGGTTATACAGGGCACACCCTGGCCACACAGAGATGGGAATGTTGACCAGGAGCTGTGGGGTTATACAGAGCACACAATCGACACACAGAGATGGGAATGTCGACCAGGAGCTGCAGGAGTTATACTGAGCACACCCTGGTCACACAGAGATGGGAATGTTGACCAGGAGCTGCAGGTGTTATACAGTGCACACCCTGGCCACACACAGAGATGAGAATGTTGACCAGGAGCTTGCGGCGGTTATACAGAGCACGCCCTGGCCACACTGAGATGGGAATGTTCACCAGGAGCTGCAGTAGTTATACAGAGCACACCCTGGCCACATACAGAGATGCAAATGTTGACCTGGAGTTGCAGGGGTTATACAGGGCACACCCTGGCCACACAGAGATGGGAATGTTGACCAGGAGCTGCAGGGGTTATACAGAGCACACCCTGGCCACACATAGATTGGAATGTTGACCAGGAGCTACTGGGATTATACAGAGCACACCTTGGCCTCACAGAGAAGGACATGTTGACCAGGAGTTGCAGGGGTTATACAGAGCACACCCTGACCACACACAGAGATGGGAATGTTGACCAGGTGCTGCAGGAGTTATACAGAGCACACCCTTGCCACACAGAGATGGGAATGTTTATCAGGAGCTGCAGGAGTATACAGAGCACATCCTGGCCACACAGAGATGGGAATGTTGACCAGGAGCTGCAGGGGTTATACAGAACGGCACCTGGCCTCACAGAGAAGGACATGTTGACCAGGAGCTGCAGGAGTTATACAGAGCACACCCTGGCCACACAGAGATGGGAATGTTGACCAGGAGCTGCAGGGGTTATACAGAGCACACCTTGGCCTCACAGAGAAGGACATGTTGACCAGGAGCTGCAGGAGTTATACAGAGCACACCCTGGCCACACACAGAGATGGGAATGTTAACCAGGAGCTGCAGGGGTTATACAGAGCACACCCTGGCCACACAGAAATGGCAATGTCGACCAGGAGCTGCAGGGGTTATACAGAGCACACCCTGACCACACAGAGATGGGAATGTTGACCAGGAGCTGCAGGGGTTATACAGAGCACACCTGACCACACAGAGGTCGGAATGTTGACCAGGAGCTGCAGGGGTTATACAGAGCACACCCTGGCCACACACAGAGGTGGGAATGTTGACCAGGAGCAGGGGTTATACAGAGCACACCCTGGCCACACAGAGAAGGGAATGTTGACCAGGAGCAGGGGTTATACAGAGCACACCCTGGCCACACAGAGATGGGAATGTTGACCAGGAGCAGGGTTTATACAGAGCACACCCTGGCCACACAGAGATGGGAATGTTGACCAGGAGCTGCAGGGGTTATACAGAGAACACCCTGACCACACAGAGGTGGGAATGTTGACCAGGAGCAGGGATTATGCAGAGCACATCCTGGCCATACGGAGATGGGAATGTTGACCAGGAGCTGCCGGGGTTATACAGAGCACATCCTGGCCACACAGAGATGTGAATGTTGGCCAGGTGCTGCAGGAGTGTTACAGAGCACACCCTGGCCACACAGAGATGGGAATGTTTACCAGGAGCTGCAGGGGTTATACAGAGCACCCACTGGCCACACAGAGATGGGAATGTTGACCAGGAGCTGCAGGTGTTATACAGAGCACACCCTGCCCACACACACAAATGGGAGTGTTGACCAGGCGCTGCAGGAGATATACAGAGCACAACCTGGCCACACAGAGATGGGAATGTTGACCAGGAGCTGCAGGAGGTATACAGAGCATACCCTGGGAACACACAGCTGGGAATATTGACCAGGAGCTGCAGGGGTTATACAGAGCACAACCTGGCCACACAGAGATGGGATTTTTGACCAGGAGCTGCAGGTGTTATACAGAGCACACCCTGGCCACACACAGAGATGGGAATGTTGACCAGGAGGTGCAGGGGTTATACAGAGAACACCCTGGCCACACAGAGATGGGAATGTTGACCAGCAGCTGCAGGGGTTATACAGAGCACACACTGGGCACACACAGATGGGAATGTTGACCAGGAGCTGCAGGGGTTATACAGAGCGTCACCTGGCCTCACAGAGAAGGACATTTTGACCAGGAGCTGCAGGAGTTATACAGAGCACACCCTGGCCAGACAGAAATGGGAATGTTGACCAGGAGCTGCAGGAGTTATACAAAGCACATACTGGCCACACACAGAAATGGGAATGTTAACCAGGAGCTGTAGGGGTTATACAGAGCACACCCTGGCCACACAGAAATGGGAATGTTAACCAGGAGCTGCAGGAGTTATACAGAGCACACCCTGGCCAGACAGAAATGGGAATGTTGACCAGGAGCTGCAGGAGTTATACAAAGCACATACTGGCCACACACAGAGATGGGAGTGTTGACCAGGAGCTGCAGGAGTTATACAGAGCACACCCTGAACACACACAGAGATGGGAATGTTGACCAGGAGCTACTGGGATTATACAGTGCACATCCTGGCCACACAGAGATGGGAATGTTGACCAGGAGCAGCAGGGGTTATACAGAGCACACCCTGACCACACACAGAGATGGGAATGTTGACCAGGAGCTGCAGGAGTTATACAGAGCACACCCTTGCCACACAGAGATGGGAATGTTTATCAGGAGCTGCAGGAGTATACAGAGCACATCCTGGCCACACAGAGATGGGAATGTTAACCAGGTGCTGCAGGAGTATACAGAGCACATCCTGGCCACACAGAGATGGGAATGTTGACCAGGAGCTGCAGGGGTTATACAGAATGGCACCTGGCCTCACAGAGAAGGACATGTTGACCAGGAGCTGCAGGAGTTATACAGAGCACACCCTGGCCACACAGAGATGGGAATGTTGACCAGGAGCTGCAGGGGTTATACAGAGCACACCTTGGCCTCACAGAGAAGGACATGTTGACCAGGAGCTGCAGGAGTTATACAGAGCACACCCTGGCCACACACAGAGATGGGAATGTTAACCAGGAGCTGCAGGGGTTATACAGAGCACACCCTGGCCACACAGAAATGGCAATGTCGACCAGGAGCTGCAGGGGTTATACAGAGCACACCCTGACCACACAGAGATGGGAATGTTGACCAGGAGCTTCAGGGGTTATACAGAGCACACCTGACCACACAGAGGTGGGAATGTTGACCAGGAGCTGCAGGGGTTATACAGAGCACACCCTGGCCACACACAGAGGTGGGAATGTTGACCAGGAGCAGGGGTTATACAGAGCACACCCTGGCCACACAGAGAAGGGAATGTTGACCAGGAGCAGGGGTTATACAGAGCACACCCTGGCCACACAGAGATGGGAATGTTGACCAGGAGCAGGGTTTATACAGAGCACACCCTGGCCACACAGAGATGGGAATGTTGACCAGGAGCTGCAGGGGTTATACAGAGAACACCCTGACCACACAGAGGTGGGAATGTTGACCAGGAGCAGGGATTATGCAGAGCACATCCTGGCCATACGGAGATGGGAATTTTGACCAGGAGCTGCAGGGGTTAGACAGAGCACATCGTGGCCACACAGAGATGGGAATCTTGACCAGGAGATGCAGGGGTTATACAGAGAACATCCTGACCACACAGTGATGGGAATGTAGACCAGGAGTTGCAGGGGTTATACAGAGCACATCCTGACCACACAGTAATGGGAATGTTGACCAGGAGCAGGGGTATACAGAGCACACCCTGGCCACACACAGACGGGAATGTTGACCAGGAGCTGCTTGGGTTAGACAGAGCACACCCTGGCCACACAGTGATGGGAATGTTGACCAGGAGCAGGGGTATACAGAGCGACCCTGGCCACACAGATGGGAATGTTGACCAGGAGTTGCAGGGGTTATACAGAGCACATCCTGACCACACAGATGGGAATGTTGACCAGGAGTTGCAGGGGTTATACAGATGCCACACTGGCCACACAGAGATGGGAATGTTGACCAGGAGCTGCAGGGGTTATACAGAGCACACCCTGGCCACACACAAATGGGAATATTGACCAGGAGCTGCTGGGGTTAGACAGAGCACACCCTGGCCACACAGATGGGAATGTTGACCAGGAGCTGCAGGGGTTATACAGAGCACACCCTGATCACACAGAGGTGGGAATGTTGACCAGGAGCAGGGGTTATACAGAGCACACCCTGGCCACACAGATGTGAATGTTGACCAGGAGTTGCAGGGGTTATACAGAGAACACCCTGACCACACAGAGGTGGGAATGTTGACCAGGAACAGGGGTTATCCTGAGCACACCCTGGCCACACAGAGAAGGGAATGTTGACCAGGAGCAGGGGTTATACAGAGCACACCCTGGCCACACAGAGATGGGAATGTTGACCAGGAGCAGGGGTTATACAGAGCACACCCTGGCCACACAGAGATGGGAATGTTGACCAGGAGATGCAGGGGTTATACAGAGCACACCCTGGCCACAGAGAGAAGGGAATGTTGACCAGGAGATGCAGGGGGTATACAGAGCACACCCTGGCCACACAGAGATGGGAATGTTGACCAGGAGCTGCAGGGGTTATACAGAGCACACCGTGGCCACACAGAGATGGGAATGTTGACCAGGAGCTGCAGGGGTTATGCAGAGCACACCCTGGACACACAGAGATGGGAATGTTGACCAGGAGCTGCAGGTGTTATACAGAGCACACCCTGGCCACACAGAGATGGGAATGTTGACCAGGAACTGCAGGGGTTATACAGAGCACACCCTGGCCACACAGAGATGGGCATGTTGACCAGGAGCTGCAGGAGTATACACAGCAGATCCTGGCCACACAAAGAGATGGGAATGTTAACCAGGAGCTGCAGGGGTTATACAGAGCACACCTTGGCCACACAGAGATGGGAATGTTGACCAGGAGCTGCTGGGGTTATACAGTTCACACCCTGGCCACACAGAGATGGGAATGTTGACCAGGAGCTGCAGGGGTTATACAGAGCACACCTTGGCCACACAGAGATGGGAATGTTGACCAGGAGCTGCCGGGGTTATACAGAGCACATCCTGGCCACACAGAGATGTGAATGTTGGCCAGGTGCTGCAGGAGTGTTACAGAGCACACCCTGGCCACACAGAGATGGGAATGTTTACCAGGAGCTGCAGGGGTTATACAGAGCACCCACTGGCCACACAGAGATGGGAATGTTGACCAGGAGCTGCAGGGGTTATACAGAGCACACACTGCCCACACACACAAATGGGAATGTTGACCAGGCGCTGCAGGAGATGTACAGAGCACAACCTGGCCACACAGAGATGGGAATGTTGACCAGGAGCTGCAGGAGGTATACAGAGCATACCCTGGGAACACACAGCTGGGAATATTGACCAGGAGCTGCAGGGGTTATACAGAGCACAACCTGGCCACACAGAGATGGGATTTTTGACCAGGAGCTGCAGGTGTTATACAGAGCACACCCTGGCCACACACAGAGATGGGAATGTTGACCAGGAGCTACTGGGATTATACAGTTCACATCCTGGCCACACAGAGATGGGAATGTTGACCAGGAGCTGCAGGAGTTATACAGAGCACACCCTGACCACACACAGAGATGGGAATGTTGACCAGGAGCTGCAGGAGTACACAGAACACATCCTGGCCACACAGAGATGGGAATGTTGACCAGGAGCTGCAGGAGTATACAGAGCACATCCTGGCCACACAGAGATGGGAATGTTGACCAGGAGCTGCAGGAGTTATACAGAGCACACCCTGGCCACACACAGAGATGGGAATGTTGACCAGCAGCTGCAGGGGTTATACAGGGCACATCGTGGCCACACACAGAGATGGGAATGTTAACCAGGAGCTGCAGACGTTATACAGAGCACACCCTGGCCACACAGAGATGGGCATGTTGACCAGGAGCTGGAAGGGTTATGCAGAGCACCCCCTGACCACACACAGAGATGGGAATGTTGACCAGGAGCTGCAGGAGTTATACAGAGCACACCCTGGCCACACACAGAGATGGGAATGTTGACCAGGAGCTACTGGGATTATACAGTTCACATCCTGGCCACACAGAGATGGGAATGTTGACCAGGAGCTGCAGGAGTTATACAGAGCACACCCTGACCACACACAGAGATGGGAATGTTGACCAGGAGCTGCAGGAGTACACAGAACACATCCTGGCCACACAGAGATGGGAATGTTGACCAGGAGCTGCAGGAGTATACAGAGCACATCCTGGCCACACAGAGATGGGAATGTTGACCAGGAGCTGCAGGAGTTATACAGAGCACACCCTGGCCACACACAGAGATGGGAATGTTGACCAGGAGCTGCTGGGGTTATACAGTGCACATCCTGGCCACACAGAGATGAGAATGTTCACCAGGAGCTGCAAAGGGTTATACAGAGCACACCCTGGCCACACAGAGATGAGAATGTTGACCAGGAGCTGCAGTGGTTATACAGAGCGCACCCTGGCCACACAGAGATGGGAATGTTGACCATGAGCTGTGGGGTTATACAGAGCACACAATCGACACACAGAGATGGGAATGTCGACCAGGAGCTGCAGGAGTATACAGAGCACACCCTGGCCACACAGAGATGGAATGTTGACCAGGAGCTGCAGGAGTTATACAGAGCACACCCTGGCCACACAGAGATGGGAATGTTGACCAGGAGCTGCGGGGGTTATACAGAGCACACCCTGGCACACAGAGAAGGGAATGTTGACCAGGAGATGCAGGGGGTATACAGAGCACACCCTGGCACACAGAGAAGGGAATGTTGACCAGGAGATGCAGGGGGTATACAGAGCACACCCTGGCCACACAGAGATGAGAATGTTGACCAGGAGCTGCAGGTGTTATACAGAGCACACACTGGCCACACAGAGATGGGAATGTTGACCAGGAGCTGCTGGAGTTACACAGAGCACACCCTGGCCACCCACAGAGATGAGAATGTTGACCAGGAGCTGCGGCGGTTATACAGAGCATGCCCTGGCCACACTGAGATGGGAATGTTCACCAGGAGCTGCAGTAGTTATACAGAGCACACCCTGGCCACATACAGAGATGCAAATGTTGACCAGGAGTTGCAGGGGTTATACAGGGCACACCCTGGCCACACAGAGATGGGAATGTTGACCAGGAGCTGCAGGGGTTATACAGAGCACACCCTGGCCACACACAGATGGGAATGTTGACCAGGTGCTGCTGGGGTTAGACAGAGCACACCTTGATCACACACAGAGATGGGAATGTTGACCAGGAGCTGCAGGGGATATACAGAGCACGCCCTGGCCACACACAGATGGGAATGTTGACCAGGAGCTGCAGGAGTTATACAGAGCACGCCCTGGCCACACACAGAGATGGGAATGTTGACCAGGAGCTGCAGGAGTTATACAAAGCACATACTGACAACACACAGAGATGGGAATTTTAACCATGAGCTGCAGGGGTTATACAGAGCACGCCCTGGCCACACACAGAGATGGGAATGTTGACCAGGAGCTGCAGGAGTTATACAAAGCACATACTGACAACACACAGAGATGGGAATGTTAACCATGAGCTGCAGGGGTTATACAGAGCGCCACATGGCCTCACAGAGAAGGACATGTTGAAAAGGAGCTGCAGGAGTTATACAGAGCACACCCTGTCCACACAGAGATGGGAATGTTGACCAGGAGCTGCAGGAGTTATACAGAGCACACCCTGGCGACATACAGATGGGAATGTAGACCAGGAGCTGCAGGGGTTATACAGAGCACACCCTGCCACACAGAGATGGGAATGTTAACCAGGAGCTGCAGGAGTTATACAAAGCACATACTGACAACACACAGAGATGGGAATGTTAACCATGAGCTGCAGGGGTTATACAGAGCACACCCTGGCCACACAGAGATGGGAATGTTGACCAGGAGCTGCAGGAGTTATACAGAGCACACCCTGACCACACACAGAGATGGGAATGTTGACCAGGAGCTACTGGGATTATACAGTGCACATCCTGGCCACCAAGAGATGGGAATGTTGACCAGGAGCTGTAGGGGTTATACAGAGCACACCCTGGCCACACAGAGATGGGAATGTTGACCGGGAGCTGTAGGGGTTATACAGAGCACACCCTGACCACACACAGAGATGGGAATGTTGACCAGGAGCTGCAGGAGTTATACAAAGCACATACTGACAACACACAGAGATGGGAATTTTAACCATGAGCTGCAGGGGTTATACAGAGCACGCCCTGGCCACACACAGAGATGGGAATGTTGACCAGGAGCTGCAGGAGTTATACAAAGCACATACTGACAACACACAGAGATGGGAATGTTAACCATGAGCTGCAGGGGTTATACAGAGCGCCACATGGCCTCACAGAGAAGGACATGTTGAAAAGGAGCTGCAGGAGTTATACAGAGCACACCCTGTCCACACAGAGATGGGAATGTTGACCAGGAGCTGCAGGAGTTATACAGAGCACACCCTGGCGACATACAGATGGGAATGTAGACCAGGAGCTGCAGGGGTTATACAGAGCACACCCTGCCACACAGAGATGGGAATGTTAACCAGGAGCTGCAGGAGTTATACAAAGCACATACTGACAACACACAGAGATGGGAATGTTAACCATGAGCTGCAGGGGTTATACAGAGCACACCCTGGCCACACAGAGATGGGAATGTTGACCAGGAGCTGCAGGAGTTATACAGAGCACACCCTGACCACACACAGAGATGGGAATGTTGACCAGGAGCTACTGGGATTATACAGTGCACATCCTGGCCACCAAGAGATGGGAATGTTGACCAGGAGCTGTAGGGGTTATACAGAGCACACCCTGGCCACACAGAGATGGGAATGTTGACCGGGAGCTGTAGGGGTTATACAGAGCACACCCTGACCACACACAGAGATGGGAATGTTGACCAGGAGCTGCAGGAGTTATACAGAGCACACCCTGGCCACACAGAGATGGGAATTTTAACCAGGTGCTGCAGGAGTATAGAGAGCACATCTTGGCCACACAGAGATGGGAATGTTGACCAGGAGCTGCAGGGGTTTTACAGAGCACACCCTGGCCACACATAGATGGGAATGTTGACCAGGAGCTGCAGGTGTTAAACAGAGCACACCCTGGCCACACAGAGATGGGAATGTTGACCAGGAGCTGCTGGGGTTATACAGAGCACACCCTGGACACACAGAGATGGGAATGTTGACCAGGAGCTGCAGCGGTTATACAGAGCACACCCTGGACACACAGAGGTGGGAATGTTGACCAGGAACTGCTGGGTTATAAAAGAGCACACCCTGGACACACAGAGATGGGAATGTTGACCAGGAGCTGCAGCGGTTATACAGAGCACACCCTGGACACACAGAGGTGGGAATGTTGACCAGGAACTGCTGGGTTATAAAAGAGCACACCCTGGCCACACAGAGATGGGAATGTTAACCAGGATCTGCAGGGGTTACACAGATCACTCCCAGGACACACTGAGAGACGGGAATATTGACCAGGAGCTGCAGGGGTTATACAGATCGCACCCTGGCCACGCAGAGATGGGAATGTTGACCAGGAGCTGCAGTGGTTATACAGATCACACCCTGGCCACGCAGAGATGGGAATGTTGACCAGGAGCTGCAGGGGTTATACAGAGCACACCCTGGCCACACACAGATGGGAATGTTAACCAGGATATGCAGGGGTTACACAGATCACTCCCAGGACACACTGAGAGACGGGAATGTTGACCAGGAGCTGCAGGGGTTATACAGAGCACATCCTGGCCACACAGAGATGGGAATGTTGACCAGGAGCTGCAGGATTATACAGAGCTCACCCTGGCCACACAGAGATGGGAATGTTGACCAGGAGCTGCAGGGGTTATACAGAGCACACACTGGACACACACAGTGATGGGAATGTTGACCAGGAGCTGCAGGAGTTATACAGAGCACACGCTGGCCACACACACAGATGGGAATGTTGACCAGGAGCTGCAGGGGATATACAGAGCACATCCTGGCCACACAGAGATGGGAATGTTGACCAGGAGCTGCAGGGGTTATACAGTGCGCATGCTGTCCACACACATATGGGAGTGTTGACCAGGAGCTGCTGGGCTTATACAGAGCACACCCTGGACACACACAGAGATGGGAATGTTGACCAGGAGCTGCAGCGGTTATACAGTGCGCATGCTGTCCACACACATATGGGAGTGTTGACCAGGAGCTGCTGGGCTTATACAGAGCACACCAAGGACACACACACAGATGGGAATGTAGACCAGGAGCTGCAGGGGTTATACAGAGCGCACCCTGGCCACACAGAGATGGGAATGTTGACCAGGAGCTGCAGGGGTTATACAGAGCACACCCTGGACACACACACAGATGGGAATGCTGACCAGGAGCTGCAGGGGTTATACAGAGCATACCCTGGCCACACAGAAATGGGAATATTGACCAGGAGTTGCAGGAGTTATACAGAGCACAACCTGGCCACACAGAGATGGGAATGTTGACCAGGAGCTGCAGGGGTTATACAAAGCACACCCTGGCCACACAGAGATGGGAATGTTGACCAGGAGCTGCAGGGGTTATACAGAGCACACCCTGGCCACACAGAGATGGGAATGTTGACCAGGAGCACGGGTTATATAGAGCACACCCTGGCCACACAGAGATGGGAATGTTGACCAGGAGCTGCAGGGGATATACAGAGCACATCCTGGCCACACAGAGAAGGGAATGTTGACCAGGAGCTGCAGGGGTTCTCCAGAGCACACCCTGGACACACACAGAGATGGGAATGTTGACCAGGTGCTGCAGGGGTTATACAGTGCGCACTCTGTCCACAGACAGATGGGAGTGTTGACCAGGAGCTGCTGGGGTTATACAGAGCACACCCTGGACACACACACAGATGGAAATGTTGACCAGGAGCTGCAGGGGTTATACAGAGCACACCCTGGCCACACAGATGGGAATGTTGACCAGGAGCTGCAGGAGATATACAGAGCACACCCTGGACACACACACAGATGGGAATGTTTACCAGGAGCTGCAGGGGTTATACAGAGCACAACCTGGCCACACAGAAATGGGAATATTGACCAGGAGCTGCAGGAGTTATACAGAGCACAACCTGGCCACACAGAGATGGGAATGTTGTCCAGGAGCTGCAGGAGTTATACAGAGCATACCCTGGGAACACACAGATGGGAATGTTGACCAGGAGCTGCAGGGGTTATACAGAGCGACACCTGGCCTCACAGAGAAGGACATGTTGACCAGGAGCTGCAGGAGTTATACAGAGCACACCCTGGCCACACAGAGATGGGAATGTAGACTAGGAGCTGCAAGGGTTATACAGAGAACACCCTGGCCACACAGAGATGGGAATGTTGACCAGGAGCTGCAGGAGTTATACAGAGCACACCCTGGCCACACAGAGAAATGGGAATGTTAACCAGGAGCTGCAGGAGTTATACAGAGCACACCCTGGCCACACAGAGATGGGAATGATGACCAGGAGCTGCAGGGGTTATACAAAGCACATACTGACCACACACAGAGATGGGAATGTTAACCATGAGCTGCAGGGGTTATACAGAGCACACTCTGGCCACACAGAGATGGGAATGTTGACCAGGAGCTGCAGGAGTTATACAGAGCACACCCTGGCCACACACAGAGATGGGAATGTTGACCAGGAGTTACTGGGATTATACAGTGCACATCCTGGCCACACAGAGATGGGAATGTTGACCAGGAGCAGCAGGGGTTATACAGAGCACACCCTGACCACACACAGAGATGGGAAATTTTGACCAGGAGCTGCATGAGTTATACAGAGCACACCCTGGCCACACAGAGATGGGAATGTTTACCAGGAGCTGCAGGAGTATACCGAGCACATCCTGGCCACACAGAGATGGGAATGTTGACCAGTTGCTGCAGGGGTTAAACAGAGCACACCCTGGCCACACAGAGATGGGAATGTTGACCAGGAGCTGTTGGGGTTATACAGAGCACACCCTGGACACACAGTGATGGGAATGTTGACCAGGAGCTGCAGGGGTTATACAGAGCACACCCTGGACTCACAGAGGTGGGAATGTTGACCAGGAACTGCTGGGGTTATAAAATAGCACACCCTGGCCACACAGAGATGGGAATGTTAACCAGGAGCTGCAGGGGTTACACAGATCACTCCCAGGACACACAGAGAGATGGGAATGTTGACCAGGAGCTGATGGGGTTATACAGATCACACCCTGGCCACGCAGAGATGGGAATGTTGACCAGGAGCTGCAGGGGTTATACAGATCACACCCTGGCCACACAGAGATGGGAATGTTGACCAGGAGCTGCAGGAGTTATACAGAGCACACCCTGGCCACACAGAGATGGGAATGTTGACCAGGAGCACGGGTTATACAGAACACACCCTGGCCACACAGAGATGGGAATGTTGACCAGGAGCTGCAGGGGTTATACAGAGCACACCCTGGCCACACAGGGATGGGAATGTTGACCAGGAGCTGCAGGAGTTATACAGAGCACACCCTGGCCACACAGAGAAATGGGAATGTTAACCAGGAGCTGCAGGAGTTATACAGAGCACACCCTGGCCACACAGAGATGGGAATGTTAACCATGAGCTGCAGGGGTGATACAGAGTACACCCTGGCCACACAGAGATGGGAATGTTGACCAGGAGCTGCAGGAGTTATACAGAGCACACCCTGGCCACACACAGAGATGGGAATGTTGACCAGGAGTTACTGGGATTATACAGTGCACATCCTGGCCACACAGAGATGGGAATGTTGACCAGTAGCAGCAGGGGTTATACAGAGCACACCCTGACCACACACAGAGATGGAAATGTTGACCAGGAGCTGCAGGAGTTATACAGAGCACACCCTGGCCACACAGAGATGGGAATGATTACCAGGAGCTGCAGGAGTATACAGAGCACATCCTGGCCACACAGAGATGGGAATGTTGACCAGGTGCTGCAGGAGTATACAGAGCACATCCTGGCCACACAGAGATGGGAATGTTGACCAGAAGCTGCAGGGGTTATACAGAGCACACCCTGGCCACACAGAGATGGGAATGTTGACCAGGAGCTGCAGGGGTTATACAGAGCACACCCTGGCCACACAGAGATGGGAATGTTGACCAGGAGCTGCAGGTGTTAAACAGAGCTCACCCTGGCCACACAGAGATGGGAATGTTGACCAGGAGCTGTTGGGGTTCTACAGAGCACAGCCTGAACACACAGAGATGGGAATGTTAACCAGGAGCTGCAGGGGTTACACAGATCACTCCCAGGACACACTGAGAGATGGGAATGTTGACCAGGAGCTGCAGGGGTTATACAGATCACACCCTGGCCACGCAGAGATGGGAATGTTGACCAGGAGCTGCAGTGGTTATACAGATCACACCCTGGCCACGCAGAGATAGGAATGTTGACCAGGAGCTGCAGGGGTTATACAGAGCACACCCTGGCCACACACGCATATGGGAGTGTTGACCAGGAGCTGCTGGGCTTATACAGAGCACACCAAGGACACACACACAGATGGGAATGTTGACCAGGAGCTGCAGGGGTTATACAGAGCACACGCTGGTCACACAGAGATGGGAATGTTGACCAGGAGCTGCAGGATTTTTACAGAGCATACCCTGGGCACACACAGATGGGAATGTTGACCAGGAGCTGCAGGGGTTATACAGAGCGCCACCTGGCCTCACAGAGAAGGACATGTTGACCAGGAGCTGCAGGAGTTATACAGAGCACACCATGGCCACACAGAGATGGGAATGTTGACCAGGAGCTGCAGGGGTTATACAGAACACACCCTGGCCACACAGAGATGGGAATGTTGACCAGGAGCTGCAGGGGTTATAGAGAGCACACCCTGGCCACACAGAGATGGGAATGTTGACCAGGAGCTGCTGGAGTTATACAGAGCACATCCTGGCCACACACACAGATGGGAATGTTGGCCAGGAGCTGCAGGGGATATACAG
The DNA here is from genome assembly GCF_047496885.1 of Scyliorhinus torazame. NCBI lineage: Eukaryota > Metazoa > Chordata > Chondrichthyes > Carcharhiniformes > Scyliorhinidae > Scyliorhinus > Scyliorhinus torazame. Next base: position 448,461 of record NW_027307762.1, on the reverse strand, counting down.
AGCACATCCTGGCCACACAGAGAAGGGAATGTTGACCAGGAGCTGCAGGGGTTATACAGAGCACACCCTGGACACACACAGAGATGGGAATGTTGACCAGGTGCTGCTGGGGTTATACAGTGCGCACGCTATACACACACAGATGGGAGTGTTGACCAGGAGCTGCTGGGGTTATACAGAGCACACCCTGGACACACACACAGATGGAAATGTTGACCAGGAGCTGTAGGGGTTATACAGAGCACACCCTGGCCAGACAGAAATGGGAATATTGACCAGGAGCTGTAGGGGTTATACAGAGCACATCCTGGCCAGACAGAAATGGGAATATTGACCAGGAGCTGCAGGAATTATACAGAGCACACCCTGGGCACACACAGATGGGAATGTTGACCAGGAGCTGCAGGGGTTATACAGAGCGTCACCTGGCCTCACAGAGAAGGACATTTTGACCAGGAGCTGCAGGAGTTATACAGAGCACACCCTGGCCAGACAGAAATGGGAATGTTGACCAGGAGCTGCAGGAGTTATACAAAGCACATACTGGCCACACACAGAAATGGGAATGTTAACCAGGAGCTGCAGGGGTTATACAGAGCACACCCTGGCCACACAGAAATGGGAATGTTAACCAGGAGCTGCAGGAGTTATAAAGAGCACACCCTGAACACACACAGAGATGGGAATGTTGACCAGGAGCTACTGGGATTATACAGTGCACATCCTGGCCACACAGAGATGGGAATGTTGACCAGGAGCAGCAGGGGTTATACAGAGCACACCCTGACCACACACAGAAATGGGAATGTTGACCAGGAGCTGCAGGAGTTATACAGAGCACACCCTTGCCACAGAGAGATGGGAATGTTTATCAGGAGCTGCAGGAGTATACAGAGCACATCCTGGCCACACAGAGATGGGAATGTTGACCAGGTGCTGCAGGAGTATACAGAGCACATCCTGGCCACACAGAGATGGGAATGTTGACCAGGAGCTGCAGGGGTTATACAGAACGGCACCTGGCCTCACAGAGAAGGACATGTTGACCAGGAGCTGCAGGAGTTATACAGAGCACACCCTGGCCACACAGAGATGGGAATGTTGACCAGGAGCTGCAGGGGTTATACAGAGCACACCTTGGCCTCACAGAGAAGGACATGTTGACCAGGAGCTGCAGGAGTTATACAGAGCACACCCTGGCCACACACAGAGATGGGAATGTTAACCAGGAGCTGCAGGGGTTATACAGAGCACACCCTGGCCACACAGAGATGGCAATGTCGACCAGGAGCTGCAGGGGTTATACAGAGCACACCCTGACCACACAGAGATGGGAATGTTGACCAGGAGCTGCAGGGGTTATACAGAGCACACCTGACCACACAGAAGTGGGAATGTTGACCATGAGCTGCAGGGGTTATACAGAGCACACCCTGGCCACACACAGAGGTGGGAATGTTGACCCGGAGCAGGGGTTATACAGAGCACACCCTGGCCACACAGAGAAGGGAATGTTGACCAGGAGCAGGGGTTATACAGAGCACACCCTGGCCACACAGAGATGGGAATGTTGACCAGGAGCAGGGTTTATACAGAGCACACCCTGGCCACACAGATATGGGAATGTTGACCAGGAGCTGCAGGGGTTATACAGAGAACACCCTGACCACACAGAGGTGGGAATGTTGACCAGGAGCAGGGATTATGCAGAGCACATCCTGGCCATACGGAGATGGGAATGTTGACCAGGAGCTGCAGGGGTTAGACAGAGCACATCGTGGCCACACAGAGATGGGAATCTTGACCAGGAGATGCAGGGGTTATACAGAGAACATCCTGACCACACAGTTATGGGAATGTAGACCAGGAGTTGCAGGGGTTATACAGAGCACATCCTGACCACACAGTGATGGGAATGTTGACCAGGAGCTGCAGGTGTTATACAGAGCACATCCTGGGCACACAGATGGGAATGTTGACCAGGAGTTGCAGGGGTTATACAGATCCCACACTGGCCACACAGAGATGGGAATGTTGACCAGGAGCTGCAGGGGTTATACAGAGCACACCCTGGCCACACACAGATGGGAATGTTGACCAGGAGCTGCTGGGGTTAGACAGAGCACACCCTGATCACACAGAGGTGGGAATGTTGACCAGGAGCAGGGGTTATACAGAGCACACCCTGGCCACACAGATGGGAATGTTGACTAGGAGCTGCTGGGGTTAGACAGAGCACACCCTGATCACACAGAGGTGGGAATGTTGACCAGGAACAGGGGTTATCCTGAGCTCACCCTGGCCACACAGAGAAGGGAATGTTGACCAGGAGCAGGGGTTATACATAGCACACCCTGGCCACACAGAGAAGGGAATGTTGACTAGGAGATGCAGGGGGTATACAGAGCACACCCTGGCCACACAGAGATGGGAATGTTGACCAGGAGCTGCAGGGGTTATACAGAGCACACCCTGGCCACACAGAGATGGGAATGTTGACCAGGAGCTGCAGGGGTTATGCAGAGCACACCCTGGACACACAGAGATGGGCATGTTGACCAGGAGCTGCAGGAGTATACACAGCAGATCCTGGCCACACAAAGAGATGGGAATGTTAACCAGGAGCTGCAGGGGTTATACAGAGCACACCTTGGCCACACAGAGATGGGAATGTTGACCAGGAGCTGCTGGGGTTATACCGTTCACACCCTGGCCACACAGAGATGGGAATGTTGACCAGGAGCTGCAGGGGTTATACAGAGCACACCTTGGCCACACAGAGATGGGAATGTTGACCAGGAGCTGCCGGGGTTATACAGAGCACATCCTGGCCACACAGAGATGTGAATGTTGGCCAGGTGCTGCAGGAGTGTTACAGAGCACACCCTGGCCACACAGAGATGGGAATGTTTACCAGGAGCTGCAGTGGTTATACAGAGCCCCCACTGGCCACACAGAGATGGGAATGTTGACCAGGAGCTGCAGGGGTTATACAGAGCACACCCTGCCCACACACACAAATGGGAATGTTGACCAGGAGCTGCAGGAGATATACAGAGCACAACCTGGCCACACAGAGATGGGAATGTTGACCAGGAGCTGCAGGAGTTATACAGAGCATACCCTGGGAACACACAGCTGGGAATGTTGACCAGGAGCTGCAGGGGTTATACAGAGCACACCCTGCCCACACACACAAATGGGAATGTTGACCAGGAGCTGCAGGAGATATTCAGAGCACAACCTGGCTTCACAGAGATGGGAATGTTGACCAGCAGCTGCAGGAGTTATACAGAGCACATCGTGGCCACACACAGAGATGGGAATGTTAACCAGGAGCTGCAGGGGTTATACAGAGCACACCCTGGCCACACAGAGATGGGCATGTTGACCAGGAGCTGCAGGGGTTATACAGAGCACCCCCTGACCACACACAGAGATGGGAATGTTGACCAGGAGCTGCAGGAGTTATACAGAGCACACCCTGGCCACACACAGAGATGGGAATGTTGACCAGGAGCTACTGGGATTATACAGTTCACATCCTGGCCACACAGAGATGGGAATGTTGACCAGGAGCTGCAGGAGTTATACAGAGCACACCCTGACCACACACAGAGATGGGAATGTTGAGGAGCTGCAGGAGTACACAGAGCACATCCTGGCCACACAGAGATGGGAATGTTAACCAGGAGCTGCAGGTTTTATACAGAGCACACTCTGGCCACACTGAGATGGGAATGTTGACCAGGAGCTGCAGGAGTTATACAGAGCACAGCATGGCCACACTGAGATGGGAATGTTGACCAGGAGCTGCAGGAGTTATACTGAGCACACCCTGGCCACACAGAGGTGGGAATGTTGACCAGGAGCTGCAGGAGTTATACTGAGCACACCCTGGCCACACAGAGATGGGAATGTTGACCAGGAGCAGGGGTTATACAGAGCACACCCTGGCCACACAGAGATGGGAATGTTGACCAGGAGCTGCAGGAGTTATACAGAGCACACCCTGACCACACACAGAGATGGGAATGTTGAGGAGCTGCAGGAGTACACAGAGCACACCCTGGCCACACAGAGATGGGAATGTTGACCAGGAGCTGCAGGAGTATACAGAGCACACACTGGCCACACAGAGATGGGAATGTTGACCAGGAGCAGGGGTTATACAGAGCACACCCTGGCCACACAGTGATGGGAATGTTGACCAGGAGCAGGGGTTATACAGAGCACACCCTGGTCACACAGAGATGGGAATGTTGACCAGGAGCTGCAGGGGTTATACAGAACACACCCTGGCCACACAGAGATGGGAATGTTGACCAGGAGCTGCAGGGGTTACACAGAGCACACCCTGGCCACACATAGATGGGAATGTTGACCAGGAGCTGCAGGTGTTATACAGTGCACACCCTGGCCACACACAGAGATGAGAATGTTGACCAGGAGCTGCAGGGGTTATACAGAGCACACCCTGGCCACACATAGATGGGAATGTTGACCAGGAGCTGCAGGGGTTATACAGAGCACACCTTGGCCACACACAGATGGAAATGTTGACCAGGAGCTGCTGGGGTTAGACAGAGCACACCCTGGCCACACACAGATGGGAATGTTGACCAGGAGCTGCTGGGGTTAGACAGAGCACACCTTGATCACACAGTGATGGGAATGTTGACCAGGAGCAGGGGTTAACAGAGCACACCCTGGCCACACAGATGGGAATGTTGACCAGGAGTTGCAGGGGTTATACAGAGAACACACTGACCACACAGAGGTGGGAATGTTGACCAGGAGCAGGGATTATGCAGAGCACATCCTGGCCATACGGAGATGGGAATGTTGACCAGGAGTTGCAGGGTTTATACAGAGCACATCGTGGCCACACAGAGATGGGAATGTTGACCAGGAGTTGCAGGGGTTATACAGAGCACATCCTGACCACACAGTGATGGGAATGTTGACCAGGAGCAGGGGTGTACAGAGCACACCCTGGCCACACACAGATGGGAATGTTGACCAGGAGCTGCTCGGGTTAGACAGAGCACACCCTGGCCACACAGTGATGGGAATGTTGACCAGGAGCAGGGGTATACAGAGCGACCCTGGCCACACAGATGGGAATTTTGACCAGGAGTTGCAGGGGTTACACAGAGCACATCCTGACCACACAGATGGGAATGTTGACCAGGAGTTGCAGGGGTTATACAGATCCCACACTGGCCACACAGAGATGGGAATGTTGACCAGGAGCAGGGGTTAACAGAGCACACCCTGGCCATACAGATGGGAATGTTGACCAGGAGTTTCAGGGGTTATACAGAGAACACCCTGACCACACAGAGGTGGGAATGTTGACCAGGAGCTGCAGGGGTTATACAGAGCACACCCTGGCCACACACAGAGGTGGGAATGTTGACCAGGAACAGGGGTTATACAGAGCACACCCTGGCCACACAGAGACGGGAATGTTGACCAAGAGCAGGGGTTATACAGAGCACACCCTGGCCACACAGAGAAGGGAATGTTGACCAGGAGCTCCAGGGGTTATACAGAGCACACCCTGGCCACACAGAGATGGGAATGTTGACCAGGAGCTGCAGGGGTTATACGGAGCACACCCTGGCCACACAGAGATGGGAATGTTGACCAGGAGCTGCAGGGGTTATGCCAAGCACACCCTGGACACACTGAGATGGGAAAGTTGACCAGGAGCTGCAGGAGTTATACAGAGCATACCCTGATAACACACAGCTGTGAATGTTGACCAGGAGCTGCAGGGGTTATACAGAGCGCCACCTGGCCTCACTGAGAAGGACATGTTGACCAGGAGCTGCAGGAGTTATACAGAGCACACCCTGGCCACACAGAGATGGGAATGTTGACCAGGAGCTGCAGGGGTTATACAGAGCACACCCTGGCCACACAGAGATGAGAATGTTGACCAGGAGCTGCAGGGGTTATACAGAGCACACCCTGGCCACACAGAGATGGGAATGTTGACCAGGAGCTGCTGGGGTTATACAGAGCACACCATCGACACACAGAGGTGGGAATGTCGACCAGGAGCTGCAGGAGTTATACTGACCACAGCCTGGCCACACAGAGATGGGAATGTTGACCAGGAGCTGCTGGGGTTACACAGAGCACACCCTGACCACACACAGAGATGAGAATGTTGACCAGGAGCTGCTGGGGTTATACAGAGCACACCCTGGCCACACTGAGATGGTAATGTTCACCTGGAGTTGCAGTAGTAAACAGAGCACACCCTGGCCACACACAGAGATGGGAATGTTGACCAGGAGCTGCAGGGGTTATACAGAGCACACCCTGGCCACACACAGATGGGAATGTTGACCAGGAGCTGCTTGGGTTAGACAGAGCACACCCTGGCCACACAGTGATGGGAATGTTGACCAGGAGCAGGGGTATACAGAGCGACCCTGGCCACACAGATGGGAATGTTGACCAGGAGTTGCAGGGGTTATACAGAGCACATCCTGACCACACAGATGGGAATGTTGACCAGGAGTTGCAGGGGTTATACAGATCCGACACTGGCCACACAGAGATGGGAATGTTGACCAGGAGCTGCAGGGGTTTTCCAGAGCACACCCTGGCCACACAGTGATGGGAATGTTGACCAGGAGCAGGGGTTAACAGAGCACACCCTGGCCACACAGATGGGAATGTTGACCAGGAGTTTCAGGGGTTATACAGAGAACACGCTGACCACACAGAGGTGGAAATGTTGACCACGAGCTGCAGGGGTTATACAGAGCACACACTGGCCACACACAGAGGTGGGAATGTTGACCAGGAACTGGGGTTATACAGAGCGCACCCTGGCCACACAGAGATGGGAATGTTGACCAGGAGTTGCAGGGGTTATACAGAGCACACCCTGGCCACACAGAGAAGTGAATGTTGACCAGGAGCTGCAGGGGTTATACAGAGCACACCCTGGCCACACAGAGATGGGAATATTGACCAGGAGCTGCAGGGGTTGTACAGAGCACACCCTGGCCACACAGAGATGGGAATGTTGACCAGGAGCTGCAGGGTTTATGCCAAGCACAACCTGGACACACTGAGATGGGAATGTTGACCAGGAGCTGCACGTGTTATAGAGAGCACACCCTAGCCACAGAGATGGGAATGTTGACCAGGAACTGCAGGGGTTATACAGAGCACACCCTGGCCACACAGAGATGGGCATGTTGACCAGGAGCTGCAGGAGTATACAGAGCAGATCCTGGCCACACACAGAGATGGGAATGCTAACCAGGAGCTGCAGGGGTTATACAGAGCACAACCTGGCCACACAGAGATGGGAATGTTGACCAGGAGCTGCAAGGGTTATACAGAGCGCCAGCTGGCCTCACTGAGAAGGACATGTTGACCAGGAGCTGCAGGAGTTATACAGAGCACACCCTGGCCACACAGATGGGAATGTTGACCAGGTGCTGCAGGAGTATACAGAGCACATCCTGGCCACACAGAGATGGGAATGTTGACCAGAAGCTGCAGGGGTTATACAGAGCACACCCTGGCCACACAGAGATGGGAATGTTGACCAGGAGCTGCAGGGGTTATACAGAGCACACCCTGGCCACACAGAGATGGGAATGTTGACCAGGAGCTGCAGGTGTTAAACAGAGCTCACCCTGGCCACACAGAGATGGGAATGTTGACCAGGAGCTGTTGGGGTTCTACAGAGCACAGCCTGAACACACAGAGATGGGAATGTTAACCAGGAGCTGCAGGGGTTACACAGATCACTCCCAGGACACACTGAGAGATGGGAATGTTGACCAGGAGCTGCAGGGGTTATACAGATCACACCCTGGCCACGCAGAGATGGGAATGTTGACCAGGAGCTGCAGTGGTTATACAGATCACACCCTGGCCACGCAGAGATAGGAATGTTGACCAGGAGCTGCAGGGGTTATACAGAGCACACCCTGGCCACACACGCATATGGGAGTGTTGACCAGGAGCTGCTGGGCTTATACAGAGCACACCAAGGACACACACACAGATGGGAATGTTGACCAGGAGCTGCAGGGGTTATACAGAGCACACGCTGGCCACACAGAGATGGGAATGTTGACCAGGAGCTGCAGGATTTTTACAGAGCATACCCTGGGCACACACAGATGGGAAATGTTGACCAGGAGCTGCAGGGGTTATACAGAGCGCCACCTGGCCTCACAGAGAAGGACATGTTGACCAGGAGCTGCAGGAGTTATACAGAGCACACCATGGCCACACAGAGATGGGAATGTTGACCAGGAGCTGCAGGGGTTATACAGAACACACCCTGGCCACACAGAGATGGGAATGTTGACCAGGAGCTGCAGGGGTTATAGAGAGCACACCCTGGCCACACAGAGATGGGAATGTTGACCAGGAGCTGCTGGAGTTATACAGAGCACATCCTGGCCACACACACAGATGGGAATGTTGGCCAGGAGCTGCAGGGGATATACAGAGCACATCCTGGCCACACAGAGAAGGGAATGTTGACCAGGAGCTGCAGGGGTTATACAGAGCACACCCTGGACACACACAGAGATGGGAATGTTGACCAGGTGCTGCTGGGGTTATACACTGCGCACGCTATCCACACACAGATGGGAGTGTTGACCAGGAGCTGCTGGGGTTATACAGAGCACACCCTGGACACACACACAGATGGAAATGTTGACCAGGAGCTGTAGGGGTTATACAGAGCACACCCTGGCCAGACAGAAATGGGAATATTGACCAGGAGCTGTAGGGGTTATACAGAGCACATCCTGGCCAGACAGAAATGGGAATATTGACCAGGAGCTGCAGGAATTATACAGAGCACACCCTGGGCACACACAGATGGGAATGTTGACCAGGAGCTGCAGGGGTTATACAGAGCGTCACCTGGCCTCACAGAGAAGGACATTTTGACCAGGAGCTGCAGGGGTTATACAGAGCACACCCTGGCCAGACAGAAATGGGAATGTTGACCAGGAGCTGCAGGAGTTATACAAAGCACATACTGGCCACACACAGAAATGGGAATGTTAACCAGGAGCTGCAGGGGTTATACAGAGCACACCCTGGCCACACAGAAATGGGAATGTTAACCAGGAGCTGCAGGAGTTATAAAGAGCACACCCTGAACACACACAGAGATGGGAATGTTGACCAGGAGCTACTGGGATTATACAGTGCACATCCTGGCCACACAGAGATGGGAATGTTGACCAGGAGCAGCAGGGGTTATACAGAGCACACCCTGACCACACACAGAAATGGGAATGTTGACCAGGAGCTGCAGGAGTTATACAGAGCACACCCTTGCCACAGAGAGATGGGAATGTTTATCAGGAGCTGCAGGAGTATACAGAGCACATCCTGGCCACACAGAGATGGGAATGTTGACCAGGTGCTGCAGGAGTATACAGAGCACATCCTGGCCACACAGAGATGGGAATGTTGACCAGGAGCTGCAGGGGTTATACAGAACGGCACCTGGCCTCACAGAGAAGGACATGTTGACCAGGAGCTGCAGGAGTTATACAGAGCACACCCTGGCCACACAGAGATGGGAATGTTGACCAGGAGCTGCAGGGGTTATACAGAGCACACCTTGGCCTCACAGAGAAGGACATGTTGACCAGGAGCTGCAGGAGTTATACAGAGCACACCCTGGCCACACACAGAGATGGGAATGTTAACCAGGAGCTGCAGGGGTTATACAGAGCACACCCTTGCCACACAGAGATGGCAATGTCGACCAGGAGCTGCAGGGGTTATACAGAGCACACCCTGACCACACAGAGATGGGAATGTTGACCAGGAGCTGCAGGGGTTATACAGAGCACACCTGACCACACAGAGGTGGGAATGTTGACCATGAGCTGCAGGGGTTATACAGAGCACACCCTGGCCACACACAGAGGTGGGAATGTTGACCCGGAGCAGGGGTTATACAGAGCACACCCTGGCCACACAGAGAAGGGAATGTTGACCAGGAGCAGGGGTTATACAGAGCACACCCTGGCCACACAGAGATGGGAATGTTGACCAGGAGCAGGGTTTATACAGAGCACACCCTGGCCACACAGATATGGGAATGTTGACCAGGAGCTGCAGGGGTTATACAGAGAACACCCTGACCACACAGAGGTGGGAATGTTGACCAGGAGCAGGGATTATGCAGAGCACATCCTGGCCATACGGAGATGGGAATGTTGACCAGGAGCTGCAGGGGTTAGACAGAGCACATCGTGGCCACACAGAGATGGGAATCTTGACCAGGAGATGCAGGGGTTATACAGAGAACATCCTGACCACACAGTTATGGGAATGTAGACCAGGAGTTGCAGGGGTTATACAGAGCACATCCTGACCACACAGTGATGGGAATGTTGACCAGGAGCAGGGGTATACAGAGCGACCCTGGACACACAGATGGGAATGTTGACCAGGAGTTGCAGGTGTTATACAAAGCACATCCTGACCACACAGATGGGAATGTTGACCAGGAGTTGCAGGGGTTATACAGATCCCACACTGGCCACACAGAGATGGGAATGTTGACCAGGAGCTGCAGGGGTTATACAGAGCACACCCTGGCCACACACAGATGGGAATGTTGACCAGGAGCTGCTGGGGTTAGACAGAGCACACCCTGATCACACAGAGGTGGGAATGTTGACCAGGAGCAGGGGTTATACAGAGCACACCCTGGCCACACAGATGGGAATGTTGACTAGGAGCTGCTGGGGTTAGACAGAGCACACCCTGATCACACAGAGGTGGGAATGTTGACCAGGAACAGAGGTTATCCTGAGCTCACCCTGGCCACACAGAGAAGGGAATGTTGACCAGGAGCAGGGGTTATACATAGCACACCCTGGCCACACAGAGAAGGGAATGTTGACTAGGAGATGCAGGGGGTATACAGAGCACACCCTGGCCACACAGAGATGGGAATGTTGACCAGGAGCTGCAGGGGTTATACAGAGCACACCCTGGCCACACAGAGATGGGAATGTTGACCAGGAGCTGCAGGGGTTATGCAGAGCACACCCTGGACACACAGAGATGGGCATGTTGACCAGGAGCTGCAGGAGTATACACAGCAGATCCTGGCCACACAAAGAGATGGGAATGTTAACCAGGAGCTGCAGGGGTTATACAGAGCACACCTTGGCCACACAGAGATGGGAATGTTGACCAGGAGCTGCTGGGGTTATACAGTTCACACCCTGGCCACACAGAGATGGGAATGTTGACCAGGAGCTGCAGGGGTTATACAGAGCACACCTTGGCCACACAGAGATGGGAATGTTGACCAGGAGCTGCCGGGGTTATACAGAGCACATCCTGGCCACACAGAGATGTGAATGTTGGCCAGGTGCTGCAGGAGTGTTACAGAGCACACCCTGGCCACACAGAGATGGGAATGTTTACCAGGAGCTGCAGTGGTTATACAGAGCCCCCACTGGCCACACAGAGATGGGAATGTTGACCAGGAGCTGCAGGGGTTATACAGAGCACACCCTGCCCACACACACAAATGGGAATGTTGACCAGGAGCTGCAGGAGATATACAGAGCACAACCTGGCCACACAGAGATGGGAATGTTGACCAGGAGCTGCAGGAGTTATACAGAGCATACCCTGGGAACACACAGCTGGGAATGTTGACCAGGAGCTGCAGGGGTTATACAGAGCACACCCTGCCCACACACACAAATGGGAATGTTGACCAGGAGCTGCAGGAGATATACAGAGCACAACCTGGCTTCACAGAGATGGGAATGTTGACCAGCAGCTGCAGGAGTTATACAGAGCACAATCGTGGCCACACACAGAGATGGGAATGTTAACCAGGAGCTGCAGGGGTTATACAGAGCACACCCTGGCCACACAGAGATGGGCATGTTGACCAGGAGCTGCAGGGGTTATACAGAGCACCCCCTGACCACACACAGAGATGGGAATGTTGACCAGGAGCTGCAGGAGTTATACAGAGCACACCCTGGCCACACACAGAGATGGGAATGTTGACCAGGAGCTACTGGGATTATACAGTTCACATCCTGGCCACACAGAGATGGGAATGTTGACCAGGAGCTGCAGGAGTTATACAGAGCACACCCTGACCACACACAGAGATGGGAATGTTGAGGAGCTGCAGGAGTACACAGAGCACATCCTGGCCACACAGAGATGGGAATGTTAACCAGGAGCTGCAGGTTTTATACAGAGCACACTCTGGCCACACTGAGATGGGAATGTTGACCAGGAGCTGCAGGAGTTATACAGAGCACAGCATGGCCACACTGAGATGGGAATGTTGACCAGGAGCTGCAGGAGTTATACTGAGCACACCCTGGCCACACAGAGGTGGGAATGTTGACCAGGAGCTGCAGGAGTTATACTGAGCACACCCTGGCCACACAGAGATGGGAATGTTGACCAGGAGCAGGGGTTATACAGAGCACACCCTGGCCACACAGAGATGGGAATGTTGACCAGGAGCTGCAGGAGTTATACAGAGCACACCCTGACCACACACAGAGATGGGAATGTTGAGGAGCTGCAGGAGTACACAGAGCACATCCTGGCCACACAGAGATGGGAATGTTGACCAGGAGCTGCAGGAGTATACAGAGCACACACTGGCCACACAGAGATGGGAATGTTGACCAGGAGCAGGGGTTATACAGAGCACACCCTGGCCACACAGTGATGGGAATGTTGACCAGGAGCAGGGGTTATACAGAGCACACCCTGGTCACACAGAGATGGGAATGTTGACCAGGAGCTGCAGGGGTTATACAGAACACACCCTGGCCACACAGAGATGGGAATGTTGACCAGGAGCTGCAGGGGTTACACAGAGCACACCCTGGCCACACATAGATGGGAATGTTGACCAGGAGCTGCAGGTGTTATACAGTGCACACCCTGGCCACACACAGAGATGAGAATGTTGACCAGGAGCTGCAGGGGTTATACAGAGCACACCCTGGCCACACATAGATGGGAATGTTGACCAGGAGCTGCAGGGGTTATACAGAGCACACCTTGGCCACACACAGATGGAAATGTTGACCAGGAGCTGCTGGGGTTAGACAGAGCACACCCTGGCCACACACAGATGGGAATGTTGACCAGGAGCTGCTGGGGTTAGACAGAGCACACCTTGATCACACAGTGATGGGAATGTTGACCAGGAGCAGGGGTTAACAGAGCACACCCTGGCCACACAGATGGGAATGTTGACCAGGAGTTGCAGGGGTTATACAGAGAACACACTGACCACACAGAGGTGGGAATGTTGACCAGGAGCAGGGATTATGCAGAGCACATCCTGGCCATACGGAGATGGGAATGTTGACCAGGAGTTGCAGGGTTTATACAGAGCACATCGTGGCCACACAGAGATGGGAATGTTGACCAGGAGTTGCAGGGGTTATACAGAGCACATCCTGACCACACAGTGATGGGAATGTTGACCAGGAGCAGGGGTGTACAGAGCACACCCTGGCCACACACAGATGGGAATGTTGACCAGGAGCTGCTCGGGTTAGACAGAGCACACCCTGGCCACACAGTGATGGGAATGTTGACCAGGAGCAGGGGTATACAGAGCGACCCTGGCCACACAGATGGGAATTTTGACCAGGAGTTGCAGGGGTTACACAGAGCACATCCTGACCACACAGATGGGAATGTTGACCAGGAGTTGCAGGGGTTATACAGATCCCACACTGGCCACACAGAGATGGGAATGTTGACCAGGAGCAGGGGTTAACAGAGCACACCCTGGCCATACAGATGGGAATGTTGACCAGGAGTTTCAGGGGTTATACAGAGAACACCCTGACCACACAGAGGTGGGAATGTTGACCAGGAGCTGCAGGGGTTATACAGAGCACACCCTGGCCACACACAGAGGTGGGAATGTTGACCAGGAACAGGGGTTATACAGAGCACACCCTGGCCACACAGAGACGGGAATGTTGACCAAGAGCAGGGGTTATACAGAGCACACCCTGGCCACACAGAGAAGGGAATGTTGACCAGGAGCTCCAGGGGTTATACAGAGCACACCCTGGCCACACAGAGATGGGAATGTTGACCAGGAGCTGCAGGGGTTATACGGAGCACACCCTGGCCACACAGAGATGGGAATGTTGACCAGGAGCTGCAGGGGTTATGCCAAGCACACCCTGGACACACTGAGATGGGAATGTTGACCAGGAGCTGCAGGAGTTATACAGAGCATACCCTGATAACACACAGCTGTGAAAGTTGACCAGGAGCTGCAGGGGTTATACAGAGCGCCACCTGGCCTCACTGAGAAGGACATGTTGACCAGGAGCTGCAGGAGTTATACAGAGCACACCCTGGCCACACAGAGATGGGAATGTTGACCAGGAGCTGCAGGGGTTATACAGAGCACACCCTGGCCACACAGAGATGAGAATGTTGACCAGGAGCTGCAGGGGTTATACAGAGCACACCCTGGCCACACAGAGATGGGAATGTTGACCAGGAGCTGCTGGGGTTATACAGAGCACACCATCGACACACAGAGGTGGGAATGTCGACCAGGAGCTGCAGGAGTTATACTGACCACAGCCTGGCCACACAGAGATGGGAATGTTGACCAGGAGCTGCTGGGGTTACACAGAGCACACCCTGACCACACACAGAGATGAGAATGTTGACCAGGAGCTGCTGGGGTTATACAGAGCACACCCTGGCCACACTGAGATGGTAATGTTCACCTGGAGTTGCAGTAGTAAACAGAGCACACCCTGGCCACACACAGAGATGGGAATGTTGACCAGGAGCTGCAGGGGTTATACAGAGCACACCCTGGCCACACACAGATGGGAATGTTGACCAGGAGCTGCTTGGGTTAGACAGAGCACACCCTGGCCACACAGTGATGGGAATGTTGACCAGGAGCAGGGGTATACAGAGCGACCCTGGCCACACAGATGGGAATGTTGACCAGGAGTTGCAGGGGTTATACAGAGCACATCCTGACCACACAGATGGGAATGTTGACCAGGAGTTGCAGGGGTTATACAGATCCGACACTGGCCACACAGAGATGGGAATGTTGACCAGGAGCTGCAGGGGTTTTCCAGAGCACACCCTGGCCACACAGTGATGGGAATGTTGACCAGGAGCAGGGGTTAACAGAGCACACCCTGGCCACACAGATGGGAATGTTGACCAGGAGTTTCAGGGGTTATACAGAGAACACGCTGACCACACAGAGGTGGAAATGTTGACCACGAGCTGCAGGGGTTATACAGAGCACACACTGGCCACACACAGAGGTGGGAATGTTGACCAGGAACTGGGGTTATACAGAGCGCACCCTGGCCACACAGAGATGGGAATGTTGACCAGGAGTTGCAGGGGTTATACAGAGCACACCCTGGCCACACAGAGAAGTGAATGTTGACCAGGAGCTGCAGTGGTTATACAGAGCACACCCTGGCCACACAGAGATGGGAATATTGACCAGGAGCTGCAGGTGTTGTACAGAGCACACCCTGGCCACACAGAGATGGGAATGTTGACCAGGAGCTGCAGGGTTTATGCCAAGCACAACCTGGACACACTGAGATGGGAATGTTGACCAGGAGCTGCACGTGTTATAGAGAGCACACCCTAGCCACAGAGATGGGAATGTTGACCAGGAACTGCAGGGGTTATACAGAGCACACCCTGGCCACACAGAGATGGGCATGTTGACCAGGAGCTGCAGGAGTATACAGAGCAGATCCTGGCCACACACAGAGATGGGAATGCTAACCAGGAGCTGCAGGGGTTATACAGAGCACAACCTGGCCACACAGAGATGGGAATGTTGACCAGGAGCTGCAAGGGTTATACAGAGCGCCAGCTGGCCTCACTGAGAAGGACATGTTGACCAGGAGCTGCAGGAGTTATACAGAGCACACCCTGGCCACACAGATGGGAATGTTGACCAGGAGCTGCAGGGGTTATACAGAGCACACCCTGGCCACACAGAGATGAGAATGTTGACCAGGAGATGCTGGGGTTATACAGAGCACACCATCGACACACAGAGATGGGAATGTCGACCAGGAGCTGCAGGAGTTATACTGAGCACAGCCTGGCCACACAGAGATGGGAATGTTGTCCAGGAGCTGCAGGGGTTATACAGAGCACACCCTGGCCACGCAGAGATGAGAATGTTGACCAGGAGCTGCCGGTGTTACACAGTGCACACACTGGCCACACAGAGATGGGAATGTTGACAATGAGCTGCAGGGGTTTATACAGAGCACATCCTGGCCACACAGAGATGGGAATGTTGACCAGGAGCTGCTGGGGTTACACAGAGCACACCCTGGCCACACACAGAGTTGAGAATGTTGACCAGGAGCTGCTGGGGTTATACAGAGCACACCCTGGCCACACTGAGATGGGAATGTTCACCAGGAGTTGCAGGTGTTATACAGAGCACACCCTGGCCACACAGAGATGGGAATGTTGACCAGGAGCTGCTGGGGTGACACAGAGCACACCCTGGACACACAGAGACGGGAATGTTGACCAGGAGCAGGGGTGTACAGAGCACACCCTGGCCACACACAGATGGGAATGTTGACCAGGAGCTGCTTGGGTTAGACAGAGCACACCCTGGCCACAGAGTGATGGGAATGTTGACCAGGAGCAGGGGTATACAGAGCGACCCTGGCCACACAGATGGGAATGTTGACCAGGAGTTGCAGGGGTTATACCGAGCACATCCTGACCACACAGATCGGAATGTTGACCAGGAGTTGCAGGGGTTATACAGATCCCACACTGGCCACACAGAGATGGGAATGTTGACCAGGAGCTGCAGGGGTTATACAGAGCACACCCTGGCCACACACAGATGGGAATGTTGACCAGAAGCTGCTGGGGTTATACAGAGCACACCCTGATCACACAGTGATGGGAATGTTGGCCAGGAGCAGGGGTTAACAGAGCACACCCTGGCCACACAGATGGGAATGTTGCCCAGTGGTTGCAGGGGTTATACAGAGCACACCCTGGCCACACACAGATGGGAATGTTGACCAGGAGCTGCTTGGGTTAGACAGAGCACACCCTGGCCACACAGTGATGGGAATGTTGACCAGGAGCAGGGGTATACAGAGCGACCCTGGCCACACAGATGGGAATGTTGACCAGGAGTTGCAGGGGTTATACAGAGCACATCCTGACCACACAGATGGGAATGTTGACCAGGAGTTGCAGGGGTTATACAGATCCGACACTGGCCACACAGAGATGGGAATGTTGACCAGGAGCTGCAGGGGTTTTCCAGAGCACACCCTGGCCACACAGTGATGGGAATGTTGACCAGGAGCAGGGGTTAACAGAGCACCCCCTGGCCACACAGATAGGAATGTTGACCAGGAGTTTCAGGGGTTATACAGAGAACACGCTGACCACACAGAGGTGGAAATGTTGACCACGAGCTGCAGGGGTTATACAGAGCACACCCTGGCCACACAGAGAAGGGAATGTTGACCAAGAGCAGGGGTTATACAGAGCACACCCTGGCCACACAGAGAAGGGAATGTTGACCAGGAGCTGCAGGGGTTATACAGAGCACACCCTGGCCACACAGAGATGGGAATATTGACCAGGAGCTGCAGGGGTTGTACAGAGCACACCCTGGCCACACAGAGATGGGAATGTTGACCAGGAGCTGCAGGGTTTATGCCAAGCACAACCTGGACACACTGAGATGGGAATGTTGACCAGGAGCTGCACGTGTTATAGAGAGCACACCCTAGCCACAGAGATGGGAATGTTGACCAGGAACTGCAGGGGTTATACAGAGCACACCCTGGCCACACAGAGATGGGCATGTTGACCAGGAGCTGCAGGAGTATACAGAGCAGATCCTGGCCACACACAGAGATGGGAATGCTAACCAGGAGCTGCAGGGGTTATACAGTGCACAACCTGGCCACACAGAGATGGGAATGTTGACCAGGAGCTGCAGGGGTTATACAGAGCGCCAGCTGGCCTCACTGAGATGGGAATGTTGACCAGGAGCTGCAGGAGTTATACAGAGCACACCCTGGCCACACAGATGGGAATGTTGACCAGGAGCTGCAGGGGTTATACAGAGCACACCCTGGCCACACAGAGATGAGAAAGTTGACCAGGAGATGCTGGGGTTATACAGAGCACACCATCGACACACAGAGATGGGAATGTCGACCAGGAGCTGCAGGAGTTATACTGAGCACAGCCTGGCCACACAGAGATGGGAATGTTGTCCAGGAGCTGCAGGGGTTATACAGAGCACACCCTGGCCACGCAGAGATGAGAATGTTGACCAGGAGCTGCCGGTGTTACACAGTGCACACACTGGCCACACAGAGATGGGAATGTTGACCAGGAGCTGCCGGTGTTACACAGAGCACACCCTGGCCACACAGATGGGAATGTTGACCAGGAGTTGCAGGGGTTATACAGAGAACACCCTGACCACACAGAGGTGGGAATGTTGACCAGGAGCAGGGATTATGCAGAGCACATCCTGGCCATACGGAGATGGGAATGTTGACCAGGTGCTGCAGGGGTTAGACAGAGCACATCGTGGCCACACAGAGATGGGAATCTTGACCAGGAGATGCAGGGGTTATACAGAGAACATCCTGACCACACAGGGATGGGAATATAGACCAGCTGTTGCAGGGGTTATACAGGGCACATCCTGACCACACAGTGATGGGAATGTTGACCAGGAGCAGGGGTATACAGAGCACACCCTGGCCACACACAGATGGGAATGTTGACCAGGAGCTGCTTGGGTTAGACAGAGCACACCCTGGCCACACAGTGATGGGAATGTTGACCAGGAGCAGGGGTATACAGAGCGACCCTGGCCACACAGTTGGGAATGTTGACCAGGAGTTGCAGGGGTTATACAGATCCCACACTGGCCACACAGAGATGGGAATGTTGACCAGGAGCTGCAGGGGTTATACAGAGCACACCCTGGCCACACACAGATGGGAATGTTGACCAGGAGCTGCTGGGGTTATACAGAGCACACCCTGATCACACAGTGATGGGAATGTTGGCCAGGAGCAGGGGTTAACAGAGCACACCCTGGCCACACAGATGGGAATGTTGCCCAGTGGTTGCAGGGGTTATACAGAGCACACCCTGGCCACACACAGATGGGAATGTTGACCAGGAGCTGCTTGGGTTAGACAGAGCACACCCTGGCCACACAGTGATGGGAATGTTGACCAGGAGCAGGGGTATACAGAGCGACCCTGGCCACACAGATGGGAATGTTGACCAGGAGTTGCAGGGGTTATACAGAGCACATCCTGACCACACAGATGGGAATGTTGACCAGGAGTTGCAGGGGTTATACAGATCCGACACTGGCCACACAGAGATGGGAATGTTGACCAGGAGCTGCAGGGGTTTTCCAGAGCACACCCTGGCCTCACAGTGATGGGAATGTTGACCAGGAGCAGGGGTTAACAGAGCACCCCCTGGCCACACAGATGGGAATGTTGACCAGGAGTTTCAGGGGTTATACAGAGAACACGCTGACCACACAGAGGTGGAAATGTTGACCACGAGCTGCAGGGGTTATACAGAGCACACACTGGCCACACACAGAGGTGGGAATGTTGACCAGGAACTGGGGTTATACAGAGCACACCCTGGCCACACAGAGAAGGGAATGTTGACCAAGAGCAGGGGTTATACAGAGCACACCCTGGCCACACAGAGAAGGGAATGTTGACCAGGAGCTGCAGGGGTTATACAGAGCACACCCTGGCCACACAGAGATGGGAATATTGACCAGGAGCTGCAGGGGTTGTACAGAGCACACCCTGGCCACACAGAGATGGGAATGTTGACCAGGAGCTGCAGGGTTTATGCCAAGCACAACCTGGACACACTGAGATGGGAATGTTGACCAGGAGCTGCACGTGTTATAGAGATAACACCCTAGCCACAGAGATGGGAATGTTGACCAGGAACTGCAGGGGTTATACAGAGCACACCCTGGCCACACAGAGATGGGCATGTTGACCAGGAGCTGCAGGAGTATACAGAGCAGATCCTGGCCACACACAGAGATGGGAATGCTAACCAGGAGCTGCAGGGGTTATACAGAGCACAACCTGGCCACACAGAGATGGGAATGTTGACCAGGAGCTGCAGGGGTTATACAGAGCGCCAGCTGGCCTCACTGAGATGGGAATGTTGACCAGGAGCTGCAGGGGTTATACAGAGCACACCCTGGCCACACAGAGATGAGAATGTTGACCAGGAGATGCTGGGGTTATACAGAGCACACCATCGACACACAGAGATGGGAATGTCGACCAGGAGCTGCAGGAGTTATACTGAGCACAGCCTGGCCACACAGAGATGGGAATGTTGTCCAGGAGCTGCAGGGGTTAACAGAGCACAACCTGGCCACACAGAGATGGGAATGTTGACCAGGAGTTGCAGGGGTTATACAGAGAACACCCTGACCACACAGAGGTGGGAATGTTGACCAGGAGCAGGGATTATGCAGAGCACATCCTGGCCATACGGAGATGGGAATGTTGACCAGGTGCTGCAGGGGTTAGACAGAGCACATCGTGGCCACACAGAGATGGGAATCTTGACCAGGAGATGCAGGGGTTATACAGAGAACATCCTGACCACACAGGGATGGGAATATAGACCAGCTGTTGCAGGGGTTATACAGGGCACATCCTGACCACACAGTGATGGGAATGTTGACCAGGAGCAGGGGTATACAGAGCACACTCTGGCCACACACAGATGGGAATGTTGACCAGGAGCTGCTTGGGTTAGACAGAGCACACCCTGGCCACACAGTGATGGGAATGTTGACCAGGAGCAGGGGTATACAGAGTGACCCTGGCCACACAGATGGGAATGTTGACCAGGAACTGCAGGGGTTATACAGAGCACACCCTGGCCACACAGAGATGGGCATGTTGACCAGGAGCTGCAGGAGTATACAGAGCAGATCCTGGCCACACACAGAGATGGGAATGTTAACCAGGAGCTGCAGGGGTAATACAGAGCACAACCTGGCCACACAGAGATGGGAATGTTGACCAGGAGCTGCAGGAGTTATACAGAGCATACCCTGGTAACACACAGCTGTGAATGTTGACCAGGAGCTGCAGGGGTTATACAGAGCGCCACCTGGCCTCACTGAGAAGGACATGTTGACCAGGAGCTGCAGGAGTTCTACAGAGCACACCCTGGCCACACAGAAATGGGAATGTTGACCAGGAGCTGCAGGGGTTATACAGAGCACACCCTGGCCACACAGAGATGAGAATGTTGACCAGGAGCTGCAGGGGTTATACAGATCACACCCTGGCCACACAGAGATGGGAATGTTGACCAGGAGCTGCTGGGGTTATACAGAGCACACCATCGACACACAGAGGTGGGAATGTCGACCAGGAGCTGCAGGAGTTATACTGAGCACAGCCTGGCCACACAGAGATGGGAATGTTGACCAGAAGCTGCTGGGGTTACACAGAGCACACCCTGACCACACACAGAGATGAGAATGTTGACCAGGAGCTGCTGGGGTTATACAGAGCACACCCTGGCCACACTGAGATGGGAATGTTCACCAGGAGTTGCAGTAGTAAACAGAGCACACCCTGGCCACACACAGAGATGGGAATGTTGACCAGGAGCTGCAGGGGTTATACAGAGCACACCCTGGCCACACACAGATGGGAATGTTGACCAGGAGCTGCTTGGGTTAGACAGGGCACACCCTGGCCACACAGTGATGGGAATGTTGACCAGGAGTTGCAGGGGTTATACAGAGCACATCCTGACCACACAGATGGGAATGTTGACCAGGAGTTGCAGGGGTTATACAGATCCGACACTGGCCACACAGAGATGGGAATGTTGACCAGGAGCTGCAGGGGTTTTCCAGAGCACACCCTGGCCACACAGTGATGGGAATGTTGACCAGGAGCAGGGGTTAACAGAGCATACCCTGGCCACACAGATGGGAATGTTGACCAGGAGTTTCAGGGGTTATACAGAGAACACCCTGACCACACAGAGGTGGAAATGTTGACCACGAGCTGCAGGGGTTATACAGAGCACACACTGGCCACACACAGACGTGGGAATGTTGACCAGGAACAGGGGTTATACAGAGCACACCCTGGCCACACAGAGAAGGGAATGTTTACCAAGAGCAGGGGTTATACAGAGCACACCCTGGCCACACAGAGAAGGGAATGTTGACCAGGAGCTGCAGGGGTTATACAGAGCACACCCTGGCCACACAGAGATGGGAATGATGACCAGGAGCTGCAGGGTTTATGCCAAGCACAACCTGGACAGACTGAGATGGGAATGTTGACCAGGAGCTGCACGTGTTATAGAGAGCACACCCTAGCCACAGAGATGGGAATGTTGACCAGGAACTGCAGCGGTTATACAGAGCACACACTGGCAACACAGAGATGGGCATGTTGACCAGGAGCTGCAGGAGTATACAGAGCAGATCCTGGCCACACACAGAGATGGGAATGCTAACCAGGAGCTGCAGGGGTTATACAGAGCACAACCTGGCCACACAGAGATGGGAATGTTGACCAGGAGCTGCAGGAGGTATACAGAGCATACCCTGGTAACACACAGCTGTGAATGTTGACCAGGAGCTGCAGGGGTTATACAGAGCGCCACCTGGCCTCACTGAGAAGGACATGTTGACCAGGAGCTGCAGGAGTTATACAGAACACACACTGGCCACACAGATGGGAATGTTGACCAGGAGCTGCAGGGGTTATACAGAGCACACCCTGGCCACACAGAGATGAGAATGTTGACCAGGAGCTGCTGGGGTTATACAGAGCACACCCTGGCCACACAGAGATGAGAATGTTGACCAGGAGCTGCCGGTGTTACACAGTGCATACACTGGCCACACAGAGATGGGAATGTTGACAAGGAGCTGCAGGGGTTATACAGAGCACACCCTGGCCACACACACAGATGGGAATGTTGACCAGGAGCTCCAGGGGATATACAAAGCACAACCTGGCCACACAGTTATGGGAATGTTGACCAGGAGCTGAAGAGGTTATACAGAGCACACCCTGGACACACACAGAGATGGGAATGTTGACCAGGAGCTGCAGGGGTTATACTGAGCACACCCTGGCCTCACAGAGAAGGACATGTTGACCAGGAGCTGCAGGAGTTATACAGAGCACACCCTGGCCACACAGAGATGGGAATGTTGACCAGGAGCTGCAGGGGTTATACAGAGCACACCCTGGCCACACAGAGATGGGTATGTTGACCAGGAGCTGCAGGGGTTAGACAGAGCACACCCTGACCACACAGAGGTGGAAATGTTAACCAGGAGCTGCAGGAGTTATACAGAGCACATCGTGGCCACACACAGAGATGGGAATGTTAACCAGGAGCTGCAGGGGTTATACAGAGCACACCCTGGCCACACAGAGATGGGAATGTTGACCAGGAGCTGCAGGAGTTATGCAGAGCACACCCTGACAACACACAGAGATGGGAATGTTGACCAGGTGCTACTGGGATAATAATTTGCACATCCTGGCCACACAGAGATGTGAATGTTGACCTGGAGCTGCAGGGGTTATACAGAGCACACCCTGACCACACACAGAGACGGGAATGTTGACCAGGAGCGGCAGGAGTATACAGAGCACATCCTGGCCACACAGAGATGGAAATGTTGCCCAGGAGCTGCAGGAGTTATACAGAGCACACCCTGACCACACACAGAGATGGGAATGTTGACCAGGAGCTGCAGGAGTATACAGAACACATCCTGGCCACACAGAGATGGGAATGTTGACCAGGAGCTGCAGGATTTATACAGAGCACACCCTGACCACACACAGAGATGGGAATGTTGACCAGGAGCTGCAGGAGTATACAGAGCACATCCTGGCCACACAGAGATGGGAATGTTGACCAGGAGTTGCAGGAGTTATACAGAGCACACCGTGACCACACACAGAGATAGGAATGTTGACCAGGAGCTGCAGGGGTTATACAGAGCACACCCTGCTCACACAGAGATGGGAATGTTGACCAGGAGCTGCAGGAGTTATACTGAGCACACCCTGGCCACACAGAGATGGGAATGTTGACCAGGAGCTGCAGGGGTTATACAGAGCACAGCCTGGCCACACAGAGATGGGAATGTTGACCAGGAGCTGCAGGGGTTATACAGAGCACACCCTGGCCACACAGAGATGGGAATGTTGACCAGGAGCTGCAGGGGTTTTCCAGAGCACACCCTGGCCACACAGAGAAGGACATGTTTACCAGGAGCTGCAGGAGTTATACAGAGCACACCATGGCCACACAGAGATGGGAATGTTGACCAGGAGCTGCAGGGGTTACACAGTGCACACCCGGGCCACACGCAGAGATGGGAATGTTAACCAGGAGCTCCAGGGGTTATACAGAGCACACCCTGGCCACACAGAGATGGGAATGTTGACCAGGAGCTGCAGGGGTATACAGAGCACATCCTGGCCACACACAGAGATGGGAATGTTGACCAGGAGCTGCAGGGGTTATACAGAGCACACCCTGGCCTCACAGAGATGGGAATGTTCACCAGGAGCTGCAGGAGTTATACAGAGCACACCATAGACACACAGAGATGGGAATGTCGACCAGGAGCTGCAGGAGTTATACTGAGCACAGCCTGGCCACACAGAGATGGGAATGTTGACCAGGAGCTGCAGGGGTTATACAGAGCACACCCTGGCCACGCAGAGATGAGAATGTTGACCAGGAGCTGCAGGGGTTATACAGAGCACACACTGGCCACACAGAGATGGGAATGTTGACAAGGAGCTGCAGGGGTTATACAGAGCACACCCTGGCCACACAGAGATGGGAATGTTGACCAGGAGCTGCTGGGGTGACACAGAGCACACCCTGGCCACACAGAGATGGGAATGTTGACCAGGAGCTGTGGGGTTATACAGAGCACACCCTGGGCACAAATAGAGATGGGAATGTTGACCATGAGCTGCAGGGGTTATACAGTGCACACCCAGGCCACACAGAGATGGGAATGTTGACCAGGAGTTGCAGGGGTTATACAGAGCACACCCTGGCCACACACACAGATGGGAATGTTGACCAGGAGCTCCAGGGGATATAGAGAGCACATCCTGGCCACATAGAGATGGGAATGTTGACCAGGAGCTGAAGAGGTTATACAGAGCACACCCTGGACACACACAGAGATGGGAATGTTGACCAGGAGCTGCAGGGGTTATACTGAGCACACCCTGGCCTCACAGAGAAGGACATGTTGACCAGGAGCTGCAGGAGTTATACAGAGCACACCCTGGCCACACAGAGATGGGAATGTTGACCAGGAGCTGCAGGGGTTATACAGAGCACACCCTGGCCACACAGAGATGGGAATGTTGACCAGGAGCTGCAGGGGTTAGACAGAGCACACCCTGACCACACAGAGGTGGAAATGTTAACCAGGAGCTGCAGGAGTTATACAGAGCACATCGTGGCCACACACAGAGATGGGAATGTTAACCAGGAGCTGCAGGGGTTATACAGAGCACATCGTGGCCACACACAGAGATGGGAATGTTAACCAGGAGCTGCAGGGGTTATACAGAGCACACCCTGGCCACACAGAGATGGGAATGTTGACCAGGAGCTGCAGGAGTTATGCAGAGCACACCCTGACAACACACAGAAATGGGAATGTTGACCAGGGGCTACTGGGATAATAATTTGCACATCCTCGCCACCCAGAGATGTGAATGTTGACCTGGAGCTGCAGGGGTTATACAGAGCACACCCTGACCACACACAGAGACGGGAATGTTGACCAGGAGCGGCAGGAGTATACAGAGCACATCCTGGCCACACAGAGATGGAAATGTTGACCAGGAGCTGCAGGAGTTATACAGAGCACACCCTGACCACACACAGAGATGGGAATGTTGACCAGGAGCTGCAGGAGTATACAGAGCACATCCTGGCCACACAGAGATGGGAATGTTGACCAGGAGCTGCAGGATTTATACAGAGCACACCCTGACCACACACAGAGATGGGAATGTTGACCAGGAGCTGCAGGAGTATACAGAGCACATCCTGGCCACACAGAGATGGGAATGTTGACCAGGAGTTGCAGGAGTTATACAGAGCACACCCTGACCACACACAGAGATAGGAATGTTGACCAGGAGCTGCAGGGGCTATACAGAGCACACCCTGGTGACACAGAGATGGGAATGTTGACCAGGAGCTGCAGGAGTTATACTGAGCACACCCTGGCCACACAGAGATGGGAATGTTGACCAGGAGCTGCAGGGGTTTTCCAGAGCACACCCTGGCCACACAGAGATGAGAATGTTGACCAGGAGCTGCAGGTGTTATACAGAGCACACCCTGGCCACACAGAGATGGGAATGTTGACCAGGAGCTGCAGGTGTTATACAGAGCACACCCTGGCCACACAGAGATGGGAATGTTGACCAGGAGCTGCAGGGGTTATGCAGAGCACACCCTGGCCACACAGAGAAGGACATGTTTACCAGGAGCTGCAGGAGTTATACAGAGCACACCATGGCCACACAGAGATGGGAATGTTGACCAGGAGTTGCAGGGGTTACACAGTGCACACCCTGCTCACACGCAGAGATGGGAATGTTAACCAGGAGCTCCAGGGGTTATACAGAGCACACCCTGGCCACACAGAGATGGGAATGTTGACCAGGAGCTGCAGGGGTATACAGAGCACATCCTGGCCACACACAGAGATGGGAATGTTGACCAGGAGCTGCAGGGGTTATACAGAGCACACCCTGGCCTCACAGAGATGGGAATGTTCACCAGGAGCTGCAGGAGTTATACAGAGCACACCCTGGCCACACAGAGATGGGAATGTTAACCAGGAGCTGCAGGAGTATACAGAGCACATCCTGGACACACAGAGATGGGAATGTTGACCAGGTGCTGCAGGAGTATACAGAGCACATCCTGGCCACACAGAGATGGGAATGTTCACCAGGAGCTGCAGGGGTTATACAGAGCACACCCTGGCCACACAGATGGGAATGTTGACCAGGAGCTGCAGGAGTTATACAGAGCACACACTGGCCACACAGAGATGGGAATGTTGAACAGGAGCTGCAGGGGTTATACAGAGCACACCCAAGCCACACAGAGATGGGAATGTTGACCAGGAGCTGCAGTGGTTATACAGAGCACACCCTGCCCACACACAGAAATGGGAATGTTGACCAGGAGCTGCAGGAGTTATACAGAGCACATCCTGGCCACACACAGAGGTGGGAATGTTAACCAGGAGCTGAAGGGTTTATACAGAGCACACCCTGGTCACACAGAGATGGGAATGTTGACCAGGATCTGCAGGGGTTATACAGAGCAAACCATGGACACACAGAGATGGATATGTTGACCAGGAGCTGAGGGATTATACAGAGCACACCCTGGCCACACAGAGATGGGAATGTTAACCAGGAGCTGCAGGGGTTATACAGAGCACACCCTGGTCACACAGAGATGGGAATGTTGACCAGGATCTGCAGGGGTTATACAGAGCAAACCATGGACACACAGAGATGGGAATGTTGACCAGGAGCTGAGGGATTATACAGAGCACACCCTGGCCACACAGAGATGGGAAGGTTGACCAGGAACTGCAGGGGTTATACAGAGCACACCCTGGACACACAGAGATGGGAATGTTGACGAGGAGCTGCTAGGGTTATACAGTGCACATCCTTGCCACACAGAGATGGGAATGTTGACCAGGAGCTGCAGGGGTATACAGAGCACATCCTGGCCAAGCAGAGATGGGAATGTTGACCAGGAGCTGCTGGGGCTATACAGTGCACATCCTGGCCACACAGAGATGGGAATGTTGACCAGGAGCTGCAGGGGTTATACAGAGCACACCCTGGCCACACAGAGATGGGAATGTTGACCAGGAGCTGCAGGCGTTATACAGAGCACAACCTGAACACACAGTGATGGGAATGTTGAATAGGAGCTGCAGGTGTTATACAGTGAACACATTGGCCACACAGAGATGGGAATGGTGACCAGGAGCTACTGGGGTTACACAGAGCACACCCTGGACACACAGAGAAGGACATGTTGACCAGGAGCTGCAGGAGTTATACAGAGCACATCCTGGCCACACAAAGAGATGGGAATGTTAACCAGGAGCTGCAGGGGTTATACTGAGCACACCCTGGTCACACAGAGATGGGAATGTTGACCAGCACCTGCAGGGGTTATACAGAGCAAACCATGGACACACAGAGATGGGAATGTTGACCAGGAGCTGCAGGGATTATCCAGAGCACACCCTGGCCACACAGAGATGGGAATGTTGACCAGGAGCTGCAGGGGTTATACAGAGCACACCCTGGGCACACAGAGATGGGAATGTTGACCAGGAGCTGCAGGGGTTAAACAGAGCACACCCTGGCCACACAGAGATGGGAATGTTGACCAGGAGCTGCTGGGGTTATACAGAGCACACCCTGGATACACAGAGATGGGAATGTTGACCAGGAGTTGCTGGGGTTATACAGGGCACACCCTGGCCACACATATATGGGAATGTTGACCAGGGGCTGCTAGGGTTATACAGTGCACATCCTTGCCACACAGAGATGGGAATGTTGACCAGGAGCTGCAGGGGTTATACAGAGCACAGCCTGGCCACTCAGATATGGGAATGTTGACCAGGAGCTGCAGGAGTTATACAGAGCACATCCTGGCCACACACAGAGATGGGAATGTTAACCAGGAGCTGCAGGGGTTATACAGAGCACACCCTGGTCACACAGAGATGGGAATGTTGACCAGGATCTGCAGGGGTTATACAGAGCAAACCATGGACACACAGAGATGGGAATGTTGACCAGGAGCTGCAGGGATTTTACAGAGCACACCCTGGCCACACAGAGATGGGAATGTTGACCAGGAGCTGCAGGGGTTATACAGAGCACACCCTGGACACACAGAGATGGGAATGTTGACGAGGAGCTGCAGGGGTTAAACAGAGCACACCCTGGCCACACAGAGATGGGAATGTTGACCAGGAGCTGCTGGGGTTATACAGAGCACACCCTGGATACACAGAGATGGGAATGTTGACCAGGAGTTGCTGGGGTTATACAGAGCACACCCTGGCCACACAGATATGGGAATATTGCTCAGGAGCTGCTAGGGTTATACAGTGCACATCCTTGCCACACAGAGATGGGAATGTTGACCAGGAGCTGCAGGGGTTCTACAGAGCACAGCCTAGCCACACAGAGATGGGAATGTTGACCAGGAGCTGCAGGGGTATACAGAGCACATCCTGGCCAAGCAGAGATGGGAATGTTGACCAGGAGCTGCTGGTGTTATACAGTGCACATCCTGGCCACACAGAGATGGGAATGTTGACCAGGAGCTGCAGGGGTTATACAGAGCACATCCTGGCCACACAGAGATGGGAATGTTGACCAGGAGCTGCAGGGGTTATACAGAGCACACCCTGGACACACAGAGATGGGAATGTTGACCAGGAGCAGCAGGGGTTAAACAGAGCCCACCCTGGCCACACAGAGATGGGAATGTTGACCAGGAGCAGCAGGGGTTAAACAGAGCATACCCTGGCCACACAGATATGGGAATGTTGACCAGGAGCTGCTAGGGTTATACAGAGCACACCCTCGACACACAGAGATGGGAATGTCGACCAGGAGCTGCAGGAGTTACACTGAGCACATCCTGGCCACACAGAGATGGGAATGTTGACCAGGAGCTGCAGGGGTTATACAGAGCACACCCTGGCCACACAGAGATGAGAATGTTGAATAGGAGCTGCAGGTGTTATACAGAGCACACCCTGGCCACACAGTGAACACATTGGCCACACAGAGATGGGAATGGTGACCAGGAGCTACTGGGGTTACACAGAGCACACCCTGGACACACAGAGAAGGACATGTTGACCAGGAGCTGCAGGAGTTTCACAGAGCACATCCTGGCCACACACAGAGATGGGAATGTTAACCAGGAGCTGCAGGGGTTATACAGAGCACACCCTGGTCACACAGAGATGGGAATGTTGACCAGGACCTGCAGGGGTTATACAGAGCAAACCATGGACACACAGAGATGGGAATGTTGACCAGGGGCTGCAGGGATTATCCAGAGCACACCCTGGCCACACAGAGATGGGAATGTTGACCAGGAGCTGCAGGGGTTATACAGAGCACACCCTGGACACACAGAGATGGGAATGTTGACCAGGAGCTGCAGGGGTTAAACAGAGCACACCCTGGCCACACAGAGATGGGAATGTTGACCAGGAGCTGCTGGGGTTATACAGAGCACACCCTGCATACACAGAGATGGGAATGTTGACCAGGAGTTGCTGTGGTTATACTGGGCACACTCTGGCCACACAGATATGGGAATGTTGACCAGGAGCTGCTAGGGTTATACAGTGCACATCCTTGCCACACAGAGATGGGAATGTTGACCAGGAGCTGCAGGGGTTATACAGAGCACAGCCTGGCCACACAGAGATGGGAATGTCGACCAGGAGCTGCAGGAGTTACACAGAGCACACCCTGACCACACACAGAGATGGGAATGTTGACCAGGAGCTGCTGGGGTTATACATTGCACATCCTGGCCACACAGAGATGGGAATGTTGACCAGGAGCTTCAAGGGTTAAACAGAGCACACCCTGGCCACACTGAGATGGGAATGTTGACCAGGAGCTGCTGGGGTTGTACAGAGCACACCCTGGCCACACAGATATGGGAATGTTGACCAGGAGCTGCTCGGGTTATACAGAGCACACCCTGGCCACACTGAGATGGGAATGTTGACCAGGAGCTGCTGGGGTTGTACAGAGCACACCCTCGACACACAGAGATGGGAATGTCGACCAGGATCTGCAGGAGTTATACTAAGCACACCCTGGCCACACAGAGATGGGAATGTTGACCAGGAGCTGCAGGGGTTATACAGAGCACACCCTGACCACACAGAGATGAGAATGTTGAATAGGAGCTGCAGGTGTTACACAGAGAACGCATTGGCCACACAGAGATGGGAATGTTGACCAGGAGCTACTGGGGTTACACAAAGCACACCCTGGCCACACAGAGATGGGAATGTTGACCAGGAGCTGCAGGGGTTATACAGAGCACACCCTGGCCACACAGAGATGGGAATGTTGACCAGGAGCTGCAGGAGTACACAGAGCACACCCTGACCACACACAGAGATGGGAATGTTGACCAGGAGCTGCAGGGGTATACAGAGCACATCCTGGCCAAGCAGAGATGGGAATGTTGACCAGGATCTGCTGGGGCTATACAGTGCACATCCTGGCCACACAGAGATGGGAATGTTGACCAGGAGCTGCAGGGGTTATACAGAGCACACCCTGGCCACACAGAGACGGGAATGTTGAACAAGAGCTGCTGGGGTTATACAGAGCACACCCTGGGCACAAACAGTGATGGGAATGTTGACCATGAGCTGCAGGGGTGATACAGTGCACACCCTGGCCACACAGAGATGGGAATGTTGACCAGAAGTTGCAGGGGTTATACAGAGCACACCCTGGCCACACACACAGATGGGAATGTTGACCAGGAGCTGCAGGAGTTACACTGAGCACACCCTGGCCACCCAGAGATGGGAATGTTGACTAGGAGCTGCAGGGGTTATACAAAGCACACCCTGGCCACACAGAGATGGGAATGGTGACGAGGAGCTACTGGGGTTACACAGAGCACACCCTGGACACACAGAGAAGGACATGTTGACCAGGAGCTGCAGGAGTTATACAGAGCACATCCTGGCCACACAAAGAGATGGGAATGTTAACCAGGAGCTGCAGGGGTTATACAGAGCACACCCTGGTCACACAGAGATGGGAATGTTGACCAGGACCTGCAGGGGTTATACAGAGCAAACCATGGACACACAGAGATGGGAATGTTGACCAGGAGCTGCAGGGATTATCCAGAGCACACCCTGGCCACACAGAGATGGGAATGTTGACCAGGAGCTGCAGGGGTTATACAGAGCACACCCTGGACACACAGAGATGGGAATGTTGACCAGGAGCTGCAGGGGTTAAACAGAGCACACCCTGGCCACACAGAGATGGGAATGTTGACCAGGAGCTGCTGGGGTTATACAGAGCACACCCTGGATACACAGAGATGGGAATGTTGACCAGGAGTTGCTGGGGTTATACAGGGCACACCCTGGCCACACATATATGGGAATGTTGACCAGGAGCTGCTAGGGTTATACAGTGCACATCCTTGCCACACAGAGATGGGAATGTTGACCAGGAGCTGCAGGGGTTAAACAGAGCACAGCCTGGCCACTCGGATATGGGAATGTTGACCAGGAGCTACAGGAGTTATACAGAGCACATCCTGGCCACACACAGAGATGGGAATGTTAACCAGGAGCTGCAGGGGTTATACAGAGCACACCCTGGTCACACAGAGATGGGGATGTTCACCAGGATCTGCAGGGGTTATACAGAGCAAACCATGGACACACAGAGATGGGAATGTTGACCAGGAGCTGCAGGGATTATACAGAGCACACCCTGGCCACACAGAGATGGGAATGTTGACCAGGAGCTGCAGGGGTTATACAGAGCACACCCTGGACACACAGAGATGGGAATGTTGACGAGGAGCTGCAGGGGTTAAACAGAGCACACCCTGGCCACACAGAGATGGGAATGTTGACCAGGAGCTGCTGGGGTTATACAGAGCACACCCTGGACACACAGAGATGGGAATGTTGACCAGGAGCAGCAGGGGTTAAACAGAGCCCACCCGGGCCACACAGAGATGGGAATGTTGACCAGGAGCTGCTGGGGTTATACAGAGCACACCCTGGCCACACAGATATGGGAATGTTGACCAGGAGCTGCTAGGGTTATACAGAGCACACCCTCGACACACAGAGATGGGAATGTCGACCAGGAGCTGCAGGAGTTACACTGAGCACATCCTGGCCACACAGAGATGGGAATGTTGACCAGGAGCTGCAGGGGTTATACAGAGCACACCCTGGCCACACAGAGATGAGAATGTTGAATAGGAGCTGCAGGTGTTATACAGAGCACACCCTGGCCACTCAGAGATGGGAATGTTGACCAGGAGCTACTGGGGTTACACAGAGCACACCCTGGACACACAGAGAAGGACATGTTGACCAGGAGCTGCATGAGTTTTACAGAGCACATCCTGGCCACACACAGAGATGGGAATGTTAACCAGGAGCTGCAGGGGTTATACAGAGCACACCCTGGTCACACAGAGATGGGAATGTTGACCAGGACCTGCAGGGGTTATACAGAGCAAACCATGGACACACAGAGATGGGAATGTTGACCAGGAGCTGCAGGGATTATCCAGAGCACACCCTGGCCACACAGAGATGGGAATGTTGACCAGGAGCTGCAGGGGTTATACAGAGCACACCCTGGACACACAGAGATGGGAATGTTGACCAGGAGCTGCAGGGGTTAAACAGAGCACACCCTGGCCACACAGAGATGGGAATGTTGACCAGGAGCTGCTGGGGTTATACAGAGCACACCCTGGATACACAGAGATGGGAATGTTGACCAGGAGTTGCTGGGGTTATACTGGGCACACCCTGGCCACACAGATATGGGAATGTTGACCAGGAGCTGCTAGGGTTATACAGTGCACATCCTTGCCACACAGAGATGGGAATGTTGACCAGGAGCTGCAGGGGTTATACAGAGCACAGCCTGGCCACACAGATATGGGAATGTCGACCAGGAGCTGCAGGAGTTACACAGAGCACACCCTGACCACACACAGAGATGGGAATGTTGACCAGGAGCTGCTGGGGTTATACATTGCACTACCTGGCCACACTGAGATGGGAATGTTGACCAGGAGCTGCAGGGGTTATACAGAGCACACCCTGGCCACACAGAGATGGGAATGTTTACCAGGAGCTGCAGGGGTTATACAGAGCACACCTTGGACACACAGAGATGGGAATGTTGACCAGGAGCTTCAAGGGTTAAACAGAGCACAACCTGGCCACACAGAGATGGGAATGTTGACCAGGAGCTGCTGGGGTTGTACAGAGCACACCCTGGCCACAGAGATATGGGAATGTTGACCAGGAGCTGCTCGGGTTATACAGAGCACACCCTCGACACACAGAGATGGGAATGTCGACCAGGATCTGCAGGAGTTATACTAAGCACACCCTGGCCACACAGAGATGGCAATGTTGACCAGGAGCTGCAGGGGTTATACAGAGCACACCCTGACCACACAGAGATGAGAATGTTGAATTGGAGCTGCAGGTGTTACACAGTGAACACATTGGCCACACAGAGATGGGAATGTTGACCAGGAGCTACTGGGGTTACACAAAGCACACCCTGGCCACACTGAGAGATGAGAATGTTGACCAGGAGCTGCAGGGGTTATACAGAGCACACCCTGGCCACACAGAGAAGGACATGTTTACCAGGAGCTGCAGGGGTTATACAGAGCACACCCTGACCACACAGAGATGAGAATGTTGAATAGGAGCTGCAGGTGTTACACAGTGAACACATTGGCCACACAGAGATGGGAATGTTGACCAGGAGCTACTGGGGTTACACAAAGCACACGCTGGCCACACACAGAGATGAGAATGTTGACCAAGAGCTACAGGGGTTATACAGAGCACACCCTGGCCACACTGAGAGATGAGAATGTTGACCAGGAGCTGCAGGGGTTATACAGAGCACACGCTGGCCACACACAGAGACGGGAATGTTGACCAAGAGCTGCTGGGGTTATACAGAGCACACCCTGGGCACAAACAGTGATGGGAATGTTGACCATGAGCTGCAGGGGTGATACAGTGCACACCCTGGCCACACAGAGATGGGAATGTTGACCAGAAGTTGCAGGGGTTATACAGAGCACACCCTGGACACACACACAGATGGGAATGTTGACCAGGAGCTGCAGGGGTGATACAGTGCACACCCTGGCCACACAGAGATGGGAATGTTGACCAGAAGTTGCAGGGGTTATACAGAGCACACCCTGGACACACACACAGATGGGAATGTTGACCAGGAGCTGCAGGGGATATACAGAGCACACCCTGGCCACACAGAGATGGGAATGTTGACCAGGAGCTGCAGGGGTTACACAGAGCACACCCTGGACACACACAGAGATGGGAATGTTGACCAGGAGCTGCAGGGGTTATACAGAGCACACCAAGGACACACAGACAGAAGGGAATGTTGACCAGGAGCTGCAGAGTTTATACAGAGCACACCCTGGCCACACAGAAATGGGAATGTTGACCAGGAGCTGCAGGGATTATACAGAGCACACCCTGGACACACACACAGATGGGAATGCTGACCAGGAGCTGCAGGGGATATACAGAGCTCGACCTGGCCACACAGAGATGGGAATGTTGACCAGGAGCTGCAGGGGTTATACAGAGCATAGCCTGGGCACACACAGATGGGAATGTTGACCAGGAGCTGCATGGGTTATACAGAGCACCAGCTGGCCTCACAGAGATGGGAATGTTGACCAGGAGCTGCAGGGGTTATACAGAGCACAGACTGGCCACACAGAGATGGGAATGTTGACCAGGAGCTGCAGGGGTTATACAGAGCACATCCTAGCCACACAGATATGGGAATGTTGACGAGGAGTTGCTAGGGTTAAACCGTGCACATCCTTGCCACACAGAGATGGGAATGTTGACCAGGAGCTGCAGGGGTTATACAGAGCACAGCCTGGTCATACAGAGGTGGGAATGTTGACCAGGAGCTGCAGGAGTTATA
Source organism: Scyliorhinus torazame (assembly GCF_047496885.1). NCBI lineage: Eukaryota > Metazoa > Chordata > Chondrichthyes > Carcharhiniformes > Scyliorhinidae > Scyliorhinus > Scyliorhinus torazame. Next base: position 412,435 of record NW_027307762.1, on the reverse strand, counting down.
CAGAGCACACCCTGGCCACACAGTGATGGGAATGTTGACCAGGAGCTGCAGGGGTTATACAGAGCACACCCTGGCCACACACAGATGGGAATGTTGACCAGGAGCTGCAGGGGTTCTACAGAGCACACCCTGGCCACACAGAGATGGGAATGTTAACCAGGAGCTGCAGGAGTTATACAGTGCACACCATGGCCACACACAGAGATGGGAATGTTGACCAGGAGCTGCAGGGGTTATACAGAGCACACCCTGGCCACACAGAGATGGGAATGTTGACCAGGAGCTGCAGGAGTTATACAGAGCACATCCTGTCCACACACACAGATGGGAATGTTGAACAGGAGCTGCAGGGGATATACAGAGCACATCCTGGCCACACAGAGAAGGGAATGTTGACCAGGAGCTGCAGGGGTTATACAGAGCACACCCTGGACACACACAGAGATGGAAATGTTGACCAGGAGCTGCAGATGTTATACAGAGCACACCCTGGCCACACAGATGGGAATGTTTACCAGGAGCTGCAGGAGATATACAGAGCACACCCTGGACACACACACAGATGGGATGTTGACCAGGAGCTGCAGGGGTTATACAGAGCACAACCTGGCCATACAGAAATGGGAATATTGACCAGGAGCTGCAGGAGTTATACAGAGCACAACCTGGCCACACAGAGAAGGGGATGTTGACCAGGAGCTGCAGGAGTTATATAGAGCATACCCTGGGCACACACAGATGGGAATGTTAACTATGAGCTGCAGGGGTTATACAGAGCGCACCCTGGCCACACAGAGATGGGAATGTTGACCAGGAGCTGCAGGAGTTATACAGAGCACATACTGACCACACACAGAGATGGGAATGTTAACCATGAGCTGCAGGGGTTATACAGAGCACACCCTGGCCACACACAGAGATGGGAATGTTGATCAGGAGCTGCAGGAGTTATACAGTGCACACCATGGCCACACACAGAGATGGGAATGTTGACCAGGAGCTGCTGGTTTATACAGAGCACACCCTGGCCGCACAGGGATGGGAATGTTGACCACGAGCTGCAGGAGTTATACAGTGCACACCCTGGCCACACACAGAGATGGGAATGTTGACCAGGAGCTGCTGGGGTTCTACAGAGCACACCCTGACCACACACAGAGATGGGAATGTTGACCAGGAGCTACTGGGAGTATACAGTGCACATCCTGGCCACACAGAGATGGGAATGTTGACCAGGAGCAGCAGGGGTTATACAGAGCACACACTGGCCACACAGAGATGGGAATGTTGACCAGGAGCAGGAGTTATACAGAGCACAACCTGGCCTCACAGAAATGGGAATGTTGACCAGGAGCTGCACGAGTTATACAGAGCATACCCTGGGCACACACAGAGATGGGAATGTTGACCAGGAGCTGCAGGAGTTATACAGAGCATACCCTGGGCACACACAGATGGGAATGTTGACCAGGAGCTGCAGGGGTTATACAGAGCGCCACATGGCCTCACAGAGAAAGACATGTTGACCAGGAGCTGCAGGAGTTATCCAAAGCACATACTGACCACACACAGAGATGGGAATGTTAACCATGAGCTGCAGGGGTTATACAGAGCGCACCCTGGCCACACAGAGATGGGAATGTTGACCAGGAGCTGCAGGAGTTATACAGAGCACACCCTGACCACACACAGAGTTCGGAATGTTGACCAGGAGCTACTGGGATTATACAGTGCACATCCTGGCCAAACAGAGATGGGAATGTTGACCAGGAGCAGCAGGGGTTATACAGAGCACACCCTGACCACACACAGAGATGGAAATGTTGACCAGGATCTGCAGGAGTTATACAGAGGACACCCTGGCCACACAGAGATGGGAATGTTGACCAGGAACTGCTGGGGTTATAAAAGAGCTCACACTGGCCACACAGAGATGGGAATGTTAACCAGGAGCTGCAGGGGTTACACAGATCACTCCCAGGACACACTGAGAGATGGGAATGTTGACCATGAGTTGCAGGGGTTATACAGATCACACCCTGGCCACGCAGAGATGGGAATGTTGACCAGGAGCTGCAGTGGTTATACAGATCACACCCTGGCCACGCAGAGATGGGAATGTTGACCAGGAGCTGCAGGGGTTATACAGAGCACACCCTGGCCACACAGAGATGGGAATGTTGACCAGGAGCTGCAGGAGTTATACAGAGCACACCCTGACCACACACAGAGATGGGAATGTTGAGGAGCTGCAGGAGTACACAGAGCACATCCTGGCCACACAGAGATGGGAATGTTGACCAGGAGCTGCAGGGGTATACAGAGCACATCCTGGCCAAGCAGAGATGGGAATGTTGACCAGGATCTGCTGGGGCTATACAGTGCACATCCTGGCCACACAGAGATGGGAATGTTGACCAGGAGCTGCAGGGGTTATACAGAGCACACCCTGGCCACACAGAGACGGGAATGTTGACCAAGAGCTGCTGGGGTTATACAGAGCACACCCTGGGCACAAACAGTGATGGGAATGTTGACCATGAGCTGCAGGGGTGATACAGTGCACACCCTGGCCACACAGAGATGGGAATGTTGACCAGAAGTTGCAGGGGTTATACAGAGCACACCCTGGCCACACACACAGATGGGAATGTTGACCAGGAGCTGCAGGAGTTACACTGAGCACACCCTGGCCACCCAGAGATGGGAATGTTGACTAGGAGCTGCAGGGGTTATACAAAGCACACCCTGGCCACACAGAGATGGGAATGGTGACGAGGAGCTACTGGGGTTACACAGAGCACACCCTGGACACACAGAGAAGGACATGTTGACCAGGAGCTGCAGGAGTTATACAGAGCACATCCTGGCCACACAAAGAGATGGGAATGTTAACCAGGAGCTGCAGGGGTTATACAGAGCACACCCTGGTCACACAGAGATGGGAATGTTGACCAGGACCTGCAGGGGTTATACAGAGCAAACCATGGACACACAGAGATGGGAATGTTGACCAGGAGCTGCAGGGATTATCCAGAGCACACCCTGGCCACACAGAGATGGGAATGGTGACGAGGAGCTACTGGGGTTACACAGAGCACACCCTGGACACACAGAGAAGGACATGTTGACCAGGACCTGCAGGGGTTATACAGAGCAAACCATGGACACACAGAGATGGGAATGTTGACTAGGAGCTGCAGGGGTTATACAAAGCACACCCTGGCCACACAGAGATGGGAATGGTGACGAGGAGCTACTGGGGTTACACAGAGCACACCCTGGACACACAGAGAAGGACATGTTGACCAGGACCTGCAGGGGTTATACAGAGCAAACCATGGACACACAGATATGGGAATGTCGACCAGGAGCTGCAGGAGTTACACAGAGCACACCCTGACCACACACAGAGATGGGAATGTCGACCAGGAGCTGCAGGAGTTACACTGAGCACATCCTGGCCACACAGAGATGGGAATGTTGACCAGGAGCTGCAGGGGTTATACAGAGCACACCCTGGCCACACAGAGATGAGAATGTTGAATAGGAGCTGCAGGTGTTATACAGAGCACACCCTGGCCACTCAGAGATGGGAATGTTGACCAGGAGCTACTGGGGTTACACAGAGCACACCCTGGACACACAGAGAAGGACATGTTGACCAGGAGCTGCATGAGTTTTACAGAGCACATCCTGGCCACACACAGAGATGGGAATGTTAACCAGGAGCTGCAGGGGTTATACAGAGCACACCCTGGTCACACAGAGATGGGAATGTTGACCAGGACCTGCAGGGGTTATACAGAGCAAACCATGGACACACAGAGATGGGAATGTTGACCAGGAGCTGCAGGGATTATCCAGAGCACACCCTGGCCACACAGAGATGGGAATGTTGACCAGGAGCTGCAGGGGTTATACAGAGCACACCCTGGACACACAGAGATGGGAATGTTGACCAGGAGCTGCAGGGGTTAAACAGAGCACACCCTGGCCACACAGAGATGGGAATGTTGACCAGGAGCTGCTGGGGTTATACAGAGCACACCCTGGATACACAGAGATGGGAATGTTGACCAGGAGTTGCTGGGGTTATACTGGGCACACCCTGGCCACACAGATATGGGAATGTTGACCAGGAGCTGCTAGGGTTATACAGTGCACATCCTTGCCACACAGAGATGGGAATGTTGACCAGGAGCTGCAGGGGTTATACAGAGCACAGCCTGGCCACACAGATATGGGAATGTCGACCAGGAGCTGCAGGAGTTACACAGAGCACACCCTGACCACACACAGAGATGGGAATGTTGACCAGGAGCTGCTGGGGTTATACATTGCACTACCTGGCCACACTGAGATGGGAATGTTGACCAGGAGCTGCAGGGGTTATACAGAGCACACCCTGGCCACACAGAGATGGGAATGTTTACCAGGAGCTGCAGGGGTTATACAGAGCACACCTTGGACACACAGAGATGGGAATGTTGACCAGGAGCTTCAAGGGTTAAACAGAGCACAACCTGGCCACACAGAGATGGGAATGTTGACCAGGAGCTGCTGGGGTTGTACAGAGCACACCCTGGCCACAGAGATATGGGAATGTTGACCAGGAGCTGCTCGGGTTATACAGAGCACACCCTCGACACACAGAGATGGGAATGTCGACCAGGATCTGCAGGAGTTATACTAAGCACACCCTGGCCACACAGAGATGGCAATGTTGACCAGGAGCTGCAGGGGTTATACAGAGCACACCCTGACCACACAGAGATGAGAATGTTGAATTGGAGCTGCAGGTGTTACACAGTGAACACATTGGCCACACAGAGATGGGAATGTTGACCAGGAGCTACTGGGGTTACACAAAGCACACCCTGGCCACACTGAGAGATGAGAATGTTGACCAGGAGCTGCAGGGGTTATACAGAGCACACCCTGGCCACACAGAGAAGGACATGTTTACCAGGAGCTGCAGGGGTTATACAGAGCACACCCTGACCACACAGAGATGAGAATGTTGAATAGGAGCTGCAGGTGTTACACAGTGAACACATTGGCCACACAGAGATGGGAATGTTGACCAGGAGCTACTGGGGTTACACAAAGCACACGCTGGCCACACACAGAGATGAGAATGTTGACCAAGAGCTACAGGGGTTATACAGAGCACACCCTGGCCACACTGAGAGATGAGAATGTTGACCAGGAGCTGCAGGGGTTATACAGAGCACACGCTGGCCACACACAGAGACGGGAATGTTGACCAAGAGCTGCTGGGGTTATACAGAGCACACCCTGGGCACAAACAGTGATGGGAATGTTGACCATGAGCTGCAGGGGTGATACAGTGCACACCCTGGCCACACAGAGATGGGAATGTTGACCAGAAGTTGCAGGGGTTATACAGAGCACACCCTGGACACACACACAGATGGGAATGTTGACCAGGAGCTGCAGGGGTGATACAGTGCACACCCTGGCCACACAGAGATGGGAATGTTGACCAGAAGTTGCAGGGGTTATACAGAGCACACCCTGGACACACACACAGATAGGAATGTTGACCAGGAGCTGCAGGGGATATACAGAGCACACCCTGGCCACACAGAGATGGGAATGTTGACCAGGAGCTGCAGGGGTTACACAGAGCACACCCTGGACACACACAGAGATGGGAATGTTGACCAGGAGCTGCAGGGGTTATACAGAGCACACCAAGGACACACAGACAGAAGGGAATGTTGACCAGGAGCTGCAGAGTTTATACAGAGCACACCCTGGCCACACAGAAATGGGAATGTTGACCAGGAGCTGCAGGGATTATACAGAGCACACCCTGGACACACACACAGATGGGAATGCTGACCAGGAGCTGCAGGGGATATACAGAGCTCGACCTGGCCACACAGAGATGGGAATGTTGACCAGGAGCTGCAGGGGTTATACAGAGCATAGCCTGGGCACACACAGATGGGAATGTTGACCAGGAGCTGCATGGGTTATACAGAGCACCAGCTGGCCTCACAGAGATGGGAATGTTGACCAGGAGCTGCAGGGGTTATACAGAGCACAGACTGGCCACACAGAGATGGGAATGTTGACCAGGAGCTGCAGGGGTTATACAGAGCACATCCTAGCCACACAGATATGGGAATGTTGACGAGGAGTTGCTAGGGTTAAACCGTGCACATCCTTGCCACACAGAGATGGGAATGTTGACCAGGAGCTGCAGGCGTTATACAGAGCACAGCCTGGTCATACAGAGGTGGGAATGTTGACCAGGAGCTGCAGGAGTTATACAGAGCACACCCTGGCCACACAGTGATGGGAATGTTGACCAGGAGCTGCAGGGGTTATACAGAGCACACCCTGGCCACACACAGATGGGAATGTTGACCAGGAGCTGCAGGGGTTCTACAGAGCACACCCTGGCCACACAGAGATGGGAATGTTAACCAGGAGCTGCAGGAGTTATACAGTGCACACCATGGCCACACACAGAGATGGGAATGTTGACCAGGAGCTGCAGGGGTTATACAGAGCACACCCTGGCCACACAGAGATGGGAATGTTGACCAGGAGCTGCAGGAGTTATACAGAGCACATCCTGTCCACACACACAGATGGGAATGTTGAACAGGAGCTGCAGGGGATATACAGAGCACATCCTGGCCACACAGAGAAGGGAATGTTGACCAGGAGCTGCAGGGGTTATACAGAGCACACCCTGGACACACACAGAGATGGAAATGTTGACCAGGAGCTGCAGATGTTATACAGAGCACACCCTGGCCACACAGATGGGAATGTTTACCAGGAGCTGCAGGAGATATACAGAGCACACCCTGGACACACACACAGATGGGATGTTGACCAGGAGCTGCAGGGGTTATACAGAGCACAACCTGGCCATACAGAAATGGGAATATTGACCAGGAGCTGCAGGAGTTATACAGAGCACAACCTGGCCACACAGAGAAGGGGATGTTGACCAGGAGCTGCAGGAGTTATATAGAGCATACCCTGGGCACACACAGATGGGAATGTTAACTATGAGCTGCAGGGGTTATACAGAGCGCACCCTGGCCACACAGAGATGGGAATGTTGACCAGGAGCTGCAGGAGTTATACAGAGCACATACTGACCACACACAGAGATGGGAATGTTAACCATGAGCTGCAGGGGTTATACAGAGCACACCCTGGCCACACACAGAGATGGGAATGTTGATCAGGAGCTGCAGGAGTTATACAGTGCACACCATGGCCACACACAGAGATGGGAATGTTGACCAGGAGCTGCTGGTTTATACAGAGCACACCCTGGCCGCACAGGGATGGGAATGTTGACCACGAGCTGCAGGAGTTATACAGTGCACACCCTGGCCACACACAGAGATGGGAATGTTGACCAGGAGCTGCTGGGGTTCTACAGAGCACACCCTGACCACACACAGAGATGGGCATGTTGACCAGGAGCTACTGGGAGTATACAGTGCACATCCTGGCCACACAGAGATGGGAATGTTGACCAGGAGCAGCAGGGGTTATACAGAGCACACACTGGCCACACAGAGATGGGAATGTTGACCAGGAGCAGGAGTTATACAGAGCACAACCTGGCCTCACAGAAATGGGAATGTTGACCAGGAGCTGCAGGAGTTATACAGAGCATACCCTGGGCACACACAGAGATGGGAATGTTGACCAGGAGCTGCAGGAGTTATACAGAGCATACCCTGGGCACACACAGATGGGAATGTTGACCAGGAGCTGCAGGGGTTATACAGAGCGCCACATGGCCTCACAGAGAAAGACATGTTGACCAGGAGCTGCAGGAGTTATCCAAAGCACATACTGACCACACACAGAGATGGGAATGTTAACCATGAGCTGCAGGGGTTATACAGAGCGCACCCTGGCCACACAGAGATGGGAATGTTGACCAGGAGCTGCAGGAGTTATACAGAGCACACCCTGACCACACACAGAGTTCGGAATGTTGACCAGGAGCTACTGGGATTATACAGTGCACATCCTGGCCAAACAGAGATGGGAATGTTGACCAGGAGCAGCAGGGGTTATACAGAGCACACCCTGACCACACACAGAGATGGAAATGTTGACCAGGATCTGCAGGAGTTATACAGAGGACACCCTGGCCACACAGAGATGGGAATGTTGACCAGGAACTGCTGGGGTTATAAAAGAGCTCACACTGGCCACACAGAGATGGGAATGTTAACCAGGAGCTGCAGGGGTTACACAGATCACTCCCAGGACACACTGAGAGATGGGAATGTTGACCATGAGTTGCAGGGGTTATACAGATCACACCCTGGCCACGCAGAGATGGGAATGTTGACCAGGAGCTGCAGTGGTTATACAGAGCACAACCTGGCCACACAGAGATGGGAATGTTGGCCAGGAGCTGCAGGAGAATACAGACCACACCCTGGCCAAACACAGAGATGAGAATGTTGACCAGGAGCTGCAGGGGTTATACAGAGCACACCCTGGCCACACAGAGACGGGAATGTTGACCAGGAGCTGCTGGGGTTATACAGAGCACACCCTGGGCACAAACAGAGATGGGAATGTTGACCATGAGCTGCAGGGGTTATACAGTGCACACCCTGGCCACACAGAGATGGGAATGTTGACCAGGAGCTGCAGGGGTTATACAGAGCACATCCTGGCCACAGAGATATGGGAATGTTGACCAGGAGCTGCAGGGGTTATACAGAGCACATCCTGGCCACACAGAGATGGGAATGTTGACCAGGAGCTGCAGGGGTTATACAGAGCACATCCTGGCCATACAGATATGGGAATGTTGCCCAGGAGCTGCTCGGGTTATACAGAGCACACCCTGGCCACACAGAGATGGGAATGTTGACCAGGAGCTGCAGGGGTTTTACAGAGCACTCCCTGGCCACACACAGATGGGAATGTTGACCAGGAGCTTCAGGGGTTATACAGAGCACACCCTGGCCACACAGAGATGGGAATGTTGACCAGGAGCAGGGTTTATACAGAGCACATCCATTCCACACAGAGATGGGAATGTTGACCATGATCTGCAGGGGTTATACAGAGCACAGCCTGGCCACACAGAGATGGGAATGTAGACCAGGAGCTGCATGGGTTAATCAGAGCACATCCTGGCCACACAGAGATGTGAATGCTGACCAGGATCTGCAGGAGTTATACAGAGCACACCCTGGCCACACAGAGATGGGAATGTTGACCAGGAACTGCTGGGGTTATGAAAGAGCACACCCTGGCCACACAGAGATGGGAATGTTAACCAGGAGCTGCAGGGGTTACACAGATCACTCCCAGGGCACACTGAGAGATGGGAATGTTGACCAGGAGTTGCAGGGGTTATACAGATCACACCCTGGCCACGCAGAGATGGGAATGTTGACCAGGAGCTGCAGTGGTTATACAGATCACACCCTGGCCACGCAGAGATGGGAATGTTGACCAGGAGCTGCAGGGGTTATACAGAGCACACCCTGGCCACACAGAGATGGGAATGTTGACCAGGAGCTGCAGGAGTATACAGACCACACCCTGGCCAAACACAGAGATGAGAATGTTGACCAGGAGCTGCAGGGGTTATACAGAGCACACCCTGGCCACACAGAGACGTGAATGTTGACCAGGAGTTGCAGGGGTTATACAGAGCACACCCTGGGCACAAACAGAGATGGGAATGTTGACCATGAGCTGCAGGGGTTATACAGTGCACACCCTGGCCACACAGAGATGGGAATGTTGACCAGGAGCTGCAGGGGTTATACAGAGCACATCCTGGCCACACAGATATGGGAATGTTGACCAGGAGCTGCAGGGGTTATACAGAGCACATCCTGGCCACACAGAGATGGGAATGTTAACCAGGAGCTGCAGGGGTTATACAGAGCACATCCTGGCCACACAGATATGGGAATGTTGCCCAGGAGCTGCTAGGGTTATACAGAGCACACCCTGGCCACACAGAGATGGGAATGTTGACCAGGAGCTGCAGGGGTTATACAGAGCACACCCTGGCCACACACACATGGGAATGTTGACCAGGAGTCTCAGGGGTTATACAGAGCACACCCTGGCCACACAGAGATGGGAATGTTGACCAGGAGCTGCAGGGGTTATACAGAGCACAGCCTGGCCACACAGAGATGGGAATGTTGACCAGGAGCTGCAGGGGTTATACAGAGCACATCCTAGCCACACAGATATGGGAATGTTGACGAGGAGTTGCTAGGGTTAAACCGTGCACATGCTTGCCACACAGAGATGGGAATGTTGACCAGGAGCTGCAGGGGTTATACAGAGCACAGCCTGGTCATACAGAGGTGGGAATGTTGACCAGGAGCTGCAGGAGTTATACAGAGCACACCCTGGCCACACAGTGATGGGAATGTTGACCAGGAGCTGCAGGGGTTATACAGAGCACACCCTGGCCACACACAGATGGGAATGTTGACCAGGAGCTGCAGGGGTTCTACAGAGCACACCCTGGCCACACAGAGATGGGAATGTTAACCAGGAGCTGCAGGAGTTATACAGTGCACACCATGGCCACACACAGAGATGGGAATGTTGACCAGGAGCTGCTGGTTTATACAGAGCACACCCTGGCCACACAGAGATGGTAATGTAGACCAGGAGCTGCAGGGGTTATACGGAGCACACCCTGGCCACACAGTGATGGGAATGTTGACCAGGAGCTGCAGGGGTTATACAGAGCACACCCTGGCCACACACAGATGGGAATGTTGACCAGGAGCTGCAGGGGTTCTACAGAGCACACCCTGGCCACACAGAGATGGGAATGTTAACCAGGAGCTGCAGGAGTTATACAGTGCACACCATGGCCGCACAGGGATGGGAATGTTGACCACGAGCTGCAGGAGTTATACAGAGCACACCCTGGCCACACACAGAGATGGGAATGTTGACCAGGAGCTGCTGGGGTTCTACAGAGCACACCCTGACCACACACAGAGATGGGAATGCTGACCAGGAGCTACTGGGAGTATACAGTGCACATCCTGGCCACACAGAGATGGGAATGTTGACCAGGAGCAGCAGGGGTTATACAGAGCACACACTGGCCACACAGAGATGGGAATGTTGACCAGGAGCAGGAGTTATACAGAGCACAACCTGGCCTCACAGAAATGGGAATGTTGACCAGGAGCTGCAGGAGTTATACAGAGCATACCCTGGGCACACACAGAGATGGGAATGTTGACCAGGAGCTGCAGGAGTTATACAGAGCATACCCTGGGCACACACAGATGGGAATGTTGACCAGGAGCTGCAGGGGTTATACAGAGCGCCACATGGCCTCACAGAGAAAGACATGTTGACCAGGAGCTGCAGGAGTTATCCAAAGCACATACTGACCACACACAGAGATGGGAATGTTAACCATGAGCTGCAGGGGTTATACAGAGCGCACCCTGGCCACACAGAGATGGGAATGTTGACCAGGAGCTGCAGGAGTTATACAGAGCACACCCTGACCACACACAGAGTTCGGAATGTTGACCAGGAGCTACTGGGATTATACAGTGCACATCCTGGCCAAACAGAGATGGGAATGTTGACCAGGAGCAGCAGGGGTTATACAGAGCACACCCTGACCACACACAGAGATGGAAATGTTGACCAGGATCTGCAGGAGTTATACAGAGGACACCCTGGCCACACAGAGATGGGAATGTTGACCAGGAACTGCTGGGGTTATAAAAGAGCTCACACTGGCCACACAGAGATGGGAATGTTAACCAGGAGCTGCAGGGGTTACACAGATCACTCCCAGGACACACTGAGAGATGGGAATGTTGACCAGGAGTTGCAGGGGTTATACAGATCACACCCTGGCCACGCAGAGATGGGAATGTTGACCAGGAGCTGCAGTGGTTATACAGATCACACCCTGGCCACGCAGAGATGGGAATGTTGACCAGGAGCTGCAGGGGTTATACAGAGCACACCCTGGCCACACAGAGCTGGGAATGTTGACCAGGAGCTGCTGGGGTTATACAGAGCACACCCTGGGCACAAACAGAGATGGGAATGTTGACCATGAGCTGCAGGGGTTATACAGTGCACACCCTGGCCACACAGAGATGGGAATGTTGACCAGGAGCTGCAGGGGTTATACAGAGCACATCCTGGCCACAGAGATATGGGAATGTTGACCAGGAGCTGCAGGGGTTATACAGAGCACATCCTGGCCACACAGAGATGGGAATGTTGACCAGGAGCTGCAGGGGTTATACAGAGCACATCCTGGCCATACAGATATGGGAATGTTGCCCAGGAGCTGCTCGGGTTATACAGAGCACACCCTGGCCACACAGAGATGGGAATGTTGACCAGGAGCTGCAGGGGTTTTACAGAGCACTCCCTGGCCACACACAGATGGGAATGTTGACCAGGAGCTTCAGGGGTTATACAGAGCACACCCTGGCCACACAGAGATGGGAATGTTGACCAGGAGCAGGGTTTATACAGAGCACATCCATTCCACACAGAGATGGGAATGTTGACCATGATCTGCAGGGGTTATACAGAGCACAGCCTGGCCACACAGAGATGGGAATGTAGACCAGGAGCTGCAGGGGTTAATCAGAGCACATCCTGGCCACACAGAGATGGGAATGTTGACCAGGATCTGCAGGAGTTATACATAGCACACCCTGGCCACACAGAGATGGGAATGTTGACCAGGAACTGCTGGGGTTATAAAAGAGCACACCCTGGCCACACAGAGATGGGAATGTTAACCAGGAGCTGCAGGGGTTACACAGATCACTCCCAGGGCACACTGAGAGATGGGAATGTTGACAAGGAGTTGCAGGGGTTATACAGATCACACCCTGGCCACGCAGAGATGGGAATGTTGACCAGGAGCTGCAGTGGTTATACAGATCACACCCTGGCCACGCAGAGATGGGAATGTTGACCAGGAGCTGCAGGGGTTATACAGAGCACACCCTGGCCACACAGAGATGGGAATGTTGACCAGGAGCTGCAGGAGTATACAGACCACACCCTGGCCAAACACAGAGATGAGAATGTTGACCAGGAGCTGCAGGGGTTATACAGAGCACACCCTGGCCACACAGAGACGTGAATGTTGACCAGGAGTTGCAGGGGTTATACAGAGCACACCCTGGGCACAAACAGAGATGGGAATGTTGACCATGAGCTGCAGGGGTTATACAGTGCACACCCTGGCCACACAGAGATGGGAATGTTGACCAGGAGCTGCAGGGGTTATACAGAGCACATCCTGGCCACACAGAGATGGGAATGTTGACCAGGAGCTGCAGGGGTTATACAGAGCACATCCTGGCCACACAGAGATGGGAATGTTAACCAGGAGCTGCAGGGGTTATACAGAGCACATCCTGGCCACACAGATATGGGAATGTTGCCCAGGAGCTGCTAGGGTTATACAGAGCACACCCTGGCCACACAGAGATGGGAATGTTGACCAGGAGCTGCAGGGGTTATACAGAGCACACCCTGGCCACACACACATGGGAATGTTGACCAGGAGTCTCAGGGGTTATACAGAGCACACCCTGGCCACACAGAGATGGGAATGTTGACCAGGAGCTGCAGGGGTTATACAGAGCACAGCCTGGCCACACAGAGATGGGAATGTTGACCAGGAGCTGCAGGGGTTATACAGAGCACATCCTAGCCACACAGATATGGGAATGTTGACGAGGAGTTGCTAGGGTTATACCGTGCACATCCTTGCCACACAGAGATGGGAATGTTGACCAGGAGCTGTAGGGGTTATACAGAGCACAGCCTGGCCATACAGAGGTGGGAATGTTGACCAGGAGCTGCAGGAGTTATACAGAGCACACCCTGGCCACACAGAGATGGGAATGTAGACCAGGAGCTGCAGGGGTTATACGGAGCACACCCTGGCCACACAGTGATGGGAATGTTGACCAGGAGCTGCAGGGGTTATACAGAGCACACCCTGGCCACACACAGATGGGAATGTTGACCAGGAGCTGCAGGGGTTCTACAGAGCACACCCTGGCCACACAGAGATGGGAATGTTAACCAGGAGCTGCAGGAGTTATACAGAGCACACCCTGACCACACACAGAGATGGGAATGTTGACCAGGAGCTACTGGGATTATACAGTGCACATCCTGGCCACACAGAGATGGGAATGTTGACCAGGAGCAGCAGGGGTTATACAGAGCACAGCCTGGCCATACAGAGGTGGGAATGTTGACCAGGAGCTGCAGGAGTTATACAGAGTGCCAACTGGCCTCACAGAGAAGCACATGTTGACCAGGAGCTGCAGGAGTTATACAGAGCACACCCTGGCCACACAGAGATGGGAATGTTGACCAGGAGCAGGGGTTATAAAGAAGACACCCTGGCCACACAGAGATGGGAATGTTGACCAGGAGCTGCAGGGGTTATACAGAGCACATCATGGCCACACACACAGATGGGAATGTTGGCCAGGAGCTGGAGGGGATATACAGAGCACACCCTGGCCACACAGAGAAGGGAATGTTGACCAGGAGCTGCAGGAGTTATACAGAGCACATCATGGCCACACACACAGATGGGAATGTTGGCCAGGAGCTGGAGGGGATATACAGAGCACATCCTGGCCACACAGAGAAGGGAATGTTGACCAGGAGCTGCAGGAGTTATACAGAGCACATCATGGCCACACACACAGATGGGAGTTTTGACCAGGAGCTGCTGGGGTTATACAGAGCACACCCTGGACACACACACAGATGGAAATGTTGACCAGGAGCTGCAGGGGTTATACAGAGCACACCCTGGCCACACAGATGGGAATGTTGACCAGGAGCTGCAGGAGATATACAGAGCACACCCTGGACACACAGACAAATGGGAATGTTGTCCAGGAGCTGCAGGGGTTATACAGAGCACACCCTGGGCACACAGAGATGGGAATGTAGACCAGGAGCTGCAGGGTTATACAGAGCACACCCTGGCCACACAGTGATGGGAATGTTGACCAGGAGCTGCAGGGGTTATACAGAGCACACCCTGGCCACACACAGATGGGAATGTTGACCAGGAGCTGCAGGGGTTCTACAGAGCACACCCTGGCCACACAGAGATGGGAATGTTAACCAGGAGCTGCAGGAGTTATACAGAGCACACCCTGACCACACACAGAGATGGGAATGTTCACCAGGAGCTACTGGGATTATACAGTGCACATCCTGGCCACACAGAGATGGGAATGTTGACCAGGAGCAGCATGGGTTATACAGAGCACACCCTGGCCACACACAGATGGGAATGCTGACCAGGAGCTGCAGGGGTTATACAGAGCACACACTGGCCACACAGAGATGGGAATGTTGACCAGGAGCAGGAGTTATACAGAGCACAACCTGGCCACACGGAAATGGGAATGTTGACCAGGAGCTGCAGGAGTTATACAGAGCATACCCTGGGCACACACAGATGGGAATGTTGACCAGGAGCTGCTGGGCTTATACAGAGCACACCAAGGACACACACACAGATGGGAATGTTGACCAGGAGCTGCAGGGGTTATACAGAGCACACACTGGCCTCACAGAGATGGGAATGTTGACCAGGAGCTGCAGGGGTTATACAGAGCACACCCTGGTCACACACACAGATGGGAATGTTGACAAGGAGCTGCAGGAGTTATACAGAGCACACCCTGGCCACACAGAGATGGGAATGTTGACCAGGAGCGGCAGGAGTTATACAGAGCACACCCTGGCCACACAGAAATGGGAATATTGACCAGGAGTTGCAGGAGTTATACAGAGCACAACCTGGCCACACAGAGATGGGAATGTTGACCAGGAGCTGCAGGAGTTATACAGAGCATACCCTGGGCACACACAGATGGGAATGTTGACCAGGCGCTGCAGGGGTTATACAGAGTGCCAACTGGCCTCACAGAGAAGCACATGTTGACCAGGAGCTGCAGGAGTTATACAGAGCACACCCTGGCCACACAGAGATGGGAATGTTGACCAGGAGCAGGGGTTATAAAGAGGACACCCTGGCCACACAGAGATGGGAATGTTGACCAGGAGCTGCAGGGGTTATACAGAGCACATCATGGCCACACACACAGATGGGAATGTTGGCCAGGAGCTGGAGGGGATATACAGAGCACATCCTGGCCACACAGAGAAGGGAATGTTGACCAGGAGCTGCAGGAGTTATACAGAGCACATCATGGCCACACACACAGATGGGAATGTTGGCCAGGAGCTGGAGGGGATATACAGAGCACATCCTGGCCACACAGAGAAGGGAATGTTGACCAGGAGCTGCAGGGGTTATACAGAGCACACACTTGACACACACAGAGATGGTAATGTTGACCAGGTGCTGCAGTGTTTATACAGTGCGCACGCTGTCCACACACAGATGGGAGTTTTGACCAGGAGCTGCTGGGGTTATACAGAGCACACCCTGGACACACACACAGATGGAAATGTTGACCAGGAGCTGCAGGGGTTATACAGAGCACACCCTGGCCACACAGATGGGAATGTTGACCAGGAGCTGCAGGAGATATACAGAGCACACCCTGGACACACAGACAAATGGGAATGTTGTCCAGGAGCTGCAGGGGTTATACAGAGCACAACCTGGCCACACAGAAATGGGAATATTGACCAGGAGCTGCAGGAGTTATACAGAGCACAACCTGGCCACACAGAGATGGTAATGTTGACCAGGAGCTGCAGGAGTTATACAGAGCATACCCTGGGCACACACAGATTGGAATGTTGACCAGGAGCTGCAGGGGTTATACAGAGCGCCACCTGGCCTCACAGAGAAGGACATGTTGACCAGGAGCTGCAGAAGTTATAGAGAGCACACCCTGGCCACACAGAGATGGGAATGTAGACCAGGAGCTGCAGGGGTTATACAGAGCACACCCTGGCCACACAGAGATGGGAATGTTGACCAGGAGCTGCAGGAGTTATACAAAGCACATACTGGCCACACACAGAAATGGGAATATTAACCAGGAGCTGCAGTGGTTATACAGAGCACACCTTGGCCACACAGAAATGGGAATGTTGACCAGGAGCAGCAGGGGTTATCCAGAGCACACCCTGACCACACACAGAGATGGGAATGTTTACCAGGAGCTGCAGGGGTTATACAGAGCACACCCTGACCACACACAGAGATGGGAATGTTGACCAGGAGCTACTGGGATTATACAGTGCACATCCTGGCCACACAGAGATTCGAATGTTGACCAGGTGCTGCAGGAGTATACAGAGCACATCCTGGCCACACAGAGATGGGAATGTTGACCAGGAGCTGCAGGGGTTATACAGAGCACACCCTGGCCACACACAGAGATGGGAATGTTGACCAGGAGCTGCAGGAGTTATACAAAGCACACCCTGGCCACACACAGAGATGGGAATGTTGACCAGGAGCTGCAGGGGTTATACAGAGCACACCCTGGCCACACACAGAGATGGGAATGTTGACCAGGAGCTGCAGGGGTTATACAGAGCACACCCTGGCCACACACAGAGATGGGAATGTTGACCAGGAGCTGCAGGGGTTATACAGAGCACACCCTGGCCACATACAGAGATGGGAATGTTGACCAGGAGCTGCAGGGGTTATACAGAGCGCCACCTGGCCTCACAGAGATGGGAATGTTGACCAGGAGCTGCAGGAGTTATACAGAGCACACCCTGGCCATATACAGAGATGGGAATGTTAACCAGGAGCTGCAGGGGTTATACAGAGCACACCCTGGCCACACAGAGATGGGAATGTTGACCAGGAGCAGCAGGTGTTATACAGAGCACACCCTGGCCACACAGTGATGGGAATGTTGACCAGGAGCTGCAGGAGTTATACAGAGCACACCCTGGCCACACACAGAGATACGAATGTTGACCAGGAGCTACTGGGATTATACAGTGCCCATCCTTGCCACACAGAGATGGGAATGTAGACCAGGAGCTGCAGGGGTTATACAGAGCACACCCTGGCCACACATAGATGGGGATATTGACCAGGAGCTGCAGGGGTATACAGAGCACACCCTGACCACACACAGAGGTGGGAATGTTGACCAGGAGCTGCAGGAGTTATACAGAGCACACCCTTGCCACACAGAGATGGGAATGTTGACCAGGAGCAGGGGTTATAAAGAGCACACCCTGGCCACACAGAGATGGGAATGATGACCAGGAGCTGCAGGGGTTATACAGAGCACATCATGGCCACACACACAGATGGGAATGTTGGCCAGGAGCTGGAGGGGATATACAGAGCACATCCTGGCCACACAGAGAAGGGAATGTTGACCAGGAGCTGCAGGAGTTATACAGAGCACATCATGGCCACACACACAGATGGGAATGTTGGCCAGGAGCTGGAGGGGATATACAGAGCACATCCTGGCCACACAGAGAAGGGAATGTTGACCAGGAGCTGCAGGGGTTATACAGAGCACACCCTGGACACACACAGAGATGGTAATGTTGACCAGGTGCTGCAGTGGTTATACAGTGCGCACGCTGTCCACACACAGATGGGAGTTTTGAACAGGAGCTGCTGGGGTTATACAGAGCACACCCTGGACACACACACAGATGGAAATGTTGACCAGGAGCTGCAGGGGTTATACAGAGCACACACTGGCCACACAGATGGGAATGTTGACCAGGAGCTGCAGGAGATATACAGAGCACACCCTGGACACACAGACAAATGGGAATGTTGACCAGGAGCTGCAGGGGTTATACAGAGCACAACCTGGCCACACAGAAATGGGAATATTGACCAGGAGCTGCAGGAGTTATACAGAGCATACCCTGGGCACACACAGATGGGAATGTTGACCAGGAGCTGCAGGGGCTATACAGAGCACACCCTGGCCTCACAGAGAAGGACATGTTGACCAGGAGCTGCAGAAGTTATAGAGAGCACACCCTGGCCACACAGAGATGGGAATGTAGACCAGGAGCTGCAGGGGTTATACAGAGCACACCCTGGCCACACAGAGATGGGAATGTTGACCAGGAGCTGCAGGAGTTATACAAAGCACATACTGGCCACACACAGAAATGGGAATATTAACCAGGAGCTGCAGTGGTTATACAGAGCACACCTTGGCCACACAGAAATGGGAATGTTAACCAGGAGCTGCAGGGGTTATACAGAGCACACCCTGACCACACACAGAGATGGGAATGTTGACCAGGAGCTACTGGGATTATACAGTGCACATCCTGGCCACACAGAGATGGGAATGTTGACCAGGAGCAGCAGGGGTTATCCAGAGCACACCCTGACCACACACAGAGATGGGAATGTTTACCAGGAGCTGCAGGGGTTATACAGAGCACACCCTGACCACACACAGAGATGGGAATGTTGACCAGGAGCTACTGGGATTATACAGTGCACATCCTGGCCACACAGAGATTCGAATGTTGACCAGGTGCTGCAGGAGTATACAGAGCACATCCTGGCCACACAGAGATGGGAATGTTGACCAGGAGCTGCAGGGGTTATACAGAGCACACCCTGGCCACACACAGAGATGGGAATGTTGACCAGGAGCTGCAGGAGTTATACAAACCACACCCTGGCCACACACAGAGATGGGAATGTTGACCAGGAGCTGCAGGGGTTATACAGAGCACACCCTGGCCACACACAGAGATGGGAATGTTGACCAGGAGCTGCAGGGGTTATACAGAGCACACCCTGGCCACACACAGAGATGGGAATGTTGACCAGGAGCTGCAGGGGTTATACAGAGCACACCCTGGCCACATACAGAGATGGGAATGTTGACCAGGAGCTGCAGGGGTTATACAGAGCGCCACCTGGCCTCACAGAGATGGGAATGTTGACCAGGAGCTGCAGGAGTTATACAGAGCACACCCTGGCCACACACAGAGATGGGAATGTTAACCAGGAGCTGCAGGGGTTATACAGAGCACACCCTGGCCACACAGAGATGGGAATGTTGACCAGGAGCAGCAGGAGTTATACAGAGCACACCCTGGCCACACAGTGATGGGAATGTTTACCAGGAGCTGCAGGAGTTATACAGAGCACACCCTGGCCACACACAGAGATACGAATGTTGACCAGGAGCTACTGGGATTATACAGTGCCCATCCTTGCCACACAGAGATGGGAATGTAGACCAGGAGCTGCAGGGGTTATACAGAGCACACCCTGGCCACACATAGATGGGGATATTGACCAGGAGCTGCAGGGGTATACAGAGCACACCCTGACCACACACAGAGGTGGGAATGTTGACCAGGAGCTGCAGGAGTTATACAGAGCACACCCTTGCCACACAGAGTTGGGAATGTTTACCAGGAGCTGCAGGAGTATACAGAGCACATCCTGGCCACACAGAGATGGGAATGTTGACCAGGTGCTGCAGGAGTATACAGAGCACATCCTGGCCACACAGAGATGGGAATGTTCACCAGGAGCTGCAGGGGTTATACAGAGCACACACTGGCCACACAGAGATGGGAATGTTGACCAGGAGCTGAGGAGTTATACAGAGCACACCCTGGGCACACACAGATGGGAATGTTGACCAGGAGTTGCAGGAGTTATACAGAGCACAACCTGGCCACACTGAGATGGGAATGTTGACAAGGAGCTGCAGGAGTTATACAGAGCACACCCTGGCCACACAGAGATGGGAATGTTGCACAGGAGCTGCTCGGGTTATACAGAGCACACCCTGGCCACACAGAGATGGGAATGTTGACCCGGAGCTGCAGGGGTTATACAGAGCACACCCTGGCCACACACAGATGGGAATGTTGACCAGGAGCTGCAGGGGTTATACAGAGCACACCCTGGCCACACAGAGATGGGAATGTTGACCAGGAGCAGGGGTTATACAGAGCACACCCTGGCCACACAGAGATGGGAATGTTGACCAGGAGCTGCAGGGGTTATACAGAGCACATCCTGGCCACACAGAGATGGGAATGTTGACCAGGAGCTGCAGGGGTTATACAGAGCACATCCTGGCCACACACACAGATGGGAATGTTGGCCAGGAGCTGGAGGGGATATACAGAGCACATCCTGGCCACACGGAGAAGGCAATGTTGACCAGGAGCTGCAGGGGTTATAGAGAGCACACCCTGGACACACACACAGATGGGAATGTTGACCAGGTGCTGCAGGGGTTATACAGAGCACACACTGGCCACACAGATGGGAATGTTGACCAGGAGCTGCAGTGGTTATACAGTGCGCACGCTGTCCACACACAGATGGGAGTTTTGACCAGGAGCTGCTGGGGTTATACAGAGCACACCCTTGACACACACACAGATGGAAATGTTGACCAGGAGCTGCAGGGGTTATACAGAGCACACCCTGGACACACAGACAGATGGGAATGTTGTCCAGGAGCTGCAGGGGTTATACAGAGCACAACCTGGCCACACAGAAATGGGAATATTGACCAGGACCTGCAGGAGTTATACAGAGCACGACCTGGCCACACAGAGATGGTAATGTTGACCAGGAGCTGCAGGAGTTATACAGAGCATACCCTGGGCACACACAGATGGGAATGTTGACCAGGAGCTGCAGGACTTATACAGAGCGCCACCTGACCTCACAGAGAAGGACATGTTGACCAGGAGCTTCAGGAGTTATACAGAGCACACCCTGGCCACACAGAGATGGGAATGTAGACCAGGAGCTGCAGGGGTTTTACAGAGCACATCCTGGCCACACAGAGATGGGAATGTTGACCAGGAGCTGCAGTGGTTATACAGAGCACACCCTGGCCACATAGAGATGGGAATGTTGACCAGGAGCTGCAGGGGTTATACAGAGCACACCCTGGCCACATAGAGATGGGAATGTTGACCAGGAGCTGCAGGGGTTATGCAGAGCACATCCTGGCCATATAGAAATGGGAATGTTGACCAGGAGATGCAGGGGTTATGCAGAGCACATCCTGGCCACAAACAGAGATGGGAATGTTGACCAGGACCTGCAGTGGTTATACAGAGCAAACCCTGGACACACAGAGATGGGAATGTTGACCAGGAGCTGCAGGGATTATAGAGAGCACACCCTGGCCACTCAGAGATGGGAATGTTGACCAGGAGCTGCAGGAGTTATACAGAGCACATCCTGGCCACACACAGAGATGGGAATGTTAACCAGGAGCTGCAGGGGGTATACAGAGCACACCCTGGCCACACCGAGATGGCAATGTTGAGCAGGAGCTGCAGGAGTATACAGAGCACATCCTGGCCACACACAGAGATGGGAATGTTAACCAGGAGCTGCAGGGGTTATACAGAGCACACCCTGGCCACACAGAGATGGGAATGTTCACCAGGAGCTGCAGGAGTTATACAGAGCACACCCTGGCCACACACACAGATGGGAATGTTGTCCAGGAGCTGCAGGGGTTATACAGAGCACAACCTGGCCACACAGAAATGGGAATATTGACCAGGAGCTGCAGGAGTTATACAGAGCACAACCTGGCCACACAGAGATGGTAATGTTGACCAGGAGCTGCAGGAGTTATACAGAGCATACCCTGGGCACACACAGATGGGAATGTTGACCAGGAGCTGCAGGGGTTATACAGAGCGCCACCTGGCCTCACAGAGAAGGACATGTTGACCAGGAGCTGCAGGAGTTATACAGAGCACACCCTGGCCACACAGAGATGGGAATGTAGACCAGGAGCTGCAGGGGTTATACAGAGCACACCCTGGCCACACAGAGATAGGAATGTTGACCAGGAGCTGCAGGAGGTATACAAAGCACATACTGGCCACACACAGAAATGGGAATGTTAACCAGGAGCTGCAGGGGTCATACAGAGCACACCCTGGCCACACAGAAATGGGAATGTTAACCAGGAGCTGCAGGGGTTAGACAGAGCACACACTGGCCAGACAGAGATGGGAATGTTGACCAGGAGCTACTGGGATTATACAGTGCACATCCTGGCCACACAGAGATGGGAATGTTGACCAGGAGCAGCAGGGGTTATACAGAGCACACCCTGGCCACACACAGAGATGGGAATGTTGACCAGGAGCTACTGGGATTATACAGTGCACATCCTGGCCTCACAGAGATGGGAATGTTGACCAGGAGCAGCAGGGGTTATCCAGAGCACACCCTGACCACACACAGAGATGGGAATGTTTACCAGGAGCTGCAGGAGTATACAGAGCACATCCTGGCCACACAGAGATGGGAATGTTCACCAGGAGCTGCAGGGGTTATACAGAGCACACACTGGCCACACAGAGATGGGAATGTTGACCAGGAGCTGAGGAGTTATACAGAGCACACCCTGGGCACACACAGATGGGAATGTTGACCAGGAGCTGCAGGGGTTATACTGAGCACACCCTGGCCACACAGAGATGGGAATGTTGACCAGGAGCTGCAGGAGTTATACAGAGCACATCCTGGCCACACAGAGATGGGAATGTTGACCATGAGCTGCAGGGGTTATACTGAGCATACCCTGGCCACACACAGAAATGGGAAAGTTGACCAGGAGCTGCAGGAGTTATACAGAGCACACCCTGGCCACACAGAGATGGGAATGTTGACCAGGAGCTGCAGGGGTTATACAGAGCACACCCTGGTCACACACAGAGATGGGAATGTTAACCAGGAGCTGCAGGGGTTATACAGAGCACACCCTGGCCACACAGAGATGGGAATGTTGACCAGGAGCTGCAGGAGTTATACAGAGCACCCCCTGACCACACATAGAGATGGGAATGTTGACCAGGAGCTGCAGGAGTTATACAGAGCACACCCTGGCCACACACAGAGATGGGAATGTTGACCAGGAGCTACTGGGATTATACAGTGCCCATCCTTGCCACACAGAGATGGTAATGTAGACCAGGAGCTGCAGGGGTTATACAGAGCACACCCTGGCCACACATAGATGGGAATGTTGACCAGGAGCTGCAGGAGTATACAGAGCACATCCTGTCCACACAGAGATGGGAATGTTGACCAGGTGCTGCAGGAGTATACAGAGCACATCCTGGCCACACAGAGATGGGAATGTTCACCAGGACCTGCAGGGGTTATACAGAGCACACACTGGCCACACAGAGATGGGAATGTTGACCAGGAGCTGAGGAGTTATACAGAGCGCACCCTGGGCACACACAGATGGGAATGTTGACCAGGAGCTGCAGGGGTTATACTGAGCACACCCTGGCCACACATAGATGGGAATGTTGACCAAGAGCAGCAGGGGTTATACAGAGCACACCCAGGCCTCACAGAGAAGGACATGTTGACCAGGAGCTGCAGTGGTTATACAGAGCAAACCCTGGACACACAGAGATGGGAATGTTGACCAGGAGCTGCAGGGATTATAGAGAGCACACCCTGGCCACTCAGAGAAGGGAATGTTGACCAGGAGCTGCAGGAGTTATACAGAGCACATCCTGGCCACACACAGAGATGGGAATGTTAACCAGGAGCTGCAGGGGTTATACAGAGCACACCCTGGCCACACAGAGATGGGAATGTTCACCAGGAGCTGCAGGAGTTATACAGAGCACACCCTGGCCACACACACAGATGGGAATGTTGTCCAGGAGCTGCAGGGGTTATACAGAGCACAACCTGGCCACACAGAAATGGGAATATTGACCAGGAGCTGCAGGAGTTATACAGAGCACAACCTGGCCACACAGAGATGGTAATGTTGACCAGGAGCTGCAGGAGTTATACAGAGCATACCCTGGGCACACACAGATGGGAATATTGACCAGGAGCTGCAGGGGTTATACAGAGCGCCACCTGGCCTCACAGAGAAGGACATGTTGACCAGGAGCTGCAGGAGTTATACAGAGCACACCCTGGCCACACAGTGATGGGAATGTAGACCAGGAGCTGCAGGGGTTATACAGAGCACACCCTGGCCACACAGAGATGGGAATGTTGACCAGGAGCTGCAGGAGGTATACAAAGCACATACTGGCCACACACAGAAATGGGAATGTTAACCAGGAGCTGCAGGGGTCATACAGAGCACACCCTGGCCACACAGAAATGGGAATATTAACCAGGAGCTGCAGGGGTTAGACAGAGCACACACTGGCCAGACAGAGATGGGAATGTTGACCAGGAGCTACTGGGATTATACAGTGCACATCCTGGCCACACAGAGATGGGAATGTTGACCAGGAGCAGCAGGGGTTATACAGAGCACACCCTGACCACACACAGAGATGGGAATGTTGACCAGGAGCTGCAGGAGTTATACAGAGCACACCCTTGCCACACAGAGATGGGAATGTTTACCAGGAGCTGCAGGAGTATACAGAGCACATCCTGTCCACACAGAGATGGGAATGTTGACCAGGTGCTGCAGGAGTATACAGAGCACATCCTGGCCACACAGAGATGGGAATGTTCACCAGGAGCTGCAGGGGTTATACAGAGCACACACTGGCCACACAGAGATGGGAATGTTGACCAGGAGCTGAGGAGTTATACAGAGCGCACCCTGGGCACACACAGATGGGAATGTTGACCAGGAGCTGCAGGGGTTATACTGAGCACACCCTGGCCACACATAGATGGGAATGTTGACCAAGAGCAGCAGGGGTTATACAGAGCACACCCAGGCCTCACAGAGAAGGACATGTTGACCAGGAGCTGCAGTGGTTATACAGAGCAAACCCTGGACACACAGAGATGGGAATGTTGACCAGGAGCTGCAGGGATTATAGAGAGCACACCCTGGCCACTCAGAGATGGGAATGTTGACCAGGAGCTGCAGGAGTTATACAGAGCACATCCTGGCCACACACAGAGATGGGAATGTTAACCAGGAGCTGCAGGGGTTATACAGAGCACACCCTGGCCACACAGAGATGGGAATGTTCACCAGGAGCTGCAGGAGTTATACAGAGCACACCCTGGCCACACACACAGATGGGAATGTTGTCCAGGAGCTGCAGGGGTTATACAGAGCACAACCTGGCCACACAGAAATGGGAATATTGACCAGGAGCTGCAGGGGTTATACAGAGCACAACCTGGCCACACAGAGATGGTAATGTTGACCAGGAGCTGCAGGAGTTATACAGAGCATACCCTGGGCACACACAGATGGGAATGTTGACCAGGAGCTGCAGGGGTTATACAGAGCGCCACCTGGCCTCACAGAGAAGGACATGTTGACCAGGAGCTGCAGGAGTTATACAGAGCACACCCTGGCCACACAGAGATGGGAATGTAGACCAGGAGCTGCAGGGGTTATACAGAGCACACCCTGGCCACACAGTGATGGGAATGTTGACCAGGAGCTGCAGGAGGTATACAAAGCACATACTGGCCACACACAGAAATGGGAATGTTAACCAGGAGCTGCAGGGGTCATACAGAGCACACCCTGGCCACACAGAAATGGGAATGTTAACCAGGAGCTGCAGGGGTTAGACAGAGCACACACTGGCCAGACAGAGATGGGAATGTTGACCAGGAGCTACTGGGATTATACAGTGCTCATCCTGGCCACACAGAGATGGGAATGTTGACCAGGAGCAGCAGGGGTTATACAGAGAACACCCTGACCACACACAGAGATGGGAATGTTGACCAGGAGCTGCAGGAGTTATACAGAGCACACCCTTGCCACACAGAGATGGGAATGTTTACCAGGAGCTGCAGGAGTATACAGAGCACATCCTGGCCACACAGAGATGGGAATGTTGACCAGGTGCTGCAGGAGTATACAGAGCACATCCTGGCCACACGGAGATGGGAATGTTCACCAGGAGGTGCAGGGGTTATACAGAGCACACACTGGCCACACAGAGATGGGAATGTTGACCAGGAGCTGAGGAGTTATACAGAGCACACGCTGGGCACACACAGATGAAAAAGTTGACCAGGAGCTGCAGGGGTTATACTGAGCACACCCTGGCCACACAGAGATGGGAATGTTGACCAGGAGCTGCAGGGGTTATACAGAGCACACCCTGGCCTCACAGAGAAGGACATGTTGACCAGGAGCTGCAGGGGTTATGCAGAGCACACCCTGGCCACACACAGAAATTGGAATGTTGACCAGCAGCTGCAGGAGTTATACAGATCACAACCTGGCCACATAGAGATGGGAATGTTGACCAGGAGCTGCAGGATTTATACAGAGCATACCCTGGGCACACACAGATGGGAATGTTGACCAGGAGCTGCAGGGGTTATACAGAGCACACCCTGGCCACACACAGAGATGGGAATGTTGACCAGGAGTTGCAGGGGTTATACAGAGCACACCCTGGCCACACAGAGATGGGAATGTTGACCAGGAGTTGCAGGGGTTATACAGAGCACAGCCTGGCCTCACAGAGAAGGACATGTTGACCAGGAGCTGCAGGAGTTATACAGAGCACACCCTGGCCACACAGAGATGGGAATGTTGACCAGGAGCTGCAGGGGTTATACAGAGCACACCCTGGCCTCACAGAGAAGGACATGTTGACCAGGAGCTCCAGGAGTTATACAGAGCACACCCTGGTCACACACAGAGATGGGAATGTTAACCAGGAGCTGCAGGGGTTATACAGAGCACACCCTGGCCACACAGAGATGGGAATGTTGACCAGGAGCTGCAGTTATACAGAGCACCCCCTGGCCACACATAGAGATGGGAATGTTGACCAGGAGCTACTGGGATTATACAGTGCACATCCTTGCCACACAGAGATGGGAATGTTGACCAGGATCTGTAGGGGTTTATGCAGAGCACACCCTGGCCACACATAGATGGGGATGTTGACCAGGAGCTACTGGGATTATACAGTGCACATCCTTGCCACACAGAGATGGGAATGTTGACCAGGATCTGTAGGGGTTTATGCAGAGCACACCCTGGCCACACATAGATGGGGATGTTGACCAGGAGCTGCAGGGGTTATACAGAGCACGCCCTGGACACACAGAGATGGGAATGTTGACCAATAGCTGCAGGGGTTAAACAGAGCGCACCCTGGCCACACAGAGATGGGAATGTTGACCAGGAGCTGCTGGGGTTGTACAGAGCACACCCTGGCCACACAGATATGGGAATGTTGACCAGGAGCTGCTAGGGTTATACAGAGCACACCCTGGACACACAGAGATGGGAATGTTGACCAGGAGCTGCTGGGGTTATACAGGGCACATCCTGGCCAAACAGAGATGGGAATGTTGACCAGGAGCTGCAGGAGTTATACAGAGCACACCCTGACCACACACAGAGATGGGAATGTTGACCAGGAGCTGCAGGAGTATTCAGAGCACATCCTGGCCACACAGAGATGGGAATGTTGACCAGGAGCTGCAGGGGTTATACAGAGCACACCCTGGCCACACAGTGATGGGAATGTTGACCAGGAGCTGCAGGGGTTATACAGAGAACACCCTGGACACACAGAGATGGGAATGTTGACCAGGAGCTGCAGGGGTTATACATTGCACATCCTGGCCACACAGAGATGGGAATGTTGACCAGGAGCTGCAGGGGTTATACAGAGCACACCCTGGCCACACAGAGATGGGAATGTTGACCAGGAGCTGCAGGGGTTATACAGAGCACTCCCTGGACACACAGAGATGGGAATGTTGACCAATAGCTGCAGGGGTTAAACAGAGCACACCCTGGCCACACAGAGATGGGAATGTTGACCAGGAGCTGCTGGGGTTGTACAGAGCACACCCTGGCCACACAGATATGGGAATGTTGACCAGGAGCTGCTAGGGTTATACAGAGCACACCCTGGACACACAGAGATGGGAATGTTGACCAGGAGCTGCTGGGGTTATACAGAGCACATCCTGGACACACAGAGATGGGAATGTTGACCAGGAGATGCAGGGGTTATACAGAGCACTCCCAGGACACACTGAGAGATGGTAATGTTGACCAGGAGCTGCAGGTGTTATACAGACCACACGCTGGCCACACACAGAGATGAGAATGTTGACCAAGAGCTGCAGGGGTTATACAGAGCACACCCTGGCCACACAGAGACGGGAATGTTGACCAGGAGCTGCTGGGGTTATACAGAGCATACCCTGGGCACAAACAGTGATGGGAATGTTGACCATGAGCTGCAGGGGTGATACAGTGCACACCCTGGCCACACAGAGATGGGAATGTTGACCAGAAGTTGCAGGGGTTATACAGAGCACACCCTGGCCACACACACAGATGGGAATGTTGACCAGGAGCTGCAGGGGATATACAGAGCACATCCTGGCCACACAGAGATGGGAATGTTGACCAGGAGCTGCAGGGGTTATACAGAGCACACCCTGGACACACACAGAGATGGGAATGTTGACCAGGAGCTGCAGGGGTTATACAGAGCACACCAAGGACACACAGACAGAAGGGAATGTTGACCAGGAGCTGCAGCGTTTATACAGAGCACACCCTGGCCACACAGAGATGGGAATGTTGACCAGGAGCTGCAGGGGTTATACAGAGCACACCCTGGACACACACACAGACGGCAATGCTGACCAGGAGCTGCAGGGGTTATACAGAGCACACCCTGGCCACACAGAGAAGGACATGTTGACCAGGAGCTGCAGGAGTTATACAGAGCACACCCTGGCCACACAGAGATGGGAATGTAGACCAGGATCTGCAGGGGTTATCCAGAGCACACCCTGGCCACACAGAGATGGGAATGTTGACCAGGAGCTGCAGGAGGTATACAAAGCACATACTGGCCACACACAGAAATGGGAATGTTAACCAGGAGCTGCAGGGGTCATACAGAGCACACCCTGGCCACACAGAAATGGGAATGTTAACCAGGAGCTGCAGGGGTTAGACAGAGCACACACTGGCCAGACAGAGATGGGAATGTTGACCAGGAGCTACTGGGATTATACAGTGCACATCCTGGCCACACAGAGATGGGAATGTTGACCAGGAGCAGCAGGGGTTATACAGAGCACACCCTGACCACACACAGAGATGGGAATGTTGACCAGGAGCTGCAGGAGTTATACAGAGCACACCCTTGCCACACAGAGATGGGAATGTTTACCAGGAGCTGCAGGAGTATGCAGAGCACATCCTGGCCACACAGTAATGGGAATGTTGACCAGGTGCTGCAGGAGTATACAGAGCACATCCTGGCCACACAGAGATGGGAATGTTCACCAGGAGCTGCAGGGGTTATACAGAGCACACACTGGCCACACAGAGATGGGAATGTTGACCAGGAGCTGAGGAGTTATACAGAGCACACCCTGGGCACACACAGATGAAAAAGTTGACCAGGAGCTGCAGGGGTTATACTGAGCACACCCTGGCCACACAGAGATGGGATGGTTGACCAGGAGCTGCAGGGGTTATACAGAGCACACCCTGGCCTCACAGAGAAGGACATGTTGACCAGGAGCTGCAGGAGTTATGCAGAGCATACCCTGGCCAGACACAGAGATGGGAATGTTAACCAGGAGCTGCAGGGGTTATACAGAGCACACCCTGGCCACACACAGAAATTGGAATGTTGACCAGCAGCTGCAGGAGTTATACAGATCACAACCTGGCCACATAGAGATGAGAATGTTGACCAGGAGCTGCAGGAGTTATACAGAGCATACCCTGGGCACACACAGATGGGAATGTTGACTAGGAGCTGCAGGGGTTATACAGAGCACACCCTGGCCACACACAGAGATGGGAATGTTGACCAGGAGTTGCAGGGGTTATACAGAGCACATCCTGGCCTCACAGAGAAGGACATGTTGACCAGGAGCTGCAGGTGTTATACAGAGCACACCCTGGCCACACAGAGATGGGAATGTTGACCAGGAGCTGCAGGGGTTATACAGAGCACACCCTGGCCTCACAGAGAAGGACATGTTGACCAGGAGCTCCAGGAGTTATACAGAGCACACCCTGGTCACACACAGAGATGGGAATGTTAACCAGGAGCTGCAGGGGTTATACAGAGCACACCCTGGCCACACAGAGATGGGAATGTTGACCAGGAGCTGCAGTTATACAGAGCACCCCCTGGCCACACATAGAGATGGGAATGTTGACCAGGAGCTGCAGGAGTTATACAGAGCACACCCTGGCCACACACAGAGATGGGAATGTTGACCAGGAGCAACTGGGATTATACAGTGCACATCCTTGCCACACAGAGATGGGAATGTTGACCAGGATCTGTAGGGGTTTATGCAGAGCACACCCTGGCCACACATAGATGGGGATGTTGACCAGGAGCTGCAGGTGTTATACAGACCACACGCTGGCCACACACAGAGATGAGAATGTTGACCAAGAGCTGCAGGGGTTATACAGAGCACACCCTGGCCACACAGAGACGGGAATGTTGACCAGGAGCTGCTGGGGTTATACAGAGCATACCCTGGGCACAAATAGTGATGGGAATGTTGACCATGAGCTGCAGGGGTGATACAGTGCACACCCTGGCCACACAGAGATGGGAATGTTGACCAGAAGTTGCAGGGGTTATACAGAGCACACCCTGGCCACACACACAGATGGGAATGTTGACCAGGAGCTGCAGGGGATATACAGAGCACATCCTGGCCACACAGAGATGGGAATGTTGACCAGGAGCTGCAGGGGTTATACAGAGCACACCCTGGACACACAAAGAGATGGGAATGTTGACCAGGAGCTGCAGGGGTTATACAGAGCACACCAAGGACACACAGACAGAAGGGAATGTTGACCAGGAGCTGCAGCGTTTATACAGAGCACACCCTACCACACAGAGATGGGAATGTTGACCAGGAGCTGCAGGGGTTATACAGAGCACACCCTGGACACACACACAGACGGCAATGCTGAGCAGGAGCTGCAGGGGTTATACAGAGCACAACCTGGCCACACTGAGATGGGAATGTTGACCAGGAGGTGCAGGAGTTATACAGAGCATACCCTGGCCACACAGAAATGGGAATATTGACCAGGAGCTGCAGGAGTTATACAGAGCACAACCTGGCCACACTGAGATGGTAATGTTGCCCAGGAGCTGCAGGAGTTATACAGAGCATACCCTGGGCACACACAGATGGGAATGTTGACCAGGAGCTGCAGGGGTTATACAGAGCGCCACCTGGCCTAACAGAGAAGGACATGTTGACCAGGAGCTGCAGGAGTTATACAGAGCACACCCTGGCCACACAGAGATGGGAATGTAGACCAGGAGCTGCAGGGGTTATACAGAGCACACCCTGGCCACACAGAGATGGGAATGTTGACCAGGAGCTGCAGGACGTATACAAAGCACATACTGGCCACACACAGAAATGGGAATGTTAACCAGGAGCTGCAGGGGTCATACAGAGCACACCTTGGCCACACAGAAATGGGAATGTTAACCAGGAGCTGCAGGGGTTAGACAGAGCACACACTGGCCAGACAGAGATGGGAATGTTGACCAGGAGCTACTGGGATTATACAGTGCACATCCTGGCCACACAGAGATGGGAATGTTGACCAGGAGCAGCAGGGGTTATACAGAGCACACCCTGTCCACACACAGAGATGGGAATGTTGACCAGGAGCTGCAGGAGTTATACAGAGCACACCCTTGCCACACAGAGATGGGAATGTTTACCAGGAGCTGCAGGAGTATACAGAGCACATCCTGGCCACACAGAGATGGGAATGTTCACCAGGTGCTGCAGGAGTATACAGAGCACATCCTGGCCACACAGAGATGGGAATGTTCACCAGGAGCTGCAGGAGTTATACAGAGCACACCCTGGCCACACACAGAGATGGGAATGTTAACCAGGAGCTACTGGGATTATACAGTGCACATCCTTGCCACACAGAGATGGGAATGTTGACCAGGATCTGTAGGGGTTTATGCAGAGCACACCCTGGCCACACATAGATGGGGATGTTGACCAGGAGCTGCAGGGGTATACAGGCCACATCCTGGCCAAACAGAGATGGGAATGTTGACCAGGAGCTGCAGGAATTATACAGAGCACACCCTGACCACACACAGAGATGGGAATGTTGACCAGGAGCTGCAGGAGTATTCAGAGCACATCCTGGCCACACAGAGATGGGAATGTTGACCAGGACATGCAGGAGTTATACAGAGCACACCCTGGCCACACACAGCGATGGGAATGTTGACCAGGAGCTGCTGGGGTTATACAGTGCACATCCTGGCCACACAGAGATGGGAATGTTGACCAGGAGCTGCAGGGGTTATACAGAGCACACCCTGGCCACACAGTGATGGGAATGTTGACCAGGAGCTGCTGGGGTTATACAGAGCACATCCTGGACACACAGAGATGGGAATGTTGACCAGGAGCTGCTGGGGTTATACAGAGCACATCCTGGACACACAGAGATGGGAATGTTGACCAGGAGATGCAGGAGTTATACAGAGCACACCCAGGACACACTGAGAGATGGTAATGTTGACCAGGAACTGCAGGTGTTATACAGAGCACACCCTGGCCACACACACAGATGGGAATGTTGACCAGGAGCTGCAGGGGATATACAGAGCACATCCTGGCCACACAGAGATGGGAATGTTGACCAGGAGCTGCAGGAGTTAGACAGAGCATACCCTGGGCACACACAGATGGGAATGTTGACCAGGAGCAGCTTGGGTTATACAGAGCGCCACATGGCCTCACAGAGAAGGACATGTTGAAAAGGAGCTGCAGGATTTATACAGAGCGCACCCTGGGCACACACAGATGGGAATGTTGACCAGGAGCTGCAGGGGTTATACAGAGCGCCACCTGGCCACACAGAGAAGGACATGTTGACCAGGAGCTGCAGGGGTTATACAGAGCATACCCTGGGCACACAGAGATGGGAATGTTGACCAGGAGCTGCAGGAGTTATACAGAGCACACCCTGACCACACACAGAGTTCGGAATGTTGACCAGGAGCGACTGGGATTATACAGTGCACATCCTGGCCACACAGAGATGGGAATGTTGACCAGGAGCAGCAGGGGTTATACAGAGCACACCCTGGCCACACAGAGATGGGAATGTTGACCAGGAACTGCTGGGGTTATAAAAGAGCTCACCCTGGCCACACAGAGATGGGAATGTTAACCAGGAGCTGCAGGGGTTACACAGATCACTCCCAGGACACACTGAGTGATGGGAATGTTGACCAGGAGTTGCAGGGGTTATACAGATCACACCCTGGCCACGCAGAGATGGGAATGTTGACCAGGAGCTGCAGTGGTTATACAGATCACACCCTGGCCACGCAGAGATGGGAATGTTGACCAGGAGCTGCAGGGGTTATACAGAGCACACCCTGGCCGCACAGAGATGGGAATGTTGACCAGGAGCTGCAGGAGAATACAGACCACACCCTGGCCAAACACAGAGATGAGAATGTTGACCAGGAGCTGCAGGGGTTATACAGAGCACACCCTGGCCACACAGAGTCGGGAATGTTGACCAGGAGCTGTTGGGGTTATACAGAGCACACCCTGGGCACAAACAGAGATGGGAATGTTGACCATGAGCTGCAGGGGTTATACAGTGCACACCCTGGCCACACAGAGATGGGAATGTTGACCAGGAGCTGCAGGGGTTATACAGAGCACATCCTGGCCACACAGATATGGGAATGTTGACCAGGAGATGCAGGGGTTATACAGAGCACATCCTGGCCACACAGAGATGGGAATGTTGACCAGGAGCTGCAGGGGTTATACAGAGCACATCCTGGCCATACAGATATGGGAATGTTGCCCAGGAGCTGCTCGGGTTATACAGAGCACACCCTGGCCACACAGAGATGGGAATGTTGACCAGGAGCTGCAGGGGTTATACAGAGCACACCCTGGCCACACACAGATGGGAATGTTGACCAGGAGCTGCAGGGGTTATACAGAGCACACCCTGGCCACACAGAGATGGGAATGTTGACCAGGAGCAGGGTTTATACAGAGCACATCCATTCCACACAGAGATGGGAATGTTGACCATGAGCTGCAGGGGTTATACAGAGCACAGCCTGGCCACACAGAGATGGGAATGTAGACCAGGAGCTGCAGGGGTCAATCAGAGCACACCCTGGCCACACAGAGATGGGAATGTTGACCAGGAACTGCTGGGGTTATAAAAGAGCTCACCCTGGCCACACAGAGATGGGGATGTTAACCAGGAGCTGCAGGGGTTACACAGATCACTCCCAGGGCACACTGAGTGATGGGAATGTTGACCAGGAGTTGCAGGGGTTATACAGATCACACCCTGGCCACGCAGAGATGGGAATGTTGACCAAGAGCTGCAGTGGTTATACAGATCACACCCTGGCCACGCAGAGATGGGAATGTTGACCAGGAGATGCAGGAGTTATACAGAGCACTCCCAGGACACACTGAGAGATGGTAATGTTGACCAGGAGCTGCAGGTGTTATACAGACCACACGCTGGCCACACACAGAGATGAGAATGTTGACCAAGAGCTGCAGGGGTTATACAGAGCACACCCTGGCCACACAGAGATGGGAATGTTGACCAGGACCTGCAGGAGTTATACAGAGCACACCCTGGCCACACAGAGACGGGAATGTTGACCAGGAGCTGCAGGAGTTATACAGAGCACACCCTTGCCACACAGAGATGGGAATGTTTACCAGGAGCTGCAGGAGTATACAGAGCACATCCTGGCCACACAGAGATGGGAATGTTGACCAGGTGCTGCAGGAGTATACAGAGCACATCCTGGCCACACAGAGATGGGAATGTTCACCAGGAGCTGCAGGAGTTATACAGAGCACACCCTGGCCACACACACAGATGGGAATGTTGACCAGGAGCTACTGGGATTATACAGTGCACATCCTTCCCACACAGAGATGGGAATGTTGACCAGGATCTGTAGGGGTTTATGCAGAGCACACCCTGGCCACACATAGATGGGGATGTTGACCAGGAGCTGCAGGGGTATACAGGGCACATCCTGGCCAAACAGAGATGGGAATGTTGACCAGGAGCTGCAGGAGTTATACAGAGCACACCCTGGACACACACAGAGATGGGAATGTTGACCAGGAGCTGCAGGGGTTATACAGAGCACACCAAGGACACACAGACAGAAGGGAATGTTGACCAGGAGCTGCAGCGTTTATACAGAGCACACCCTGGCCACACAGAGATGGGAATGTTGACCAGGAGCTGCAGGGGTTATACAGAGCACACCCTGGACACACACACAGACGGCAATGCTGACCAGGAGCTGCAGGGGTTATACAGAGCACAACCTGGCCACACTGAGATGGGAATGTTGACCAGGAGCTGCAGGAGTTATACAGAGCATACCCTGGGCACACACAGATGGGAATGTTGACCAGGAGCAGCATGGGTTATACAGAGCACATCCTGGCCACACAGAGATGGGAATGTTGACCAGGAGCTGCAGGGGTTATACAGAGCACACCCTGGCCACACAGTGATGGGAATGTTGACCAGGAGCTGCAGGGGTTATACAGAGCACACCCTGGACACACAGAGATGGGAATGTTGACCAGGAGCTGCAGGGGTTATACATTGCACATCCTGGCCACACAGAGATGGGAATGTTGACCAGGAGCTGCAGGGGTTATACAGAGCACACCCTGGCCACACAGAGATGGGAATGTTGACCAGGAGCTGCAGGGGTTATACAGAGCACACCCTGGACACACAGAGATGGGAATGTTGACCAATAGCTGCAGGGGTTAAACAGAGCACACCCTGGCCACACAGAGATGGGAATGTTGACCAGGAGCTGCTGGGGTTGTACAGAGCACACCCTGGCCACACAGATATGGGAATGTTGACCAGGAGCTGCTAGGGTTATACAGAGCACACCCTGGACACACAGAGATGGGAAAGTTGACCAGGAGCTGCTGGGGTTATACAGAGCACATCCTGGACACACAGAGATGGGAATGTTGACCAGGAGATGCAGGAGTTATACAGAGCACTCCCAGGACACACTGAGAGATGGTAATGTTGACCAGGAGCTGCAGGTGTTATACAGAGCACACCCTGGACACACAGAGATGGGAATGTTGACCAATAGCTGCAGGGGTTAAACAGAGCACACCCTGGCCACACAGAGATGGGAATGTTGACCAGGAGCTGCTGGGGTTGTACAGAGCACACCCTGGCCACACAGATATGGGAATGTTGACCAGGAGCTGCTAGGGTTATACAGAGCACACCCTGGACACACAGAGATGGGAATGTTGACCAGGAGCTGCTGGGGTTATACAGAGCACATCCTGGACACACAGAGATGGGAATGTTGACCAGGAGATGCAGGAGTTATACAGAGCACTCCCAGGACACACTGAGAGATGGTAATGTTGACCAGGAGCTGCAGGTGTTATACAGACCACACGCTGGCCACACAGAGAGATGAGAATGTTGACCAAGAGCTGCAGGGGTTATACAGAGCACACCCTGCCCACACAGAGACGGGAATGTTGACCAGGAGCTGCTGGGGTTATACAGAGCATACCCTGGGCACAAACAGTGATGGGAAAGTTGACCATGAGTTGCAGGGGTTATACAGAGCACACCCTGGCCACACAGAGATGGGAATGTTGACCAGAAGTTGCAGGGGTTATACAGAGCACACCCTGGCCACACACACAGATGGGAATCTTGACCAGGAGCTGCAGGGGATATACAGAGCTCATCGTGGCCACACAGAGATGGGAATGTTGACCAGGAGCTGCAGGGGTTATACAGAGCACACCCTGGACACACACAGAGATGGGAATGTTGACCAGGAGCTGCAGGGGTTATACAGAGCACACCAAGGACACACAGACAGAAGGGAATGTTGACCAGGAGCTGCAGCGTTTATACAGAGCACACCCTGGCCACACAGAGATGGGAATGTTGACCAGGAGCTGCAGGGGCTATACAGAGCACACCCTGGACACACACACAGACGGCAATGCTGACCAGGAGCTGCAGGGGTTATACAGAGCACAATCTGGCCACACTGAGATGGGAATGTTGACCAGGAGCTGCAGGAGTTAGACAGAGCATACCCTGGGCACACACAGATGGGAATGTTGACCAGGAGCAGCTTGGGTTATACAGAGCGCCACATGGCCTCACAGAGAAGGACATGTTGAAAAGGAGCTGCAGGATTTATACAGAGCGCACCCTGGGCACACACAGATGGGAATGTTGACCAGGAGCTGCAGGGGTTATACAGAGCGCCACCTGGCCACACAGAGAAGGACATGTTGACCAGGAGCTGCAGGGGTTATACAGAGCATACCCTGGGCACACAGAGATGGGAATGTTGACCAGGAGCTGCAGGAGTTATACAGAGCACACCCTGACCACACACAGAGTTCGGAATGTTGACCAGGAGCGACTGGGATTATACAGTGCACATCCTGGCCACACAGAGATGGGAATGTTGACCAGGAGCAGCAGGGGTTATACAGAGCACACCCTGGCCACACAGAGATGGGAATGTTGACCAGGAACTGCTGGGGTTATAAAAGAGCTCACCCTGGCCACACAGAGATGGGAATGTTAACCAGGAGCTGCAGGGGTTACACAGATCACTCCCAGGACACACTGAGAGATGGGAATGTTGACCAGGAGTTGCAGGGGTTATACAGATCACACCCTGGCCACGCAGAGATGGGAATGTTGACCAGGAGCTGCAGTGGTTATACAGATCACACC
Organism: Scyliorhinus torazame; assembly: GCF_047496885.1. NCBI lineage: Eukaryota > Metazoa > Chordata > Chondrichthyes > Carcharhiniformes > Scyliorhinidae > Scyliorhinus > Scyliorhinus torazame. Next base: position 373,619 of record NW_027307762.1, on the reverse strand, counting down.
CTGGCCACGCAGAGATGGGAATGTTGACCAGGAGCTGCAGGGGTTATACAGAGCACACCCTGGCCGCACAGAGATGGGAATGTTGACCAGGAGCTGCAGGAGAATACAGACCACACCCTGGCCAAACACAGAGATGAGAATGTTGACCAGGAGCTGCAGGGGTTATACAGAGCACACCCTGGCCACACAGAGTCGGGAATGTTGACCAGGAGCTGTTGGGGTTATACAGAGCACACCCTGGGCACAAACAGAGATGGGAATGTTGACCATGAGCTGCAGGGGTTATACAGTGCACACCCTGGCCACACAGAGATGGGAATGTTGACCAGGAGCTGCAGGGGTTATACAGAGCACATCCTGGCCACACAGATATGGGAATGTTGACCAGGAGATGCAGGGGTTATACAGAGCACATCCTGGCCACACAGAGATGGGAATGTTGACCAGGAGCTGCAGGGGTTATACAGAGCACATCCTGGCCATACAGATATGGGAATGTTGCCCAGGAGCTGCTCGGGTTATACAGAGCACACCCTGGCCACACAGAGATGGGAATGTTGACCAGGAGCTGCAGGGGTTATACAGAGCACACCCTGGCCACACACAGATGGGAATGTTGACCAGGAGCTGCAGGGGTTATACAGAGCACACCCTGGCCACACAGAGATGGGAATGTTGACCAGGAGCAGGGTTTATACAGAGCACATCCATTCCACACAGAGATGGGAATGTTGACCATGAGCTGCAGGGGTTATACAGAGCACAGCCTGGCCACACAGAGATGGGAATGTAGACCAGGAGCTGCAGGGGTCAATCAGAGCACACCCTGGCCACACAGAGATGGGAATGTTGACCAGGAACTGCTGGGGTTATAAAAGAGCTCACCCTGGCCACACAGAGATGGGGATGTTAACCAGGAGCTGCAGGGGTTACACAGATCACTCCCAGGGCACACTGAGTGATGGGAATGTTGACCAGGAGTTGCAGGGGTTATACAGATCACACCCTGGCCACGCAGAGATGGGAATGTTGACCAAGAGCTGCAGTGGTTATACAGATCACACCCTGGCCACGCAGAGATGGGAATGTTGACCAGGAGATGCAGGAGTTATACAGAGCACTCCCAGGACACACTGAGAGATGGTAATGTTGACCAGGAGCTGCAGGGGTTATACAGAGCACACCCTGGCCACACAGAGACGGGAATGTTGACCAGGAGCTGCAGGAGTTATACAGAGCACACCCTTGCCACACAGAGATGGGAATGTTTACCAGGAGCTGCAGGAGTATACAGAGCACATCCTGGCCACACAGAGATGGGAATGTTGACCAGGTGCTGCAGGAGTATACAGAGCACATCCTGGCCACACAGAGATGGGAATGTTCACCAGGAGCTGCAGGAGTTATACAGAGCACACCCTGACCACACACAGAGATGGGAATGTTGACCAGGAGCTGCAGGAGTATTCAGAGCACATCCTGGCCACACAGAGATGGGAATGTTGACCAGGACATGCAGGAGTTATACATAGCACACCCTGGCCACACACAGCGATGGGAATGTTGACCAGGAGCTGCTGGGGTTATACAGTGCACATCCTGGCCACACAGAGATGGGAATGTTGACCAGAAGCTGCAGGGGTTATACAGAGCACACCCTGGCCACACAGTGATGGGAATGTTGACCAGGAGCTGCAGGGGTTATACAGAGCACACCCTGGACACACAGAGATGGGAATGTTGACCAGGAGCTGCAGGGGTTATACATTGCACATCCTGGCCACACAGAGATGGGAATGTTGACCAGGAGCTGCAGGGGTTATACAGAGCACACCCTGGCCACACAGAGATGGGAATGTTGACCAGGAGCTGCAGGGGTTATACAGAGCACACCCTGGACACACAGAGATGGGAATGTTGACCAATAGCTGCAGGGGTTAAACAGAGCACACCCTGGCCACACAGAGATGGGAATGTTGACCAGGAGCTGCTGGGGTTGTACAGAGCACACCCTGGCCACACAGATATGGGAATGCTGACCAGGAGCTGCTAGGGTTATACAGAGCACACCCTGGACACACAGAGATGGGAATGTTGACCAGGGGCTGCTGGGTTTATACAGAGCACATCCTGGACACACAGAGATGGGAATGTTGACCAGGAGATGCAGGAGTTATACAGAGCACTCCCAGGACACACTGAGAGATGGTAATGTTGACCAGGAGCTGCAGGTGTTATACAGAGCACACGCTGGCCACACACAGAGATGAGAATGTTGACCAAGAGCTGCAGGGGTTATACAGAGCACACCCTGGCCACGCAGAGACGGGAATGTTGACCAGGAGCTGCTGGGGTTATACAGAGCATACCCTGGGCACAAACAGTGATGGGAATGTTGACCATGAGCTGCAAGGGTGATACAGTGCACACCCTGGCCACACAGAGATGGGAATGTTGACCAGAAGTTGCAGGGGTTATACAGAGCACACCCTGGCCACACACACAGAAGGGAATGTTGACCAGGAGCTGCAGCGTTTATACAGAGCACACCCTGGCCACACAGAGATGGGAATGTTGACCAGGAGCTGCAGGGGTTATACAGAGCACACCCTGGACACACACACAGACAGCAATGCTGACCAGGAGCTGCAGGGGTTATACAGAGCACAACCTGGCCACACTGAGATGGGAATGTTGACCAGGAGCTGCAGGAGTTATACAGAGCATACCCTGGGCACACACAGATGGGAATGTTGACCAGGAGCAGCATGGGATATACAGAGCACATCCTGGCCACACAGAGATGGGAATGTTGACCAGGAGCTGCAGGGGTTATACAGAGCACACCCTGGCCACACAGTGATGGGAATGTTGACCAGGAGCTGCAGGGGTTATACAGAGCACACCCTGGACACACAGAGATGGGAATGTTGACCAGGAGCTGCAGGGGTTATACATTGCACATCCTGGCCACACAGAGATGGGAATGTTGACCAGGAGCTGCAGGGGTTATACAGAGCACACCCTGGCCACACAGAGATGGGAATGTTGACCAGGAACTGCTGGGGTTATAAAAGAGCTCACCCTGGCCACACAGAGATGGGGATGTTAACCAGGAGCTGCAGGGGTTACACAGATCACTCCCAGGGCACACTGAGTGATGGGAATGTTGACCAGGAGTTGCAGGGGTTATACAGATCACACCCTGGCCACGCAGAGATGGGAATGTTGACCAAGAGCTGCAGTGGTTATACAGATCACACCCTGGCCACGCAGAGATGGGAATGTTGACCAGGAGATGCAGGAGTTATACAGAGCACTCCCAGGACACACTGAGAGATGGTAATGTTGACCAGGAGCTGCAGGTGTTATACAGACCACACGCTGGCCACACACAGAGATGAGAATGTTGACCAAGAGCTGCAGGGGTTATACAGAGCACACCCTGGCCACACAGAGACGGGAATGTTGACCAGGAGCTGCAGGAGTTATACAGAGCACACCCTTGCCACACAGAGATGGGAATGTTTACCAGGAGCTGCAGGAGTATACAGAGCACATCCTGGCCACACAGAGATGGGAATGTTGACCAGGTGCTGCAGGAGTATACAGAGCACATCCTGGCCACACAGAGATGGGAATGTTCACCAGGAGCTGCAGGAGTTATACAGAGCACACCCTGGCCACACACAGAGATGGGAATGTTGACCAGGAGCTACTGGGATTATACAGTGCACATCCTTGCCACACAGAGATGGGAATGTTGACCAGGATCTGCATGGGTTTATGCAGAGCACACCCTGGCCACACATAGATGGGGATGTTGACCAGGAGCTGCAGGGGTATACAGGGCACATCCTGGACAAACAGAGATGGGAATGTTGACCAGGAGCTGCAGGAGTTATACAGAGCACACCCTGACCACACACAGAGATGGGAATGTTGACCAGGAGCTGCAGGAGTATTCAGAGCACATCCTGGCCACACAGAGATGGGAATGTTGACCAGGACATGCAGGAGTTATACATAGCACACCCTGGCCACACACAGCGATGGGAATGTTGACCAGGAGCTGCTGGGGTTATACAGTGCACATCCTGGCCACACAGAGATGGGAATGTTGACCAGAAGCTGCAGGGGTTATACAGAGCACACCCTGGCCACACAGTGATGGGAATGTTGACCAGGAGCTGCAGGGGTTATACAGAGCACACCCTGGACACACAGAGATGGGAATGTTGACCAGGAGCTGCAGGGGTTATACATTGCACATCCTGGCCACACAGAGATGGGAATGTTGACCAGGAGCTGCAGGGGTTATACAGAGCACACCCTGGCCACACAGAGATGGGAATGTTGACCAGGAGCTGCAGGGGTTATACAGAGCACACCCTGGACACACAGAGATGGGAATGTTGACCAATAGCTGCAGGGGTTAAACAGAGCACACCCTGGCCACACAGAGATGGGAATGTTGACCAGGAGCTGCTGGGGTTGTACAGAGCACACCCTGGCCACACAGATATGGGAATGCTGACCAGGAGCTGCTAGGGTTATACAGAGCACACCCTGGACACACAGAGATGGGAATGTTGACCAGGAGCTGCTGGGTTTATACAGAGCACATCCTGGACACACAGAGATGGGAATGTTGACCAGGAGATGCAGGAGTTATACAGAGCACTCCCAGGACACACTGAGAGATGGTAATGTTGACCAGGAGCTGCAGGTGTTATACAGACCACACGCTGGCCACACACAGAGATGAGAATGTTGACCAAGAGCTGCAGGGGTTTTACAGAGCACACCCTGGACACACAGAGACGGGAATGTTGACCAGGAGCTGCTGGGGTTATACAGAGCATACCCTGGGCACAAACAGTGATGGGAATGTTGACCATGAGCTGCAGGGGTGATACAGTGCACACCCTGGCCACACAGAGATGGGAATGTTGACCAGAAGTTGCAGGGGTTATACAGAGCACACCCTGGCCACACACACAGAAGGGAATGTTGACCAGGAGCTGCAGCGTTTATACAGAGCACACCCTGGCCACACAGAGATGGGAATGTTGACCAGGAGCTGCAGGGGTTATACAGAGCACACCCTGGACACACACACAGACGGCAATGCTGACCAGGAGCTGCAGGGGTTATACAGAGCACAACCTGGCCACACTGAGATGGGAATGTTGACCAGGAGCTGCAGGAGTTATACAGAGCATACCCTGGGCACACACAGATGGGAATGTTGACCAGGAGCAGCATGGGTTATACAGAGCACATCCTGGCCACACAGAGATGGGAATGTTGACCAGGAGCTGCAGGGGTTATACAGAGCACACCCTGGCCACACAGTGATGGGAATGTTGACCAGGAGCTGCAGGGGTTATACAGAGCACACCCTGGACACACAGAGATGGGAATGTTGACCAGGAGCTGCAGGGGTTATACATTGCACATCCTGGCCACACAGAGATGGGAATGTTGACCAGGAGCTGCAGGGGTTATACAGAGCACACCCTGGCCACACAGAGATGGGAATGTTGACCAGGAGCTGCAGGGGTTATACAGAGCACACCCTGGACACACAGAGATGGGAATGTTGACCAATAGCTGCAGGGGTTAAACAGAGCACACCCTGGCCACACAGAGATGGGAATGTTGACCAGGAGCTGCTGGGGTTGTACAGAGCACACCCTGGCCACACAGATATGGGAATGTTGACCAGGAGCTGCTAGGGTTATACAGAGCACACCCTGGACACACAGAGATGGGAATGTTGACCAGGAGATGCAGGAGTTATACAGAGCACATCCTGGACACACAGAGATGGGAATGTTGACCAGGAGATGCAGGAGTTATACAGAGCAATCCCAGGACACACTGAGAGATGGTAATGTTGACCAGGAGCTGCAGGTGTTATACAGACCACACGCTGGCCACACACAGAGATGAGAATGTTGACCAAGAGCTGCAGGGGTTATACAGAGCACACCCTGGCCACACAGAGACGGGAATGTTGACCAGGAGCTGCTGGGGTTATACAGAGCATACCCTGGGCACAAACAGTGATGGGAATGTTGACCATGAGCTGCAGGGGTGATACAGTGCACACCCTGGCCACACAGAGATGGGAATGTTGACCAGAAGTTGCAGGGGTTATACAGAGCACACCCTGGCCACACACACAGATGGGAATGTTGACCAGGAGCTGCAGGGGATATACAGAGCACATCGTGGCCACACAGAGATGGGAATGTTGACCAGGAGCTGCAGGGGTTATACAGAGCACACCCTGGACACACACAGAGATGGGAATGTTGACCAGGAGCTGCAGGGGTTATACAGAGCACACCAAGGACACACAGACAGAAGGGAATGTTGACCAGGAGCTGCAGCGTTTATACAGAGCACACCCTGGCCACACAGAGATGGGAATGTTGACCAGGAGCTGCAGGGGTTACACAGAGCACACCCTGGACACACACACAGACGGCAATGCTGACCAGGAGCTGCAGGGGTTATACAGAGCACAACCTGGCCACACTGAGATGGGAATGTTGACCAGGAGCTGCAGGAGTTAGACAGAGCATACCCTGGGCACACACAGATGGGAATGTTGACCAGGAGCAGCTTGGGTTATACAGAGCGCCACATGGCCTCACAGAGAAGGACATGTTGAAAAGGAGCTGCAGGATTTATACAGAGCGCACCCTGGGCACACACAGATGGGAATGTTGACCAGGAGCTGCAGGGGTTATACAGAGCGCCACCTGGCCACACAGAGAAGGACATGTTGACCAGGAGCTGCAGGGGTTATACAGAGCATACCCTGGGCACACAGAGATGGGAATGTTGACCAGGAGCTGCAGGAGTTATACAGAGCACACCCTGACCACACACAGAGTTCGGAATGTTGACCAGGAGCGACTGGGATTATACAGTGCACATCCTGGCCACACAGAGATGGGAATGTTGACCAGGAGCAGCAGGGGTTATACAGAGCACACCCTGGCCACACAGAGATGGGAATGTTGACCAGGAACTGCTGGGGTTATAAAAGAGCTCACCCTGGCCACACAGAGATGGGAATGTTAACCAGGAGCTGCAGGGGTTACACAGATCACTCCCAGGACACACTGAGAGATGGGAATGTTGACCAGGAGTTGCAGGGGTTATACAGATCACACCCTGGCCACGCAGAGATGGGAATGTTGACCAGGAGCTGCAGTGGTTATACAGATCACACCCTGGCCACGCAGAGATGGGAATGTTGACCAGGAGCTGCAGGGGTTATACAGAGCACACCCTGGCCACACAGAGATGGGAATGTTGACCAGGAGCTGCAGGAGAATACAGACCACACCCTGGCCAAACACAGAGATGAGAATGTTGACCAGGAGCTGCAGGGGTTATACAGAGCACACCCTGGCCACACAGAGACGGGAATGTTGACCAGGAGCTGCTGGGGTTATACAGAGCACACCCTGGGCACAAACAGAGATGGGAATGTTGACCATGAGCTGCAGGGGTTATACAGTGCACACCCTGGCCACACAGAGATGGGAATGTTGACCAGGAGCTGCAGGGGTTATACAGAGCACATCCTGGCCACACAGATATGGGAATGTTGACCAGGAGATGCAGGGGTTATACAGAGCACATCCTGGCCACACAGAGATGGGAATGTTGACCAGGAGCTGCAGGGGTTATACAGAGCACATCCTGGCCATACAGATATGGGAATGTTGCCCAGGAGCTGCTCGGGTTATACAGAGCACACCCTGGCCACACAGAGATGGGAATGTTGACCAGGAGCTGCAGGGGTTATACAGAGCACACCCTGGCCACACACAGATGGGAATGTTGACCAGGAGCTGCAGGGGTTATACAGAGCACACCCTGGCCACACAGAGATGGGAATGTTGACCAGGAGCAGCGTTTATACAGAGCACATCCATTCCACACAGAGATGGGAATGTTGACCATGAGCTGCAGGGGTTATACAGAGCACAGCCTGGCCACACAGAGATGGGAATGTAGACCAGGAGCTGCAGGGGTCAATCAGAGCACACCCTGGCCACACAGAGATGGGAATGTTGACCAGGAACTGCTGGGGTTATAAAAGAGCTCACCCTGGCCACACAGAGATGGGGATGTTAACCAGGAGCTGCAGGGGTTACACAGATCACTCCCAGGGCACACTGAGTGATGGGAATGTTGACCAGGAGTTGCAGGGGTTATACAGATCACATGCTGGCCACGCAGAGATGGGAATGTTGACCAAGAGCTGCAGTGGTTATACAGATCACACCCTGGCCAATAAGAGATGGGAATGTTGACCAGGAGATGCAGGAGTTATACAGAGCACTCCCAGGACACACTGAGAGATGGGAATGTTGACCAGGAGCTGCAGGGGTTATACAGAGCACACCCTGGACACACAGAGATGGGAATGTTGACCAGGAGCTGCAGGGGTTATACATTGCACATCCTGGCCACACAGAGATGGGAATGTTGACCAGGAGCTGCAGGGGTTATACAGAGCACACCCTGGCCACACAGAGATGGGAATGTTGACCAGGAGCTGCAGGGGTTATACAGAGCACACCCTGGACACACAGAGATGGGAATGTTGACCAATAGCTGCAGGGGTTAAACAGAGCACACCCTGGCCACACAGAGATGGGAATGTTGACCAGGAGCTGCTGGGGTTGTACAGAGCACACCCTGGCCACACAGATATGGGAATGCTGACCAGGAGCTGCTAGGGTTATACAGTGCGCACCCTGGCCACACAGAGACGGGAATGTTGACCAGGAGCTGCTGGGGTTGTACAGAGCACACCCTGGCCACACAGATATGGGAATGCTGACCAGGAGCTGCTAGGGTTATACAGTGCGCACCCTGGCCACACAGAGACGGGAAAGTTGACCAGGAGCTGCTGGGGTTATACAGAGCACACCCTGGCCACACAGAGACGGGAATGTTGACCAGGAGCTGCTGGGGTTATACAGAGCATACCCTGGGCACAAACAGTGATGGGAATGTTGACCATGAGCTGCAGGGGTGATACAGTGCACACCCTGGCCACACAGAGATGGGAATGTTGACCAGAAGTTGCAGGGGTTATACAGAGCACACCCTGGCCACACACACAGATGGGAATGTTGACCAGGAGCTGCAGGGGATATACAGAGCACACCCTGGACACACACAGAGATGGGAATGTTGACCAGGAGTTGCAGGGGTTATACAGAGCACACCAAGGACACACAGACAGAAGGGAATGTTGACCAGGAGCTGCAGCGTTTATACAGAGCACACCCTGGCCACACAGAGATGGGAATGTTGACCAGGAGCTGCAGGAGTTAGACAGAGCATACCCTGGGCACACACAGATGGGAATGTTGACCAGGAGCAGCATGGGTTATACAGAGCGCCACATGGCCTCACAGAGAAGGACATGTTGAAAAGGAGCTGCAGGATTTATACAGAGCACACCCTGGCTACACAGAGAAGGACATGTTGACCAGGAGCTGCAGGGGTTATACAGAGCATACCCTGGGCACACAGAGATGGGAATGTTGACCAGGAGCTGCAGGAGTTATACAGAGCACACCCTGACCACACACAGAGTTCGGAATGTTGACCAGGAGCTACTGGGATTATACAGTGCACATCCTGGCCACACAGAGATGGGAATGTTGACCAGGAGCAGCAGGGGTTATACAGAGCACACCCTGGCCACACAGAGATGGGAATGTTGACCAGGAACTGCTGGGGTTATAAAAGAGCTCACCCTGGCCACACAGAGATGGGAATGTTAACCAGGAGCTGCAGGGGTTACACAGATCACTCCCAGGACACACTGAGAGATGGGAATGTTGACCAGGAGTTGCAGGGGTTATACAGATCACACCCTGGCCACGCAGAGATGGGAATGTTGACCAGGAGCTGCAGTGGTTATACAGATCACACCCTGGCCACGCAGAGATGGGAATGTTGACCAGGAGCTGCAGGGGTTATACAGAGCACACCCTGGCCACACAGAGATGGGAATGTTGACCAGGAGCTGCAGGAGAATACAGACCACACCCTGGCCAAACACAGAGATGAGAATGTTGACCAGGAGCTGCAGGGGTTATACAGAGCACACCCTGGCCACACAGAGACGGGAATGTTGACCAGTAGCTGCTGGGGTTATACAGAGCACACCCTGGGCACAAACAGAGATGGGAATGTTGACCATGAGCTGCAGGGGTTATACAGTGCACACCCTGGCCACACAGAGATGGGAATGTTGACCAGGAGCTGCAGGGGTTATACAGAGCACCTCCTGGCCACACAGATATGGGAATGTTGACCAGGAGCTGCAGGGGTTATACAGAGCACATCCTGGCCACACAGAGATGGGAATGTTGACCTGGAGCTGCAGGGGTTATACAGAGCACATCCTGGCCATACAGATATGGGAATGTTGCACAGGAGCTGCTCGGGTTATACAGAGCACACCCTGGCCACACAGAGATGGGAATGTTGACCCGGAGCTGCAGGGGTTATACAGAGCACACCCTGGCCACACACAGATGGGAATGTTGACCAGGAGCTGCAGGGGTTATACAGAGCACATCCATTCCACACAGAGATGGGAATGTTGACCATGAGCTGCAGGGGTTATACAGAGCACAGCCTGGCCACACAGAGATGGGAATGTAGACCAGGAGCTGCAGGGGTCAATCAGAGTCCACCCTGGCCACACAGAGATGGGAATGTTGACCAGGAACTGCTGGGGTTATAAAAGAGCTCACCCGGGCCACACAGAGATGGGGATGTTAACCAGGAGCTGCAGGGGTTACACAGATCACTCCCAGGGCACACTGAGTGATGGGAATGTTGACCAGGAGTTGCAGGGGTTATACAGATCACACCCTGGCCACGCAGAGTTGGGAATGTTGACCAGGAGCTGCAGTGGTTATACAGATCACACCCTGGCCACGCAGAGATGGGAATGTTGACCAGGAGATGCAGGAGTTATACAGAGCACTCCCAGGACACACTGAGAGATGGTAATGTTGACCAGGAGCTGCAGGTGTTATACAGACCACACGCTGGCCACACACAGAGATGAGAATGTTGACCAGGAGCTGCTGGGGATATACAGAGCATACCCTGGGCACAAACAGTGATGGGAATGTTGACCATGAGCTGCAGGGGTGATACAGTGCACACCCTGGACACACAGAGATGGGAATGTTGACCAGAAGTTGCAGGGGTTATACAGAGCACACCCTGGCCACACACACAGATGGGAATGTTGACCAGGAGCTGCAGGGGATATACAGAGCACAACCTGGCCACACTGAGATGGGAATGTTGACCAGGAGCTGCAGGAGCTATACAGAGCACAACCTGGCCACACAGAGATGGGAATGTTGACCAGGAGCTGCAGGAGTTATACAGAGCATATCCTGGGCACACACAGATGGGAATGTTGACCAGGAGCAGCATGGGTTATACAGAGCGCCACCTGGCCTCACAGAGAAGGACATGTTGACCAGGAGCTGCAGGAGTTATACAGAGCACACCCTGGGCACACACAGATGGGAATGTTGACCAGGAGCTGCAGGGGTTATACAGAGCGCCACATGGCCTCACAGAGAAGGACATGTTGAAAAGGAGCTGCAGGAGTTATACAGAGCAGGCCCTGGCCACACAGAGATGGGAATGTAGACCAGGAGCTGCAGGAGTTATCCAAAGCACATACTGACCACACACAGAGATGGGAATGTTAACCATGAGCTGCAGGGGTTATACAGAGCGCACCCTGGCCACACAGAGATGGGAATGTTGACCAGGAGCTGCAGGAGTTATACAGAGCACATACTGACCACACACAGAGATGGGAATGTTGATCAGGAGCTGCAGGAGTTATACAGTGCACACCCTGGCCACACACAGAGATGGGAATGTTGATCAGGAGCTGCAGGAGTTATACAGTGCACACCCTGGCCACACACAGAGATGGGAATGTTGACCAGGAGCTGCTGGGGTTATACAGAGCACACCCTGGCCGCACAGGGATGGGAATGTTGACAAGGAGCTGCTGGGGTTATACAGGGCACACCCTGGCCGCACAGGGATGGGAATGTTGACCAGGAGCTGCAGGAGTTATACAGAGCATACCCTGGCCACACACAGAGATGGGAATGTTGACCAGGAGCTACTGGGAGTATACAGTGCACATCCTGACCACACAGAGATGGGAATGTTGACCAGGAGCTGCAGGAGTTATACAGAGCACACCCAGTCCACACACAGAGATGGGAATGTTGACCAGGAGCTACTGGGAGTATACAGTGCACATCCTGACCACACAGAGATGGGAATGTTGACCAGGAGCAGCAGGGGTTATACAGAGCACACACTGGCCACACAGAGATGGGAATGTTGACCAGGAGCAGGAGTTATACAGAGCACAACCTGGCCACACAGAAATGGGAATGTTGACCAGGAGCTGCAGGAGTTATACAGAGCATACCATGGGCACACACAGATGGGAATGTTGACCAGGAGCTGCAGGAGTTATCCAAAGCACATACTGACCACACACAGAGATGGGAATGTTAACCATGAGCTGCAGGGGTTATACAGAGCGCACCCTGGCCACACAGAGATGGGAATGTTGACCAGGAGCTGCAGGAGTTATACAGAGCACACCCTGACCACACACAGAGTTCGGAATGTTGACCAGGAGCTACTGGGATTATACAGTGCACATCCTGGCCACACAGAGATGGGAATGTTGACCAGGAGCAGCAGGGGTTATACAGAGCACACCCTGACCACACACAGAGATGGGAATGTTGACCAGGATCTGCAGGAGTTATACAGAGCACACCCTGGCCACACAGAGATGGGAATGTTGACCAGGAACTGCTGGGGTTATAAAAGAGCTCACCTTGGCCACACAGAGATGGGAATGTTAACCAGGAGCTGCAGGGGTTACACAGATCACTCCCAGGACACACTGAGAGATGGGAATGTTGACCAGGAGTTGCAGGGGTTATACAGATCACACCCTGGCCACGCAGAGATGGGAATGTTGACCAGGAGCTGCAGTGGTTATACAGATCACACCCTGGCCACGCAGAGATGGGAATGTTGACCAGGAGCTGCAGGGGTTATACAGAGCACACCCTGGCCACACAGAGATGGGAATGTTGACCAGGAGCTGCAGGAGAATACAGACCACACCCTGGCCAAACACAGAGAAGAGAATGTTGACCAGGAGCTGCAGGGGTTATACAGAGCACACCCTGGCCACACAGAGACGGAAATGTTGACCAGGAGCTGCTGGGGTTATACAGAGCACACCCTGGGCACAAACAGAGATGGGAATGTTGACCATGAGCTGCAGGGGTTATACAGTGCACACCCTGGCCACACAGAGATGGGAATGTTGACCAGGAGCTGCAGGGGTTATACAGAGCACATCCTGGCCACACAGATATGGGAATGTTGACCAGGAGCAGCAGGGGTTATACAGAGCACATCCTGGCCACACAGAGATGGGAATGTTGACCAGGAGCTGCAGGGGTTATACAGAGCACATCCTGGCCATACAGATATGGGAATGTTGCCCAGGAGCTGCTCGGGTTATACAGAGCACACCCTGGCCACACAGAGATGGGAATGTTGACCAGGAGCTGCAGGGGTTATACAGAGCACACCCTGGCCACACACAGATGGGAATGTTGACCAGGAGCTGCAGGGGTTATACAGAGCACACCCTGGCCACACAGAGATGGGAATGTTGACCAGGAGCAGGGTTTATACAGAGCACATCCATTCCACACAGAGATGGGAATGTTGACCATGAGCTGCAGGGGTTATACAGAGCACAGCCTGGCCACACAGAGATGGGAATGTAGACCAGGAGCTGCAGGGGTCAATCAGAGCACAGCCTGGCCACACAGAGATGGGAATGTTGACCAGGAACTGCTAGGGTTATAAAAGAGCTCACCCTGGCCACACAGAGATGGGGATGTTAACCAGGAGCTGCAGGGGTTACACAGATCACTCCCAGGGCACACTGAGTGATGGGAATGTTGACCAGGAGTTGCAGGGGTTATACAGATCACACCCTGGCCACGCAGAGATGGGAATGTTGACCAGGAGCTGCAGTGGTTATACAGATCACACCCTGGCCACGCAGAGATGGGAATGTTGACGAGGAGCTGCAGGGGTTATACAGAGCACACCCTGGCCACACAGAGATGGGAATGTTGACCAGGAGCTGCAGGAGTATACAGACCACACCCTGGCCAAACACAGAGATGAGAATGTTGACCAGGAGCTGCAGGGGTTATACAGAGCACACCCTGGCCACACAGAGACGGGAATGTTGACCAGGAGCTTCTGGGGTTATACAGAGCACACCCTGGGCACAAACAGAGATGGGAATGTTGACCAAGAGCTGCAGGGGTTATACAGTGCACACCCTGGCCACACAGAGATGGGAATGTTGACCAGGAGCTGCAGGGGTAATACAGAGCACATCCTGGCCACACAGAGATGGGAATGTTAACCAGGAGCTGCAGGGGTTATACAGAGCACATCCTGGCCACACAGATATGGGAATGTTGCCCAGGTGCTGCTAGGGTTATACAGAGCACACCCTGGCCACACAGAGATGTGAATGTTGACCAGGAGCTGCAGGGGTTATACAGAGCACACCCTGGCCACACACACATGGGAATGTTGACCAGTAGTTGCTAGGGTTATACCGTGCACATCCTTGCCACACAGAGATGGGAATGTTGACCAGGAGCTGCAGGGGTTATACAGAGCACAGCCTGGCCATACAGAGGTGGGAATGTTGACCAGGAGCTGCAGGAGTTATACAGAGCACACCCTGGCCACACAGAGATGGGAATGTAGACCAGGAGCTGCAGGGGTTATACAGAGCACACCCTGGCCACACAGTGATGGGAATGTTGACCAGGAGCTGCAGGGGTTATACAGAGCACACCCTGGCCACACACAGATGGGAATGTTGACCAGGAGCTGCAGGGGTTCTACAGAGCACACCCTGGCCACACAGAGATGGGAATGTTAACCAGGAGCTGCAGGAGTTATACAGAGCACACCCTGACCACACACAGAGATGGGAATGTTGACCAGGAGCTACTGGGATTATACAGTGCACATCCTGGCCACACAGAGATGGGAATGTTGACCAGGAGCAGCAGGGGTTATACAGAGCACACCCTGGCCACACACAGATGGGAATGCTGACCAGGAGCTGCAGGGGTTATACAGAGCACACACTGGCCACACATAGATGGTAATGTTGACCAGGAGCAGGAGTTACACAGAGCACAACCTGGCCACACAGAAATGGGAATGTTGACCAGGAGCTGCAGGGGTTATACAGAGCACACCCTGGCCACACAGAGATGGGAATGTTGACCAGGAGCTGCAGGGGTTATACAGAGCACACCCTGGTCACACACACAGATGGGAATGTTGACCAGGAGCTGCAGGAGTTATACAGAGCACATCCTGGCCACACACACAGATGGGAATGTTGGCCAGGAGCTGGAGGGAATATACAGAGCACATCCTGGCCACACAGAGAAGGGAATGTTGACCAGGAGCTGCAGAGGTTATACAGTGCGCACGCTGTCCACACACAGATGGGAGTTTTGACCAGGAGCTGCTGGGGTTATACAGAGCACACCCTGGCCACACAGATGGGAATGTTGACCAGGAGCTGCAGGAGATATACAGAGCACACCCTGGACACACAGACAGATTGGAACGTTGTCCAGGAGCTGCAGGGGTTATACAGAGCACAACCTGGCCACACAGAAATGGGAATATTGACCAGGAGCTGCAGGAGTTATACAGAGCACAACCTGGCCACACAGAGATGGGAATGTTGACCAGGAGCTGCAGGAGTTATACAGAGCATACCCTGGGCACACAGAGATGGGAATGTTGACCAGGAGCTGCAGGGGTTATACAGAGCGCCACCTGGCCTCACAGAGAAGGACATGTTGACCAGGAGCTGCAGGAGTTATACAGAGCACACCCTGGCCACACAGAAATGGGAATGTAGACCAGGAGCTGCAGGGGTTATACAGAGCACACCCTGGCCACACAGATATTGGAATGTTAACCAGGAGCTGCAGGGGTTATACAGAGCACACCCTGACCACACACAGAGATGGGAATGTTGACCAGTAGCTACTGGGATTATACAGTGCACATCCTGGCCACACAGAGATGGGAATGTTGACCAGGAGCAGCAGGGGTTATCCAGAGCACACCCTGACCACACACAGAGATGGGAATGTTGACCAGGCAGGAGCTGCAGGAGTTATACAGAGCACACCCTTGCCACACAGAGATGGGAATGTTTACCAGGAGCTGCAGGAGTATACAGAGCACATCCTGGCCATACAGAGATAGGAATGTTGACCAGGTGCTGCAGGAGTATACAGAGCACATCCTGGCCACACAGAGATGGGAATGTTCACCAGGAGCTGCAGGGGTTTTACAGAGCACACACTGGCCACACAGAGATGGGAATGTTGACCAGGAGCTGAGGAGTTATACAGAGCACACCCTGGGCACACACAGATGGGAATGTTGACCAGGAGCTGCAGTGGTTATACAGAGCACACCCTGGCCACACACAGAGATGGGAATGTTGACCAGGAGTTGCAGGGGTTATACAGAGCACACCCTGGCCACACAGAGATGGGAATGTTGACCAGGAGCTGCAGGAGTTATACAGAGCACCCCCTGACCACACATAGAGATGGGAATGTTGACCAGGAGCTGCAGGAGTTATACAGAGCACACCCTGGCCACACACAGAGATGGGAATGTTGACCAGGAGCTACTGGGATTATACAGTGCCCATCCTTGCCACACAGAGATGGGAATGTAGACCAGGAGCTGCAGGGGTTATACAGAGCACACCCTGGCCACACATAGATGGGGATATTGACCAGGAGCTGCAGGGGTATACAGAGAACACCCTGACCACACACAGAGATGGGAATGTTGACCAGGAGCTGCAGGAGTTATACAGAGCACACCCTTGCCACACAGAGATGGGAATGTTTACCAGGAGCTGCAGGAGTATACAGAGCACATCCTGGCCACACAGAGATGGGAATGTTGACCAGGTGCTGCAGGAGTATACAGAGCACATCCTGGCCACACAGAGATGGGAATGTTCACCAGGTGCTGCAGGGGTTATACAGAGCACACACTGGCCACACAGAGATGGGAATGTTGACCAGGAGCTGAGGAGTTATACAGAGCACACCCTGGGCACACACAGATGGGAATGTTGACCAGGAGCTGCAGGGGTTATACTGAGCACACCCTGGCCACACAGAGATGGGAATGTTGACCACGAGCTGCAGGGGTTATACAGAGCACACCCTGGCCACACAGAGATGGGAATGTTCACCAGGAGCTGCAGGAGTTATACAGAGCACACCCTGGCCACACACACAGATGGGAATGTTGTCCAGGAGCTGCAGGGGTTATACAGATCACAACCTGGCCACACAGAAATGGGAATATTGACCAGGAGCTGCAGGAGTTATACAGAGCACAACCTGGCCACAGAGAGATGGTAATGTTGACCAGGAGCTGCAGGAGTTATACAGAGCATACCCTGGGCACACACAGATGGGAATGTTGACCAGGAGCTGCAGGGGTTATACAGAGCGCCACCTGGCCTCACAGAGAAGGACATGTTGACCAGGAGCTGCAGGAGTTATACAGAGCACACCCTGGCCACACAGAGATGGGAATGTAGACCAGGAGCTGCAGGGGTTATACAGAGCACACCCTGGCCACACAGAGATGGGAATGTTGACCAGGAGCTGCAGGAGGTATACAAAACACATACAGTCCACACACAGAAATGGGAATGTTAACCAGGAGCTGAAGGGGTCATACAGAGCACACGCTGGCCACACACAAATGGGAATGTTAACCAGGAGCTGTAGGGGTTAGACAGAGCACACACTGGCCACACAGAGATGGGAATGTTGACCAGGAGCTACTGGGATTATACAGTGCACATCCTGGCCACACAGAGATGGGAATGTTGACCAGGAGCAGCAGGGGTTATACAGAGCACACCCTGACCACACACAGAGATGGGAATGTTGACCAGGAGCTGCAGGAGTTATACAGAGCACACCCTTGCCACACAGAGATGGGGATGTTTACCAGGAGCTGCAGTAGTATACAGAGCACACCCTGGCCACACAGAGATGGGAATGTTGACCAGGAGCTGCAGGAGTTATACAGAGCACACCATGGCCACTCAGAGATGGGAATGTTGACCAGGAGCTGCTGGAGTTATACAGAGCACACCCTGGCCACACAGAGATGGGAATGTTGACCAGGAGCTGCAGGGGTCATACAGAGCACACCCTGGCCTCACAGAGAAGGACATGTTGACCAGGAGCTGCAGGAGTTATACAGAGCACACCCTGACCACACAGATATGGGACTGTTGACCAGGAGCTGCAGGAGTTATGCAGAGCACACCCTGGTCACACACAGAGATGGGAATGTTAAGCAGGAGCTGCAGGGGTTATACAGAGCACACCCTGGCCACACAGAGATGGGAATGCAGACCAGGAGCTGCAGGAGTTATACAGAGCACCCCCTGACCACACATAGAGATCAGAATGTTGACCAGGAGCTGCAGGAGTTATACAGAGCACACCCTGGCCACACACAGAGATGGGAATGTTGACCAGGAGCTACTGCGATTATACAGTGCACATCCTTGCCACACAGAGATGGGAATGTTGACTACGATCTGTAGGGGTTTATGCAGAGCACACCCTGGCCACACATAGATGGGGATGTTGACTAGGAGCTGCAGGGGTATACAGGGCACATCCTGGCCAAACAGAGATGGGAATGTTGACCAGGAGCTGCAGGAGTTATACAGAGCACACCCTGACCACACACAGAGATGGGAATGTTGACCAGGAGCTGCTGGAGTATTCAGAGCACATCCTGGCCACACAGAGATGGGAATGTTGACCAGGACATGCAGGAGTTATACAGAGCACACCCTGGCCACACACAGCGATGGGAATGTTGACCAGGAGCTGCTGGGGTTATACAGTGCACACCCTGGCCACACAGAGATGGGAATGTTGACCAGGGGCTGCAGGGGTTATACAGAGCACACCCTGGCCACACAGTGATGGGAATGTTGACCAGGAGCTGCAGGGGTTATACAGAGCACACCCTGGACACACAGAGATGGGAATGTTGACCAGGAGCTGCAGGAGTTATACAGAGCACACCCTGGCCACACAGAGATGGGAATGTTGACCAGGAGCTGCAGGGGTTATACAGAGCACACCCTGGCCTCACAGAGAAGGACATGTTGACCAGGAGCTGCAGGAGTTATACAGAGCACACCCTGGCCACACACAGAGATGGGAATGTTAACCAGGCACTGCAAGGGTTATACAGAGCACATCCTGGCCACACAGAGATGGGAATGTTGACCAGGAGCTGCAGGAGTTATACAGAGCACCCCCTGACCACACATAGAGATGGGAATGTTGACCAGGAGCTGCAGGAGTTATACAGAGCACACCCTGGCCACACACAGAGATGGGAATGTTGACCAGGAGCTACTGGGATTATACAGTGCCCATCCTTGCCACACAGAGATGGGAATGTAGACCAGGAGCTGCAGGGGTTATACAGAGCACACCCTGGCCACACATAGATGGGGATATTGACCAGGAGTTGCAGGGGTATACAGAGCACACCCTGACCACACACAGAGATGGGAATGTTGACCAGGAGCTGCAGGAGTTATACAGAGCACACCCTTGCCACACAGAGATGGGAATGTTTACCAGGAGCTGCAGGAGTATACAGAGCACATCCTGGCCACACAGAGATGGGAATGTTGACCAGGTGCTGCAGGAGTATACAGAGCACACCCTGGCCACACACAGAGATGGGAAAGTTGACCAGGAGTGCAGGAGTTATACAGAGCACAACCTGGCCACATAGAGATGGGAATGTTGACCAGGAGCTGCAGGAGTTATACAGAGCACACCCTGGCCACACAGAGATGGGAATGTTAACCAGGAGTTGCAGGGGTTATACAGAGCGCCACCTGGCCTCACAGAGAAGGACATCTTGACCAGGAGCTGCAGGAGTTATACAGAGCACACCCTGGCCACACAGAGATGGGAATGTTGACCAGGAGCTGCAGGGGTTATACAGAGCACACCCTGGCCTCACAGAGAAGGACATGTTGACCAGGAGCTGCAGGAGTTATACAGAGCACACCCTGGCCACACACAGAGATGGGAATGTTAACCAGGAGCTGCAGGGGTTATACAGAGCACACCCTGGCCACACAGAGATGGGAATGTTGACCAGGAGCTGCAGGAGTTATACAGAGCACCCCCTGACCACACATAGAGATGGGAATGTTGACCAGGAGCTGCAGGAGTTATACAGAGCACACCCTGGCCACACACAGAGATGGGAATGTTGACCAGGAGCTACTGGGATTATACAGTGCCCATCCTTGCCACACAGAGATGGGAATGTAGACCAGGAGCTGCAGGGGTTATACAGAGCACACCCTGGCCACACATAGATGGGGATATTGACCAGGAGCTGCAGGGGTATACAGAGCACACCCTGACCACACACAGAGATGGGAATGTTGACCAGGAGCTGCAGGAGTTATACAGAGCACACCCTTGCCACACAGAGATGGGAATGTTTACCAGGAGCTGCAGGAGTATACAGAGCACATCCTGGCCACACAGAGATGGGAATGTTGACCAGGTGCTGCAGGAGTATACAGAGCACATCCTGGCCACACAGAGATGGGAATGTTCACCAGGTGCTGCAGGGGTTATACAGAGCACACACTGGCCACACAGAGATGGGAATGTTGACCAGGAGCTGAGGAGTTATACAGAGCACACCCTGGGCACACACAGATGGGAATGTTGACCAGGAGCTGCAGGGGTTATACTGAGCACACCCTGGCCACACAGAGATGGGAATGTTGACCACGAGCTGCAGGGGTTATACAGAGCACACCCTGGCCACACAGAGATGGGAATGTTCACCAGGAGCTGCAGGAGTTATACAGAGCACACCCTGGCCACACACACAGATGGGAATGTTGACCAGGAGCTGAGGAGTTATACAGAGCACACACTGGCCACACAGAGATGGGAATGTTGACCAGGAGCTGAGGAGTTATACAGAGCACACCCTGGGCACACACAGATGGGAATGTTGACCAGGAGCTGCAGGGGTTATACTGAGCACACCCTGGCCACACAGAGATGGGAATGTTGACCACGAGCTGCAGGGGTTATACAGAGCACACCCTGGCCACACAGAGATGGGAATGTTCACCAGGAGCTGCAGGAGTTATACAGAGCACACCCTGGCCACACACACAGATGGGAATGTTGTCCAGGAGCTGCAGGGGTTATACAGATCACAACCTGGCCACACAGAAATGGGAATATTGACCAGGAGCTGCAGGAGTTATACAGAGCACAACCTGGCCACAGAGAGATGGTAATGTTGACCAGGAGCTGCAGGAGTTATACAGAGCATACCCTGGGCACACACAGATGGGAATGTTGACCAGGAGCTGCAGGGGTTATACAGAGCGCCACCTGGCCTCACAGAGAAGGACATGTTGACCAGGAGCTGCAGGAGTTATACAGAGCACACCCTGGCCACACAGAGATGGGAATGTAGACCAGGAGCTGCAGGGGTTATACAGAGAACACCCTGGCCACACAGAGATGGGAATGTTGACCAGGAGCTGCAGGAGGTATACAAAGCACATACTGGCCACACACAGAAATGGGAATGTTAACCAGGAGCTGAAGGGGTCATACAGAGCACACGCTGGCCACACAGAAATGGGAATGTTAACCAGGAGCTGTAGGGGTTAGACAGAGCACACACTGGCCACACAGAGATGGGAATGTTGACCAGGAGCTACTGGGATTATACAGTGCACATCCTGGCCACACAGAGATGGGAATGTTGACCAGGAGCAGCAGGGGTTATACAGAGCACACCCTGACCACACACAGAGATGGGAATGTTGACCAGGAGCTGCAGGAGTTATACAGAGCACACCCTTGCCACACAGAGATGGGGATGTTTACCAGGAGCTGCAGTAGTATACAGAGCACACCCTGGCCACACAGAGATGGGAATGTTGACCAGGAGCTGCAGGAGTTATACAGAGCACACCCTGGCCACTCAGAGATGGGAATGTTGACCAGGAGCTGCTGGAGTTATACAGAGCACACCCTGGCCACACAGAGATGGGAATGTTGACCAGGAGCTGCAGGGGTCATACAGAGCACACCCTGGCCTCACAGAGAAGGACATGTTGACCAGGAGCTGCAGGAGTTATACAGAGCACACCCTGACCACACAGATATGGGACTGTTGACCAGGAGCTGCAGGAGTTATGCAGAGCACACCCTGGTCACACACAGAGATGGGAATGTTAAGCAGGAGCTGCAGGGGTTATACAGAGCACCCCCTGACCACACATAGAGATCGGAATGTTGACCAGGAGCTGCAGGAGTTATACAGAGCACACCCTGGCCACACACAGAGATGGGAATGTTGACCAGGAGCTACTGCGATTATACAGTGCACATCCTTGCCACACAGAGATGGGAATGTTGACCAGGATCTGTAGGGGTTTATGCAGAGCACACCCTGGCCACACATAGATGGGGATGTTGACTAGGAGCTGCAGTGGTATACAGGGCACATCCTGGCCAAACAGAGATGGGAATGTTGACCAGGAGCTGCAGGAGTTATACAGAGCACACCCTGACCACACACAGAGATGGGAATGTTGACCAGGAGCTGCTGGAGTATTCAGAGCACATCCTGGCCACACAGAGATGGGAATGTTGACCAGGACATGCAGGAGTTATACAGAGCACACCCTGGCCACACACAGCGATGGGAATGTTGACCAGGAGCTGCTGGGGTTATACAGTGCACACCCTGGCCACACAGAGATGGGAATGTTGACCAGGAGCTGCAGGCGTTATACAGAGCACACCCTGGCCACACAGTGATGGGAATGTTGACCAGGAGCTGCAGGGGTTATACAGAGCACACCCTGGACACACAGAGATGGGAATGTTGACCAGGAGCTGCAGGAGTTATACAGAGCACACCCTTGCCACACAGAGATGGGAATGTTCACCAGGAGCTGCAGGGGTTATACAGAGCACACACTGGCCACACAGAGATGTTCATGTTGACCAGGAGCTGAGGAGTTATCCAGAGCACACCCTGGGCACACACAGATGGGAATGCTGACCAGGAGCTGCAGGGGTTATACTGAGCACACCCTGGCCACACAGAGATGGGAATGTTGACCAGGAGCCGCAGGGGTTATACAGAGCACACCCTGGCCTCACAGAGAAGGACATGTTGACCAGGAGCTGCAGGAGTTATGCAGAGC
Source organism: Scyliorhinus torazame (assembly GCF_047496885.1). Lineage (NCBI taxonomy): Eukaryota > Metazoa > Chordata > Chondrichthyes > Carcharhiniformes > Scyliorhinidae > Scyliorhinus > Scyliorhinus torazame. The sequence goes on along the minus strand of NW_027307762.1, from coordinate 350,041 downwards.
ACACCCTGGCCTCACACAGAGATGGGAATGTTAACCAGGAGCTGCAGGGGTTATACAGAGCACATCCTGGCCACACACAGAAATGGGAATGTTGACCAGGAGCTGCAGGAGTTATACAGAGCATAACCTGGCCACATAGTGATGGGAATGTTGACCAGGAGCTGCAGGAGTTATCCAGAGCATACCCTGGGGACACACAGATGGGAATGTTGACCAGGAGCTGCAGGGGTTAGACAGAGCACACCCTGGCCACACACAGAGATGGGAATGTTGACCAGGAGTTGCATGGGTTATACAGAACCCCACCTGGCCTCACAGAGAAGGACATGTTGACCAGGAGCTGCAGGAGTTATACAGAGCACACCCTGGCCACACAGAGATGGGAATGTTGACCAGGAGCTGCAGGGGTTATACAGAGCACACCCTGGCCTCACAGAGAAGGACATGTTGACCAGGAGCTGCAGGAGTTATACAGAGCACACCCTGGTCACACACAGAGATGGGAATGTTAACCAGGAGCTGCAGGGGTTATACAGAGCACACCCTGGACACACAGAGATGGGAATGTTGACCAGGAGCTGCAGGAGTTATACAGAGCACACCCTTGCCACACAGAGATGGGGATGTTTACCAGGAGCTGCAGGAGTATACAGAGCACACCCTGGCCACACAGAGATGGTCATGTTGACCAGGAGCTGAGGAGATATCCAGAGCACACCCTGGACACACACAGATGGGAATGTTGACCAGGAGCTGCAGGGGTTATACTGAGCACACCCTGGCCACACAGAAATAGGAATGTTGACCAGGAGCCGCAGGGGTTAAACAGAGCACACCCTGGCCTCACAGAGAAGAACATGTTGACCAGGAGCTGCGGAAGTTATGCAGAGCACACCCTGGCCACACACAGAGATGGGAATGTTAACCAGGAGCTGCAGGGGTTATACAGAGCACACCCTGGCCACACACAGAAATGGGAATGTTGACCAGGAGCTGCAGGAGTTATCCAGAGCATACCCTGGGCACACACAGATGGGAATGTTGACCAGGAGCTGCAGGGGTTATACAGAGCACACCCTGGCCACACACAGAGATGGGAATGTTGACCAGGAGTTGCAGGGGTTATACAGAACGCCACCTGGCCTCACAGAGATGGGAATGTTGACCAGGAGCTGCAGGAGTTATACAGAGCACACCCTGGCCACACAGAGATGGGAATGTTAACCAGGAGCTGCAGGGGTTATACAGAGCACACCCTGGCCTCACAGAGAAGGACATGTTGACCAGGAGCTGCAGGAGTTGTACAGAGCACACCCTGGTCACACACAGAGATGGGAATGTTAACCAGGAGCTGCAGCGATTATACAGAGCACACCCTGACCACACATAGAGATGGGAATGTTGACCAGGAGCTGCAGGAGTTATACTGAGCACACCCTGGCCACACAGAGATGGGAATGTTGACCAGGAGCTGAGGAGTTATCCAGAGCACACCCTGGGCACACACAGATGGGAATGTTGACCAGGAGCTGCAGGGGTTATACTGAGCACACCCTGGCCACACAGAGATGGGAATGTTGACCAGGAGCCGCAGGGTTTATACAGAGCACCCCCTGGCCTCACAGAGAAGGACATGTTGACCAGGAGCTGCAGGAGTTATGCAGAGCACACCCTGGCCACAAAGAGAGATGGGAATGTTAACCAGGAGCTGCAGGGTTTATACAGAGCACACCCTGGCCACACACAGAAATGGGAATGTTGACCAGGAGCTGCAGGAGTTATCCAGAGCATACCCTGGGCACACACAGATGGGAATGTTGACCAGGAGCTGCAGGGGTTAGACAGAGCACACCCTGGCCACACACAGAGATGGGAATGTTGACCAGGAGCTGCAGGGGTTATACAGAACGCCACCTGGCCTCACAGAGAAGGACATGTTGACCAGGAGCTGCAGGAGTTATACAGAGCACACCCTGGCCACACAGAGATGGGAATGTTGACCAGGAGCTGCAGGGGTTATACAGAGCACACCCTGGCCTCACAGAGAAGGACATGTTGACCAGGAGCTGCAGGAGTTGTACAGAGCACACCCTGGTCACACACAGAGATGGAAATGTTAACCAGGAGCTGCAGGAGTTATACAGAGCACACCCTGCCCACACAGAGATGGGAATGTTGACCAGGAGCTGCAGGGGTTATACAGAGCACACCCTGGCCACACAGAGATGGGAATGCTGACCAGGAGCTGCAGGAGTTATACAGAGCACCCCCTGACCACACACAGAGATGGGAATGTTGACCAGGAGCTACTGCGATTATTCAGTGCACATCCTTGCCACACAGCGTTGGGAATGTTGACCAGGATCTGTAGGGGTTTATGCAGAGCACACCCTGGCCACACATAGATGGGGATGTTGACCAGGAGCTGCAGGGGTATACAGGGCACATCCTGGCCAAACAGAGATGGGAATGTTGACCAGGAGCTGCAGGAGTTACACAGAGCACACCCTGACCACACACAGAGATGGGAATGTTGACCAGGAGCTGCAGGAGTATTCAGAGCACATCCTGGCCACACAGAGATGGGAATGTTGACCAGGACATGCAGGAGTTATACAGAGCACACCCTGGCCACACACAGCGATTGGAATCTTGACCAGGAGCTGCTGGGGTTATACAGAGCACACCCTGGACACACAGAGATGGGAATGTTGACCAGGAGCTGCAGGGGTTAAACAGAGCACACCCTGTCCACACAGAGATGGGAATGTTGACCAGGAGCTGCTGGGGTTATACAGAGCACATCATGGATACACAGAGATGGGAATGTTGACCAGGAGCTGCTGGGGTTATACAGAGCACACCCTGGCCAAACAGTTATGGGAATGTTGACCAGGAGCTGCAGGAGTTATACAGAGCACACCCTCGACACACAGAGATGGGAATGTCGACAAGGAGCTGCAGGAGATATACTGATCACACCCTGGCCACACAGAGATGGGAATGTTGACCAGGACATGCAGGAGTTATACAGAGCACACCCTGGCCACACACAGCGATTGGAATCTTGACCAGGAGCTGCTGGGGTTATACAGAGCACACCCTGGACACACAGAGATGGGAATGTTGACCAGGAGCTGCAGGGGTTAAACAGAGCACACCCTGGCCACACAGAGATGGGAATGTTGACCAGGAGCTGCTGGGGTTATACAGAGCACATCATGGATACACAGAGATGGGAATGTTGACCAGGAGCTGCTGGGGTTATACAGAGCACACCCTGGCCAAACAGTTATGGGAATGTTGACCAGGAGCTGCAGGAGTTATACAGAGCACACCCTGGCCACACAGAGATGAGTATGTTGAATAGGAGCTGCAGGTGTTATACAGTGCACACACTGGCCAGACAGAGATGGGAATGTTGACCAGGAGCTGCTGGGGTTACACAGAGCACACCCTGGACACACAGTGAAGGACATGTTGACCAGGAACTGCAGGAGCTATACAGAGCACATCCTGGCCACACACACAGATGGGAATGTTGACCAGGAACTGCTGGGGTTAAACAGAGCACACCCTGGACACACGCACAGATGGAAATGTTGACCAGGAGCTGCAGGGGTTATACAGAGCACACCCTGGACACACAGATGGGAATGTTGACCAGGAGCTGCAGGAGATATACAGAGCACACCCTGGATACACACACAGATGGGAATGTTGACCAGGAGCTGCAGGGGTTATACAGAGCACAACCTGGACACACATTAATGGGAATATTGACCAGGAGCTGCAGGGGTTATACAGAGCACACCCTGGCCTCACAGAGAAGGACGTGTTGACCAGGAGCTGCAGGAGTTATACAGAGCTCACCCTGGCCACACACAGAAATGGGAATGTTCACCAGGAGCTGCAGGGGTTATACAGAGCACACCCTGGCCACACACAGAAATGGGAATGTTGACCAGGAGCTGCAGGAGTTATACAGAGCACAACCTGGCCACATAGAGATGGGAATGTTGACCAGGAGCTGCAGGAGTTATACAGAGCATACCCTGGGCACACACAGATGGGAATGTTGACCAGGAGCTGCAGGGGTTATACAGAGCACACCCTGGCCACACACAGAGATGGGAATGTTGACCAGGAGTTGCAGGGGTTATACAGAGCGCCACCTGGCCTCACAGAGAAGGACATGTTGACCAGGAGCTGCAGGAGTTATACAGAGCACACCCTGACCACACAGATATGGGAATGTTGACCAGGAGCTGCAGGGGTTATACAGAGCACACCCTGGCCTCACAGAGAAGGACATGTTGACCAGGAGCTGCAGGAGTTATACAGAGCACACCCTGGCCACACACAGAGATGGGAATGTTAACCAGGCGCTTCAGGGGTTATACAGAGCACACCCTGGCAACACACAGAAATGGGAATGTTGACCAGGAGCTGCAGGAGTTATACAGAGCACAACCTGGCCACATAGAGATGGGAATGTTGACCAGGAGCTGCAGGAGTTATACAGAGCATAGCCTGGGCACACACAGATGCAAATGTTGACCAGGAGCTGCAGGGATTATACAGAGCACACCCTGGCTACACACAGAGATGGGAATGTTGACCAGGAGTTGCAGGGGTTATACAGAGCGCCACCTCGCCTCACAGAGAAGGACATGTTGACCAGGAGCTGCAGGAGTTATACAGAGCACACCCTGGCCACACAGAGATGGGAATGTTGACCAGGAGCTGCAGGGGTTATACAGAGCACACCCTGGCCACACAGAGATGGGAATGTTGACCAGGAGCTGCAGGAGTTATACAGAGCACCCCCTGACCACACATAAAGATGGGAATGTTGACCAGGGGCTGCAGGAGTTATACAGAGCACACCCTGACCACACAGAGATGGGAATGTTGACCAGGAACCCCAGGGGTTATACAGAGCACACCCTGGCCACACATAGATGGGGATGTTGACCAGGAGCTGCAGTGGTATACAGAGCACATCCTGGCCAAACAGAGATGGGAATGTTGACCAGGAGCTGCAGGAGTTATACAGAGCACACCCTGACCACACACAGAGATGGGAATGTTGACCAGGAGCTGCAGGAGTATTCAGAGCACATCCTGGCCACACAGAGATGGGAATGTTGACCAGGACATGCAGGAGTTATACAGAGCACACCCTGGCCACACACAGAGATGGGAATGTTGACCAGGAGCTACTGCGATTATACAGTGCACATCCTTGCCACACAGCGTTGGGAATGTTGACCAGGATCTGTAGGGGTTTATGCAGAGCACACCCTGGCCACACATAGATGGGGATGTTGACCAGGAGCTGCAGGGGTATACAGGGCACATCCTGGCCAAACAGAGATGGGAATGTTGACCAGGAGCTGCAGGAGTTATACAGAGCACACCCTGACCACACACAGAGATGGGAATGTTGACCAGGAGCTGCAGGAGTATTTAGAGCACATCCTGGCCACACACAGAGATGGGAATGTTGACCAGGACATGCAGGAGTTATACAGAGCACACCCTGGCCACACACAGCGATTGGAATCTTGACCAGGAGCTGCTGGGGTTATACAGAGCACACCCTGGACACACAGAGATGGGAATGTTGACCAGGAGCTGCAGGGGTTAAACAGAGCACACCCTGGCCACACAGAGATGGGAATGTTGACCAGGAGCTGCTGGGGTTATACAGAGCACATCATGGCTACACAGAGATGGGAATGTTGACCAGGAGCTGCTGGGGTTATACAGAGCACACCCTGGCCAAACAGTTATGGGAATGTTGACCAGGAGCTGCAGGAGTTATACAGAGCACACCCTCGACACACAGAGATGGGAATGTCGACAAGGAGCTGCAGGAGATATACTGAGCACACCCTGGCCACACATATATGGGAATGTTGACCAGGAGCTGCAGGAGTTATACAGAGCACACCCTGGCCACACAGAGATGAGTATGTTGAATAGGAGCTGCAGGTGTTATACAGTGCACACACTGGCCACACAGAGATGGGAATGTTGACCAGGAGCTGCTGGGGTTACACAGAGCACACCCTGGACACACAGTGAAGGACATGTTGACCAGGAACTGCAGGAGTTATACAGAGCACATCCTGGCCACACACACAGATGGGAATGTTGACCAGGAACTGCTGGGGTTATACAGAGCACACCCTGGACACACGCACAGATGGAAATGTTGACCAGGAGCTGCAGGGGTTATACAGAGCACACCCTGGACACACAGATGGGAATGTTGACCAGGAGCTGCAGGAGATATACAGAGCACACCCTGGATACACACACAGATGGGAATGTTGACCAGGAGCTGCAGGGGTTATACAGAGCACAACCTGGCCACACATTAATGGGAATATTGACCAGGAGCTGCAGGGGTTATACAGAGCACACCCTGGCCTCACAGAGAAGGACGTGTTGACCAGGAGCTGCAGGAGTTATACAGAGCTCACCCTGGCCACACACAGAAATGGGAATGTTCACCAGGAGCTGCAGGGGTTATACAGAGCACACCCTGGCGACACACAGAAATGGGAATGTTGACCAGGAGCTGCAGGAGTTATACAGAGCACAACCTGGCCACATAGAGATGGGAATGTTGACCAGGAGCTGCAGGAGTTATACAGAGCATACCCTGGGCACACACAGATGGGAATGTTGACCAGGAGCTGCAGGGGTTATACAGAGCCCACCCTGGCCACACACAGAGATGGGAATGTTGACCAGGAGTTGCAGGGGTTATACAGAGCGCCACCTGGCCTCACAGAGAAGGACATGTTGACCAGGAGCTGCAGGAGTTATACAGAGCACACCCTGACCACACAGAGATGGGAATGTTGACCAGGAGCTGCAGGGGTTATACAGAGCACACCCTGGCCTCACAGAGAAGGACATGTTGACCAGGAGCTGCAGGAGTTATACAGAGCACACCCTGGCCACACACAGAGATGGGAATGTTAACCAGGCGCTGCAGGGGTTATACAGAGCACACCCTGGCAACACACAGAAATGGGAATGTTGACCAGGAGCTGCAGGGGTTATACAGAGCACACCCTGGCCTCACAGAGAAGGACATGTTGACCAGGAGCTGCAGGAGTTATACAGAGCACACCCTGGCCTCACAGAGAAGGACATGTTGACCAGGAGCTGCAGGAGTTATACAGAGCACAACCTGGCCACATAGAGATGGGAATGTTGACCAGGAGCTGCAGGAGTTATACAGAGCATACCCTGGGCACACACAGATGCAAATGTTGACCAGGAGCTGCAGGGGTTATACAGAGCACACCCTGGCCACACACAGAGATGGGAATGTTGACCAGGAGTTGCAGGGGTTATACAGAGCGCCACCTCGCCTCACAGAGAAGGACATGTTGACCAGGAGCTGCAGGAGTTATACAGAGCACACCCTGGCCACACAGAGATGGGAATGTTGACCAGGAGCTGCAGGGGTTATACAGAGCACACCCTGACCACACAGAGATGGGAATGTTGACCAGGAGCTGCAGGAGTTATACAGAGCACCCCCTGACCACACATAAAGATGGGAATGTTGACCAGGGGCTGCAGGAGTTATACAGAGCACACCCTGACCACACAGAGATGGGAATGTTGACCAGGAACCCCAGGGGTTATACAGAGCACACCCTGGCCACACATAGATGGGGATGTTGACCAGGAGCTGCAGTGGTATACAGAGCACATCCTGGCCAAACAGAGATGGGAATGTTGACCAGGAGCTGCAGGAGTTATACAGAGCACACCCTGACCACACACAGAGATGGGAATGTTGACCAGGAGCTGCAGGAGTATTCAGAGCACATCCTGGCCACACAGAGATGGGAATGTTGACCAGGACATGCAGGAGTTATACAGAGCACACCCTGGCCACACACAGAGATGGGAATGTTGACCAGGAGCTACTGCGATTATACAGTGCACATCCTTGCCACACAGCGTTGGGAATGTTGACCAGGATCTGTAGGGGTTTATGCAGAGCACACCCTGGCCACACATAGATGGGGATGTTGACCAGGAGCTGCAGGGGTATACAGGGCACATCCTGGCCAAACAGAGATGGGAATGTTGACCAGGAGCTGCAGGAGTTATACAGAGCACACCCTGACCACACACAGAGATGGGAATGTTGACCAGGAGCTGCAGGAGTATTCAGAGCACATCCTGGCCACACAGAGATGGGAATGTTGACCAGGACATGCAGGAGTTATACAGAGCACACCCTGGCCACACACAGCGATTGGAATCTTGACCAGGAGCTGCTGGGGTTATACAGAGCACACCCTGGACACACAGAGATGGGAATGTTGACCAGGAGCTGCAGGGGTTAAACAGAGCACACCCTGGCCACACAGAGATGGGAATGTTGACCAGGAGCTGCTGGGGTTATACAGAGCACATCATGGATACACAGAGATGGGAATGTTGACCAGGAGCTGCTGGGGTTATACAGAGCACACCCTGGCCAAACAGTTATGGGAATGTTGACCAGGAGCTGCAGGAGTTATACAGAGCACACCCTCGACACACAGAGATGGGAATGTCGACAAGGAGCTGCAGGAGATATACTGAGCACACCCCGGCCACACGTATATGGGAATGTTGACCAGGAGCTGCAGGAGTTATACAGAGCACACCCTGGCCACACAGAGATGAGTATGTTGAATAGGAGCTGCAGGTGTTATACAGTGCACACACTGGCCACACAGAGATGGGAATGTTGACCAGGAGCTGCTGGGGTTACACAGAGCACACCCTGGACACACAGTGAAGGACATGTTGACCAGGAACTGCAGGAGTTATACAGAGCACATCCTGGCCACACACACAGATGGGAATGTTGGCCAGGAACTGCTGGGGTTATACAGAGCACACCCTGGACACACGCACAGATGGAAATGTTGACCAGGAGCTGCAGGGGTTATACAGAGCACACCCTGGACACACAGATGGGAATGTTGACCAGGAGCTGCAGGAGATATACAGAGCACACCCTGGATACACACACAGATGGGAATGTTGACCAGGAGCTGCAGGGGTTATACAGAGCACAACCTGGCCACACATTAATGGGAATATTGACCAGGAGCTGCAGGGGTTATACAGAGCACACCCTGGCCTCACAGAGAAGGACGTGTTGACCAGGAGCTGCAGGAGTTATACAGAGCTCACCCTGGCCACACACAGAAATGGGAATGTTCACCAGGAGCTGCAGGGGTTATACAGAGCACACCCTGGCGACACACAGAAATGGGAATGTTGACCAGGAGCTGCAGGAGTTATACAGAGCACAACCTGGCCACATAGAGATGGGAATGTTGACCAGGAGCTGCAGGAGTTATACAGAGCATACCCTGGGCACACACAGATGGAAATGTTGACCAGGAGCTGCAGGGGTTATACAGAGCACACCCTGGCCACACACAGAGATGGGAATGTTGACCAGGAGTTGCAGGGGTTATACAGAGCGCCACCTGGCCTCACAGAGAAGGACATGTTGACCAGGAGCTGCAGGAGTTATACAGAGCACACCCTGACCACACAGAGATGGGAATGTTGACCAGGAGCTGCAGGGGTTATACAGAGCACACCCTGGCCTCACAGAGAAGGACATGTTGACCAGGAGCTGCAGGAGTTATACAGAGCACACCCTGGCCACACACAGAGATGGGAATGTTAACCAGGCGCTGCAGGGGTTATACAGAGCACACCCTGGCAACACACAGAAATGGGAATGTTGACCAGGAGCTGCAGGAGTTATACAGAGCATACCCTGGGCACACACAGATGCAAATGTTGACCAGGAGCTGCAGGGGTTATACAGAGCACACCCTGGCCACACACAGAGATGGGAATGTTGACCAGGAGTTGCAGGGGTTATACAGAGCGCCACCTGGCCTCACAGAGAAGGACATGTTGACCAGGAGCTGCAGGAGTTATACAGAGCACACCCTGGCCACACAGAGATGGGAATGTTGACCAGGAGCTGCAGGGGTTATACAGAGCACACCCTGGCCACACAGAGATGGGAATGTTGACCAGGAGCTGCAGGAGTTATACAGAGCACCCCCTGACCACACATAAAGATGGGAATGTTGATCAGGGGCTGCAGGAGTTATACAGAGCACAACCTGAACACAAAGAGATGGGAATGTTGACCAGGAACCCCAGGGGTTATACAGAGCACACCCTGGCCACACACAGAGATGGGAATGTTGACCAGGAGTTGCAGGGGTTATACAGAGCGCCACCTGGCCTCACAGAGAAGGACATGTTGACCAGGAGCTGCAGGAGTTATACAGAGCACACCCTGACCACACAGATATGGGAATGTTGACCAGGAGCTGCAGGGGTTATACAGAGCACACCCTGGCCTCACAGAGAAGGACATGTTGACCAGGAGCTGCAGGAGTTATACAGAGCACACCCTGGCCACACACAGAGATGGGAATGTTAACCAGGCGCTTCAGGGGTTATACAGAGCACACCCTGACAACACACAGAAATGGGAATGTTGACCAGGAGCTGCAGGAGTTATACAGAGCACAACCTGGCCACATAGAGATGGGAATGTTGACCAGGAGCTGCAGGAGTTATACAGAGCATACCCTGGGCACACACAGATGCAAATGTTGACCAGGAGCTGCAGGGGTTATACAGAGCACACCCTGGCCACACACAGAGATGGGAATGTTGACCAGGAGTTGCAGGGGTTATACAGAGCGCCACCTCGCCTCACAGAGAAGGACATGTTGACCAGGAGCTGCAGGAGTTATACAGAGCACACCCTGGCCACACAGAGATGGGAATGTTGACCAGGAGCTGCAGGGGTTATACAGAGCACACCCTGGCCACACAGAGATGGGAATGTTGACCAGGAGCTGCAGGAGTTATACAGAGCACCCCCTGACCACACATAAAGATGGGAATGTTGACCAGGGGCTGCAGGAGTTATACAGAGCACACCCTGACCACACAGAGATGGGAATGTTGACCAGGAACCCCAGGGGTTATACAGAGCACACCCTGGCCACACATAGATGGGAATGTTGACCAGGAGCTGCAGGAGTTATACAGAGCACACCCTGACCACACACAGAGATGGGAATGTTGACCAGGAGCTGCAGGAGTATTCAGAGCACATCCTGGCCACACAGAGATGGGAATGTTGACCAGGACATGCAGGAGTTATACAGAGCACACCCTGGCCACACACAGAGATGGGAATGTTGACCAGGAGCTACTGCGATTATACAGTGCACATCCTTGCCACACAGCGTTGGGAATGTTGACCAGGAGCTGCAGGGGTTATACTGAGCACACCCTGGCCACACATAGATGGGGATGTTGACCAGGAGCTGCAGGGGTATACAGGGCACATCCTGGCCAAACAGAGATGGGAATGTTGACCAGGAGCTGCAGGAGTATACAGACCACACCCTGACCACACACAGAGATGGGAATGTTGACCAGGAGCTGCAGGAGTATTTAGAGCACATCCTGGCCACACACAGAGATGGGAATGTTGACCAGGACATGCAGGAGTTATACAGAGCACACCCTGGCCACACACAGCGATTGGAATCTTGACCAGGAGCTGCTGGGGTTATACAGAGCACACCCTGGACACACAGAGATGGGAATGTTGACCAGGAGCTGCAGGGGTTAAACAGAGCACACCCTGGCCACACAGAGATGGGAATGTTGACCAGGAGCTGCTGAGGTTATACAGAGCACATCATGGCTATACAGAGATGGGAATGTTGACCAGGAGCTGCTGGGGTTATACAGAGCACACCCTGGCCAAACAGTTATGGGAATGTTGACCAGGAGCTGCAGGAGTTATACAGAGCACACCCTCGACACACAGAGATGGGAATGTCGACAAGGAGCTGCAGGAGATATACTGAGCACACCCTGGCCACACATATATGGGAATGTTGACCAGGAGCTGCAGGAGTTATACAGAGCACACCCTGGCCACACAGAGATGAGTATGTTGAATAGGAGCTGCAGGTGTTATACAGTGCACACACTGGCCACACAGAGATGGGAATGTTGACCAGGAGCTGCTGGGGTTACACAGAGCACACCCTGGACACACAGTGAAGGACATGTTGACCAGGAACTGCAGGAGTTATACAGAGCACATCCTGGCCACACACACAGATGGGAATGTTGACCAGGAGCTGCAGGAGATATACAGAGCACACCCTGGATACACACACAGATGGGAATGTTGACCAGGAGCTGCAGGGGTTATACAGAGCACAACCTGGCCACACATTAATGGGAATATTGACCAGGAGCTGCAGGGGTTATACAGAGCACACCCTGGCCTCACAGAGAAGGACGTGTTGACCAGGAGCTGCAGGAGTTATACAGAGCTCACCCTGGCCACACACAGAAATGGGAATGTTCACCAGGAGCTGCAGGGGTTATACAGAGCACACCCTGGCGACACACAGAAATGGGAATGTTGACCAGGAGCTGCAGGAGTTATACAGAGCACAACCTGGCCACATAGAGATGGGAATGTTGACCAGGAGCTGCAGGAGTTATACAGAGCATACCCTGGGCACACACAGATGGGAATGTTGACCAGGAGCTGCAGGGGTTATACAGAGCCCACCCTGGCCACACACAGAGATGGGAATGTTGACCAGGAGTTTCAGGGGTTATACAGAGCGCCACCTGGCCTCACAGAGAAGGACATGTTGACCAGGAGCTGCAGGAATTATACAGAGCACACCCTGACCACACAGAGATGGGAATGTTGACCAGGAGCTGCAGGGGTTATACAGAGCACACCCTGGCCTCACAGAGAAGGACATGTTGACCAGGAGCTGCAGGAGTTATACAGAGCACACCCTGGCCTCACAGAGAAGGACATGTTGACCAGGAGCTGCAGGAGTTATACAGAGCACAACCTGGCCACATAGAGATGGGAATGTTGACCAGGAGCTGCAGGAGTTATACAGAGCATACCCTGGGCACACACAGATGCAAATGTTGACCAGGAGCTGCAGGGGTTATACAGAGCACACCCTGGCCACACACAGAGATGGGAATGTTGACCAGGAGTTGCAGGGGTTATACAGAGCGCCACCTCGCCTCACAGAGAAGGACATGATGACCAGGAGCTGCAGGAGTTATACAGAGCACACCCTGGCCACACAGAGATGGGAATGTTGACCAGGAGCTGCAGGGGTTATACAGAGCACACCCTGGCCACACAGAGATGGGAATGTTGACCAGGAGCTGCAGGAGTTATACAGAGCACCCCCTGACCACACATAAAGATGGGAATGTTGACCAGGGGCTGCAGGAGTTATACAGAGCACACCCTGACCACACAGAGATGGGAATGTTGACCAGGAACCCCAGGGGTTATACAGAGCACACCCTGGCCACACATAGATGGGGATGTTGACCAGGAGCTGCAGTGGTATACAGAGCACATCCTGGCCAAACAGAGATGGGAATATTGACCAGGAGCTGCAGGAGTTATACAGAGCACACCCTGACCACACACAGAGATGGGAATGTTGACCAGGAGCTGCAGGAGTATTCAGAGCACATCCTGGCCACACAGAGATGGGAATGTTGACCAGGACATGCAGGAGTTATACAGAGCACACCCTGGCCACACACAGAGATGGGAATGTTGACCAGGAGCTACTGCGATTATACAGTGCACATCCTTGCCACACAGCGTTGGGAATGTTGACCAGGAGCTGCAGGAGTTATACAGAGCATACCCTGGGCACACACAGATGGGAATGTTGACCAGGAGCTGCAGGGGTTATACAGAGCCCACCCTGGCCACACACAGAGATGGGAATGTTGACCAGGAGTTGCAGGGGTTATACAGAGCGCCACCTGGCCTCACAGAGAAGGACATGTTGACCAGGAGCTGCAGGAATTATACAGAGCACACCCTGACCACACAGAGATGGGAATGTTGACCAGGAGCTGCAGGGGTTATACAGAGCACACCCTGGCCTCACAGAGAAGGACATGTTGACCAGGAGCTGCAGGAGTTATACAGAGCACACCCTGGCCTCACAGAGAAGGACATGTTGACCAGGAGCTGCAGGAGTTATACAGAGCACAACCTGGCCACATAGAGATGGGAATGTTGACCAGGAGCTGCAGGAGTTATACAGAGCATACCCTGGGCACACACAGATGCAAATGTTGACCAGGAGCTGCAGGGGTTATACAGAGCACACCCTGGCCACACACAGAGATGGGAATGTTGACCAGGAGTTGCAGGGGTTATACAGAGCGCCACCTCGCCTCACAGAGAAGGACATGATGACCAGGAGCTGCAGGAGTTATACAGAGCACACCCTGGCCACACAGAGATGGGAATGTTGACCAGGAGCTGCAGGGGTTATACAGAGCACACCCTGGCCACACAGAGATGGGAATGTTGACCAGGAGCTGCAGGAGTTATACAGAGCACCCCCTGACCACACATAAAGATGGGAATGTTGACCAGGGGCTGCAGGAGTTATACAGAGCACACCCTGACCACACAGAGATGGGAATGTTGACCAGGAACCCCAGGGGTTATACAGAGCACACCCTGGCCACACATAGATGGGGATGTTGACCAGGAGCTGCAGTGGTATACAGAGCACATCCTGGCCAAACAGAGATGGGAATATTGACCAGGAGCTGCAGGAGTTATACAGAGCACACCCTGACCACACACAGAGATGGGAATGTTGACCAGGAGCTGCAGGAGTATTCAGAGCACATCCTGGCCACACAGAGATGGGAATGTTGACCAGGACATGCAGGAGTTATACAGAGCACACCCTGGCCACACACAGAGATGGGAATGTTGACCAGGAGCTACTGCGATTATACAGTGCACATCCTTGCCACACAGCGTTGGGAATGTTGACCAGGATCTGTAGGGGTTTATGCAGAGCACACCCTGGCCACACATAGATGGGGATGTTGACCAGGAGCTGCAGGGGTATACAGGGCACATCCTGGCCAAACAGAGATGGGAATGTTGACCAGGAGCTGCAGGAGTTATACAGAGCACACCCTGACCACACACAGAGATGGGAATGTTGACCAGGAGCTGCAGGAGTATTCAGAGCACATCCTGGCCACACAGAGATGGGAATGTTGACCAGGACATGCAGGAGTTATACAGAGCACACCCTGGCCACACACAGCGATTGGAAGCTTGACCAGGAGCTGCTGGGGTTATACAGAGCACACCCTGGACACACAGAGATGGGAATGTTGACCAGGAGCTGCAGGGGTTAAACAGAGCACACCCTGGCCACACAGAGATGGGAATGTTGACCAGGAGCTGCTGGGGTTATACAGAGCACATCATGGATACACAGAGATGGGAATGTTGACCAGGAGCTGCTGGGGTTATACAGAGCACACCCTGGCCAAACAGTTATGGGAATGTTGACCAGGAGCTGCAGGAGTTATACAGAGCACACCCTCGACACACAGAGATGGAAATGTCGACAAGGAGCTGCAGGAGATATACTGAGCACACCCTGGCCACACATATATGGGAATGTTGACCAGGAGCTGCAGGAGTTATACAGAGCACACCCTGGCCACACAGAGATGAGTATGTTGAATAGGAGCTGCAGGTGTTATACAGTGCACACACTGGCCACACAGAGATGGGAATGTTGACCAGGAGCTGCTGGGGTTACACAGAGCACACCCTGGACACACAGTGAAGGACATGTTGACCAGGAACTGCAGGAGTTATACAGAGCACATCCTGGCCACACACACAGATGGGAATGTTGACCAGGAACTGCTGGGGTTATACAGAGCACACCCTGGACACACAGATGGGAATGTTGACCAGGAGCTGCAGGAGATATACAGAGCACACCCTGGATACACACACAGATGGGAATGTTGACCAGGAGCTGCAGGGGTTATACAGAGCACAACCTGGCCACACATTAATGGGAATATTGACCAGGAGCTGCAGGGGTTATACAGAGCACACCCTGGCCTCACAGAGAAGGACGTGTTGACCAGGAGCTGCAGGAGTTATACAGAGCTCACCCTGGCCACACACAGAAATGGGAATGTTCACCAGGAGCTGCAGGGGTTATACAGAGCACACCCTGGCGACACACAGAAATGGGAATGTTGACCAGGAGCTGCAGGAGTTATACAGAGCACAACCTGGCCACATAGAGATGGGAATGTTGACCAGGAGCTGCAGGAGTTATACAGAGCATACCCTGGGCACACACAGATGGAAATGTTGACCAGGAGCTGCAGGGGTTATACAGAGCACACCCTGGCCACACACAGAGATGGGAATGTTGACCAGGAGTTGCAGGGGTTATACAGAGCGCCACCTGGCCTCACAGAGAAGGACATGTTGACCAGGAGCTGCAGGAGTTATACAGAGCACACCCTGACCACACAGAGATGGGAATGTTGACCAGGAGCTGCAGGGGTTATACAGAGCACACCCTGGCCTCACAGAGAAGGACATGTTGACCAGGAGCTGCAGGAGTTATACAGAGCACACCCTGGCCACACACAGAGATGGGAATGTTAACCAGGCGCTGCAGGGGTTATACAGAGCACACCCTGGCAACACACAGAAATGGGAATGTTGACCAGGAGCTGCAGGAGTTATACAGAGCATACCCTGGGCACACACAGATGCAAATGTTGACCAGGAGCTGCAGGAGTTATACAGAGCACACCCTGGCCACACACAGAGATGGGAATGTTGACCAGGAGTTGCAGGGGTTATACAGAGCGCCACCTGGCCTCACAGAGAAGGACATGTTGACCAGGAGCTGCAGGAGTTATACAGAGCACACCCTGGCCACACAGAGATGGGAATGTTGACCAGGAGCTGCAGGGGTTATACAGAGCACACCCTGGCCACACAGAGATGGGAATGTTGACCAGGAGCTGCAGGAGTTATACAGAGCACCCCCTGACCACACATAAAGATGGGAATGTTGATCAGGGGCTGCAGGAGTTATACAGAGCACAACCTGAACACAAAGAGATGGGAATGTTGACCAGGAACCCCAGGGGTTATACAGAGCACACACTGGCCACACATAGATGGGGATGTTGACCAGGAGCTGCAGTGGTATACAGAGCACATCCTGGCCAAACAGAGATGGGAATGTTGACCAGGAGCTGCAGGAGTTATACAGAGCACACCCTGACCACACACAGAGATGGGAGTGTTGACCAGGAGCTGCAGGAGTATTCAGAGTCATCCTGGCCACACAGAGATGGGAATGTTGACCAGGACATGCAGGAGTTATACAGAGCACACCCTGGCCACACACAGCGATGGGAATGTTGACCAGGAGCTGCTGGGGTTATACAGAGCACACCCTGGCCACACAGAGATGGGAATGTTGACCAGGAGCTGCAGGGGTTATACAGAGCACATGCTGGCCACACAGAGATGGGAATGTTGACCAGGAGCTGCAGGGGTTATACAGAGCACACCCTGGCCACACAGTGATGGGAATGTTGACCAGGAGCTGCAGGGGTTATACAGAGCACACACTGGACACACAGAGATGGGAATGGTGACCAGGAGCTGCAGGGGTTAAACAGAGCACACCCTGGCCACTCCGAGATGGGAATGTTGACCAGGAGCTGCTGGGGTTATACAGAGCACATCCTGGATACACAGAGATGGGAATGTTGACCAGGAGCTGCTGGGGTTATACAGAGCACACCCTGGCCAAACAGATATGGGAATGTTGACCAGGAGCTGCTAGGGATATACAGAGCACACCCTCGACACACAGAGATGGGAATGTCGACCAGGAGCTGCAGGAGATATACTGAGCACACCCTGGCCACACAGACATGGGAATGTTGACCAGGAGCTGCAGGAGTTATACAGAGCACACCCTGGCCACACAGAGATGAGTATGTTAAATAGGAGCTGCAGGTGTTATACAGTGCACACACTGGCCACACAGAGATGGGAATGTTGACCAGGAGCTGCTGGGGTTTCACAGAGCACACCCTGGACACACAGAGAAGGACATGTTGACCAGGAACTGCAGGAGTTATACAGAGCACATCCTGGCCACACACACAGATGGGAATGTTGACCAGGAGCTGCTGGGGTTATACAGAGCACACCCTGGACACACGCACAGATGGAAATGTTGACCAGGAGCTGCAGGGGTTATACAGAGAACACCCTGGACACACAGATGGGAATGTTGACCAGGAGCTGCAGGATATATACAGAGCACACCCTGGATACACACACAGATGGGAATGTTGACCAGGAGCTGCAGGGGTTATACAGAGCACAACCTGGCCACACAGAAATGGGAATATTGACCAGGAGCTGCAGGGGTTATACAGAGCACACCCTGGCCTCACAGAGAAGGACGTGTTGACCAGGAGCTGCAGGAGTTATACAGAGCTCACCCTGGCCACACACAGAGATGGGAATGTTCACCAGGAGCTGCAGGGGTTATACAGAGCACACCCTGGCCACACACAGAAATGAGAATGTTGACCAGGAGCTGCAGGAGTTATACAGAGCACAACCTGGCCACATAGAGATGGGAATGTTGACCAGGAGCTGCAGGAGTTATACAGAGCATACCCTGGGCACACACAGATGGGAATGTTGACCAGGAGCTGCAGGGGTTATACAGAGCACACCCTGGCCACACACAGAGATGGGAATGTTGACCAGGAGTTGCAGGGGTTATACAGAGCGCCACCTGGCCTCACAGAGAAGGACATGTTGACCAGGAGCTGTAGGAGTTATACAGAGCACACCCTGACCACACAGAGATGGGAATGTTGACCAGGAGCTGCAGGGGTCATACAGAGCACACCCTGGCCTCACAGAGAAGGACATGTTGACCAGGAGCTGCAGGAGTTATACAGAGCACACCCTGGCCACACACAGAGATGGGAATGTTAACCAGGAGCTGCAGGGGTTATACAGAGCACACCCTGGCAACACACAGAAATGAGAATGTTGACCAGGAGCTGCAGGAGTTATACAGAGCACAACCTGGCCACATAGAGATGGGAATGTTGACCAGGAGCTGCAGGAGTTATACAGAGCATACCCTGGGCACACACAGATGGAAATGTTGACCAGGAGCTGCAGGGGTTATACAGAGCACACCCTGGCCACACACAGAGATGGGAATGTTGACCAGGAGTTGCAGGGGTTATACAGAGCGCCACCTGGCCTCACAGAGATGGACATGTTGACCAGGAGCTGCAGGAGTTATACAGAGCACACCCTGGACACACAGAGATGGGAATGTTGACCAGGAGCTGCAGGGGTTATACAGAGCACACCCTGGCCACACAGAGATGGGAATGTTGACCAGGAACTGCAGAAGTTATACAGAGCACCCCCTGACCACACATAAAGATGGGAATGTTGACCAGGAGCTGCAGGAGTTATACAGAGCACACCCTGACCACACAGAGATGGGAATGTTGACCAGGAGCTCCAGGGGATATACAGAGCACACCCTGGCCACACATAGATGGGGATGTTGACCAGGAGCTGCAGTGGTATACAGAGCACATCCTGGCCAAACAGAGATGGGAATGTTGACCAGGAGCTGCTGGGGTTATACAGAGCACACCCTGGACACACGCACAGATGGAAATGTTGACCAGGAGCTGCAGGGGTTATACAGAGCACACCCTGGACACACAGATGGGAATGTTGACCAGGAGCTGCAGGATATATACAGAGCACACCCTGGATACACACACAGATGGGAATGTTGACCAGGAGCTGCAGGGGTTATACAGAGCACAACCTGGCCACACAGAAATGGGAATATTGACCAGGAGCTGCAGGGGTTATACAGAGCACACCCTGGCCTCACAGAGAAGGACATGTTGACCAGGAGCTGCAGGAGTTATACAGAGCACACCCTGGCCACATACAGAGATGGGAATGTTAACCAGGAGCTGCAGGGGTTATACAGAGCACACCCTGGCAACACACAGAAATGAGAATGTTGTCCAGGAGCTGCAGGGGTTATACAGAGCGCCACCTGGCCTCACAGAGATGGACATGTTGACCAGGAGCTGCAGGAGTTATACAGAGCACACCCTGGACACACAGAGATGGGAATGTTGACCAGGAGTTGCAGGGGTTATACAGAGCGCCACCTGGCCTCACAGAGATGGACATGTTGACCAGGAGCTGCAGGAGTTATACAGAGCACACCCTGGACACACAGAGATGGGAATGTTGACCAGGAGCTGCAGGGGTTATACAGAGCACACCCTGGCCACACAGAGATGGGAATGTTGACCAGGAACTGCAGAAGTTATACAGAGCACCCCCTGACTACACATAAAGATGGGAATGTTGGCCAGGAGCTGCAGGAGTTATACAGAGCACACCCTGACCACACAGAGATGGGAATGTTGACCAGGAGCTCCAGGGGTTATACAGAGCACACCCTCGCCACACATAGATGGGGATGTTGACCAGGAGCTGCAGTGGTATACAGAGCACATCCTGGCCAAACAGAGATGGGAATGTTGACCAGGAGCTGCAGGAGTTATACAGAGCACACCGTGACCACACACAGAGATGGGAATGTTGACCAGGAGCTGCAGGAGTATTCAGAGCACATCCTGGCCACACAGAGATGGCAATGTTGACCAGGACATGCAGGAGTTATACAGAGCACACCCTGGCCACACACAGCGATGGGAATGTTGACCAGGAGCTGCTGGGGTTATACAGTGCACATCCTGGCCACACAGAGATGGGAATGTTGACCAGGAGCTGCAGGAGTTATACAGAGCACACCCTGG
Organism: Scyliorhinus torazame; assembly: GCF_047496885.1. Taxonomy (NCBI): domain Eukaryota; kingdom Metazoa; phylum Chordata; class Chondrichthyes; order Carcharhiniformes; family Scyliorhinidae; genus Scyliorhinus; species Scyliorhinus torazame. The sequence continues at coordinate 329,140 of NW_027307762.1, read as the reverse complement.
CCACACAGTGATGGGAATGTTGACCAGGAGCTGCAGGGGTTATACAGAGCACACCCTGGACACACAGAGATGGGAATGTTGACCAGGAGCTGCTGGGGTTATACAGAGCACATCCTGGATACACAGAGATGGGAATGTTGACCAGGAGCTGCTGGGGTTATACAGAGCACACCCTGGCCAAACAGATGTGGGAATGTTGACCAGGAGCTGCTAGGGATATACAGAGCACACCCTCGACACACAGAGATGGGAATGTCGACCAGGAGCTGCAGGAGATATACTGAGCACACCCTGGCCACACAGAGATGGGAATGTTGACCAGGAGCTGCAGGAGTTATACAGAGCACACCGTGACCACACACAGAGATGGGAATGTTGACCAGGAGCTGCAGGAGTATTCAGAGCACATCCTGGCCACACAGAGATGGGAATGTTGACCAGGACATGCAGGAGTTATACAGAGCACACCCTGGCCACACACAGCGATGGGAATGTTGACCAGGAGCTGCTGGGGTTATACAGTGCATATCCTGGCCACACAGAGATGGGAATGTTGACCAGGAGCTGCAGGAGTTATACAGAGCACACCCTGGCCACACAGTGATGGGAATGTTGACCAGGAGCTGCAGGGGTTATACAGAGCACACCCTGGACACACAGAGATGGGAATGTTGACCAGGAACTGCTGGGGTTATAAAAGAGCACACCCTGGCCACACAGAGATGGGAATGTTGACCAGGAGCAGGGGTTATACAGAGCACACCCTGGACACACAGAGATGGGAATGTTGACCAGGAGCTGCAGGGATTATACAGAGCACATCCTGGCCACACAGAGATGGGAATGTTGACCAGGAGCTGCAGGAGTTATACAGAGCACATCATGGCCACACACACAGATGGGAATGTTGGCCAGGAGCTGGAGGGGATATACAGAGCACATCCTGGCCACACAGAGAAGGGAATGTTGACCAGGAGCTGCAGGGGTTATACAGAGCACACCCTGGACACACACAGAGATGGTAATGTTGACCAGGTGCTGCAGTGGTTATACAGTGCGCACGCTGTCCACACACAGATGGGAGTTTTGACCAGGAGCTGCTGTGGTTATACAGAGCACACCCTGGACACACACACAGATGGAAATGTTGACCAGGAGCTGCAGGGGTTATACAGAGCACACCCTGGCCACACAGATGGGAATGTTGACCAGGAGCTGCAGGAGATATACAGAGCACACCCTGGACACACAGACAAATGGGAATGTTGTCCAGGAGCTGCAGGGGTTATACAGAGCACAACCTGGCCACACAGAAATGGGAATATTGACCAGGAGCTGCAGGAGTTATACAGAGCACAACCTGGCCACACAGAGATGGTAATGTTGACCAGGAGCTGCAGGAGTTATACAGAGCATACCCTGGGCACACACAGATGGGAATGTTGACCAGGAGCTGCAGGGGTTATACAGAGCGCCACCTGGCCTCACAGAGAAGGACATGTTGACCAGGAGCTGCAGGAGTTACAGAGAGCACACCCTGGCCACACAGAGATGGGAATGTAGACCAGGAGCTGCAGGGGTTATACAGAGCACACCCTGGCCACACAGAGATGGGAATGTAGACCAGGAGCTGCAGGGGTTATACAGAGCACACCTTGGCCACACAGAAATGGGAATGTTAACCAGGAGCTGCAGGGGTTATACAGAGCACACCCTGACCACACACAGAGATGGGAATGTTGACCAGGAGCTACTGGGATTATACAGTGCACATCCTGGCCACACAGAGATGGGAATGTTGACCAGGTGCTGCAGGAGTATACAGAGCACATCTTGGCCACACAGAGATGGGAATGTTCACCAGGAGCTGCAGGAGTTATACAGAGAACACCCTGGCCACACAGAGATGGGAATGTTCACCAGGAGCTGCAGGAGTTATACAGAGAACACCCTGGCCACACAGAGATGGGAATGTTCACCAGGAGCTGCAGGAGTTATACAGAGCACACCCTGGCCACACAGAGATGGGAATGTTGACCAGGAGCTGCAGGGGTTATACAGAGCACACCCTGGCCACACACAGAGATGGGAATGTTGACCAGGAGCTGCAGGGGTTATACAGAGCACACCCTGGCCACACACAGAGATGGGAATGTTGACCAGGAGCTGCAGGGGTTATACAGAGCGCCACCTGGCCTCAGAGATGGGAATGTTGACCAGGAGCTGCAGTGGTTATACAGAGCACACCCTGGCCACACACAGAGATGGGAATCTTAACCAGGAGCTGCAGGGGTTATACAGAGCACACCCTGGCCACACAGAGATGGGAATGTTGACCAGGAGCAGCAGGAGTTATACAGAGCACACCCTGGCCACACAGTGATGGGAATGTTGACCAGGAGCTGCAGGAGTTATACAGAGCACACCCTGGCCACACACAGAGATACGAATGTTGACCAGGAGCTACTGGGGTTATACAGTGCCCATCCTTGCCACACAGAGATGGGAATGTAGACCAGGAGCTGCAGGGGTTATACAGAGCACACCCTGGCCACACATAGATGGGGATATTGACCAGGAGCTGCAGGGGTATACAGAGCACACCCTGACCACACACAGAGGTGGGAATGTTGACCAGGAGCTGCAGGAGTTATACAGAGCACACCCTTGCCACACAGAGATGGGAATGTTTACCAGGAGCTGCAGGAGTATACAGAGCACATCCTGGCCACACAGAGATGGGAATGTTGACCAGGTGCTGCAGGAGTATACAGAGCACATCCTGGCCACACAGAGATGGGAATGTTCACCAGGAGCTGCAGGGGTTATACAGAGCACACACTGGCCACACAGAGATGGGAATGTTGACCAGGAGCTGAGGAGTTATACAGAGCACACCCTGGGCACACACAGATGGGAATGTTGACCAGGAGCTGCAGGGGTTATACTGAGCACACCCTGGCCACACAGAGATGGGAATGTTGACCAGGAGCTGCAGGAGTTATACAGAGCACACCCTGGCCACACAGAAATGGGAATATTGACCAGGGGTTGTAGGAGTTATACAGAGCACAACCTGGCCACACTGAGATGGGAATGTTGACCAGGAGCTGCAGGAGTTATACAGAGCATACCCTGGGCACACACAGATGGGAATGTTGACCAGGCGCTGCAGGGGTTATACAGAGCGCCACCTGGCCTCACAGAGAAGGACATGTTGACCAGGAGCTGCAGGAGTTATACAGAGCACACCCTGGCCACACAGAGATGGGAATGTTGACCAGGAGCAGAGGTTATACAGAGCACACACTGGCCACAGAGAGATGGGAATGTTGACCAGGAGCTGCAGGGGTTATACAGAGCACACCCTGGCCACACAGATGGGAATGTTGACCAGGAGCTGCAGGAGATATACAGAGCACACCCTGGCCACACAGAGATGGTAATGTTGACCAGGAGCTGCAGGAGTTATACAGAGCATACCCTGGGCACACACAGATGGGAATGTTGACCAGGAGCTGCAGGGGTTATACAGAGCACACCCTGGCCACACACAGAGATGGGAATGTTGACCAGGAGCTGCAGGGGTTATACAGAGCACACCCTGGCCACACACAGAGATGGGAATGTTGACCAGGAGCTGCAGGGGTTATACAGAGCGCCACCTGGCCTCACAGAGATGGGAATGTTGACCAGGAGCTGCAGGAGTTATACAGAGCACACCCTGGCCACACACAGAGATGGGAATGTTAACCAGGAGCTGCAGGGGTTATACAGAGCACACCCTGGCCACACAGAGATGGGAATGTTGACCAGGAGCAGCAGAAGTTATACAGAGCACACCCTGGCCACACAGTGATGGGAATGTTGACCAGGAGCTGCAGGAGTTATACAGAGCACACCCTGGCCACACACAGAGATACGAATGTTGACCAGGAGCTACTGGGGTTATAGAGAGCACACCCTGGACACACACAGAGATGGTAATGTTGACCAGGTGCTGCAGTGGTTATACAGAGCAGACCCTGGCCACACACAGAGATGGGAATGTTGACCAGGTGCTGCAGTGGTTATACAGTGCGCACGCTGTCCACACACAGATGGGAGTTTTGACCAGGAGCTGCTGGGGTTATACAGAGCACACCCTTGACACACACAGAGATGGGAATGGTGTCCAGGAGCTGCAGGGGTTATACAGAGCACAACATGGCCACACAGAAATGGGAATATTGACCAGGAGCTGCAGGAGTTATACAGAGCACAACCTGGCCACACAGAGATGGTAATGTTGACCAGGAGCTGCAGGAGTTATACAGAGCACACCCTGGCCACACACAGAGATGGGAATGTTGACCAGGAGCTGCAGGGGTTATACAGAGCACACCCTGGACACACAGAGATGGGAATGTTGACCAGGAGCTGCTGGGGTTATACAGAGCACACCCTGGGCACACACAGATGGGAATGTTGACCAGGAGCTGCTGGGGTTATACAGAGCACACACTGGCCACACAGAGATGGGAATGTTGACCAGGAGCTGCTGGGGTTATACAGAGCACACCCTGGGCACACACAGATGGGAATGTTGACCAGGAGCTGCAGGGGTTATACAGAGCACACCCTGGCCACACACAGAGATGGGAATGTTGACCAGGAGCTGCAGGGGTTATACAGAGCACACCCTGGCCACACACAGAGTTGGGAATGTTGACCAGGAGCTGCAGGGGTTATACAGAGCGCCACCTGGCCTCACAGAGATGGGAATGTTGACCAGGAGCTGCAGGAATTATACAGAGCACACCCTGGCCACACACAGAGATGGGAATGTTAACCAGGAGCTGCAGGGGTTATACAGAGCACACCCTGGCCACACAGAGATGGGAATGTTGACCAGGAGCAGCAGGAGTTATACAGAGCACCCCCTGACCACATATAAAGATGGGAATGTTGGCCAGGAGCTGCAGGAGTTATACAGAGCACACCCTGACCACACAGAGATGGGAATGTTGACCAGGAGCTCCAGGGGTTATACAGAGCACACCCTGGCCACACATAGATGGGGATGTTGACCAGGAGCTGCAGTGGTATACAGAGCACATCCTGGCCAAACAGAGATGGGAATGTTGACCAGGAGCTGCAGGAGTTATACAGAGCACACCGTGACCACACACAGAGATGGGAATGTTGACCAGGAGCTGCAGGAGTATTCAGAGCACATCCTGGCCACACAGAGATGGGAATGTTGACCAGGACATGCAGGAGTTATACAGAGCACACCCTGGCCACACACAGCGATGGGAATGTTGACCAGGAGCTGCTGGGGTTATACAGTGCACATCCTGGCCACACAGAGATGGGAATGTTGACCAGGAGCTGCAGGAGTTATACAGAGCACACCCTGGCCACACAGTGATGGGAATGTTGACCAGGAGCTGCAGGGGTTATACAGAGCACACCCTGGACACACAGAGATGGGAATGTTGACCAGGAGCTGCTGGGGTTATACAGAGCACATCCTGGATACACAGAGATGGGAATGTTGACCAGGAGCTGCTGGGGTTATACAGAGCACACCCTGGCCAAACAGACGTGGGAATGTTGACCAGGAGCTGCTAGGGATATACAGAGCACACCCTCGACACACAGAGATGGGAATGTCGACCAGGAGCTGCAGGAGATATACTGAGCACACCCTGGCCACACAGAGATGGGAATGTTGACCAGGAGCTGCAGGAGTTATACAGAGCACACCGTGACCACACACAGAGATGGGAATGTTGACCAGGAGCTGCAGGAGTATTCAGAGCACATCCTGGCCACACAGAGATGGGAATGTTGACCAGGAGCTGCAGGAGATATACTGAGCACACCCTGGCCACACAGTGATGGGAATGTTGACCAGGAGCTGCAGGGGTTATACAGAGCACACCCTGGACACACAGAGATGGGAATGTTGACCAGGAACTGCTGGGGTTATAAAAGAGCACACCCTGGCCACACAGAGATGGGAATGTTGACCAGGAGCTGCAGTGGTTATACAGTGCGCACGCTGTCCACACACAGATGGGAGTTTTGACCAGGAGCTGCTGGGGTTATACAGAGCACACCCTGAACACACACACAGATGGAAATGTTGACCAGGAGCTGCAGGGGTTATACAGAGCACACCCTGGCCACACAGATGGGAATGTTGACCAGGAGCTGCAGGAGATATACAGAGCACACCCTGGACACACAGACAAATGGGAATGTTGTCCAGGAGCTGCAGGGGTTATACAGAGCACAACCTGGCCACACAGAAATGGGAATATTGACCAGGAGCTGCAGGAGTTATACAGAGCACAACCTGGCCACACAGAGATGGTAATGTTGACCAGGAGCTGCAGGAGTTATACAGAGCATACCCTGGGCACACACAGATGGGAATGTTGACCAGGAGCTGCAGGGGTTATACAGAGCGCCACCTGGCCTCACAGAGAAGGACATGTTGACCAGGAGCTGCAGAAGTTACAGAGAGCACACCCTGGCCACACAGAGATGGGAATGTAGACCAGGAGCTGCAGGGGTTATACAGAGCACACCCTGGCCACACAGAGATGGGAATGTAGACCAGGAGCTGCAGGGGTTATACAGAGCACACCTTGGCCACACAGAAATGGGAATGTTAACCAGGAGCTGCAGGGGTTATACAGAGCACACCCTGACCACACACAGAGATGGGAATGTTGACCAGGAGCTACTGGGATTATACAGTGCACATCCTGGCCACACAGAGATGGGAATGTTGACCAGGTGCTGCAGGAGTATACAGAGCACATCTTGGCCACACAGAGATGGGAATGTTCACCAGGAGCTGCAGGAGTTATACAGAGAACACCCTGGTCACACAGAGATGGGAATGTTCACCAGGAGCTGCAGGAGTTATACAGAGAACACCCTGGCCACACAGAGATGGGAATGTTCACCAGGAGCTGCAGGAGTTATACAGAGCACACCCTGGCCACACAGAGATGGGAATGTTGACCAGGAGCTGCAGGGGTTATACAGAGCACACCCTGGCCACACACAGAGATGGGAATGTTGACCAGGAGCTGCAGGGGTTATACAGAGCACACCCTGGCCACACAGAGATGGGAATGTAGACCAGGAGCTGCAGGGGTTATACAGAGCACACCTTGGCCACACAGAAATGGGAATGTTAACCAGGAGCTGCAGGGGTTATACAGAGCACACCCTGACCACACACAGAGATGGGAATGTTGACCAGGAGCTACTGGGATTATACAGTGCACATCCTGGCCACACAGAGATGGGAATGTTGACCAGGTGCTGCAGGAGTATACAGAGCACATCTTGGCCACACAGAGATGGGAATGTTCACCAGGAGCTGCAGGAGTTATACAGAGAACACCCTGGCCACACAGAGATGGGAATGTTCACCAGGAGCTGCATGAGTTATACAGAGAACACCCTGGCCACACAGAGATGGGAATGTTCACCAGGAGCTGCAGGAGTTATACAGAGCACACCCTGGCCACACAGAGATGGGAATGTTGACCAGGAGCTGCAGGGGTTATACAGAGCACACCCTGGCCACACACAGAGATGGGAATGTTGACCAGGAGCTGCGGGGGTTATACAGAGCACACCCTGGCCACACACAGAGATGGGAATGTTGACCAGGAGCTGCAGGGGTTATACAGAGCGCCACCTGGCCTCACAGAGATGTGAATGTTGACCAGGAGCTGCAGTGGTTATACAGAGCACACCCTGGCCACACACAGAGATGGGAATGTTAACCAGGAGCTGCAGGGGTTATACAGAGCACACCCTGGCCACACAGAGATGGGAATGTTGACCAGGAGCAGCAGGAGTTATACAGAGCACACCCTGGCCACACAGTGATGGGAATGTTGACCAGGAGCTGCAGGAGTTATACAGAGCACACCCTGGCCACACACAGAGATACGAATGTTGACCAGGAGCTACTGGGGTTATACAGTGCCCATCCTTGCCACACAGAGATGGGAATGTAGACCAGGAGCTGCAGGGGTTATACAGAGCACACCCTGGCCACACATAGATGGGGATATTGACCAGGAGCTGCAGGGGTATACAGAGCACACCCTGACCACACACAGAGGTGGGAATGTTGACCAGGAACTGCAGAAGTTATACAGAGCACACCCTTGCCACACAGAGATGGGAATGTTTACCAGGAGCTGCAGGAGTATACAGAGCACATCCTGGCCACACAGAGATGGGAATGTTGACCAGGTGCTGCAGGAGTATACAGAGCACATCCTGGCCACACAGAGATGGGAATGTTCACCAGGAGCTGCAGGGGTTATACAGAGCACACACTGGCCACACAGAGATGGGAATGTTGACCAGGAGCTGAGGAGTTATACAGAGCACACCCTGGGCACACACAGATGGGAATGTTGACCAGGAGCTGCAGGGGTTATACAGAGCACACCCTGACCACACACAGAGATGGGAATGTTGACCAGGAGCTACTGGGATTATACAGTGCACATCCTGGCCACACAGAGATGGGAATGTTGACCAGGTGCTGCAGGAGTATACAGAGCACATCTTGGCCACACAGAGAGGGGAATGTTCACCAGGAGCTGCAGGAGTTATACAGAGAACACCCTGGCCACACAGAGATGGGAATGTTCACCAGGAGCTGCAGGAGTTATACAGAGAACACCCTGGCCACACAGAGATGGGAATGTTCACCAGGAGCTGCAGGAGTTATACAGAGCACACCCTGGCCACACAGAGATGGGAATGTTGACCAGGAGCTGCAGGGGTTATACAGAGCACACCCTGGCCACACACAGAGATGGGAATGTTGACCAGGAGCTGCAGGGGTTATACAGAGCACACCCTGGCCACACACAGAGATGGGAATGTTGACCAGGAGCTGCAGGGGTTATACAGAGCGCCACCTGGCCTCACAGAGATGGGAATGTTGACCAGGAGCTGCAGTGGTTATACAGAGCACACCCTGGCCACACACAGAGATGGGAATGTTAACCAGGAGCTGCAGGGGTTATACAGAGCACACCCTGGCCACACAGAGATGGGAATGTTGACCAGGAGCAGCAGGAGTTATACAGAGCACACCCTGGCCACACAGTGATGGGAATGTTGACCAGGAGCTGCAGGAGTTATACAGAGCACACCCTGGCCACACACAGAGATACGAATGTTGACCAGGAGCTACTGGGGTTATACAGTGCCCATCCTTGCCACACAGAGATGGGAATGTAGACCAGGAGCTGCAGGGGTTATACAGAGCACACCCTGGCCACACATAGATGGGGATATTGACCAGGAGCTGCAGGGGTATACAGAGCACACCCTGACCACACACAGAGGTGGGAATGTTGACCAGGAACTGCAGAAGTTATACAGAGCACACCCTTGCCACACAGAGATGGGAATGTTTACCAGGAGCTGCAGGAGTATACAGAGCACATCCTGGCCACACAGAGATGGGAATGTTGACCAGGTGCTGCAGGAGTATACAGAGCACATCCTGGCCACACAGAGATGGGAATGTTCACCAGGAGCTGCAGGGGTTATACAGAGCACACACTGGCCACACAGAGATGGGAATGTTGACCAGGAGCTGAGGAGTTATACAGAGCACACCCTGGGCACACACAGATGGGAATGTTGACCAGGAGCTGCAGGGGTTATACTGAGCACACCCTGGCCACACAGAGATGGGAATGTTGACCAGGACATGCAGGAGTTATACAGAGCACACCCTGGCCACACACAGCGATGGGAATGTTGACCAGGAGCTGCTGGGGTTATACAGTGCACATCCTGGCCACACAGAGATGGGAATGTTGACCAGGAGCTGCAGGAGTTATACAGAGCACACCCTGGCCACACAGTGATGGGAATGTTGACCAGGAGCTGCAGGGGTTATACAGAGCACACCTTGGACACACAGAGATGGGAATGTTGACCAGGAGCTGCTGGGGTTATACAGAGCACATCCTGGATACACAGAGATGGGAATGTTGACCAGGAGCTGCTGGGGTTATACAGAGCACACCCTGGCCAAACAGACGTGGGAATGTTGACCAGGAGCTGCTAGGGATATACAGAGCACACCCTCGACACACAGAGATGGGAATGTCGACCAGGAGCTGCAGGAGATATACTGAGCACACCCTGGCCACACAGAGATGGGAATGTTGACCAGGAGCTGCAGGAGTTATACAGAGCACACCGTGACCACACACAGAGATGGGAATGTTGACCAGGAGCTGCAGGAGTATTCAGAGCACATCCTGGCCACACAGAGATGGGAATGTTGACCAGGACATGCAGGAGTTATACAGAGCACACCCTGGCCACACACAGCGATGGGAATGTTGACCAGGAGCTGCTGGGGTTATACAGTGCACATCCTGGCCACACAGAGATGGGAATGTTGACCAGGAGCTGCAGGAGTTATACAGAGCACACCCTGGCCATACAGTGATGGGAATGTTGACCAGGAGCTGCAGGGGTTATACAGAGCACACCCTGGACACACAGAGATGGGAATGTTGACCAGGAACTGCTGGGGTTATAAAAGAGCACACCCTGGCCACACAGAGATGGGAATGTTAACCAGGAGCTGCAGGGGTTATACAGAGCACATCCTGGCCACACAGAGATGGGAATGTTGACCAGGAGCTGCAGGAGTTATACAGAGCACATCATGGCCACAAACACAGATGGGAATGTTGGCCAGGAGCTGGAGGGGATATACAGAGCACATCCTGGCCACACAGAGAAGGGAATGTTGACCAGGAGCTGCAGGGGTTATACAGAGCACACCCTGGACACACACAGAGATGGTAATGTTGACCAGGTGCTGCAGTGGTTATACAGTGCGCACGCTGTCCACACACAGATGGGAGTTTTGACCAGGAGCTGCTGGGGTTATACAGAGCACACCCTGGACACACACACAGATGGAAATGTTGACCAGGAGCTGCAGGGGTTATACAGAGCACACCCTGGCCACACAGATGGGAATGTTGACCAGGAGCTGCAGGAGATATACAGAGCACACCCTGGACACACAGACAAATGGGAATGTTGTCCAGGAGCTGCAGGGGTTATACAGAGCACAACCTGGCCACACAGAAATGGGAATATTGACCAGGAGCTGCAGGAGTTATACAGAGCACAACCTGGCCACACAGAGATGGTAATGTTGACCAGGAGCTGCAGGAGTTATACAGAGCATACCCTGGGCACACACAGATGGGAATGTTGACCAGGAGCTGCAGGGGTTATACAGAGCGCCACCTGGCCTCACAGAGAAGGACATGTTGACCAGGAGCTGCAGGAGTTACAGAGAGCACACCCTGGCCACACAGAGATGGGAATGTAGACCAGGAGCTGCAGGGGTTATACAGAGCACACCCTGGCCACACAGAGATGGGAATGTAGACCAGGAGCTGCAGGGGTTATACAGAGCACACCTTGGCCACACAGAAATGGGAATGTTAACCAGGAGCTGCAGGGGTTATACAGAGCACACCCTGGCCACACAGAGATGGGAATGTTGACCAGGAGCTACTGGGATTATACAGTGCACATCCTGGCCACACAGAGATGGGAATGTTGACCAGATGCTGCAGGAGTATACAGAGCACATCTTGGCCACACAGAGATGGGAATGTTCACCAGGAGCTGCAGGAGTTATACAGAGAACACCCTGGCCACACAGAGATGGGAATGTTCACCAGGAGCTGCAGGAGTTATACAGAGAACACCCTGGCCACACAGAGATGGGAATGTTCACCAGGAGCTGCAGGAGTTATACAGAGCACACCCTGGCCACACAGAGATGGGAATGTTGACCAGGAGCTGCAGGGGTTATACAGAGCACACCCTGGCCACACACAGAGATGGGAATGTTGACCAGGAGCTGCAGGGGTTATACAGAGCACACCCTGGCCACACACAGAGATGGGAATGTTGACCAGGAGCTGCAGGGGTTATACAGAGTGCCACCTGGCCTCACAGAGATGGGAATGTTGACCAGGAGCTGCAGTGGTTATACAGAGCACACCCTGGCCACACACAGAGATGGGAATGTTAACCAGGAGGTGCAGGGGTTATACAGAGCACACCCTGGCCACACAGAGATGGGAATGTTGACCAGGAGCAGCAGGAGTTATACAGAGCACACTTTGGCCACACAGTGATGGGAATGTTGACCAGGAGCTGCAGGAGTTATACAGAGCACACCCTGGCCACACACAGAGATATGAATGTTGACCAGGAGCTACTGGGGTTATACAGTGCCCATCCTTGCCACACAGAGATGGGAATGTAGACCAGGAGCTGCAGGGGTTATACAGAGCACACCCTGGCCAAACATAGATGGGGATATTGACCAGGAGCTGCAGGGGTATACAGAGCACACCCTGACCACACACAGAGGTGGGAATGTTGACCAGGAACTGCAGAAGTTATACAGAGCACACCCTTGCCACACAGAGATGGGAATGTTTACCAGGAGCTGCAGGAGTATACAGAGCACATCCTGGCCACACAGAGATGGTAATGTTGACCAGGAGCTGCAGGAGTTATACAGAGCATACCCTGGGCACACACAGATGGGAATGTTGACCAGGAGCTGCAGGGGTTATACAGAGCGCCACCTGGCCTCACAGAGAAGGACATGTTGACCAGGAGCTGCAGGAGTTACAGAGAGCACACCCTGGCCACACAGAGATGGGAATGTAGACCAGGAGCTGCAGGGGTTATACAGAGCACACCCTGGCCACACAGAGATGGGAATGTAGACCAGGAGCTGCAGGGGTTATACAGAGCACACCTTGGCCACACAGAAATGGGAATGTTAACCAGGAGCTGCAGGGGTTATACAGAGCACACCCTGGCCACACAGAGATGGGAATGTTGACCAGGAGCTACTGGGATTATACAGTGCACATCCTGGCCACACAGAGATGGGAATGTTGACCAGGTGCTGCAGGAGTATACAGAGCACATCTTGGCCACACAGAGATGGGAATGTTCACCAGGAGCTGCAGGAGTTATACAGAGAACACCCTGGCCACACAGAGATGGGAATGTTCACCAGGAGCTGCAGGAGTTATACAGAGAACACCCTGGCCACACAGAGATGGGAATGTTCACCAGGAGCTGCAGGAGTTATACAGAGCACACCCTGGCCACACAGAGATGGGAATGTTGACCAGGAGCTGCAGGGGTTATACAGAGCACACCCTGGCCACACACAGAGATGGGAATGTTGACCAGGAGCTGCAGGGGTTATACAGAGCACACCCTGGCCACACACAGAGATGGGAATGTTGACCAGGAGCTGCAGGGGTTATACAGAGCGCCACCTGGCCTCACAGAGATGGGAATGTTGACCAGGAGCTGCAGTGGTTATACAGAGCACACCCTGGCCACACACAGAGATGGGAATGTTAACCAGGAGGTGCAGGGGTTATACAGAGCACACCCTGGCCACACAGAGATGGGAATGTTGACCAGGAGCAGCAGGAGTTATACAGAGCACACTTTGGCCACACAGTGATGGGAATGTTGACCAGGAGCTGCAGGAGTTATACAGAGCACACCCTGGCCACACACAGAGATATGAATGTTGACCAGGAGCTACTGGGGTTATACAGTGCCCATCCTTGCCACACAGAGATGGGAATGTAGACCAGGAGCTGCAGGGGTTATACAGAGCACACCCTGGCCACACATAGATGGGGATATTGACCAGGAGCTGCAGGGGTATACAGAGCACACCCTGACCACACACAGAGGTGGGAATGTTGACCAGGAACTGCAGAAGTTATACAGAGCACACCCTTGCCACACAGAGATGGGAATGTTTACCAGGAGCTGCAGGAGTATACAGAGCACATCCTGGCCACACAGAGATGGGAATGTTGACCAGGTGCTGCAGGAGTATACAGAGCACACACTGGCCACACAGAGATGGGAATGTTGACCAGGAGCTGAGGAGTTATACAGAGCACACCCTGGGCACACACAGATGGGAATGTTGACCAGGTGCTGCAGGGGTTATACTGAGCACACCCTGGCCACACAGAGATGGGAATGTTGACCAGGAGCTGCAGGAGTTATACAGAGCACACCCTGGCCACACAGAAATGGGAATATTGACCAGGAGTTGTAGGAGTTATACAGAGCACAACCTGGCCACACTGAGATGGGAATGTTGACCAGGAGCTGCAGGAGTTATACAGAGCATACCCTGGGCACACACAGATGGGAATGTTGACCAGGCGCTGCAGGGGTTATACAGAGCGCCACCTGGCCTCACAGAGAAGGACATGTTGACCAGGAGCTGCAGGAGTTATACAGAGCACACCCTGGCCACACAGAGATGGGAATGTTGACCAGGAGCAGAGGTTATACAGAGCACACCCTGGCCACAGAGAGATGGGAATGTTGACCAGGAGCTGCAGGGGTTATACAGAGCACATCCTGGCCACACAGAGATGGGAATGTTGACCAGGAGCTGCAGGAGTTATACAGAGCACATCCTGGCCACACACACAGATGGGAATGTTGGCCAGGAGCTGGAGGGGATATACAGAGCACATCCTGGCCACACAGAGAAGGGAATGTTGACCAGGAGCTGCAGGGGTTATAGAGAGCACACCCTGGACACACACAGATATGGTAATGTTGACCAGGTGCTGCAGTGGTTATACAGAGCAGACCCTGGCCACACACAGAGATGGGAATGTTGACCAGGTGCTGCAGTGGTTATACAGTGCGCACGCTGTCCACACACAGATGGGAGTTTTGACCAGGAGCTGCTGGGGTTATACAGAGCACACCCTTGACACACACACAGATGGAAATGTTGACCAGGAGCTGCAGGGGTTATACAGAGCACACCCTGGCCACACAGATGGGAATGTTGACCAGGAGCTGCAGGAGATATACAGAGCACACCCTGGACACACAGACAGATGGGAATGGTGTCCAGGAGCTGCAGGGGTTATACAGAGCACAACATGGCCACACAGAAATGGGAATATTGACCAGGAGCTGCAGGAGTTATACAGAGCACAACCTGGCCACACAGAGATGGTAATGTTGACCAGGAGCTGCAGGAGTTATACAGAGCATACCCTGGGCACACACAGATGGGAATGTTGACCAGGAGCTGCAGGGGTTATACAGAGCACAACCTGGCCACACAGAGATGGGAATGTTGACCAGGAGCTGCAGGGGTTATACAGAGCACACCCTGGCCACACACAGAGATGGGAATGTTGACCAGGAGCTTCAGGGGTTATACAGAGCGCCACCTGGCCTCACAGAGATGGGAATGTTGACCAGGAGCTGCAGGAGTTATACAGAGCACACCCTGGCCACACACAGAGATGGGAATGTTAACCAGGAGCTGCAGGGATTATACAGAGCACACCCTGGCCACACAGAGATGGGAATGTTGACCAGGAGCAGCAGGAGTTATACAGAGCACACCCTGGCCACACAGTGATGGGAATGTTGACCAGGAGCTGCAGGAGTTATACAGAGCACACCCTGGCCACACACAGAGATACGAATGTTGACCAGGAGCTACTGGGGTTATACAGTGCCCATCCTTGCCACACAGAGATGGGAATGTAGACCAGGAGCTGCAGGGGTTATACAGAGCACACCCTGGCCGCACATAGATGGGGATATTGACCAGGAGCTGCAGGGGTATACAGAGCACACCCTGACCACACACAGAGGTGGGAATGTTGACCAGGAGCTGTAGGAGTTATACAGAGCACACCCTTGCCACACAGAGATGGGAATGTTTACCAGGAGCTGCAGGAGTATACAGAGCACATCCTGGCCACACAGAGATGGGAATGTTGACCAGGTGCTGCAGGAGTATACAGAGCACATCCTGGCCACACAGAGATGGGAATGTTCACCAGGAGCTGCAGGGGTTATACAGAGCACACACTGGCCACACAGAGATGGGAATGTTGACCAGGAGCTGAGGAGTTATACAGAGCACACCCTGGGCACACACAGATGGGATTGTTGACCAGGAGCTGCAGGGGTTATACTGAGCACACCCTGGCCACACAGAGATGGGAATGTTGACCAGGAGCTGCAGGAGTTATACAGAGCACACCCTGGCCACACAGAAATGGGAATATTGACCAGGAGTTGTAGGAGTTATACAGAGCACAACCTGGCCACACTGAGATGGGAATGTTGACCAGGAGCTGCAGGAGTTATACAGAGCATACCCTGGGCACACACAGATGGGAATGTTGACCAGGCGCTGCAGGGGTTATACAGAGCGCCACCTGGCCTCACAGAGAAGGACATGTTGACCAGGAGCTGCAGGAGTTATACAGAGCACACCCTGGCCACACAGAGATGGGAATGTTGACCAGGAGCAGAGGTTATACAGAGCACACCCTGGCCACAGAGAGATGGGAATGTTGACCAGGAGCTGCAGGGGTTATACAGAGCACATCCTGGCCACACAGAGATGGGAATGTTGACCAGGAGCTGCAGGAGTTATACAGAGCACATCCTGGCCACACACACAGATGGGAATGTTGGCCAGGAGCTGGAGGGGATATACAGAGCACATCCTGGCCACACAGAGAAGGGAATGTTGACCAGGAGCTGCAGGGGTTATAGAGAGCACACCCTGGACACACACAGAGATGGTAATGTTGACCAGGTGCTGCAGTGGTTATACAGTGCGCACGCTGTCCACACACAGATGGGAGTTTTGACCAGGAGCTGCTGGGGTTATACAGAGCACACCCTTGACACACACACAGATGGAAATGTTGACCAGAAGCTGCAGGGGTTATACAGAGCACACCCTGGCCACACAGATGGGAATGTTGACCAGGAGCTGCAGGAGATATACAGAGCACACCCTGGACACACAGACAGATGGGAATGGTGTCCAGGAGCTGCAGGGGTTATACAGAGCACAACCTGGCCACACAGAAATGGGAATATTGACCAGGAGCTGCAGGAGTTATACAGAGCACAACCTGGCCACACAGAGATGGTAATGTTGACCAGGAGCTGCAGGAGTTATACAGAGCATACCCTGGGCACACACAGATGGGATTGTTGACCAGGAGCTGCAGGGCTTATACAGAGCGCCACCTGGCCTCACAGAGAAGGACATGTTGACCAGGAGCTGCAGGAGTTATACAGAGCACACCCTGGCCACACAGAGTTGGGAATGTAGACCAGGAGCTGCAGGGGTTATACAGAGCACATCCTGGCCACACAGAGATGGGAATGTTGACCAGGAGCTGCAGGAGTTATACTGAGCACACCCTGGCCACACAGAGATGGGAATGTTGACCAGGAGCTGCAGGAGTTATACAGAGCACACCCTGGCCACACAGAAATGGGAATATTGACCAGGAGTTGTAGGAGTTATACAGAGCACAACCTGGCCACACTGAGATGGGAATGTTGACCAGGAGCTGCAGGAGTTATACAGAGCATACCCTGGGCACACACAGATGGGAATGTTGACCAGGCGCTGCAGGAGTTATACAGAGCGCCACCTGGCCTCACAGAGAAGGACATGTTGACCAGGAGCTGCAGGAGTTACACAGAGCACACCCTGGCCACACAGAGATGGGAATGTTGACCAGGAGCAGAGGTTATACAGAGCACACCCTGGCCACAGAGAGATGGGAATGTTGACCAGGAGCTGCAGGGGTTATACAGAGCACACCCTGGGCACACAGAGATGGGAATGTTGACCAGGAGCTGCAGGGGTTATACAGAGCACATCCTGGCCACACAGAGATGGGAATGTTGACCAGGAGCTGCAGGGGTTATACAGAGCACATCCTGGCCACACACACAGATGGGAATGTTGACCAGGAGCTGGAGGGGATATACAGAGCACATCCTGGCCACACACACAGATGGGAATGTTGACCATGAGCTGCAATGGTTATACAGAGCACATCCTGGCCACACAGAGATGGGAATGTTGACCAGGTGCTGCAGTGGTTATACAGTGCGCACGCTGTCCACACACAGATGGGAGTTTTGACCAGGAGCTGCTGGGGTTATACAGAGCACACCCTTGACACACACACAGATGGAAATGTTGACCAGGAGCTGCAGGGGTTATACAGAGCACAACCTGGCCACACAGATGGGAATGTTGACCAGGAGCTGCAGGAGATATACAGAGCACACCCTGGACACACAGACAGATGGGAATGGTGTCCAGGAGCTGCAGGGGTAAAACAGAGCACAACCTGGCCACACAGAAATGGGAATATTGACCAGGAGCTGCAGGAGTTATACAGAGCACAACCTGGCCACACAGAGATGGTAATGTTGACCAGGAGCTGCAGGAGTTATACAGAGCATACCCTGGGCACACACAGATGGGAATGTTGACCAGGAGCTGCAGGGCTTATACAGAGCGCCACCTGGCCTCACAGAGAAGGACATGTTGACCAGGAGCTGCAGGAGTTATACAGAGCACACCCTGGCCACACAGAGTTGGGAATGTAGACCAGGAGCTGCAGGGGTTATACAGAGCACATCCTGGCCACACAGAGATGGGAATGTTGACCAGGAGCTGCAGGAGTTATACAAAGCACATACTGGCCACACACAGAAATGGGAATGTTAACCAGGAGCTGCAGTGATTATACAGAGCACACCTTGGCCACACAGAAATGGGAATGTTAACCAGGAGCTGCAGGGGTTATACAGAGCACACCCTGACCACACACAGAGATGGGAATGTTGACCAGGAGCTACTGGGATTATACAGTGCACATCCTTGCCTCACAGAGATGGGAATGTTGACCAGGAGCAGCAGGGGTTATCCAGAGCACACCCTGACCACACACAGAGATGGGAATGTTTACCAGGAGCTGCAGGAGTATACAGAGCACATCCTGGCCACACAGAGATGGGAGTGTTGACCAGGTGCTGCAGGAGTATACAGAGCCCATCCTTGCCACACAGAGATGGGAATGTTCACCAGGAGCTGCAGGGGTTATACTGAGCACACCCTGGCCACACAGAGATGGGAATGTTGACCAGGAGCTGCAGGAGTTATACAGAGCACACCCTGGCCACACACAGAAATGGGAAAGTTGACCAGGAGCTGCAGGAGTTATACAGAGCACACCCTGGCCACACAGAGATGGGAATGTTGACCAGGAGCTGCAGGGGTTATACAGAGCACACCCTGGCCACACACAGAGATGGGAATGTTGACCAGGAGTTGCAGGGGTTATACAGAGCGCCACCTGGCCTCACAGAGAAGGACATGTTGACCAGGAGCTGCAGGGGTTATACAGAGCACACCCTGGCCACACAGAGATGGGAATGTTGACCAGGAGCTGCAGGGGTTATACAGAGCACACCCTGGGCACACACAGAGATGGGAATGTTAACCAGGAGCTGCAGGGGTTATACAGAGCACACCCTGGCCACACAGAGATGGGAATGTTGACCAGGAGCTGCAGGAGTTATACAGAGCACCCCCTGACCACACATAGAGATGGGAATGTTGACCAGGAGCTGCAGGAGTTATACAGAGCACACCCTGGCCACACACAGAGATGGGAATGTTGACCAGGAGCTACTGGGATTATACAGTGCCCATCCTTGCCACACAGAGATGGGAATGTAGACCAGGAGCTGCAGGGGTTATACAGAGCACACCCTGGCCACACATAGATGGGGATATTGACCAGGAGCTGCAGGGGTATACAGAGCACACCCTGACCACACACAGAGATGGGAATGTTGACCAGGAGCTTCAGGAGTTATACAGAGCACACCCTTGCCACACAGAGATGGGAATGTTTAACAGGAGCTGCAGGAGTATACAGAGCACATCCTGTCCACACAGAGATGGGAATGTTGACCAGGTGCTGCAGGAGTATACAGAGCACATCCTGGCCACACAGAGATGGGAATGTTCACCAGGAGCTGCAGGGGTTATACAGAGCACACACTGGCCACACAGAGATGGGAATGTTGACCAGGAGCTGAGGAGTTATACAGAGCGCACCCTGGGCACACACAGATGGGAATGTTGACCAGGAGCTGCAGGGGTTATACTGAGCACACCCTGGCCACACAGAGATGGGAATGTTGACCAAGAGCTGCAGGGGTTATACAGAGCACACCCAGGCCTCACAGAGAAGGACATGTTGACCAGGAGCTGCAGGAGTTATACAGAGCACACCCTGGCCACACACAGAGATGGTAATGTTAACCAGGAGCTGCAGGGGCTATACAGAGCACACCATGGCCACACACAGAAATGGGAAAGTTGACCAGGAGTGCAGGAGTTATACAGAGCACAACCTGGCCACATAGAAATGGGAATGTTGACCAGGAGCTGCAGGGGTTATGCAGAGCACATCCTGGCCACAAACAGAGATGGGAATGTTGACCAGGACCTGCAGTGGTTATACAGAGCAAACCCTGGACACACAGAGATGGGAATGTTGACCAGGAGCTGCAGGGATTATACAGAGCACACCCTGGCCACTCAGAGATGGAAATGTTGACCAGGAGCTGCAGGAGTTATACAGAGCACATCCTGGCCACACACAGAGATGGGAATGTTAACCAGGAGCTGCAGGGGTTATACAGAGCACACCCTGGCCACACCGAGATGGCAATGTTGAGCAGGAGCTGCAGGAGTATACAGGGCACATCCTGGCCACACACAGAGATGGGAATGTTAACCAGGAGCTGCAGGGGTTATACAGAGCACACCCTGGCCACAAAGAGATGGGAATGTTCACCAGGAGCTGCAGGAGTTATACAGAGCACACCCTGGCCACACACACAGATGGGAATGTTGTCCAGGAGCTGCAGGGGTTTTACAGAGCACAACCTGGACACACAGAAATGGGAATATTGACCAGGAGCTGCAGGAGTTATACAGAGCACAACCTGGCCACACAGTGATGGTAATGTTGACCAGGAGCTGCAGGAGTTATACAGAGCATACCCTGGGCACACACAGATGGGAATGTTGACCAGGAGCTGCAGGGGTTATACAGAGCGCCACCTGGCCTCACAGAGAAGGACATGTTGACCAGGAGCTGCAGGTGTTATACAGAGTACACCCTGGACACACAGAGATGGGAATGTAGACCAGGAGCTGCAGGGGTTATACAGAGCACACCCTGGCCACACAGAGATGGGAATGTTGACCAGGAGCTGCAGGAGGTATACAAAGCACATACTGGCCACACACAGAAATGGCAATGTTAACCAGGAGCTGCAGGCGTCATACAGAGCACACCCTGGCCACACAGAAATGGGAATGTTAACCAGGAGCTGCAGGGGTTAGACAGAGCACACACTGGCCAGACAGAGATGGGAATGTTGACCAGGAGCTACTGGGATTATACAGTGCACATCCTGGCCACACAGAGATGGGAATGTTGACCAGGAGCAGCAGGGGTTATACAGAGCACACCCTGACCACACACAGAGATGGGAATGTTGACCAGGAGCTGCAGGAGTTATACAGAGCACACCCTTGCCACACAGAGATGGGAATGTTTACCAGGAGCTGCAGGGGTATACAGAGCACATCCTGGCCACACAGAGATGGGAATGTTGACCAGGTGCTGCAGGGGTATACAGAGCACATCCTGGCCACACAGAGATGGGAATGTTCACCAGGAGCTGCAGGGGTTATACAGAGCACACACTGGCCACACAGAGATGGGAATGTTGACCAGGAGCTGAGGAGTTATACAGAGCACACCCTGGGCACACACAGATGAAAAAGTTGACCAGGAGCTGCAGGGGTTATACTGAGCACACCCTGGCCACACAGAGATGGAAATGTTGACCAGGAGCTGCAGGGGTTATACAGAGCACACCCTGGCCTCACAGAGAAGGACATGTTGACCAGGAGCTGCAGGAGTTATGCAGAGCACACCCTGGCCACACACAGAGATGGGAATGTTAACCAGGAGCTGCAGGGGTTATACAGAGCACACCCTGGCCACACACAGAAATTGGAATGTTGACCAGCAGCTGCAGGAGTTATACAGATCACAACCTGGCCTCACAGAGAAGGACATGTTGACCAGGAGCTGCAGGAGTTATACAGAGCACACCCTGGCCACACACAGAGATGGGAATGTTGACCAGGAGTTGCAGGGGTTATACAGAACGCCACCTGGCCTCACAGAGAAGGACATGTTGACCAGGAGCTGCAGGAGTTATACAGAGCACACCCTGGCCACACAGAGATGGGAATGTTGACCAGGAGCTGCAGGGGTTATACAGAGCACACCCTGGCCTCACAGAGAAGGACATGTTGACCAGGAGCTCCAGGAGTTATACAGAGCACACCCTTGCCACACAGAGATGGGAATGTTTACCAGGAGCTGCAGGAGTATACAGAGCACATCCTGTCCACACAGAGATGGGAATGTTGACCAGGTGCTACAGGAGTATACAGAGCACATCCTGGCCACACAGAGATGGGAATGTTCACCAGGAGCTGCAGGGGTTATACAGAGCACACACTGGCCACACAGAGATGGGAATGTTGACCAGGAGCTGAGGAGTTATACAGAGCGCACCCTGGCCACACAGAGATGGGAATGTAGACCAGGAGCTGCAGGGGTTATACAGAGCACACCCTGGCCACACAGAGATGGGAATGTTGACCAGGAGCTGCAGGAGGCATACAAAGCACATACTGGCCACACACAGAAATGGGAATGCTAACCAGGAGCTGCAGGGGTCATACAGAGCACACCCTGGCCACACAGAAATGGGAATGTTAACCAGGAGCTGCAGGGGTTAGACAGAGCACACACTGGCCAGACAGAGATGGGAATGTTGACCAGGAGCTACTGGGATTATACAGTGCACATCCTGGCCACACAGAGATGGGAATGTTGACCAGGAGCAGCAGGGGTTATACAGAGCACACCCTGACCACACACAGAGATGGGAATGTTGACCAGGAGCTGCAGGAGTTATACAGAGCACACCCTTGCCACACAGAGATGGGAATGTTTACCAGGAGCTGCAGGAGTATACAGGGCACATCCTGGCCACACAGAGATGGGAATGTTGACCAGGTGCTGCAGGAGTATACAGAGCACATCCTGGCCACACAGAGATGGGAATGTTCACCAGGAGCTGCAGGGGTTATACAGAGCACACACTGGCCACACAGAGATGGGAATGTTGACCAGGAGCTGAGGAGTTATACAGAGCACACCCTGGGCACACACAGATGAAAAAGTTGACCAGGAGCTGCAGGGGTTATACTAAGCACACCCTGGCCACACAGAGATGGGAATGTTGACCAGGAGCTGCAGGGGTTATACAGAGCACACCCTGGCCTCACAGAGAAGGACATGTTGACCAGGAGCTGCAGGAGTTATGCAGATCACACCCTGGCCACACACAGAGATGGGAATGTTAACCAGGAGCTGCAGGGTTTATACAGAGCACACCCTGGCCACACACAGAAATTGGAATGTTGACCAGGAGCTGCAGGAGTTATACAGATCACAACCTGGCCACATAGAGATGGGAATGTTGACCAGGAGCTGCAGGAGTTATACAGAGCATACCCTGGGCACACAGAGATGGGAATGTTGACCAGGAGCTGCTGGGGTTGTACAGAGCACACCCTGGCCACACAGATGGGAATGTTGACCAGGAGCTGCAGGGGTTATACAGAGCACACCCTGGCCACACACAGAGATGGGAATGTTGACCAGGAGTTGCAAGGGTTATACAGAACGCCACCTGGCCTCACAGAGAAGGACATGTTGACCAGGAGCTGCAGGAGTTATACAGAGCACACCCTGGTCACACACAGAGATGGGAATGTTAACCAGGAGCTGCAGGGGTTATACAGACCACACCCTGGCCACACAGAGATGGGAATGTTGACCAGGAGCTGCAGTTATACAGAGCACCCCCTGGCCACACATAGAGATGGGAATGTTGACAAGGAGCTGCAGGAGTTATACAGAGCACACCCTGGCCACACACAGAGATGGGAATGTTGACCAGGAGCTGCAGGGGTTATACAGAGCACACCCTGGTCTCACAGAGAAGGACATGTTGACCAGGAGCTGCAGGAGTTATGCAGAGCACACCCTGGCCACACACAGAGATGGGAATGTTAACCAGGGGCTGCAGGGGTTATACAGAGCACACCCTGGCCACACAGAGATGGGAATGTTCACCAGGAGCTGCAGGAGTTATACAGAGCACACCCTGGCCACACAGAGATGGGAATGTTCACCAGGAGCTGCAGGGGTTATACAGAGCACACCCTGGCCACACACAGAAATTGGAATGTTGACCAGCAGCTGCAGGAGTTATACAGATCACAACCTGGCCACATAGAGATGGGAATGTTGACCAGGAGCTGCAGGAGTTATACAGAGCATACCCTGGGCACACACAGATGGGAATGTTGACCAGGAGCTGCAGGGGTTATACAGAGCACACCCTGGCCACACACAGAGATGGGAATGTTGACCAGGAGTTGCAGGGGTTATACAGAACGCCACCTGGCCTCACAGAGAAGGACATGTTGACCAGGAGCTGCAGGAGTTATACAGAGCACACCCTGGCCACACAGAGATGGGAATGTTGACCAGGAGGCGCAGGGGTTATACAGAGCAACCCTGGCCTCACAGAGAAGGACATGTTGACCAGGAGCTCCAGGAGTTATACAGAGCACACCCTTGCCACACAGAGATGGGAATGTTTACCAGGAGCTGCAGGAGTATACAGAGCACATCCTGTCCACACAGAGATGGGAATGTTGACCAGGTGCTGCAGGAGTATACAGAGCACATCCTGGCCACACAGAGATGGGAATGTTCACCAGGAGCTGCAGGGGTTATACAGAGCACACACTGGCCACACAGAGATGGGAATGTTGACCAGGAGCTGCAGGAGTTATACAGAGCACACCCTGGCCACACAGAGATGGGAATGTAGACCAGGAGCTGCAGGGGTTATACAGAGCACACCCTGGCCACACAGAGATGGGAATGTTGACCAGGAGCTGCAGGAGGCATACAAAGCACATACTGGCCACACACAGAAATGGGAATGTTCACCAGGAGCTGCAGGAGTTATACAGATCACAACCTGGCCACATAGAGATGGGAATGTTGACCAGGAGCTGCAGGAGTTATACAGAGCATACCCTGGGCACACACAGATGGGAATGTTGACCAGGAGCTGCAGGGGTTATACAGAGCACACCCTGGCCACACACAGAGATGGGAATGTTGACCAGGAGTTGCAGGGGTTATACAGAACGCCACCTGGCCTCACAGAGAAGGACATGTTGACCAGGAGCTGCAGGAGTTATACAGAGCACACCCTGGTCACACACAGAGATGGGAATGTTAACCAGGAGCTGCAGGGGTTATACAGAGCACACCCTGGCCACACAGAGATGGGAATGTTGACCAGGAGCTGCAGTTATACAGAGCACCCCCTGGCCACACATAGAGATGGGAATGTTGACAAGGAGCTGCAGGAGTTATACAGAGCACACCCTGGCCACACACAGAGATGGGAATGTTGACCAGGAGCTACTGGGATTATACAGTGCACATCCTTGCCACACAGAGATGGGAATGTTGACCAGGATCTGTAGGGGTTTATGCAGAGCACACCCTGGCCACACATAGATGGGGATGTTGACCAGAAGCTGCAGGGGTATACAGGGCACATCCTTGCCAAACAGAGATAGGAATGTTGACCAGGAGCTGCAGGAGTTATACAGAGCACACCCTGACCACACACAGAGATGGGAATGTTGACCAGGAGCTGCAGGAGTATTCAGAGCACATCCTGGCCACACAGAGATGGGAATGTTGACCAGGACATGCAGGAGTTATACAGAGCACACCCTGGCCACACACAGCGATGGGAATGTTGACCAGGAGCTGCTGGGGTTATACAGTGCACATCCTGGCCACACAGAGATGGGAATGTTGACCAGGAGCTGCAGGGGTTATACAGAGCATACCCTGGGCACACACAGATGGGAATGTTGACCAGGAGCTGCAGGGGTTATACAGAGCACACCCTGGCCACACACAGAGATGGGAATGTTGACCAGGAGTTGCAGGGGTTATACAGAACGCCACCTGGCCTCACAGAGAAGGACATGTTGACCAGGAGCTGCAGGAGTTATACAGAGCACACCCTGGTCACACACAGAGATGGGAATGTTAACCAGGAGCTGCAGGGGTTATACAGAGCACACCCTGGCCACACAGAGATGGGAATGTTGACCAGGAGCTGCAGTTATACAGAGCACCCCCTGGCCACACATAGAGATGGGAATGTTGACAAGGAGCTGCAGGAGTTATACAGAGCACACCCTGGCCACACACAGAGATGGGAATGTTGACCAGGAGCTACTGGGATTATACAGTGCACATCCTTGCCACACAGAGATGGGAATGTTGACCAGGATCTGTAGGGGTTTATGCAGAGCACACCCTGGCCACACATAGATGGGGATGTTGACCAGAAGCTGCAGGGGTATACAGGGCACATCCTTGCCAAACAGAGATAGGAATGTTGACCAGGAGCTGCAGGAGTTATACAGAGCACACCCTGACCACACACAGAGATGGGAATGTTGACCAGGAGCTGCAGGAGTATTCAGAGCACATCCTGGCCACACAGAGATGGGAATGTTGACCAGGACATGCAGGAGTTATACAGAGCACACCCTGGCCACACACAGCGATGGGAATGTTGACCAGGAGCTGCTGGGGTTATACAGTGCACATCCTGGCCACACAGAGATGGGAATGTTGACCAGGAGCTGCAGGGGTTATACAGAGCACACCCTGGCCACACAGTGATGGGAATGTTGACCAGGAGCTGCAGGGGTTATACAGAGCACACCCTGGACACACAGAGATGGGAATGTTGACCAGGAGCTGCAGGGGTTATACATTGCACATCCTGGCCACACAGAGATGCGAATGTTGACCAGGAGCTGCAGGGGTTATACAGAGCACACCCTGGCCACACAGAGATGGGAATGTTGACCAGGAGCTGCAGGGGTTATACAGAGCACACCCTGGACACACAGAGATGGGAATGTTGACCAGGAGCTGCAGGGGTTAAACAGAGCACACCCTGGCCACACAGAGATGGGAATGTTGACCAGGAGCTACTGGGGTTACACAAAGCACACCCTGGCCACACAGAGATGGGAATGTTGACCAGGAGCTGCAGGGGTTATATAGAGCACACCCTGTCCACACAGAGATGGGAATGTTGACCAGGAGCTGCTGGGGTTATACAGAGCACACCCCGGCCACACAGAGATGGGAATGTTGACCAGGAGCTGCAGGGGTTAAACAGAGCACACCCTGTCCACACAGAGATGGGAATGTTGACCAGGAGCTGCTGGGGTTATACAGAGCACATCCTGGACACACAGAGATGGGAATGTTGACCAGGAGCTGCAGGGGTTAAACAGAGCACACCCTGGCCACACAGAGATGGGAATGTTAATCAGGAGATGCAGGCGTTACACAGATCACTCCCAGGACACACTGAGAGATGGGAATGTTGACCAGGAGCTTCAGGGGATATACAGAGCACATCCTGGCCACACAGAGATGGGAATGTTGACCAGGAGCTGCAGGGGTTATACAGAGCACACCCTGGACACACACAGAGATGGGAATGTTGACCAGGAGCTGCAGGGGTTATACAGAGCACACCAAGGACACACAGAGAGAAGGGAATGTTGACCAGGAGCTGCAGCGTTTATACAGAGCACACCCTGGCCACACAGAGATGGGAATGTTGACCAGGAGCTGCAGGGGTTATACAGAGCACACCCTGGACACACACACAGACGGCAATGCTGACCAGGAGCTGCAGGGGTTATACAGAGCACAACCTGGCCACACAGAGATGTGAATGTTGACCAGGAGCTGCAGCAGTTATACAGAGCACACCCTGGCCACACAGAGATGGGAATGTTGACCAGGAGCTGCAGGGGTTATACAGAGCACACCCTGGGCACACACAGATGGGAATGTTGACCAGGAGCAGCATGGGTTATACAGAGCGCCACCTGGCCTCACAGAGAAGGACATGTTGACCAGGAGCTGCAGGGGTTATACAGAGCGCACCCTGGCCACACAGAGATGGGAATGTAGACCAGGAGCTGCAGGGATTATACAAAGCACATTCTAACCACACACAGAGATGGGAATGTTAACCATGAGCTGCAGGGGTTATACAGTGCACACCCTGGCCACACACAGAGATGGGAATGTTGATCAGGAGCTGCAGGAGTTATACAGTGCACACCCTGGCCACACACAGAGATGGGAATGTTGACCAGGAGCTGCTGGGGTTATACAGCGCACACCCTGGCCGCACAAGGATGGCAATGTTGACCAGGAGCTGCAGGATGTTATACAGTGCACACCCTGGCCACACACAGAGATGGGAATGTTGACCAGGAGCTGCTGGGGTTCGACAGAGCACACCCTGACCACACACAGAGATGGGAATGTTGACCAGGAGCTACTGGGATTATACAGTGCACATCCTGGCCACACAGAGATGGGAATGTTGACCAGGAGCAGCAGGGGTTCTACAGAGCACACACTGGCCACACAGAGATGGGAATGTTGACCATGAGCTGCAGGGGTTATACAGAGCACAACCTGGCCACACAGAAATGGGAATGTTGACCAGAAGCTGCAGGAGTTATCCAAAGCACATACTGACCACACACAGAGATGGGAATGTTAACCAGGATCTGCAGGAGTTATACAGAGCACACCCTGGCCACACAGAGATGGGAATGTTAACCAGGAGCTGCAGGGGTTACACAGATCACTCCCAAGACACACTGAGTGATGGGAATGTTGACCAGCAGTTGCAGGGGTTATACAGAGCACACCCTGGACACGCAGAGATGGGAATGTTGACCAGGAGCTGCAGGGGTTATACAGATCACACCCTGGCCACGCAGAGATGGGAATGTTGACCAGGAGCTGCAGTGGTTATACAGATCACACCCTGGCCACGCAGAGATGGGAATGTTGACCAGGAGCTGCAGGGGTTATACAGAGCACACCCTGGCCACACAGAGATGTGAATGTTGACCAGGAGCTGCAGGAGAATACAGACCACACCCTGGCCAAACACAGAGATGAGAATGTTGACCAGGAGCTGCAGGGGTTATACAGAGCACACCCTGGCCACACAGAGACGGGAATGTTGACCAGGAGCTGCTGGGGTTATACAGAGCACAGCCTGAGCACAAACAGAGATGGGAATGTTGACCATGAGCTGCAGGGGTTATACAGTGCACACCCTGGCCACACAGAGATGGGAATGTTGACCAGGAGCTGCAGGGGTTATACAGAGCACATCCTGGCCACACAGATATGGGAATGTTGACCAGGAGCTGCAGGGGTTGTACAGAGCACATCCTGGCCACACAGAGATGGGAATGTTGACCCGGAGCTGCAGGGGTTATACAGAGCACATCCTGGCCACACAGATATGGGAATGTTGCCCAGGATCTGCTAGGGTTATACAGAGCACACCCTGGCCACACAGAGATGGGAATGTTGACCAGGAGCTGTAGGGGTTATACAGAGCACACCCTGGCCGCACAGAGATGGGAATGTTGACCAGGAGCTGCTGGGGTTCTACAGAGCACACCCTGACCACACACAGAGACGGGAATGTTGACCAGGAGCTACTGGGATTATACAGTGCACATCCTGGCCACACAGAGATGGGAATGTTGACCAGGAGCAGCAGGGGTTATACAGAGCACACACTGGCCACACAGAGATGGGAATGTTGACCAGGAGCTGCAGGAGTTATACAGAGCATACCCTGGGCACACACAGATGGGAATGTTGACCAGGAACTGCAGGGGTTATACAGAGCGCCACCTGGCCTCACAGAGAAGGACATGTTGACGAGGAGCTGCAGGAGTTATCCAAAGCACATACTGACCACACACAGAGATGGGAATGTTAACCAGGATCTGCAGGAGTTATACAGAGCACACCCTGGCCACACAGAGATGGGAATCTTGACCAGGAACTGCTGGGGTTATACAGAGCACACCCTGACCACACACAGAGATGGGAATGTTGACCAGGATCTGCAGGAGTTATACAGAGCACACCCTGGCCACACAGAGATGGGAATGTTGACCAGGAACTGCTGGGGTTATAAAAGAGCTCACCCTGGCCACACAGAGATGGGAATGTTAACCAGGAGCTGCAGGGGTTACACAGAGCACACCCTGGCCACACAGAGATGGGAATGTTGACCAGGAGCTGCAGGGGTTATACAGATCACAGCCTGGCCACGCAGAGATGGGAATGTTGACCAGGAGCTGCAGTGGTTATACAGATCACACCCTGGCCACGCAGAGATGGGAATGTTGACCAGGAGCTGCAGGGGTTATACAGAGCACACCCTGGCCACACATAGATGGGAATGTTGACCAGGAGCTGCAGGAGAATACAGACCACAACCTGGCCAAACACAGAGATGAGAATGTTGACCAGGAGCTGCAGGGGTTATACAGAGCACACCCTGGCCACACAGAGACGGGAATGTTGACCAGGAGCTGCTGGGGTTATACAGAGCACACCCTGGGCACAAACAGAGATGGGAATGTTGACCATGAGCTGCAGGGGTTATACAGTGCACACCCTGGCCACACAGAGATGGAAATGTTGACCAGGAGCTGCAGGGGTTATACAGAGCACATCCTGGCCACACAGATATGGGAATGTTGACCAGGAGCTGCAGGGGTTATACAGAGCACATCCTGGCCACACAGAGATGGGAATGTTGACCAGGAGCTGCAGGGGTTATACAGAGCACATCCTGGCCACACAGATATGGGAATGTTGCCCAGGAGCTGCTAGGGTTATACAGAGCACACGCTGGCCACACAGAGATGGGAATGTTGACCAGGAGCTGCAGGGGTTATACAGAGCACACCCTGGCCACACACAGATGGGAATGTTGACCAGGAGCTGCAGGGGTTATACAGAGCACACCCTGGCCACACAGAGATGGGAATGTTGACCAGGAGCAGGGTTTATACAGAGCACATCCATTCCACACAGAGATGGGAATGTTAACCATGAGCTGCAGGGGTTATACAGAGCTCAGCCTGGCCACACAGAGATGGGAATGTTGACCAGGATCTGCAGGAGTTATACAGAGCACACCCTGGCCACACAGAGATGGGAATGTTGACCAGGAACTGCTGGGGTTATAAAAGAGCTCACCCTGGCCACACAGAGATGGGAATGTTAACCAGGAGCTGCAGGGGTTACACAGATCACTCCCAGGACACACTGAGAGATGGGAATATTGACCAGGAGCTGCAGTGGTTATACAGATCACACCCTGGCCACGCAGAGATGGGAATGTTGACCAGGATCTGCATGGGTTATACAAAGCACAGCCTGGCCACACAGAGATGGGAATGTCGACAAGGAGTTGCAGGAGTTATACAGAGCACACCCTGGTCACACAGATATGGGAATGTTGACCAGGTGCTGCAGGGGTTATACAGAGCACACCCTGGCCACACATAGATGGGAATGTAGACCAGGAGCTGCAGGGGTTATACAGAGCACACCCTGGCCACACAGAGATGGGAATGTAGACCAGGAGCTGCAGGGGTTATACAGAGCACACCCTGGCCACACAGAGATGGGAATGTAGACCAGGAGCTGCAGGGGTTATACAGAGCACACCCTGACCACACACAGAGATGGGAATGTTGACCAGGAGCTACTGGGATTATACAGTGCACATCCTGGCCACACAGAGATGGGAATGTTGACCAGGAGCAGCAGGGGTTATACAGAGCACACACTGGCCACACAGAGATGGGAATGTTGACCAGGAGCAGGAGTTATACAGAGCACAACCTGGCCACACAGAAATGGGAATGTTGACCAGGAGCTGCAGGAGTTATACAGAGCATACCCTGGGCACACACAGATGGGAATGTTGACCAGGAACTGCAGGGGTTATACAGAGCGCCACCTGGCCTCACAGAGAAGGACATGTTGACGAGGAGCTGCAGGAGTTATCCAAAGCACATACTGACCACACACAGAGATGGGAATGTTAACCAGGATCTGCAGGAGTTATACAGAGCACACCCTGGCCACACAGAGATGGGAATCTTGACCAGGAACTGCTGGGGTTATACAGAGCACACCCTGACCACACACAGAGATGGGAATGTTGACCAGGATCTGCAGGAGTTATACAGAGCACACCCTGGCCACACAGAGATGGGAATGTTGACCAGGAGCTGCAGGGGTTATACAGATCACAGCCTGGCCACGCAGAGATGGGAATGTTGACCAGGAGCTGCAGGGGTTATACAGAGCACACCCTGGCCACACATAGATGGGAATGTTGACCAGGAGCTGCAGGAGAATACAGACCACAACCTGGCCTAACACAGAGATGAGAATGTTGACCAGGAGCTGCAGGGGTTATACAGAGCACACCCTGGCCACACAGAGACGGGAATGTTGACCAGGAGCTGCTGGGGTTATACAGAGCACACCCTGGGCACAAACAGAGATGGGAATGTTGACCATGAGCTGCAGGGGTTATACAGTGCACACCCTGGCCACACAGAGATGGAAATGTTGACCAGGAGCTGCAGGGGTTATACAGAGCACATCCTGGCCACACAGATATGGGAATGTTGACCAGGAGCTGCAGGGGTTATACAGAGCACATCCTGGCCACACAGAGATGGGAATGTTGACCAGGAGCTGCAGGGGTTATACAGATCACATCCTGGCCACACAGATATGGGAATGTTGCCCAGGAGCTGCTAGGGTTATACAGAGCACACGCTGGCCACACAGAGATGGGAATGTTGACCAGGAGCTGCAGGGGTTATACAGAGCACACCCTGGCCACACACAGATGGGAATGTTGACCAGGAGCTGCAGGGTTTATACAGAGCACACCCTGGCCACACAGAGATGGGAATGTTGACCAGGAGCAGGGTTTATACAGAGCACATCCATTCCACACAGAGATGGGAATGTTAACCATGAGCTGCAGGGGTTATACAGAGCACAGCCTGGCCACACAGAGATGGGAATGTTGACCAGGAGCTGCAGGGGTTACACAGATCACTCCCAGGACACACTGAGAGATGGGAATATTGACCAGGAGCTGCAGTGGTTATACAGATCACACCCTGGCCACGCAGAGATGGGAATGTTGACCAGGATCTGCAGGGGTTATGCAAAGCACAGCCTGGCCACACAGAGATGGGAATGTCGACCAGGAGTTGCAGGAGTTATACAGAGCACACCCTGGTCACACAGATATGGGAATGTTGACCAGGTGCTGCAGGGGTTATACAGAGCACACCCTGGCCACACAGAGATGGGAATGTAGACCAGGAGCTGCAGGGGTTATACAGAGCACACCCTGGCCACACAGAGATGGGAATGTAGACCAGGAGCTGCAGGGGTTATACAGAGCACACCCTGGCCACACAGAGATGGGAATGTAGACCAGGAGCTGCAGGGGTTATACAGAGCACCCCCTGGCCACACACAGATGGGAATGTTGACCAGGAGCTGCAGGGGATATACAGAGCACATCCTGGCCACACAGAGATGGGAATGTTGACCAGGAGCAGCAGGGGTTATACAGAGCACACCCTGGACACACACAGATGGGAATGCTGACCAGGAGCTGCAGGGGTTATACAGAGCACATCCTGGCCACACAGAGATGGGAATGTTGACCAGGAGCAGCAGGGGTTATACAGAGCAGACCCTGGACACACACATTTGGGAATGTTGACCAGGAGCTGCAGGGGTTATACAGAGCACACACTGGCCTCACAGAGAAGGACATGTTGACCAGGAGCTGCAGGAGTTATACAGAGCACACCCTGGCCACACAGAGATGGGAATGTTTACCAGGAGCTGCTGGGGTTATACAGTGCACATCCTGGCCACACAGAGATGGGAATGTTTACCAGGAGCTGCTGGGGTTATACAGTGCACACCAAGGACACACACACAGATGGGAATGTTGACCAGGAGCTGCAGGGGTGAGACAGAGCACACTCTGGCTTATACAGAGCACACCAAGGACACACACACAGATGGGAATGTTGACCAGGAGCTGCAGGGGTGAGACAGAGCACACTCTGGCCACACAGAGATGGGAATGTTGACCAGGAGCTGCAGGGGTTATACAGAGCACACCCTGGTCACACACACAGATGGGAATGTTGACCAGGAGCTGCAGGAGTTATACAGAGCACATCCTGGCCACACACACAGATGGGAATGTTGGCCAGGAGCTGGAGGGAATATACAGAGCACATCCTGGCCACACAGAGAAGGGAATGTTGACCAGGAGCTGCAGAGGTTATACAGTGCGCACGCTGTCCACACACAGATGGGAGTTTTGACCAGGAGCTGCTGGGGTTATACAGAGCACACCCTGGACACACACACAGATGGAAATGTTGACCAGGAGCTGCAGGGGTTATACAGAGCACACCCTGGCCACACAGATGGGAATGTTGACCAGGAGCTGCAGGAGATATACAGAGCACACCCTGGACACACAGACAGATGGGAACGTTGTCCAGGAGCTGCAGGGGTTATACAGAGCACAACCTGGCCACACAGAAATGGGAATATTGACCAGGAGCTGCAGGAGTTATACAGAGCACAACCTGGCCACACAGAGATGGGAATGTTGACCAGGAGCTGCAGGAGTTATACAGAGCATACCCTGGGCACACAGAGATGGGAATGTTGACCAGGAGCTGCAGGGGTTATACAGAGCGCCACCTGGCCTCACAGAGAAGGACATGTTGACCAGGAGCTGCAGGAGTTATACAGAGCACACCCTGGCCACACAGAAATGGGAATGTAGACCAGGAGCTGCAGGGGTTATACAGAGCACACCCTGGCCACACAGAAATTGGAATGTTAACCAGGAGCTGCAGGGGTTATACAGAGCACACCCTGACCACACACAGAGATGGGAATGTTGACCAGTAGCTACTGGGATTATACAGTGCACATCCTGGCCACACAGAGATGGGAATGTTGACCAGGAGTAGCAGGGGTTATCGAGAGCACACCCTGACCACACACAGAGATGGGAATGTTGACCAGGCAGGAGCTGCAGGAGTTATACAGAGCACACCCTTGCCACACAGAGATGGGAATGTTTACCAGGAGCTGCAGGAGTATACAGAGCACATCCTGGCCACACAGAGATAGGAATGTTCACCAGGAGCTGCAGGGGTTTTACAGAGCACACACTGGCCACACAGAGATGGGAATGTTGACCAGGAGCTGAGGAGTTATACAGAGCACACCCTGGGCACACACAGATGGGAATGTTGACCAGGAGCTGCAGGGGTTATACTGAGCACACCCTGGCCACACACAGAGATGGGAAAGTTGACCAGGAGTGCAGGAGTTATACAGAGCACAACCTGGCCACATAGAGATGGGAATGTTGACCAGGAGCTGCAGGAGTTATACAGAGCACACCCTGGCCACACACAGAAATGGGAAAGTTGACCAGGAGTGCAGGAGTTAGACAGAGCACACCCTGACCACACAGAGAGATGGGAATGTTGACCAGGAGTTGCAGGGGTTATACAGAGCGCCACCTGGCCTCACAGAGAAGGACATCTTGACCAGGAGCTGCAGGAGTTATAAAGAGCACACCCTGGCCACACAGAGATGGGAATGTTGACCAGGAGCTGCAGGGGTTATACAGAGCACACCCTGGCCTCACAGAGATGGGAATGTTGACCAGGAGTTGCAGGGGTTATACAGAGCGCCACCTGGCCTCACAGAGAAGGACATCTTGACCAGGAGCTGAAGGAGTTATACAGAGCACACCCTGGCCACACAGAGATGGGAATGTTGACCAGGAGCTGCAGGGGTTATACAGAGCACACCCTGGCCTCACAGAGAAGGACATGTTGACCAGGAGCTGCAGGAGTTATACAGAGCGCCACCTGGCCTCACAGAGAAGGACATCTTGACCAGGAGCTGCAGGAGTTATACAGAGCACACCCTGGCCACACAGAGATGGGAATGTTGACCAGGAGCTGCAGGGGTTATACAGAGCACACCCTGGCCTCACAAAGAAGGACATGTTGACCAGGAGCTGCAGGAGTTATACAGAGCACACCCTGGCCACACACAGAGATGGGAATGTTAACCAGGAGCTGCAGGGGTTATACAGAGCACACCCTGGCCACACAGAGATGGGAATGTTGACCAGGAGCTGCAGGAGTTATACAGCGCACCCCCTGACCACACATAGAGATGGGAATGTTGACCAGGAGCTGCAGGAGTTATACAGAGCACACCCTGGCCACACACAGAGATGGGAATGTTGACCAGGAGCTACTGGGACTATACAGTGCCCATCCTTGCCACACAGAGATGGGAATGTAGACCAGGAGCTGCAGGGGTTATACAGAGCACACCCTGGCCACACATAGATGGGGATATTGACCAGGAGCTGCAGGGGTATACAGAGCACATCCTGGCCACACAGAGATGGGAATGTTGACCAGGTGCTGCAGGAGTATACAGAGCACACCCTGGCCACACACAGAGATGGGAAAGTTGACCAGGAGTGCAGGAGTTATACAGAGCACAACCTGGCCACATAGAGATGGGAATATTGACCAGGAGCTGCAGGAGTTATACAGAGCACACCCTGGCCACACACAGAAATGGGAAAGTTGACCAGGAGTGCAGGAGTTATACAGAGCACAACCTGGCCACATAGAGATGGGAATGTTGACCAGGAGCTGCAGGAATTATACAGAGCATACCCTGGGCACACACAGATGGGAATGTTGACCAGGAGCTACAGTGGTTATACAGAGCACACCCTGGCCACACACAGAGATGGGAATGTTGACCAGGAGTTGCAGGGGTTATACAGAGCACACCCTGGCCACACAGAGATGGGAATGTTGACCAGGAGCTGCAGGGGTTACACAGAGCACACCCTGGCCTCACAGAGAAGGACATGTTGACCAGGAGCTGCAGGAGTTATACAGAGCACACCCTGGCCACACGCAGAGATGGGAATGTTAACCAGGAGCTGCAGGGGTAATACAGAGCACACCCTGGCCACACAGAGATGGGAATGTTGACCAGGAGCTGCAGGAGTTATACAGAGCACCCCCTGACCACACATAGAGATGGGACTGTTGACCAGGAGCTGCAGGAGTTATACAGAGCACACCCTGGCCACACACAGAGATGGGAATGTTGACCAGGAGCTACTGGGATTATACAGTGCCCATCCTTGCCACACAGAGATGGGAATGTAGACCAGGAGCTGCAGGGGTTATACAGAGCACACCCTGGCCACACATAGATGGGGATATTGACCAGGAGCTGCAGGGGTATACAGAGCACACCCTGACCACACACAGAGATGGGAATGTTGACCAGGAGCTGCAGGAGTTATACAGAGCACACCCTTGCCACACAGAGATGGGAATGTTTACCAGGAGCTGCAGGAGTATACAGAGCACATCCTGGCCACACAGAGATGGGAATGTTGACCAGGTGCTGCAGGAGTATACAGAGCACATCCTGGCCACACAGAGATGGGAATGTTCACCAGGTGCTGCAGGGGTTATACAGAGCACACACTGGCCACACAGAGATGGGAATGTTGACCAGGAGCTGAGGAGTTATACAGAGCACACCCTGGGCACACACAGATGGGAATGTTGACCAGGAGCTGCAGGGGTTATACTGAGCACACCCTGGCCACACAGAGATGGGAATGTCGACCACGAGCTGCAGGGGTTATACAGAGAACACCCAGGCCTCACAGAGAAGGACATGTTGACCAGGAGCTGCAGGAGTTATACAGAGCACACCCTGGCCACACACAGAGATGGGAATGTTAACGAGGAGCTGCAGGGGTTATACAGAGCAAACCCTGCACACACAGAGATGGGAATGTTGACCAGCAGCTGCAGGGATTGTACAGAGCACACCCTGGCCACTCAGAGATGGGAATGTTGACCAGGAGCTGCAGGAGTTATGCAGAGCACATCCTGGCCACACACAGAGATGGGAATGTTAACCAGCAGCTGCAGGTTTTATACAGAGCACACCCTGGCCACACAGAGATGGGAATGTTCACCAGGAGCTGCAGGAGTTATACAGAGCACACCCTGGCCACACACACAGATGGGAATGTTGTCCAGGAGCTGCAGGGGTTATACAGATCACAACCTGGCCACACAGAAATGGGAATATTGACCAGGAGCTGCAGGAGTTATACAGAGCACAACCTGGCCACAGAGAGATGGTAATGTTGACCAGGAGCTGCAGGAGTTATACAGAGCATACCCTGGGCACACACAGATGGGAATGTTGACCAGGAGCTGCAGGGGTTATACAGAGCGCCACCTGGCCTCACAGAGAAGGACATGTTGACCAGGAGCTGCAGGAGTTATACAGAGCACACCCTGGCCACACAGTGATGGGAATGTAGACCAGGAGCTGCAGGGGTTATACAGAGCACACCCTGGCCACACAGAGATGGGAATGTTGACCAGGATCTGCAGGAGGTATACAAAGCACATACTGGCCACACACAGAAATGGGAATGTTAACCAGGAGCTGCAGGGGTCATACAGAGCACACGCTGGCCACACAGAAATGGGAATGTTAACCAGGAGCTGTAGGGGTTAGACAGAGCACACCCTTGCCACACAGAGATGGGGATGTTTACCAGGAGCTGCAGTAGTATACAGAGCACACCCTGGCCACACAGAGATGGGAATGTTGACCAGGAGCTGCAGGAGTTATACAGAGCACACCCTGGACACACAGAGATGGGAATGTTGACCAGGAGCTGCAGGGGTTATACAGAGCACACCCTGGCCTCACAGAGAAGGACATGTTGACCAGGAGCTGCAGGAGTTATACAGAGCACACCCTGGTCACACACAGAGATGGGAATGTTAACCAGGAGCTGCAGGGGTTATACAGAGCACACCCTGGCCACACAGAGATGGGAATGCAGACCAGGAGCTGCAGGAGTTATACAGAGCACCCCCTGACCACACATAGAGATGGGAATGTGGACCAGGAGCTGCAGGAGTTATACAGAGCACACCCTGGTCACACACAGAGATGGGAATGTTGACCAGGAGCTGCAGGGGTTATACAGAGCACACCCTGGCCACACACAGAGATGGGAATGTTGACCAGGAGCTACTGCGATTATACAGTGCACACCCTGGCCACACACAGAGATGGGAATGTTGACCAGGAGCTGCAGGAGTTATACAGAGCACACCCTGGCCACACACAGAGATGGGAATGTTGACCAGGAGCTACTGAGATTATACAGTGCACATCCTTGCCACACAGCGTTGGGAATGTTGACTACGATCTGTAGGGGTTTATGCAGAGCACACCCTGGCCACACATAGATGGGGATGTTGACCATGAGCTGCAGGGGTATACAGGGCACATCCTGGCCAAACAGAGATGGGAATGTTGACCAGGAGCTGCAGGAGTTATGCAGAGCACACCCTGACCACACACAGAGATGGGAATGTTCACCAGGTGCTGCAGGGGTTATACAGAGCACACACTGGCCACACAGAGATGGGAATGTTGACCAGGAGCTGAGGAGTTATACAGAGCACACCCTGGGCACACACAGATGGGAATGTTGACCAGGAGCTGCAGGGGTTATACTGAGCACACCCTGGCCACACAGAGATGGGAATGTCGACCACGAGCTGCAGGGGTTATACAGAGAACACCCAGGCCTCACAGAGAAGGACATGTTGACCAGGAGCTGCAGGAGTTATACAGAGCACACCCTGGCCACACACAGAGATGGGAATGTTAACGAGGAGCTGCAGGGGTTATACAGAGCAAACCCTGCACACACAGAGATGGGAATGTTGACCAGCAGCTGCAGGGATTGTACAGAGCACACCCTGGCCACTCAGAGATGGGAATGTTGACCAGGAGCTGCAGGAGTTATGCAGAGCACATCCTGGCCACACACAGAGATGGGAATGTTAACCAGCAGCTGCAGGTTTTATACAGAGCACACCCTGGCCACACAGAGATGGGAATGTTCACCAGGAGCTGCAGGAGTTATACAGAGCACACCCTGGCCACACACACAGATGGGAATGTTGTCCAGGAGCTGCAGGGGTTATACAGATCACAACCTGGCCACACAGAAATGGGAATATTGACCAGGAGCTGCAGGAGTTATACAGAGCACAACCTGGCCACAGAGAGATGGTAATGTTGACCAGGAGCTGCAGGAGTTATACAGAGCATACCCTGGGCACACACAGATGGGAATGTTGACCAGGAGCTGCAGGGGTTATACAGAGCGCCACCTGGCCTCACAGAGAAGGACATGTTGACCAGGAGCTGCAGGAGTTATACAGAGCACACCCTGGCCACACAGTGATGGGAATGTAGACCAGGAGCTGCAGGGGTTATACAGAGCACACCCTGGCCACACAGAGATGGGAATGTTGACCAGGATCTGCAGGAGGTATACAAAGCACATACTGGCCACACACAGAAATGGGAATGTTAACCAGGAGCTGCAGGGGTCATACAGAGCACACGCTGGCCACACAGAAATGGGAATGTTAACCAGGAGCTGTAGGGGTTAGACAGAGCACACACTGGCCACACAGAGATGGGAATGTTGACCAGGAGCTACTGGGATTATACAGTGCACATCCTGGCCACACAGAGATGGGAATGTTGACCAGGAGCAGCAGGGGTTATACAGAGCACACCCTGACCACACACAGAGATGGGAATGTTGACCAGGAGCTGCAGGAGTTATACAGAGCACACCCTTGCCACACAGAGATGGGGATGTTTACCAGGAGCTGCAGTAGTATACAGAGCACACCCTGGCCACACAGAGATGGGAATGTTGACCAGGAGCTGCAGGAGTTATACAGAGCACACCCTGGACACACAGAGATGGGAATGTTGACCAGGAGCTGCAGGGGTTATACAGAGCACACCCTGGCCTCACAGAGAAGGACATGTTGACCAGGAGCTGCAGGAGTTATACAGAGCACACCCTGGTCACACACAGAGATGGGAATGTTAACCAGGAGCTGCAGGGGTTATACAGAGCACACCCTGGCCACACAGAGATGGGAATGCAGACCAGGAGCTGCAGGAGTTATACAGAGCACCCCCTGACCACACATAGAGATGGGAATGTTGACCAGGAGCTGCAGGAGTTATACAGAGCACACCCTGGTCACACACAGAGATGGGAATGTTGACCAGGAGCTGCAGGGGTTATACAGAGCACACCCTGGCCACACACAGAGATGGGAATGTTGACCAGGAGCTACTGCGATTATACAGTGCACACCCTGGCCACACACAGAGATGGGAATGTTGACCAGGAGCTGCAGGAGTTATACAGAGCACACCCTGGCCACACACAGAGATGGGAATGTTGACCAGGAGCTACTGAGATTATACAGTGCACATCCTTGCCACACAGCGTTGGGAATGTTGACTACGATCTGTAGGGGTTTATGCAGAGCACACCCTGGCCACACATAGATGGGGATGTTGACCATGAGCTGCAGGGGTATACAGGGCACATCCTGGCCAAACAGAGATGGGAATGTTGACCAGGAGCTGCAGGAGTTATGCAGAGCACACCCTGACCACACACAGAGATGGGAATGTTGACCAGGAGCTGCTGGAGTATTCAGAGCACATCCTGGCCACACAGAGATGGGAATGTTGACCAGGACATGCAGGAGTTATACAGAGCACACCCTGGCCACACAAAGCGATGGGAATGTTGACCAGGAGCTGCTGGGGTTATACAGTGCACATCCTGGCCACACAGAGATGGGAATGTTGACCAGGAGATGCAGGGGTTATACAGAGCACACCCTGGCCACACAGTGATGGGAATGTTGACCAGGAGCTGCAGGGGTTATACAGAGCACACCCTGGACACACAGAGATGGGAATGTTGACCAGGAGCTGCAGGAGTTATACGGAGCACACCCTTGCCACACAGAGATGGGAATGTTCACCAGGAGCTGCAGGGGTTATACAGAGCACACACCGGCCACACAGAGATGGTCATGTTGACCACGAGCTGAGGAGTTATCCAGAGCACACCCTGGGCACACACAGATGGGAATGCTGACCAGGAGCTGCAGGGGTTATACTGAGCACACCCTGGCCACACAGAGATGGGAATGTTGACCAGGAGCCGCAGGGGTTATACATAGCACACCCTGGCCTCACAGAGAAGGACATGTTGACCAGGAGCTGCAGGAGTTATGCAGAGCACACCCTGGCCACACACAGAGATGGGAATGTTAACCAGGAGCTGCAGGGGTTATACAGAGCACACCCTGGCCACACACAGAAATGGGAATGTTGACCAGGAGCTGCAGGAGTTATACAGAGCATAACCTGGCCACATAGTGATGGGAATGTTGACCAGGAGCTGCAGGAGTTATCCAGAGCATACCCTGGGCACACACAGATGGGAATATTGACCAGGAGCTGCAGGGGTTAGACAGAGCACACCCTGGCCACACACAGAGATGGGAATGTTGACCAGGAGCTGCAGGGGTTATACAGAACGCCACCTGGCCTCACAGAGAAGGACATGTTGACCAAGAGCTGCAGGAGTTATACAGAGCACACCCTGGCCACACAGAGATGGGAATGTTGACCAGGAGCTGCAGGGGTTATACAGAGCACACCCTGGCCTCACAGAGAAGGACATGTTGACCAGGAGCTGCAGGAGTTATGCAGAGCACACCCTGGTCACACACAGAGATGGGAATGTTAATCAGGAGCTGCAGGGGTTATACAGAGCACACCCTGGCCACACAGAGATGGGAATGCAGACCAGGAGCTGCAGGAGTTATACAGAGCACCCCCTAACCACACATAGAGATGGGAATGTTGACCAGGAGCTGCAGGAGTTATACAGAGCACACCCTGGCCACACACAGAGATGGGAATGTTGACCAGGAGCTACTGAGATTATACAGTGCACATCCTTGCCACACAGCGTTGGGAATGTTGACCAGGATCTGTAGGGGTTTATGCAGAGCACACCCTGGCCACACATAGATGGGGATGTTGACCAGGAGCTGCAGGGGTTATACAGACCACACCCTGACCACACACAGAGATGGGAATGTTGACCAGGAGCTGCAGGGGTATACAGGGCACATCCTGGCCAAACAGAGATGGGAATGTTGACCAGGAGCTGCAGGAGTTATACAGAGCACACCCTGACCACACACAGAGATGGGAATGTTGACCAGGAGCTGCTGGAGTATTCAGAGCACATCCTGGCCACACAGAGATGGGAATGTTGACCAGGACATGCAGGAGTTATACAGAGCACACCCTGGCCACACACAGCGATGGGAATGTTGACCAGGAGCTGCTGGGGTTATACAGTGCACATCCTGGCCACACAGAGATGGGAATGTTGACCAGGAGCTGCAGGGGTTATACAGAGCACACCCTGGCCACACAGTGATGGGAATGTTGACCAGGAGCTGCAGGGGTTATACAGAGCACACCCTGGACACACAGAGATGGGAATGTTGACCAGGAGCTGCAGGAGTTATACAGAGCACACCCTTGCCACACAGAGATGGGGATGTTTACCAGGAGCTGCAGGAGTATACAGAACACATCCTGGCCACACAGAGATGGGAATGTTGACCAGGTGCTGCAGGAGTTTACAGAGCACATCCTGGCCACACAGAGATGGGAATGTTCACCAGGAGCTGCAGGGATTATACAGAGCACACACTGGCCACACAGAGATGGTCATGTTGACCAGGAGCTGAGGAGTTATCCAGAGCACACCCTGGACACACACAGATGGGAATGTTGACCAGGAGCTGCAGGGGTTATACTGAGCACACCCTGGCCACACA
The DNA here is from genome assembly GCF_047496885.1 of Scyliorhinus torazame. Classification (NCBI taxonomy): domain Eukaryota; kingdom Metazoa; phylum Chordata; class Chondrichthyes; order Carcharhiniformes; family Scyliorhinidae; genus Scyliorhinus; species Scyliorhinus torazame. The sequence goes on along the minus strand of NW_027307762.1, from coordinate 284,997 downwards.
GAGATGGGAATGTTGACCAGGAGCCGCAGGGGTTATACAGAGCACACCCTGGCCTCACAGAGAAGGACATGTTGACCAGGAGCTGCAGGAGTTATGCAGAGCACACCCTGGCCACACACAGAGATGGGAATGTTAACCAGGAGCTGCAGGGGTTATACAGAGCACACCCTGGCCACACACAGAAATGGGAATGTTGACCAGGAGCTGCAGGAGTTATACAGAGCATAACCTGGCCACATAGTGATGGGAATGTTGACCAGGAGCTGCAGGAGTTATCCAGAGCATGCCCTGGGCACACACAGATGGGAATGTTGACCAGGAGCTGCAGGGGTTAGACAGAGCACACCCTGGCCACACACAGAGATGGGAATGTTGACCAGGAGTTGCAGGGGTTATACAGAACGCCACCTGGCCTCACAGAGAAGGACATGTTGACCAGGAGCTGCAGGAGTTATACAGAGCACACCCTGGTCACACACAGAGATGGGAATGTTAACCAGGAGCTGCAGGGGTTATACAGAGCACACCCTGGCCACACAGAGATGGGAATGCTGACCAGGAGCTGCAGGTGTTATACAGAGCACACCCTGGCCTCACAGAGAAGGACATGTTGACCAGGAGCTGCAGGAGTTGTACAGAGCACACCCTGGTCACACACAGAGATGGGAATGTTAACCAGGAGCTGCAGGGGTTATACAGAGCACACCCTGGCCACACAGAGATGGGAATGCTGACCAGGAGCTGCAGGAGTTATACAGAGCACCCCCTGACCACACATAGAGATGGGAATGTTGACCAGGAGCTGCAGGAGTTATACTGAGCACACCCTGGCCACACAGAGATGGGAATGTTGACCAGGAGCTGAGGAGTTATCCAGAGCACACCCTGGGCACACACAGATAGGAATGTTGACCAGCAGCTGCAGGGGTTATACTGAGCACACCCTGGCCACACAGAGATGGGAATGTTGTCCAGGAGCCGCAGGGGTTATACAGAGCACACCCTGGCCTCACAGAGAAGGACATGTTGACCAGGAGCTGCAGGAGTTATGCAGAGCACACCCTGGCCACAAAGAGAGATGGGAATGTTAACCAGGAGCTGCAGGGGTTATACAGAGCACACCCTGGCCACACACAGAAATGGGAATGTTGACCAGGAGCTGCAGGAGTTATCCAGAGCATACCCTGGGCACACACAGATGGGAATGTTGACTAGGAGCTGCAGGGGTTAGACAGAGCACACCCTGGCCACACACAGAGATGGGAATGTTGACCAGGAGTTGCAGGGGTTATACAGAACGCCACCTGGCCTCACAGAGAAGGACATGTTGACCAGGAGCTGCAGGAGTTATACAGAGCACACCCTGGCCACACAGAGATGGGAATGTTGACCAGGAGTTGCAGGGGTTATACAGAACGCCACCTGGCCTCACAGAGAAGGACATGTTGACCAGGAGCTGCAGCGGTTATACAGAGCACACCCTGGCCACACAGAGATGGGAATGTTGACCAGGAGCTGCAGGGGTTATACAGAGCACACCCTGGCCTCACAGAGAAGGACATGTTGACCAGGAGCTGCAGGAGTTGTACAGAGCACACCCTGGTCACACACAGAGATGGGAATGTTAACCAGGAGCTGCAGGGGTTATACAGAGCACACCCTGGCCACACAGAGATGGGAATGCTGACCAGGAGCTGCAGGAGTTATACAGAGCACCCCCTGACCACACACAGAGATGGGAATGTTGACCAGGAGCTACTGCGATTATACAGTGCACATCCTTGCCACACAGCGTTGGGAATGTTGACCAGGATCTGTAGGGGTTTATGCAGAGCACACCCTGGCCACACATAGATGGGGATGTTGACCAGGAGCTGCAGGGGTATACAGGGCACATCCTGGCCAAACAGAGATGGGAATGTTGACCAGGAGCTGCAGGAGTTATACAGAGCACACCCAGACCACACACAGAGATGGGAATGTTGACCAGGAGCTGCAGGAGTATTCAGAGCACATCCTGGCCACACAGAGATGGGAATGTTGACCAGGACATGCAGGAGTTATACAGAGCACACCCTGGCCACACACAGCGATTGGAATCTTGACCAGGAGCTGCTGGGGTTATACAGAGCACACCCTGGACACACAGAGATGGGAATGTTGACCAGGAGCTGCAGGGGTTAAACAGAGCACACCCTGGCCACACAGAGATGGGAATGTTGACCAGGAGCTGCTGGGGTTATACAGAGCACATCCTGGATACACAGAGATGGGAATGTTGACCAGGAGCTGCTGGGGTTATACAGAGCACACCCTGGCCAAACAGTTATGGGAATGTTGACCAGGAGCTGCTAGGGATATACAGAGCACACCATCGACACACAGAGATGGGAATGTTGACCAGGAGCTGCAGGGGTTATACTGAGCACACCCTGGCCACACAGAGATGGGAATGTTGACCAGGAGCCGCAGGGGTTATACAGAGCACACCCTGGCCTCACAGAGAAGGACATGTTGACCAGGAGCTGCAGGAGTTATGCAGAGCACACCCTGGCCACACACAGAGATGGGAATGTTAACCAGGAGCTGCAGGGGTTATACAGAGCATAACCTGGCCACATAGTGATGGGAATGTTGACCAGGAGCTGCAGGAGTTATCCAGAGCATGCCCTGGGCACACACAGATGGGAATGTTGACCAGGAGCTGCAGGGGTTAGACAGAGCACACCCTGGCCACACACAGAGATGGGAATGTTGACCAGGAGTTGCAGGGGTTATACAGAACGCCACCTGGCCTCACAGAGAAGGACATGTTGACCAGGAGCTGCAGGAGTTATACAGAGCACACCCTGGTCACACACAGAGATGGGAATGTTAACCAGGAGCTGCAGGGGTTATACAGAGCACACCCTGGCCACACAGAGATGGGAATGCTGACCAGGAGCTGCAGGTGTTATACAGAGCACACCCTGGCCTCACAGAGAAGGACATGTTGACCAGGAGCTGCAGGAGTTGTACAGAGCACACCCTGGTCACACACAGAGATGGGAATGTTAACCAGGAGCTGCAGGGGTTATACAGAGCACACCCTGGCCACACAGAGATGGGAATGCTGACCAGGAGCTGCAGGAGTTATACAGAGCACCCCCTGACCACACATAGAGATGGGAATGTTGACCAGGAGCTGCAGGAGTTATACTGAGCACACCCTGGCCACACAGAGATGGGAATGTTGACCAGGAGCTGAGGAGTTATCCAGAGCACACCCTGGGCACACACAGATAGGAATGTTGACCAGCAGCTGCAGGGGTTATACTGAGCACACCCTGGCCACACAGAGATGGGAATGTTGACCAGGAGCCGCAGGGGTTATACAGAGCACACCCTGGCCTCACAGAGAAGGACATGTTGACCAGGAGCTGCAGGAGTTATGCAGAGCACACCCTGGCCACAAAGAGAGATGGGAATGTTAACCAGGAGCTGCAGGGGTTATACAGAGCACACCCTGGCCACACACAGAAATGGGAATGTTGACCAGGAGCTGCAGGAGTTATCCAGAGCATACCCTGGGCACACACAGATGGGAATGTTGACTAGGAGCTGCAGGGGTTAGACAGAGCACACCCTGGCCACACACAGAGATGGGAATGTTGACCAGGAGTTGCAGGGGTTATACAGAACGCCACCTGGCCTCACAGAGAAGGACATGTTGACCAGGAGCTGCAGGAGTTATACAGAGCACACCCTGGCCACACAGAGATGGGAATGTTGACCAGGAGTTGCAGGGGTTATACAGAACGCCACCTGGCCTCACAGAGAAGGACATGTTGACCAGGAGCTGCAGCGGTTATACAGAGCACACCCTGGCCACACAGAGATGGGAATGTTGACCAGGAGCTGCAGGGGTTATACAGAGCACACCCTGGCCTCACAGAGAAGGACATGTTGACCAGGAGCTGCAGGAGTTGTACAGAGCACACCCTGGTCACACACAGAGATGGGAATGTTAACCAGGAGCTGCAGGGGTTATACAGAGCACACCCTGGCCACACAGAGATGGGAATGCTGACCAGGAGCTGCAGGAGTTATACAGAGCACCCCCTGACCACACACAGAGATGGGAATGTTGACCAGGAGCTACTGCGATTATACAGTGCACATCCTTGCCACACAGCGTTGGGAATGTTGACCAGGATCTGTAGGGGTTTATGCAGAGCACACCCTGGCCACACATAGATGGGGATGTTGACCAGGAGCTGCAGGGGTATACAGGGCACATCCTGGCCAAACAGAGATGGGAATGTTGACCAGGAGCTGCAGGAGTTATACAGAGCACACCCAGACCACACACAGAGATGGGAATGTTGACCAGGAGCTGCAGGAGTATTCAGAGCACATCCTGGCCACACAGAGATGGGAATGTTGACCAGGACATGCAGGAGTTATACAGAGCACACCCTGGCCACACACAGCGATTGGAATCTTGACCAGGAGCTGCTGGGGTTATACAGAGCACACCCTGGACACACAGAGATGGGAATGTTGACCAGGAGCTGCAGGGGTTAAACAGAGCATACCCTGGCCACACAGAGATGGGAATGTTGACCAGGAGCTGCTGGGGTTATACAGAGCACATCCTGGATACACAGAGATGGGAATGTTGACCAGGAGCTGCTGGGGTTATACAGAGCACACCCTGGCCAAACAGTTATGGGAATGTTGACCAGGAGCTGCTAGGGATATACAGAGCACACCATCGACACACAGAGATGGGAATGTCGACAAGGAGCTGCAGGAGATATACTGAGCACACCCTGGCCACACATATATGGGAATGTTGACCAGGAGCTGCAGGAGTTATACAGAGCACACCCTGGCCACACAGAGATGAGTATGTTGAATAGGAGCTGCAGGTGTTATACAGTGCACACACTGGCCACACAGAGATGGGAATGTTGACCAGGAGCTGCTGGGGTTACACAGAGGACACCCTGGACACACAGTGAAGGACATGTTGACCAGGAACTGCAGGAGTTATACAGAGCACATCCTGGCCACACACACAGATGGGAATGTCGACCAGGAGCTGCTGGGGTTATACAGAGCACACCCTGGACACACGCAAAGATGGAAATGTTGACCAGGAGCTGCAGGGGTTATACAGAGCACACCCTGGACACACAAATGGGAATGTTGACCAGGAGCTGCAGGAGATATACAGAGCACACCCTGGATACACACACAGATGGGAATGTTGACCAGGAGCTGCAGGGGTTATACAGAGCACAACCTGGCCACACATTAATGGGAATATTGACCAGGAGCTGCAGGGGTTATACAGAGCACACCCTGGCCTCACAGAGAAGGACGTGTTGACCAGGAGCTGCAGGAGTTATACAGAGCTCACCCTGGCCACACACAGAAATGGGAATGTTCACCAGGAGCTGCAGGGGTTATACGGAGCACACCCTGGCCACACACAGAAATGGGAATGTTGACCAGGAGCTGCAGGAGTTATACAGAGCACAACCTGGCCACATAGAGATGGGAATGTTGACCAGGAGCTGCAGGAGTTATACAGAGCATACCCTGGGCACACACAGATGGGAATGTTGACCAGGAGCTGCAGGGGTTATACAGAGCACACCCTGGCCACACACAGAGATGGGAATGTTGACCAGGAGTTGCAGGGGTTATACAGAGCGCCACCTGGCCTCACAGAGAAGGACATGTTGACCAGGAGCTGTAGGAGTTATACAGAGCACACCCTGACCACACAGAGATGGGAATGTTGACCAGGAGCTGCAGGGGTTATACAGAGCACACCCTGGCCTCACAGAGAAGGACATGTCGACCAGGAGCTGCAGGAGTTATACAGAGCACACCCTGGCCACACACAGAGATGGGAATGTTAACCAGGAGCTGCAGGGGTTATACAGAGCACACCCTGGCAACACACAGAAATGAGAATGTTGACCAGGAGCTGCAGGAGTTATACAGAGCACAACCTGGCCACATAGAGATGGGAATGTTGACCAGGAGCTGCAGGAGTTATACAGAGCATACCCTGGGCACACACAGATGGAAATGTTGACCAGGAGCTGCAGGGGTTATACAGAGCACACCCTGGCCACACACAGAGATGGGAATGTTGACCAGGAGTTGCAGGGGTTATACAGAGCGCCACCTGGCCTCACAGAGATGGACATGTTGACCAGGAGCTGCAGGAGTTATACAGAGCACACCCTGGACACACAGAGATGGGAATGTTGACCAGGAGCTGCAGGGGTTATACAGAGCACACCCTGGCCACACAGAGATGGGAATGTTGACCAGGAACTGCAGAAGTTATACAGAGCACCCCCTGACCACACATAAAGATGGGAATGTTGACCAGGAGCTGCAGGAGTTATACAGAGCACACCCTGACCACACAGAGATGGGAATGTTGACCAGGAGCTCCAGGGGTTATACAGAGCACACCCTGGCCACACATAGATGGGGATGTTGACCAGGAGCTGCAGTGGTATACAGAGCACATCCTGGCCAAACAGAGATGGGAATGTTGACCAGGAGCTGCTGGGGTTATACAGAGCACACCCTGGACACGCGCACAGATGGAAATGTTGACCAGGAGCTGCAGGGATTATACAGAGCACACCCTGGACACACAGATGGGAATGTTGACCAGGAGCTACAGGATATATACAGAGCACACCCTGGATACACACACAGATGGGAATGTTGACCAGGAGCTGCAGGGGTTATACAGAGCACAACCTGGCCACACAGAAATGGGAATATTGACCAGGAGCTGCAGGGGTTACACAGAGCACACCCTGGCCTCACAGAGAAGGACGTGTTGACCAGGAGCTGCAGGAGTTATACAGAGCTCACCCTGGGCACACACAGAGATGGGAATGTTCACCAGGAGCTGCAGGGGTTATACAGAGCACACCCTGGCCACACACAGAAATGGGAATGTTGACCAGGAGCTGCAGGAGTTATACAGAGCACAACCTGGCCACATAGAGATGGGAATGTTGACCAGGAGCTGCAGGAGTTATACAGAGCATACCCTGGGCACACACAGATGGGAATGTTGACCAGGAGCTGCAGGGGTTATACAGAGCACACCCTGGCCACACACAGAGATGGGAATGTTGACCAGGAGTTGCAGGGGTTATACAGAGCGCCACCTGGCCTCACAGAGAAGGACATGTTGACCAGGAGCTGTAGGAGTTATACAGAGCACACCCTGACCACACAGAGATGGGAATGTTGACCAGGAGCTGCAGGGGTTATACAGAGCACACCCTGGCCTCACAGAGAAGGACATGTTGACCAGGAGCTGCAGGAGTTATACAGAGCACACCCTGGCCACACACAGAGATGGGAATGTTAACCAGGAGCTGCAGGGGTTATACAGAGCACACCCTGGCAACACACAGAAATGAGAATGTTGACCAGGAGCTGCAGGAGTTATACAGAGCACAACCTGGCCACATAGAGATGGGAATGTTGACCAGGAGCTGCAGGAGTTATACAGAGCATACCCTGGGCACACACAGATGGAAATGTTGACCAAGGAGCTGCAGGGGTTATACAGAGCACACCCTGGCCACACACAGAGATGGGAATGTTGACCAGGAGTTGCAGGGGTTATACAGAGCGCCACCTGGCCTCACAGAGATGGACATGTTGACCAGGAGCTGCAGGAGTTATACAGAGCACACCCTGGACACACAGAGATGGGAATGTTGACCAGGAGCTGCAGGGGTTATACAGAGCACACCCTGGCCACACAGAGATGGGAATGTTGACCAGGAACTGCAGAAGTTATACAGAGCACCCCCTGACCACACATAAAGATGGGAATGTTGACCAGGAGCTGCAGGAGTTATACAGAGCACACCCTGACCACACAGAGATGGGAATGTTGACCAGGAGCTCCAGGGGTTATACAGAGCACACCCTGGCCACACATAGATGGGGATGTTGACCAGGAGCTGCAGTGGTATACAGAGCACATCCTGGCCAAACAGAGATGGGAATGTTGACCAGGAGCTGCAGGAGTTATACAGAGCACACCGTGACCACACACAGAGATGGGAATGTTGACCAGGAGCTGCAGGAGTATTCAGAGCACATCCTGGCCACACAGAGATGGGAATGTTGACCAGGACATGCAGGAGTTATACAGAGCACACCCTGGCCACACACAGCGATGGGAATGTTGACCAGGAGCTGCTGGGGTTATAGAGTGCACATCCTGGCCACACAGAGATGGGAATGTTGACCAGGAGCTGCAGGAGTTATACAGAGCACACCCTGGCCACACAGTGATGGGAATGTTGACCAGGAGCTGCAGGGGTTATACAGAGCACACCCTGGACACACAGAGATGGGAATGTTGACCAGGAGCTGCTGGGGTTATACAGAGCACATCCTGGATACACAGAGATGGGAATGTTGACCAGGAGCTGCTGGGGTTATACAGAGCACACCCTGGCCAAACAGATGTGGGAATGTTGACCAGGTGCTGCTAGGGATATACAGAGCACACCCTCGACACACAGAGATGGGAATGTCGACCAGGAGCTGCAGGAGATATACTGAGCTCACCCTGGCCACACAGATATGGGAATGTTGACCAGGAGCTGCGGGGGTTATACAGAGCACACACTGGCCACACAGAGATGGGAATGTTGACCAGGAGCTGCTGGGGTTACACAGAGCACACCCTGGACACACAGACAAGGACATGTTGACCAGGAACTGCAGGAGTTATACAGAGCACACCCTGGACACACAGAGATGGAAATGTTGACCCGGAGCTGCAGGGGTTATACAGAGCACATCCTGGCCACACACAGAGATGGGAATGTTGACCAGGAGCTGCAGGAGTTATACAGAGCACACCCTGACCACACAGAGATGGGAATGTTGACCAGGAGCTGCAGGGATTATACAGAGCACACCCTGGCCACTCAGAGATGGGAATGTTGACCAGGAGCTGCAGGGATTATACAGAGCACACCCTGGCCACTCAGAGATGGGAATGTTGACCAGGAGCTGCAGGAGTTATACAGAGCACACCCTGGCCACACACAGAGATGGGAATGTTGTCCAGGAGCTGCTGCGGTTATACAGTGCACACCCTGGCCACACAGAGATGGTAATGTTGACCAGGAGCTGCAGGGGTTATACAGAGCACACCCTGGCCACACAGAGATGGGAATGTTGACCAGGAGCTGCAGGGGTTATACAGAGCACACCCTGGCCACACAGAGATGGGAATGATGACCAGGAGCTGCAGGGGTTAAACAGAGCACATCCTGGCCACACAGAGATGGAAATGTTGACCAGGAGCTGCTGGGGTTATACAGAGCACACACTGGACACACAGATGTGGGAATGTTGACCAGGAACTGCTGGGGTTATAAAAGAGCACATCCTGGCCACACACACAGATGGGAATGTTGACCAGGAGCTGCAGGGGTTATACAGAGCACATCCTGGCCACACAGAGATGGAAATGTTGACCAGGAGCTGCAGGGGTTATACAGAGCACACCCTGGCCACACACAGATGGGAATGTTGACCAGGAGTTGCAGGAGTTATACAGAGCACAACCTGGCCACACAGAGATGGGAATCTTGACCAGGAGCTGCAGGAGTCATACAGAGCATACCCTGGGCACACACAGATGGGAATGTTGACCAGGAGCTGCAGGGGTTATACAGAGCGCCACCTGTCCTCACAGAGAAGGACATATTGATCAGGAGCTGCAGGAGTTATACAGAGCACACCCTGGCCACACAGAGGTGGGAATGTTGACCAGGTGTTGCAGGGGTTATACAGAACACACCCTGGCCACACGGAGATGGGAATGTTTACCAGGAGCTGCAGGGGTTATACAGAGCACATCGTGGCCACACAGAGATGGGAATGTTGACCAGGAGCTGCAGGAGTTATACTGAGCACACCCTGGCCACACAGAGATGGGAATGTTTACCAGGAGCTGCAGGAGTATACAGAGCACACCCTGGCCACACAGAGATGGGAATGTTTACCAGGAGCTGCAGGAGTATACAGAGCACATCCTGGCCACACACAGATGGGAATGTTGACCAGGAGTTGCAGGAGTTATACAGAGCACATCCTAGCCACACACAGATGGGAATGTTGACCAGGAGTTGCAGGAGTTATACAGAGCACAACCTGGCCACACAGAGGTGGGAATCTTGACCAGGAGCTGCAGGAGTCATACAGAGCATACCCTGGGCACACAGAGATGGGAATGTTGACCAGGAGCTGCAGGGGTTATACAGAGCACACCCTGGCCACACAGAGATGGGAATGTTGACCAGGAGCTGTAGGAGTTATACAGAGCACATCCTGGCCACACACACAGATGGGAATGTTGACCAGGAGCTGCAGGGGATATACAGAGCACATCCTGGCCACAAAGAGAAGGGGATGTTGACCAGGAGCTGCAGGGGTTAAACAGAGCACATCCTGGCCACACAGAGATGGAAATGTTGACCAGGAGCTGCTGGGGTTATACAGAGCACACACTGGACACACAGATGTGGGAATGTTGACCAGGAACTGCTGGGGTTATAAAAGAGCACATCCTGGCCACACACACAGATGGGAATGTTGACCAGGAGCTGCAGGGGTTATACAGAGCACATCCTGGCCACACAGAGATGGAAATGTTGACCAGGAGCTGCAGGGGTTATACAGAGCACACCCTGGCCACACACAGATGGGAATGTTGACCAGGAGTTGCAGGAGTTATACAGAGCACAACCTGGCCACACAGAGATGGGAATCTTGACCAGGAGCTGCAGGAGTCATACAGAGCATACCCTGGGCACACACAGATGGGAATGTTGACCAGGAGCTGCAGGGGTTATACAGAGCGCCACCTGTCCTCACAGAGAAGGACATATTGATCAGGAGCTGCAGGAGTTATACAGAGCACACACTGGCCACACAGAGGTGGGAATGTTGACCAGGTGTTGCAGGGGTTATACAGAACACACCCTGGCCACACGGAGATGGGAATGTTTACCAGGAGCTGCAGGGGTTATACAGAGCACATCGTGGCCACACAGAGATGGGAATGTTGACCAGGAGCTGCAGGAGTTATACTGAGCACACCCTGGCCACACAGAGATGGGAATGTTTACCAGGAGCTGCAGGAGTATACAGAGCACACCCTGGCCACACAGAGATGGGAATGTTTACCAGGAGCTGCAGGAGTATACAGAGCACATCCTGGCCACACACAGATGGGAATGTTGACCAGGAGTTGCAGGAGTTATACAGAGCACATCCTGGCCACACACAGATGGGAATGTTGACCAGGTGTTGCAGGAGTTATACAGAGCACAACCTGGCCACACAGAGGTGGGAATCTTGACCAGGAGCTGCAGGAGTCATACAGAGCATACCCTGGGCACACAGAGATGGGAATGTTGACCAGGAGCTGCAGGGGTTATACAGAGCACACCCTGGCCACACAGAGATGGGAATGTTGACCAGGAGCTGTAGGAGTTATACAGAGCACATCCTGGCCACACACACAGATGGGAATGTTGACCAGGAGCTGCAGGGGATATACAGAGCACATCCTGGCCACAAAGAGAAGGGGATGTTGAGCAGGAGCTGCAGGGGTATACAGAGCACACCCTGGACACACACAGAGATGGGAATGTTGACCAAGTGCTGCAGTGGTTATACAGTGCGCACGCTGTCCACACACAGATGGGAGTGTTGACCAGGAGCTGCTGGGGTTATACAGAGCACACCCTGGACACACGCACAGATGGAAATGTTGACCAGGAGCTGCAGGGGTTATACAGAGCACACCCTGGACACACCAATGGGAATGTTGACCAGGAGCTGCAGGAGATATACACAGCACACCCTGGATACACACACAGATGGGAATGTTGACCAGGAGCTGCAGGGGTTATACAGAGCACAACCTGGCCACACAGAAATGGGAATATTGACCAGGAGCTGCAGGAGTTATACAGAGCACACGCTGGCCACACAGAGATGGGAATGTTGACCAGGAGCTGCAGGAGTTATACAGAGCATACCCTGGGCACACACAGATGGGACTGTTGACCAGGAGCTGCAGGGGTTATACAGAGCACACCCTGGCCACCCAGAGATGGGAATGTCGAGCAGGATCTGCAGGGGTTATGCAGAGCACACCCTGGCCACACAGAGATGGGAATGTTGACCAGGAGATGCAGGAGTTATACAGAGCACATACTGGCCACACACAGAGATGGGAATGTTAACCAGGAGCTTCAGTGGTTATACAGGGCTAACCCTGGCCACACAGAGATGGGAATGTTGAACCAGGAGCTGCAGGAGTTATCCAGAGCACACCCTGACCACACAGAGATGGGAATGTTGACCAGGAGCTTCTGGGATTATACAGTGCACCCCCTGGCCACACACAGAGATGGGAATGTTGACCAGGAGCTGCAGGAGTTATACAGAGCACACCCTGGCCACACAGACATGGGAATGTTTACCAGGAGCTGCAGGAGTATACAGAGCACATCCTGGCCACACAGAGATAGGAATGTTAACCAGGAGCTGCAGGGGTTATACAGAGCAAACCCTGGCCACACAGAGATGGGAATGTTGACCAGGAGCTGCAGGAGTTATACAGAGCACACCCTGGCCACACACAGAGATGGAATGTTGACCAGGAGCTGCTGGGGTTATACAGAGCACACCCTGGCCACACACAGAAATGGGAATGTTGACCAGGAGCTGCAGGAGTTATGCAGAGCACACCCTGGCCACACACAGAGATGGAATGTTGACCAGGAGCTGCTGGGGTTATACAGTGCACACCCTGGCCACACAGAGATGGGAATGTTGACCAGGAGCTACTGGGATTATACAGTGCAAACCTGGCCACACTGAGATGGGAATTTGAACAGGAGCTGCAGGGGTTATACAGAGCACACACTGGCCACACACAGAGATGGGAATGTTGACCAGGAGCTGCAGGAGTTATACTGAGCACACCCTGGCCACACAGAGATGGGAATGTTTACCAGGAGCTGCAGGAGTATACAGAGCACATCCTGGCCACACAGAGATGGGAATGTTGACCAGGTGCTGAAGGAGTATACAGAGCACATCCTGGCCACACAGAGATAGGAATGTTAACCAGGAGCTGCAGGGGTTATACAGAGCACACCCTGGCCACACAGAGATGGGAATGTTGACCAGGAGCTGCAGGAGTTATACGGAGCACACCCTGGCCACACACAGAGATGGAATTGTTGACCAGGAGCTGCTGGGGTTATACAGTGCACACCCTGGCCACACAGAGATGGGAATGTTGAACAGGAGCTGCAGGGGTTATACAGAGCAAACCCTGGCCATCAGAGATGAGAATGTTGACCACGAGGTGCAGGGGTTATACAGAGCACACCCTGGACACACAGAGAAATGGGAATGTTGACCAGGAGCTGCAGGAGTTATACAGAGCACATCATGGCCACACAGAGATGGGAATGTTGAACAGGAGCTGCAGGGGTTATACAGAGCACACCCTGGCCACACAGAGATGGGAATGTTGACCAGGAGCTGCAGGAGTTATACAGAGCACAACCTGGCCACACAGAGATGGGAATGTTGAACAGGAGCTGCAGGCGTTATACAGAGCGCACCCTGACCACACACAGAGATGGGAATGTTGACCTGGAGTTGCTGGGGTTATACAGTGCACACCCTGGCCACACAGAGATGGGAATGTTGAACAGGAGCTGCAGGGGTTATAAAGAGCACACCCTGGCCACACGGAGATGGAAATGTTGACCAGGAGCTGCAGGAGTTATACAGAGCACACCCTGGCCATACAGAGATTGGAGTGTTGAACAGGATTTGCAGGGGTTATAGAGAGCACTCTCTCAAACACAGAGATGGGAATGTCGACCAGGAGCTGCAGGGGTTATACAGAGCACACCCTGACCACACAGAGATGGGAATGTTGACCAGGAGCTGCAGGGGTTATACAGAGCACACCCTGACCACACAGAGGTGGGAATGTTGACCAGGAGCTGCAGGGGTTATACAGAGCATACCCTGGCCAAAAACAGAGGTGGGAATGTTGAGCAGGAGCAGGGGTTATACAGAGCACACCCTGGGCACACAGAGCAGGGAATGTTGACCAGGAGCTGGGGTTATACAGAGCACACCCTGGCCACACAGAGATGGGAATGTTGACCAGGAGCAGGGTTTTTACAGAGCACACCCTGGATACACAGTGATGGGAATGTTGACCAGGAGATGCAGGGGTTATGCAGAGCACATCCTGGCCACACAGAGATGAGAATGTTGACCATGAGCTGCAGGGGTTATACAGAGCACACCCTGGCCACACAAAGAAGGGAATGTTGACCAGGAGCTGCAGGGGTTATACAGAGCACACCCTGGCCACACCGAGATGGGAATGTTGACCAGGAGATGCAGGGGTTATACAGAGCACACCCTGGCCACACACAGATGGGAATGTTGACCAGGAGCTGCTGGGGTTAGACAGAGCACACCCTGGACACACAGAGATGGGAATGTTGACCAGGAGCAGGGGTATACAGAGCACACCCTGGCCACACAGATGGGAATGTTGACCTGTAGTTGCAGGGGTTATACAGAGCACACCCTGGCCACACAGATATGGGCATGTTGACCAGGAGCTGCAGAGGTTATACAGAGCACACCCTGGCCACACAGAGCTGGGAATGTTGGCCAGGAGCTGCAGGGGTTATACAGAGCACACACTGGCCACACAAAGAAGGGAATGTTGACCAGGAGCTGCAGGTGTTATACAGAGCACATCCTGGCCACACAGAGATGGGAATGTTCACCAGGAGCTGCAGGAGTTATACAGAGCACACCCTGGCCACACAGAGTTGGGAATGTTGACCAGGAGCTGCTGGGGTTATACAGAGCACACCCTGGCCACACAGAGATGGGAATGTTGACCAGGAGCTGCAGGGGTTATACAGAGCACACCTTGGCCATACAGAGATGGAAATGTTGACTAGACGTTGCAGCGGTTATACAGATCACACCCTGGCCACACAGAGAGGGGAATGTTGACCAGGAGCTGCAGGGGTTATACAGAGCACATCCTGGCCACACAGAGATGGGAATGTTCACCAGGAGCTGCAGGGATTATACAGAGCACACCCTGGCCACACAGAGAGGGGAATGTTGACCAGGAGCTGCAGGGGTTATACAGAGCACATCCTGGCCACACAGAGATGAGAATGTTGACCAGGAGCTGCAGGGGTTATACAGAGCACATCCTGGCCACACAGAGATGAGAATGTTGACCAGGAGCTGCAGGGGTTACACAGAGCACACCCTGGACACACAGAGATGGGAATAATGACAAGGAGCAGGGGTTATACAGAGCACACCCTGCCCACACAGAGAAGGGAATGTTGAACAGGATCTGGGGTTATACAGAGCACACCCTGGGCACACAGAGATGGGAATGTTGACCAGGAGTTGCTGGGGTTATAAAGAGCACACCCTGGGCACACAGAGATGGGAATGTTAAACAGTAGCATGGGTTATACAGAGCACACCCTGGCCACACAGAGATGGGAATGTTGGCCAGGAGCTGCAGGGGTTATACAGAGCACACCCTGGCCACACAGAGATGGGAATGTTGACCAGGTGTTGCAGGAGTTATACAGAGCACAACCTGGCCACACAGAGGTGGGAATCTTGACCAGGAGCTGCAGGAGTCATACAGAGCATACCCTGGGCACACAGAGATGGGAATGTTGACCAGGAGCTGCAGGGGTTATACAGAGCACACCCTGGCCACACAGAGATGGGAATGTTGACCAGGAGCTGTAGGAGTTATACAGAGCACATCCTGGCCACACACACAGATGGGAATGTTGACCAGGAGCTGCAGGGGATATACAGAGCACATCCTGGCCACAAAGAGAAGGGGATGTTGAGCAGGAGCTGCAGGGGTATACAGAGCACACCCTGGCCACACAGAGATGGAAATGTTCACCAGGAGGTGCAGGGGTTATACAGAGCACACCCTGACCACACACAGAGATGGAAATGTTGACCATGAACTGCAGGGGTTATACAGAGCACACCTTGGCCATACAGAGATGGAAATGTTGACCAGGAGCTGCAGCGGTTATACAGAGCACACCCTGGCCACAGAGAGATGGGAATGTTGACCAGGAGCTGCAGGGGTTATACAGAGCACACCCTGGCCACAGAGAGATGGGAATGTTGACCAGGAGCTGCTGGGGTTATACAGAGCACACCCTGGCCACACAGAGTTGGGAATGTTGAAAAGGAGCTGCAGGGGTGATACAGAGCACACCCTGGCCACAGAGAGATGGGAATGTTGACCAGGAGCTGCTGGGGTTATACAGAACACACCCTGGCCACACAGATATGGGCATGTTGAACAGGAGCTGCAGAGGTTATACAGAGCACACCCTGGCCACACAGAGCTGGGAATGTTGGCCAGGAGCTGCAGGGGTTATACAGAGCACACCCTGGCCACACAGAGATGGGAATGTTGACCAGGAGCTGCAGGTGTTATACAGAGCACACCCTGGACATACAGAGATGGAAATGTTGAGCAGGCGCTGCAGGAGTTATACAGAGCACACCCTGGCCACACAGAGATGGAAATGTTGACCAGACGTTGCAGTGGTTATACAGAGCACACCCTGGCCACACAGAGAGGGGAATGTTGACCAGGAGCTGCAGGGGTTACACAGAGCACACCCTGGACACACAGAGATGGGAATAATGACAAGGAGCAGGGGTTATACAGAGCACACCCTGCCCACACAGAGAAGGGAATGTTGAACAGGATCTGGGGTTATACAGAGCACACCCTGGGCACACAGAGATGGGAATGTTGACCAGGAGTTGCTGGGGTTATAAAGAGCACACCCTGGGCACACAGAGATGGGAATGTTAAACAGTAGCATGGGTTATACAGAGCACACACTGGCCACACACAGATGGGAATGTAGACAAGGAGCAGGGGTTATACAGAGCGCACCCTGGCCACACAGAGATGGGAATGTCGACCATGAGCTGCAGGGATTATACAGAGCACACCCTGGCCAGACAGAGATGGGAATGTTGGCCAGGAGCTGCAGGGGTTATACAGAGCACATCCTGGCCACACAGAGATGGAAATGTTCACCAGGAGGTGCAGGGGTTATACAGAGCACACCCTGACCACACACAGAGATGGAAATGTTGACCATGAACTGCAGGGGTTATACAGAGCACACCTTGGCCATACAGAGATGGAAATGTTGACTAGACGTTGCAGCGGTTATACAGAGCACACCCTGGCCACAGAGAGATGGGAATGTTGACCAGGAGCTGCAGGAGTTATACAGAGCACACCCTGGCCACACAGAGATGGGAATGTTGACCAGGAGCTGCAGGGGTTATACAGAGCACACCCTGGCCACAGAGAGATGGGAATGTTGACCAGGAGCTGCAGGGGTGATACAGAGCACACCCTGGCCACAGAGAGATGGGAATGTTGACCAGGAGCTACTGGGATTATACAGTGCACACCCTGGCCACAGAGAGATGGGAATGTTGACCAGGAGCTACTGGGATTATACAGTGCACATCCTGGCCACAGAGAGATGGGAATGTTGACCAGGAGCAGCAGGAGTTATACAGAGCACATTCTGGCCACACACAGAGATGGAAATGTTGACCAGACGTTGCAGTGGTTATACAGAGCACACCCTGGCCACACAGAGATGGGAATTTTGACAAGGAGCAGGGGTTATACAGAGCACACCCTGTCCACACAGAGAAGGGAATGTTGACCAGGAGCTGCAGGGGTTATACAGAGCACTCTCTCACACACAGAGATGGGAATGTTGACCAGGACCTGCCGGGGTTATACAGAGTACACTCTGGCAATACAGAGATGGGAATGTTGACCATGAGCTGCAGGGGTATACAGAGCACACCCTGGCCACACAGAGATGGGAATGTTGACCAGGAGCTGCAGGAGATATACAGAGCACACGCTGGCCATACAGAGATGGGAGTGTTGAACAGGATTTGCAGGGGTTATACAGAGCACTCTCTCACACACAGAGATGGGAATGTTGACCAGGAGCTGCAGGGGTGATACAGAGCACACCCTGGCCACACAGAGATGGGAATGTCGACCAGGAGCTGCAGGGGTTATACAGAGCACACCCTGACCACACAGAGATGGGAATGTCGACCAGGAGCTGCAGGGGTTATACAGAGCACACCCCGACCACACAGAGGTGGGAATGTTGACCAGGAGCTGCAGGGGTTATACACAGCACACCCTGGCCACACAGAGAAGGGAATGTTGACCAGGAGCAGGGGTTATACAGAGCACACCCTGGCCACACAGAGATGGGAATGTTGACCAGGAGCAGGGTTTATACAGAGCACACCCTGGCCACACAGAGATGGGAATGTTGACCAGGAGCTGCAGGGGTTATACAGAGCACACCCTGGCCACACACAAATGGGAATGTTGACCAGGAGCTGCTGGGGTTAGACAGAGCACACCCTGATCACACACAGATGGGAATGTTGACCAGGAGCTGCAGGGGTTATACAGAGCACACCCTGTCCACACACAGATGGGAATGTTGACCAGGAGCTGCTGGGTTAGACAGAGCACACCCTGGCCACATAGAGATGGGAATGTTGACCAGGAGCAGGGGTTAACAGACCACACCCTGGCCACACAGATGGGAATGTTGACCAGGAGATGCAGGGGTTATACAGAGAACACCCTGATCACACAGAGGTGAGAATGTTGACCAGGAGCAGGGATTATGCAGAGCACATCCTGGCCACACGGAGATGGGAATGTTGACCAGGAGATGCAGGGGTTATACAGAGAACATCCTGACCACACAGTGATGGGAATGTAGACCAGGAGATGCAGGGGGTATACAGAGCACACCCTGGCCACACACAGATGGGAATGCTGACCAGGAGCTGCTGGGGTTAGACAGAGCACACCCTGGCCACACAGTGATGGGAATGTTGACCAGGAGCAGGAGTATACAGAGCGACCCTGGCCACACAGATGGGAA
This sequence comes from Scyliorhinus torazame, assembly GCF_047496885.1. Lineage (NCBI taxonomy): Eukaryota > Metazoa > Chordata > Chondrichthyes > Carcharhiniformes > Scyliorhinidae > Scyliorhinus > Scyliorhinus torazame. The sequence goes on along the minus strand of NW_027307762.1, from coordinate 265,822 downwards.
TGTTGACCAGGAGTTGCAGGGGTTATACAGAGCACATCCTGACCACACAGATGGGAATGTTGACCAGGAGTTGCAGGGGTTATACAGATCCCACAGTGGCCACACAGAGATGGGAATGTTGACCAGGAGCTGCAGGGGTTATACAGAGCACACCCTGGCCACACACAGATGGGAATGTTGACCAGGAGCTGCTGGGGTTAGACAGAGCACACCCTGATCACACAGAGATGGGAATGTTGACCAGGAGCAGGGGTTAACAGAGCACACCCTGGCCACACAGATGGGAATGTTGCCCAGGAGTTGCAGGGGTTATACAGAGAACACCCTGACCACACAGCGGTGGGAATGTTGACCAGGAACAGGGGTTATACAGAGCACACCCTGGCCACACAGAGATGGGAATGTTGACCAGGAGCAGGGGTTATACAGAGCACATCCTGGCCACACAGAGATGGGAATGTTGACCAGGAGCTGCACAGGTTATACAGAGCACAGCCTGGCCACACAGAGAAGGGAATGTTGACCAGGAGCTGCAGGTGTTATACAGAGCACACCCTGCCCACACAGAGAAGGGAATGTTGACCAGGACCTGGGGATATACAGAGCACACCCTGGCCACACAGAGATGGGAATGTTAACCAGGGGCTGCTGGGGTTATAAAGAGCACACCCTGGCTACACAGAGATGGGAATGTTGACCAGGAGCTGCAGGAGTTATACAGAGCACACCCTGGCCATACAGAGATGGGAGTGTTGAACAGGATTTGCAGGGGTTATACAGAGCACTCTCTCACACACACAGATGGGAATGTTGACCAGGAGCTGCAGGGATTATACAGAGCACACCCTGGCCACACAGAGAAGGGAATGTTGACCAGGAACAGGGTTTCTACAGAGCACACCCTGGCCACACAGAGATGGGAATGTTGACCAGGAGATGTAGGGGTTATGCAGAACACATCCTGGCCACACAGAGATGGGAATGTTGACCAGGAGCAGCATGGGTTATGCAGAGCACACCCTGGCCACACAGAGATGGGAATGTTGACCAGGAGATGCAGGGGTTATGCAGAGCACATCCTGGCCACACAGAGATGGGAATGTTGACCAGGAGCTGCAGGGGTTATACAGAGCACACCCTGGCCACACAGAGATGGGAATGTTGACCAAGAGCTGCAGGGGTTATACAGAGCACATCGTGGCCACACAGAGATGGGAATGTTGACCAGGAGCTGCAGGGGTTAAACAGAGCACATCCTGACCACACAGTGATGGGTATGTTGACCAGGATAAGGGGCATACAGAGCACACACTGGCCACACAATTGGGAATGTTGACAAGGAGTTGCAGGGGTTATCCAGAGCACACACTGGCCACACAGAGATGGGAATGTTGACCAGGCGCTGCAGGGGTTATACAGAGCACATCCTGGCCACACACAGATGGGAATGTTGACCAGGAGCTGCTGGGGTTAGACAGAGCACACACTGGCCACACAGTGATGGGAATGTTAACCAGGAGCAGGGGTATACAGAGCACACCCTTGCCACACAGATGGGAAAGTTGACCAGGAGTTGCAGGGGTTATACAGAGCACAGCCTGACCACACAGAGGTGGGAATGTTGACCAGGAGCTACAGGGGTTATACAGAGCACACCCTGGCCACACAGAGAAGGGAATGTTGACCAGGAGCAGGGGTTATACAGAGCACACCCTGGCCACACAGAGATGGGAATGTTGACCAGGAGATGTAGGGGATATGCAGAGCACATCCTGGCCACACAGAGATGGGAATGTTGACCAGGAGCAGCATGGGTTATACAGAGCACACCCTGGCCACACAGAGATGGGAATGTTGACCAGGAGATGCAGGGGTTATGCAGAGCACATCCTGGCCACACAGAGATGGGAATGTTGACAATGAGCTGCAGGGGTTATACAGAGCACACCCTGGCCACACAGAGAAGGGAATGTTGACCAGGAGCAGTGTTTATACAGAGCACACCCTGGCCACAAAGAGATGGGAATGTTGACCAGGAGATGCAGGGGTTATGCAGAGCACATCCTGGCCACACAGAGATAGGAATGTTGACCATGAGCTGCTGGGGTTAGACAGAGCACATCCTGGCCACACAGAGATGCGAATGTTGACCAGGAGCTGCAGGGGTTATACAGAGCATACCCTGGCGACACAGAGATGGGAATGTTGACAAGCAGCAGGGGTTATACAGAGCACACCCTGACCACACACAAATGGGAATGTTGACCAGGAGCTGCAGGAGTTATACAGAGCACACCCTGGCCACAGAAAGATGGGAATGTTGACCAGGAGCTGCAGGGGTTATACAGAGCACACCCTGGCCACACAGAGATGGGAGTGTTGATCAGGAGCTGCAGGGGTTATGCAGAGCACATCCTGGACAGACAGAGATGGGAATGTTGACCATGAGCTGCAGGTGTTATAGAGAGCACATCGTGGCCACACAGAGATGGGAATGTTGACCAGGAGATGCAGGGGTTATACAGAGCACATCCTGACCACACAGTGATGGGAATGTTGACCAGGAGCAGGGGTATACAGAGCACACACTGGCCACACAATAGGGAATGTTGACAAGGAGTTGCAGGGGTTATACAGAGCACACTGGCCAGACAGAGATGGGAATGTTGACCAGGAGCTGCAGGGGTTATACAGAGCACATCCTGGCCACACACAGATGGGAATGTTGACCAGGAGCTGCTGGGGTTAGACTGAGCACACCCTGGCCACACAGTGATGGGAATGTTGACCAGGAGCAGGGGTATACAGAGCACACCCTTGCCACACAGATGGGAATGTTGACCAGGTGTTGCAGGGGTTATACAGAGCACACCCTGACCACACAGAGGTGGGAATGTTGACCAGGAGCTGCAGGGGTTATACAGAGCACACTCGGGCCACACACAGAGGTGGGAATGTTGACCAGGAGCAGGGGTTATACAGAGCACACCCTGGCCACACAGAGAAGGGAATGTTGACCAGGAACAGGGTTTACACAGAGCACACCCTGGCCACACAGAGATGGGAATGTTGACAATGAGCTGCAGGGGTTATGCAGAGCACATCCTGGCCACACAGAGATGGGAATGTTGAGCAGGAGCTGCAGGGGTTATACAGAGCACATCGTGGCCACACAGAGATGCGAATGTTGACCAGGAGATGCAGGGGTTATACAGAGCACACCCTGGCCACACACAGATGGGAATGTTGACCAGGCGCTGCAGGGGTTATACAGAGCACACCCTGGCCACACAGAGAAGGGAATGTTGACCAGGAGCAGGGTTAATACAGAGCACACCCTGGCCACACAGAGATGGGAATGTTGACCAGGAGATGCAGGGGTTATGCAGAGCACATCCTGTCCACACAGAGATGGGAATGTTGACCAAGAGCTGCTTGGGTTATACAGAGCACACCGTAGCCACACAGAGATGGGAATGTTCACCAGGAGATGCAGGGGTTATACAGAGCACACCCTGGCCACACAGAGATGGGAATGTTGACCATGAGCTGCAGGGGATATACAGAGCACACCCTGGCCACACACAGATGGGAATGTTGACCAGGAGCAGGGGTTATGCAGAGCACATTCTGGCCACACAGAGATGGAATGTTTGACCAGGAGCTGCAGGGGTTATACAAAGCACACCCTGGCCACACAAAATTGGGAATGTTGACGAGGAGCTGCAGGGGTTATACAGAGCACACCCTGGCCACACAGAGATGGGAATGTTGACCAGGAGCTGCTGGGGTTATACTGAGCACACCCTGGACACACAGAGATGGGAATGTTGACCAGGAGCTGCTGGGGTTATACAGAGCACACCCTGGTCACACAGAGATGGGAATGTTGACCAGGAGCTGCAGGGGTTATACAGAGCACACCCTGGCCACACAGAGAAGGGAATGTTGACCAGGAGAAGGGTTTATACAGAGCACACCCTGGCCACACAGAGATGGGAATGTTGACCAGGAGCTGCAGGGGTTATACAGAGCACACCCCGGCCACACAGAGATGGGAATGTTGACCAGGACCTGCAGGGGGTATACAGAGCACACCATTGCCACACAGAGATGTGAATGCTGACCAGGAGATGCAGGGATTATACAGAGCACACCCTGGCCACACACAAATGGGAATGTTGACCAGGCGCTGCAGGGGTTATACAGAGCACACCCTGGCCACACAGAGAAGGGAATGTTGACCAGGAGATGCAGGGGTTATGCAGAACACATCCTGGCCACACAGAGATGGGAATGTTGGACATGAGCTGCTGGGGTTAGACAGAGCACATCCTGGCCACACAGAGATGCGAATGTTGACCAGGAGCTGCAGGGGTTATACAGAGCACATCGTGGCCACACAGAGATGGGAATGTTGACCAGGAGATGCAGGGGTTATACAGAGCACACCCTGGCCACACACAGATGGGAATGTTGACCATGAGCTGCAGGGGTTATACAGAGCACAACCTGGCCACACAGAGATGGGAATGTTGACCAGGAGCAGGGGTTATGCAGAGCACATCCTGGCCACACAGAGATGGGAATGTTGACCAGGAGCTGCAGGAGTTATACAGAGCACACCCTGGCCACTCAGAGATGGGAATGTTGACCAGGAGATGCAGGGGTTATACAGAGCACACCCTGGCCACACACAGATGGGAATGTTGACCAGGAGCTGCTGGGGTTAGACAGAGCACACCCTGGCCACACAGAGATGGGAATGTTGACCAGGAGCAGGGGTATACAGAGCACACCCTCGCCACACAGATGGGAATGTTGACCAGTAGCTGCAGGGGTTATAAAGAGCACACCCTGGCCACACAGAGATGGGAACGTTGACCAGGAGCTGCTGGGGTTATACTGAGCACACCCTGGACACACAGAGATGGGAATGTTGACCAGGAGCTGCTGGGATTATACAGAGCACACCCTGGACACACAGAGATGGGAATGTTGACCAGGAGCTGCAGGGGTTATACAGAGCACACCCTGGCCACACAGAGAAGGGAATGTTGACCAGGAGAAGGGTTTATACGGAGCACACCCTGGCCACACAGAGATCGGAATGTTGACCAGGAGCTGCAGGGGTTATACAGAGCACACCCTGGCCACACAGAGATGGGAATGTTCACCAGGACCTGCAGGGGGTATACAGAGCACACCCTGGCCACACACAGATGGGAATGTTGACCAGGAGCTGCTGGGGTTAGACAGAGCACACCCTGGCCACACACAGATGGGAATGTTGACCAGGAGCTCCTGGGGTTAGACAGAGCACACCCTGGCCACACAGAGATGGGAATGTTGACCAGGAGCAGGGGTTATGCAGAGCACATTCTGGCCACACAGAGATGGGAATGTTGACCAGGAGCTGCAGGGGTTATACTGAGCACATCGTGGCCACACAGAGAAGGGAATGTTGACCAGAAGCAGGGTTTATACAAAGCATAACCTGGCCACACAGAGATGGGAATGTTCACCAGGAGATGCAGGGGTTACACAGAGCACACCCTGGCCACACAGAGAAGGAAATGTTGACCAGGAGCAGTGTTTATACAGAGCACACCCTGGCCACACAGAGATGGGAATGTTGACCAGGAGATGCAGGGGTAATGCAGAGCACATCCTGGCCACACAGAGATAGGAATGTTGACCATGAGCTGCTGGGGTTATACAGAGCACATCCTGGCCACACAGAGATGCGAATGTTGACCAGGAGCTGCAGGGGTTATACAGAGCATACCCTGGCCACACACAGATGGGAATGTTGACCAGGAGCTGCTGGGGTTATACAGAGCACACCCAGGCCACAGAGAGATGGGAATGTTGACCAGGAGCTGCAGGGGTTATACAGAGCACACCCTGGCCACACAGAGATGGGAGTGTTGATCAGGAGCTGCAGGGGTTATGCAGAGCACATCCTGGACAGACAGAGATGGGAATGTTGACCATGAGCTGCAGGTGTTATAGAGAGCACATCGTGGCCACACAGAGATGGGAATGTTGACCAGGAGATGCAGGGGTTATACAGAGCACATCCTGACCACACAGTGATGGGAATGTTGACCAGGAGCAGGGGTATACAGAGCACACACTGGCCACACAATTGGGAATGTTGACAAGGAGTTGCAGGGGTTATACAGAGCACACTGGCCACACAGAGATGGGAATGTTGACCAGGAGCTGCAGGGGTTATACAGAGCACATCCTGGCCACACACAGATGGGAATGTTGACCAGGAGCTGCTGGGGTTAGACTGAGCACACCCTGGCCACACAGTGATGGGAATGTTGACCAGGAGCAGGGGTATACAGAGCACACCCTTGCCACACAGATGGGAATGTTGACCAGGTGTTGCAGGGGTTATACAGAGCACACCCTGACCACACAGAGGTGGGAATGTTGACCAGGAGCTGCAGGGGTTATACAGAGCACACTCGGGCCACACACAGAGGTGGGAATGTTGACCAGGAGCAGGGGTTATACAGAGCACACCCTGGCCACACAGAGAAGGGAATGTTGACCAGGAACAGGGTTTATACAGAGCACACCCTGGCCACACAGAGATGGGAATGTTGACAATGAGCTGCAGGGGTTATGCAGAGCACATCCTGGCCACACAGAGATGGGAATGTTGAGCAGGAGCTGCAGGGGTTATACAGAGCACATCGTGGCCACACAGAGATGCGAATGTTGACCAGGAGATGCAGGGGTTATACAGAGCACACCCTGGCCACACACAGATGGGAATGTTGACCAGGCGCTGCAGGGGTTATACAGAGCACACCCTGGCCACACAGAGAAGGGAATGTTGACCAGGAGCAGGGTTAATACAGAGCACACCCTGGCCACACAGAGATGGGAATGTTGACCAGGAGATGCAGGGGTTATGCAGAGCACACCCTGTCCACACAGAGGTGGGAATGTTGACCAGGAGCTGCAGGGGTTATACACAGCACACCCTGGCCACACAGAGAAGGGAATGTTGACCAGGAGCAGGGGTTATACAGAGCACACCCTGGCCACACAGAGATGGGAATGTTGACCAGGAGCAGGGTTTATACAGAGCACACCCTGGCCACACAGAGATGGGAATGTTGACCAGGAGCTGCAGGGGTTATACAGAGCACACCCTGGCCACACACAAATGGGAATGTTGACCAGGAGCTGCTGGGGTTAGACAGAGCACACCCTGATCACACACAGATGGGAATGTTGACCAGGAGCTGCAGGGGTTATACAGAGCACACCCTGTCCACACACAGATGGGAATGTTGACCAGGAGCTGCTGGGTTAGACAGAGCACACCCTGGCCACATAGAGATGAGAATGTTGACCAGGAGCAGGGATTATGCAGAGCACATCCTGGCCACACGGAGATGGGAATGTTGACCAGGAGATGCAGGGGTTATACAGAGAACATCCTGACCACACAGTGATGGGAATGTAGACCAGGAGATGCAGGGGGTATACAGAGCACACCCTGGCCACACACAGATGGGAATGCTGACCAGGAGCTGCTGGGGTTAGACAGAGCACACCCTGGCCACACAGTGATGGGAATGTTGACCAGGAGCAGGAGTATACAGAGCGACCCTGGCCACACAGATGGGAATGTTGACCAGGAGTTGCAGGGGTTATACAGAGCACATCCTGACCACACAGATGGGAATGTTGACCAGGAGTTGCAGGGGTTATACAGATCCCATAGTGGCCACACAGAGATGGGAATGTTGACCAGGAGCTGCAGGGGTTATACAGAGCACACCCTGGCCACACACAGATGGGAATGTTGACCAGGAGCTGCTGGGGTTAGACAGAGCACACCCTGATCACACAGAGATGGGAATGTTGACCAGGAGCAGGGGTTAACAGAGCACACCCTGGCCACACAGATGGGAATGTTGCCCAGGAGTTGCAGGGGTTATACAGAGAACACCCTGACCACACAGCGGTGGGAATGTTGACCAGGAACAGGGGTTATACAGAGCACACCCTGGCCACACAGAGATGGGAATGTTGACCAGGAGCAGGGGTTATACAGAGCACGTCCTGGCCACACAGAGATGGGAATGTTGACCAGGAGCAGGGGTTAACAGAGCACACCCTGGCCACACAGATGGGAATGTTGCCCAGGAGTTGCAGGGGTTATACAGAGAACACCCTGACCACACAGCGGTGGGAATGTTGACCAGGAACAGGGGTTATACAGAGCACACCCTGGCCACACAGAGATGGGAATGTTGACCAGGAGCAGGGGTTATACAGAGCACATCCTGGCCACACAGAGATGGGAATGTTGACCAGGAGCTGCACAGGTTATACAGAGCACAGCCTGGCCACACAGAGAAGGGAATGTTGACCAGGAGCTGCAGGTGTTATACAGAGCACACCCTGCCCACACAGAGAAGGGAATGTTGACCAGGACCTGGGGATATACAGAGCACACCCTGGCCACACAGAGATGGGAATGTTAACCAGGGGCTGCTGGGGTTATAAAGAGCACACCCTGGCTACACAGAGATGGGAATGTTGACCAGGAGCTGCAGGAGTTATATAGAGCACACCCTGGCCATACAGAGATGGGAGTGTTGAACAGGATTTGCAGGGGTTATACAGAGCACTCTCTCACACACACAGATGGGAATGTTGACCAGGAGCTGCAGGGATTATACAGAGCACACCCTGGCCACACAGAGAAGGGAATGTTGACCAGGAACAGGGTTTCTACAGAGCACACCCTGGCCACACAGAGATGGGAATGTTGACCAGGAGATGTAGGGGTTATGCAGAGCACATCCTGGCCACACAGAGATGGGAATGTTGACCAGGAGCAGCATGGGTTATGCAGAGCACACCCTGGCCACACAGAGATGGGAATGTTGACCAGGAGATGCAGGGGTTATGCAGAGCACATCCTGGCCACACAGAGATGGGAATGTTGACCAGGAGCTGCAGGGGTTATACAGAGCACACCCTGGCCACACAGAGATGGGAATGTTGACCAAGAGCTGCAGGGGTTATACAGAGCACATCGTGGCCACACAGAGATGGGAATGTTGACCAGGAGCTGCAGGGGTTATACAGAACACATCCTGACCACACAGTGATGGGTATGTTGACCAGGATAAGGGGCATACAGAGCACACACTGGCCACACAATTGGGAATGTTGACAAGGAGTTGCAGGGGTTATCCAGAGCACACACTGGCCACACAGAGATGGGAATGTTGACCAGGAGCTGCAGGGGTTATACAGAGCACATCCTGGCCACACACAGATGGGAATGTTGACCAGGAGCTGCTGGGGTTAGACAGAGCACACACTGGCCACACAGTGATGGGAATGTTAACCAGGAGCAGGGGTATACAGAGCACACCCTTGCCACACAGATGGGAAAGTTGACCAGGAGTTGCAGGGGTTATACAGAGCACAGCCTGACCACACAGAGGTGGGAATGTTGACCAGGAGCTACAGGGGTTATACAGAGCACACCCTGGCCACACAGAGAAGGGAATGTTGACCAGGAGCAGGGGTTATACAGAGCACACCCTGGCCACACAGAGATGGGAATGTTGACCAGGAGATGTAGGGGATATGCAGAGCACATCCTGGCCACACAGAGATGGGAATGTTGACCAGGAGCAGCATGGGTTATACAGAGCACACCCTGGCCACACAGAGATGGGAATGTTGACCAGGAGATGCAGGGGTTATGCAGAGCACATCCTGGCCACACAGAGATGGGAATGTTGACAATGAGCTGCAGGGGTTATACAGAGCACACCCTGGCCACACAGAGAAGGGAATGTTGACCAGGAGCAGTGTTTATACAGAGCACACCCTGGCCACAAAGAGATGGGAATGTTGACCAGGAGATGCAGGGGTTATGCAGAGCACATCCTGGCCACACAGAGATAGGAATGTTGACCATGAGCTGCTGGGGTTAGACAGAGCACATCCTGGCCACACAGAGATGCGAATGTTGACCAGGAGCTGCAGGGGTTATACAGAGCATACCCTGGCGACACAGAGATGGGAATGTTGACAAGCAGCAGGGGTTATACAGAGCACACCCTGACCACACACAAATGGGAATGTTGACCAGGAGCTGCAGGATTTATACAGAGCACACCCTGCCACAGAAAGATGGGAATGTTGACCAGGAGCTGCAGGGGTTATACAGAGCACACCCTGGCCACACAGAGATGGGAGTGTTGATCAGGAGCTGCAGGGGTTATGCAGAGCACATCCTGGACAGACAGAGATGGGAATGTTGACCATGAGCTGCAGGTGTTATAGAGAGCACATCGTGGCCACACAGAGATGGGAATGTTGACCAGGAGATGCAGGGGTTATACAGAGCACATCCTGACCACACAGTGATGGGAATGTTGACCAGGAGCAGGGGTATACAGAGCACACACTGGCCACACAATTGGGAATGTTGACAAGGAGTTGCAGGGGTTATACAGAGCACACTGGCCAGACAGAGATGGGAATGTTGACCAGGAGCTGCAGGTGTTATACAGAGCACATCCTGGCCACACACAGATGGGAATGTTGACCAGGAGCTGCTGGGGTTAGACTGAGCACACCCTGGCCACACAGTGATGGGAATGTTGACCAGGAGCAGGGGTATACAGAGCACACCCTTGCCACACAGATGGGAATGTTGACCAGGTGTTGCAGGGGTTATACAGAGCACACCCTGACCACACAGAGGTGGGAATGTTGACCAGGAGCTGCAGGGGTTATACAGAGCACACTCGGGCCACACACAGAGGTGGGAATGTTGACCAGGAGCAGGGGTTATACAGAGCACACCCTGGCCACACAGAGAAGGGAATGTTGACCAGGAACAGGGTTTACACAGAGCACACCCTGGCCACACAGAGATGGGAATGTTGACAATGAGCTGCAGGGGTTATGCAGAGCACATCCTGGCCACACAGAGATGGGAATGTTGAGCAGGAGCTGCAGGGGTTATACAGAGCACATCGTGGCCACACAGAGATGCGAATGTTGACCAGGAGATGCAGGGGTTATACAGAGCACACCCTGGCCACACACAGATGGGAATGTTGACCAGGCGCTGCAGGGGTTATACAGAGCACACCCTGGCCACACAGAGAAGGGAATGTTGACGAGGAGCAGGGTTAATACAGAGCACACCCTGGCCACACAGAGATGGGAATGTTGACCAGGAGATGCAGGGGTTATGCAGAGCACATCCTGTCCACACAGAGATGGGAATGTTGACCAAGAGCTGCTTGGGTTATACAGAGCACACCGTAGCCACACAGAGATGGGAATGTTCACCAGGAGATGCAGGGGTTATACAGAGCACACCCTGGCCACACAGAGATGGGAATGTTGACCATGAGCTGCAGGGGATATACAGAGCACACCCTGGCCACACACAGATGGGAATGTTGACCAGGAGCAGGGGTTATGCAGAGCACATTCTGGCCACACAGAGATGGAATGTTTGACCAGGAGCTGCAGGGGTTATACAAAGCACACCCTGGCCACACAAAATTGGGAATGTTGACGAGGAGCTGCAGGGGTTATACAGAGCACACCCTGGCCACACAGAGATGGGAATGTTGACCAGGAACTGCTGGGGTTATACTGAGCACACCCTGGACACACAGATGGGAATGTTGACCAGGAGCTGCTGGGGTTATACAGAGCACACCCTGGTCACACAGAGATGGGAATGTTGACCAGGAGCTGCAGGGGTTATACAGAGCACACCCTGGCCACACAGAGAAGGGAATGTTGACCAGGAGAAGGGTTTATACAGAGCACACCCTGGCCACACAGAGATGGGAATGTTGACCAGGAGCTGCAGGGGTTATACAGAGCACACCCCGGCCACACAGAGATGGGAATGTTGACCAGGACCTGCAGGGGGTATACAGAGCACACCCTGGCCACACACAGATGGGAATGTTGACCAGGAGCTGCTGGGGTTAGACAGAGCACACGCTGGCCACACACAGATGGGAATGTTGACCAGGAGCTGCTGGGGTTAGACAGAGCACACCATTGCCACACAGAGATGTGAATGCTGACCAGGAGATGCAGGGATTATACAGAGCACACCCTGGCCACACACAAATGGGAATGTTGACCAGGCGCTGCAGGGGTTATACAGAGCACACCCTGGCCACACAGAGAAGGGAATGTTGACCAGGAGCAGGGTTTATACAGAGCACACTCTGGCCACACACAGATGGGATTGTTGACCAGGAGCTGCAGGGGTTATACAGAGCACATCGTGGCCACACAGAGATGGGAATGTTGACCAGGAGATGCAGGGGTTATGCAGAACACATCCTGGCCACACAGAGATGGGAATGTTGGACATGAGCTGCTGGGGTTAGACAGAGCACATCCTGGCCACACAGAGATGCGAATGTTGACCAGGAGCTGCAGGGGTTATACAGAGCACATCGTGGCCACACAGAGATGGGAATGTTGACCAGGAGATGCAGGGGTTATACAGAGCACACCCTGGCCACACACAGATGGGAATGTTGACCATGAGCTGCAGGGGTTATACAGAGCACAACCTGGCCACACAGAGATGGGAATGTTGACCAGGAGCAGGGGTTATGCAGAGCACATCCTGGCCACACAGAGATGGGAATGTTGACCAGGAGCTGCAGGAGTTATACAGAGCACACCCTGGCCACTCAGAGATGGGAATGTTGACCAGGAGATGCAGGGGTTATACTGAGCACACCCTGGCCACACACAGATGGGAATGTTGACCAGGAGCTGCTGGGGTTAGACAGAGCACACCCTGGCCACACAGAGATGGGAATGTTGACCAGGAGCAGGGGTATACAGAGCACACCCTCGCCACACAGATGGGAATGTTGACCAGTAGCTGCAGGGGTTATAAAGAGCACACCCTGGCCACACAGAGATGGGAACGTAGACCAGGAGCTGCTGGTGTTATACTGAGCACACCCTGGACACACAGAGATGGGAATGTTGACCAGGAGCTGCAGGGATTATACAGAGCACACCCTGGACACACAGAGATGGGAATGTTGACCAGGAGCTGCAGGGGTTATACAGAGCACACCCTGGCCACACAGAGAAGGGAATGTTGACCAGGAGAAGGGTTTATACGGAGCACACCCTGGCCACACAGAGATGGGAATGTTGACCAGGAGCTGCAGGGGTTATACAGAGCACACCCTGGCCACACAGAGATGGGAATGTTGACCAGGACCTGCAGGGGGTATACAGAGCACACCCTGGCCACACACAGATGGGAATGTTGACCAGGAGCTGCTGGGGTTAGACAGAGCACACCCTGGCCACACACAGATGGGAATGTTGACCAGGAGCTGCTGGGGTTAGACAGAGCACACCCTGGCCACACAGAGATGGGAATGTTGACCAGGAGCAGGGGTTATGCAGAGCACATTCTGGCCACACAGAGATGGGAATGTTGACCAGGAGCTGCAGGGGTTATACTGAGCACATCGTGGCCACACAGAGAAGGGAATGTTGACCAGAAGCAGGGTTTATACAAAGCATAACCTGGCCACACAGAGATGGGAATGTTCACCAGGAGATGCAGGGGTTACACAGAGCACACCCTGGCCACACAGAGAAGGGAATGTTGACCAGGAGCAGTGTTTATACAGAGCACACCCTGGCCACACAGAGATGGGAATGTTGACCAGGAGATGCAGGGGTAATGCAGAGCACATCCTGGCCACACAGAGATAGGAATGTTGACCATGAGCTGCTGGGGTTAGACAGAGCACATCCTGGCCACACAGAGATGCGAATGTTGACCAGGAGCTGCAGGGGTTATACAGAGCATACCCTGGCCACACACAGATGGGAATGTTGACCAGGAGCTGCTGGGGTTAGACAGAGCACACCCTAGCGACACAGAGATGGGAATGTTGACAAGCAGCAGGGGTTATACAGAGCACACCCTGACCACACACAAATGGGAATGTTGACCAGGAGCTGCAGGAGTTATACAGAGCACACCCTGGCCACAGAGAGATGGGAATGTTGACCAGGAGCTGCAGGGGTTATACAGAGCACACCCTGGCCACACAGAGATGGGAGTGTTGATCAGGAGCTGCAGGGGTTATGCAGAGCACATCCTGGACAGACAGAGATGGGAATGTTGACCATGAGCTGCAGGTGTTATAGAGAGCACATCGTGGCCACACAGAGATTGGAATGTTGACCAGGAGATGCAGGGGTTATACAGAGCACATCCTGACCACACAGTGATGGGAATGTTGACCAGGAGCAGGGGTATACAGAGCACACACTGGCCACACAATTGGGAATGTTGACAAGGAGTTGCAGGGGTTATACAGAGCACACTGGCCACACAGAGATGGGAATGTTGACCAGGAGCTGCAGGGGTCATACAGAGCACATCCTGGCCACACACAGATGGGAATGTTGACCAGGAGCTGCTGGGGTTAGACTGAGCACACCCTGGCCACACAGTGATGGGAATGTTGACCAGGAGCAGGGGTATACAGAGCACACCCTTGCCACACAGATGGGAATGTTGACCAGGTGTTGCAGGGGTTATACAGAGCACACCCTGACCACACAGAGGTGGGAATGTTGACCAGGAGCTGCAGGGGTTATACAGAGCACACTCGGGCCACACACAGAGGTGGGAATGTTGACCAGGAGCAGGGGTTATACAGAGCACACCCTGGCCACACAGAGAAGGGAATGTTGACCAGGAACAGGGTTTACACAGAGCACACCCTGGCCACACAGAGAAGGGAATGTTGACCAGGAACAGGGTTTATACAGAGCACACTCTGGCCACACAGAGATGGGAATGTTGACAATGAGCTGCAGGGGTTATGCAGAGCACATCCTGGCCACACAGAGATGGGAATGTTGAGCAGGAGCTGCAGGGGTTATACAGAGCACATCGTGGCCACACAGAGATGCGAATGTTGACCAGGAGATGCAGGGGTTATACAGAGCACACCCTGGGCACACACAGATGGGAATGTTGACCAGGCGCTGCAGGGGTTATACAGAGCACACCCTGGCCACACAGAGAAGGGAATGTTGACCAGGAGCAGGGTTAATACAGAGCACACCCTGGCCACACAGAGATGGGAATGTTGACCAGGAGATGCAGGGGTTATGCAGAGCACACCCTGTCCACACAGAGATGGGAATGTTGACCAAGAGCTGCTTGGGTTATACAGAGCACACCCTGGCCACACAGAGATGTGAATGTTGACCATGAGCTGCAGGGGATATACAGAGCACACCCTGGCCACACACAGATGGGAATGTTGACCAGGAGCAGGGGTTATGCAGAGCACATTCTGGCCACACAGAGATGGAATGTTTGACCAGGAGCTGCAGGGGTTATACAAAGCACACCCTGGCCACAAAAAATTGGGAATGTTGACGAGGAGCTGCAGGGGTTATACAGAGCACACCCTGGCCACACAGAGATGGGAATGTTGACCAGGAGCTGCTGGGGTTATACTGAGCACACCCTGGACACACAGAGATGGGAATGTTGACCAGGAGCTGCTGGGGTTATACAGAGCACACCCTGGTCACACAGAGACGGGAATGTTGACCAGGAGCTGCTGGGGTTAGACAGAGCACACCCTGGCCACACAGAGATGGGAATGTTGACCAGGAGCAGGGGTATACAGAGCACACCCTCGCCACACAGATGGGAATGTTGACCAGTAGCTGCAGGGGTTATAAAGAGCACACCCTGGCCACACAGAGATGGGAACGTTGACCAGGAGCTGCTGGGGTTATACTGAGCACACCCTGGACACACAGAGATGGGAATGTTGACCAGGAGCTGCTGGGATTATACAGAGCACACCCTGGCCACACACAGATGGGAATGTTGACCAGGAGCTGCTGGGGTTAGACAGAGCACACGCTGGCCACACAGAGATGGGAATGTTGACCAGGAGCAGGGGTATACAGAGCACACCCTCGCCACACAGATGGGAATGTTGACCAGTAGCTGCAGGGGTTATAAAGAGCACACCCTGGCCACACAGAGATGGGAACGTTGACCAGGAGCTGCTGGGGTTATACTGAGCACACCCTGGACACACAGAGATGGGAATGTTGACCAGGAGCTGCTGGGATTATACAGAGCACACCCTGGCCACAAACAGATGGGAATGTTGACCATGAGCTGCAGGGGTTATACAGAGCACAACCTGGCCACACAGAGATGGGAATGTTGACCAGGAGCAGGGATTATGCAGAGCACATCCTGGCCACACAGAGATGGGAATGTTGACCAGGAGCTGCAGGAGTTATACAGAGCACACCCTGGCCACTCAGAGATGGGAATGTTGACCAGGAGATGCAGGGGTTATACAGAGCACACCCTGGCCACACACAGATGGGAATGTTGACCAGGAGCTGCTGGGGTTAGACAGAGCACACCCTGGCCACACAGAGATGGGAATGTTGACCAGGAGCAGGGGTATACAGAGCACACCCTCGCCACACAGATGGGAATGTTGACCAGTAGCTGCAGGGGTTATAAAGAGCACACCCTGGCCACACAGAGATGGGAACGTTGACCAGGAGCTGCTGGGATTATACAGAGCACACCCTGGACACACAGAGATGGGAATGTTGACCAGGAGCTGCTGTGATTATACAGAGCACACCCTGGACACACAGAGATGGGAATGTTGACCAGGAGCTGCAGGGGTTATACAGAGCACACCCTGGCCACACAGAGAAGGGAATGTTGACCAGGAGAAGGGTTTATACGGAGCACACCCTGGCCACACAGAGATGGGAATGTTGACCAGGAGCTGCAGGGGTTATACAGAGCACACCCTGGCCACACAGAGATGGGAATGGTGACCAGGACCTGCAGGGGGTATACAGAGCACACCCTGGCCACACACAGACGGGAATGTTGACCAGGAGCTGCTGGGGTTAGACAGAGCACACCCTGGCCACACACAGATGGGAATGTTGACCAGGAGCTGCTGGGGTTAGACAGAGCACACCCTGGCCACACAGAGATGGGAATGTTGACCAGGAGCAGGGGTTATGCAGAGCACATTCTGGCCACACAGAGATGGGAATGTTGACCAGGAGCTGCAGGTGTTATACAGAGCACATCGTGGCCACACAGAGAAGGGAATGTTGACCAGAAGCAGGGTTTATACAAAGCATAACCTGGCCACACAGAGATGGGAATGTTCACCACGAGATGCAGGGGTTACACAGAGCACACCCTGGCCACACAGAGAAGGGAATGTTGACCAGGAGCAGGGGTTATGCAGAGCACATCCTGGCCACACAGAGATGGGAATGTTGACCAGGAGCTGCAGGGGTTATACAGAGCACATCGTGGCCACACAGAGAAGGGAATGTTGACCAGGAGCAGGGTTAATACAGAGCACACCCTGGCCACACAGAGATGGGAATGTTGACCAGGAGATGCAGGGGTTATGCAGAGCACACCCTGGCCACACAGAGATGGGAATGTTGACCATGAGCTGCTGGGGTTAGACAGAGCACATCCTGGCCACACAGAGATGCGAATGTTGACCAGGAGCTGCAGGGGTTATACAGAGCATACCCTGGCCACACACAGATGGAAATGTTGACCAGGAGCTGCTGGGGTTAGACAGAGCACATCCTGGCCACACAGTATGGGAATGTTGACCAGGAGCAGGGGTATACAGAGCACACCCTGGCCACACAGAGATGGGAATGTTGACCAGGAGCTGCTTGGGTTATGCAGAGCACACCCTAGCCACACAGACATGGGAATGTTCACCAGGAGATGCAGGGGTTATGCAGAGCACATCCTGGCCACACAGAGATGGGAATGTTGACCATGCGCTGCAGGGGTTATACAGTGCACATCCTGGCCACACAGAGATGGGAATGTTGACCAGGAGCAGGGGTTATGCAGAGCACATTACGGCCACACAGAGATAAAAAGTTTGACCAGGAGCTGCAGGGGTTATACAGAGCACACCCTGGCCACACAGAGATGGGAATGTTGACCAGGAGCAGGGGTTATGCAGAGCACATTACGGCCACACAGAGATAAAAAGTTTGACCAGGAGCTGCAGGGGTTATACAGAGCACACCCTGGCCACACAGAGAAGGGAATGTTGACCAGGAGCAGGGGTTATACAGAGCACACTCTGACCACACAGAGATGGGAATGTTGACCAGGAGCAGTGTTGAGACAGAGCACACCCTGGCCACACAGGGATGGGAATGTTGACCAGGAGATGCAGGGGTTCTGCAGAGCACATCCTGGCCGCACAGAGATGGGAATGTTGACCATGAGCTGCAGGGGTAATACAGAGCACAACCTGGCCACACAGAGATGGGAATGTTGACCAGGAGTAGGGGTTATGCAGAGCACATCCTGGCCACACACAGATGGGAATGTTGACCAGGAGCTGCTGGGGTTAGACAGAGCACACCCTGGTCACACAGAGATGGGAATGTTGACCAGGAGCTGCAGGGGTTATACAGAGCTCACCCTGGCCACACAGAGAAGGGAATGTTGACCAGGAGAAGGGTTTATACAGAGCACACCCTGGCCACACAGAGATGGGAATGTTGACCATGAGCTTCAGGGGTTATACAAAGCACACCCTGGCCACACAGAATTGGGAATGTTGACGAGGAGCTGCAGGGGTTATACAGAGCACACCCTGGCCACACAGAGATGGGAATGTTGACCAGGAGCTGCTGGGGTTATACGGAGCACACCCTGGACACACAGAGATGGGAATGTTGACCAGGAGCAGTGGTTATACAGAGCACACTCTGACCACACAGAGATGGGAATGTTGACCAGGAGCAGTGTTGAGACAGAGCACACCCTGGCCACACAGGGATGGGAATGTTGACCAGGAGATGCAGGGGTTATGCAGAGCACATCCTGGCCGCACAGAGATGGGAATGTTGACCATGAGCTGCAGGGGTTATACAGAGCACAACCTGGCCACTCAGAGATGGGAATGTTGACCAGGAGCTGCAGGGGTTATGCAGAGCACATCCTGGCCACACACAGATGGGAATGTTGACCAGGAGATGCAGGGGTTAGACAGAGCACACCCTGGCCACACAGAGATGTGAATGTTGACCAGGAGCAGGGATATACAGAGCACACCCTCGCCACACAGATGGGAATGTTGACCAGTAGCTTCAGGGGTTATACAAAGCACACCCTGGCCACACAGAATTGGGAATGTTGACGAGGAGCTGCAGGGGTTATACAGAGCACACCCTGGCCACACAGAGATGGGAATGTTGACCAGGAGCTGCTGGGGTTATACGGAGCTCACCCTGGACACACAGAGATGGGAATGTTGACCAGGAGCTGCTGGGGATATACAGAGCACACCCTGGTCACACAGAGATGGGAATGTTGACCAGGAGCTGCAGGGGTTATACAGAGCACATCCTGGCCACACAGAGAAGGGAATGTTGACCAGGAGAAGGGTTTATACAGAGCACACCCTGGCCACACAGAGATGGGAATGTTGACCAGGAGCTGCAGGGGTTATACAGAGCACATCCTGGCCACACAGAGATGGGAATGTTGACCATGAGCTGCAGGGGTTATACAGAGCACAGCCTAGCCACACAGAGATGGGAATGTTGACCAGGAGCAGGGGTTATGCAGAGCACATTACGGCCACACAGAGATGGAAAGTTTGACCAGGAGCTGCAGGGGTTATTCAGAGCACATCCTGGCCACACAGAGAAGGGAATGTTGACCAGGAGCAGGGGTTATACAGAGCACACTCTGACCACACAGAGATGGGAATGTTGACCAGGAGCAGTGTTGAGACAGAGCACACCCTGGCCACACAGGGATGGGAATGTTGACCAGGAGATGCAGGGGTTATGCAGAGCACACCCTGGCCACACACAGATGGGAATGTTGACCAGGACCTGCACGGGGTATACAGAGCACACCCTGGCCACACACAGATGGGAATGTTGACCAGGAGCTGCTGGGGTTAGACAGAGCACACCCTGGCCACACACAGATGGGAATGTTGACCAGGAGCTGCTGGGGTTAGACAGAGCACACCATGGCCACACAGAGATGTGAATGCTGACCAGGAGATGCAGGGGTTATACAGAGCACACCCTGGCTACACACAGATGGGAATGTTGACCAGGCGCTGCAGGGGTTATACAGAGCACACCCTGGCCACACAGAGAAGGGAATGTTGACCAGGAGCAGGGTTTATACAGAGCACACTCTGGCCACACACAGATGGGATTGTTGACCAGGAGCTGCAGGGGTGATACAGAGCACATCGTGGCCACACAGAGATGGGAATGTTGACCAGGAGATGCAGGGGTTATGCAGAACACATCCTGGCCACACAGAGATGGAAATGTTGGACATGAGCTGCTGGGGTTAGACAGAGCACACCCTGGCCACACAGAGATGCGAATGTTGACCAGGAGCTGCAGGGGTTATACAGAGCACATCGTGGCCACACAGAGATGGGAATGTTGACCAGGAGATGCAGGGGATATACAGAGCACACCCTGGCCACACACAGATGGGAATGTTGACCATGAGCTGCAGGGGTTATACAGAGCACAACCTGGCCACACAGAGATGGGAATGTTGACCAGGAGCAGGGGTTATGCAGAGCACATCCTGGCCACACAGAGATGGGAATGTTGACCAGGAGCTGCAGGGGTTATACAGAGCACACCCTGGCCACTCAGAGATGGGAATGTTGACCAGGAGATGCAGGGGTTATACAGAGCACACCCTGGCCACACACAGATGGGAATGTTGACTAGGGGCTGCTGGGGTTAGACAGAGCACACCCTGGCCACACAGAGATGGGAATGTTGACCAGGAGCAGGGGTATACATAGCACACCCTCGCCACACAGATGGGAATGTTGACCAGTAGCTGCAGGGGTTATAAAGAGCACACCCTGGCCACACAGAATTGGGAATGTTGACGAGGAGCTGCAGGGGTTATACAGAGCACACCCTGGCCACACAGAGATGGGAACGTTGACCAGGAGCTGCTGGGGTTATACTGAGCACACCCTGGACACACAGAGATGGGAATGTTGACCAGGAGCTGCTGGGGTTATACAGAGCGCACCCTGGACACACAGAGATGGGATTGTTGACCAGGAGCTGCAGGGGTTATACAGAGCACACCCTGGCCACACAGAGAAGGGAATGTTGACCAGGAGAAGTGTTTATACGGAGCACACCCTGGCCACACAGAGATGGGAATGTTGACCAGGAGCTGCAGGGGTTATACAGAGCACACCCTGGCCACAAAGAGATGGGAATGTTGTCCAGGACCTGCAGGGGGTATACAGAGCACACCCTGGCCACACACAGATGGGAATGTTGACCAGGAGCTGCTGGGGTTAGACAGAGCACACCCTGGCCACACACAGATGGGAATGTTGACCAGGAGCTGCTGGGGTTAGACAGAGCACACCCTGGCCACACAGAGATGGGAATGTTGACCAGGAGCAGGGGTTATGCAGAGCACATTCTGGCCACACAGAGATGGGAATGTTGACCAGGAGCTGCAGGGGTTATACAGAGCACATCGTGGCCACACAGAGAAGGGAATGTTGACCAGAAGCAGGGTTTATACAAAGCACAACCTGGCCACACAGAGATGGGAATGTTCACCAGGAGATGCAGGGGTTACACAGAGCACACCCTGGCCACACAGAGATGGGAATGTTGACCAGAAGCAGGGTTTATACAAAGCACAACCTGGCCACACAGAGATGGGAATGTTCACCAGGAGATGCAGGGGTTATACAGAGCACATCCTGGCCACACAGAGATGGGAATGTTGACCAGGAGCTGCAGGTGTTATACAGAGCACATCGTGGCCACACAGAGATGTGAATGCTGACCAGGAGCTGCAGGGGTTATACAGAGCACATCGTGGCCACACAGAGATGTGAATGCTGACCAGGAGATGCAGGGGTTATACAGAGCACACCCTGGCCACACACAGATGGGAATGTTGACCAGGCGCTGCAGGAGTTATACAGAGCACACCCTGGCCACACAGAGAAGGGAATGTTGACCAGGAGCAGGGTTAATACAGAGCACACCCTGGCCACACAGAGATGGGAATGTTGACCAGGAGATGCAGGGGTTATGCAGAGCACACCCTGGCCACACAGAGATGGGAATGTTGACCATGAGCTGCTGGGGTTAGACAGAGCACATCCTGGCCACACAGAGATGCGAATGTTGACCAGGAGCTTCAGGGGTTATACAGAGCATACCCTGGCCACACACAGATGGAAATGTTGACCATGAGCTGCTGGGGTTAGACAGAGCACATCCTGGCCACACAGTATGGGAATGTTGACCAGGAGCAGGGGTATACAGAGCACACCCTGGCCACACAGAGATGGGAATATTGACCAGGACCTGCTTGGGTTATGCAGAGAACAACCTGACCACACAGACATGGGAATGTTCACCAGGAGATGCAGGGGTTATGCAGAGCACATCCTGGCCACACAGAGATGGGAATGTTGACCATGAGCTGCAGGGGTTATACAGAGCACACCCTAGCCACTCAGAGTTGGGAATGTTGACCAGGAGCAGGGGTTATGCAGAGCACATTCTGGCCACACAGAGATGGAAAGTTTGACCAGGAGCTGCAGGGGTTATACAGAGCACACCCTGGCCACACAGAGAAGGGAATGTTGACCAGGAGCAGGGTTATACAGAGCACACTCTGACCACACAGAGATGGGAATGTTGACCAGGAGCAGTGTTTATACTGAGCACACCCTGGCCACACAGGGATGGGAATGTTGACCAGGAGATGCAGGGGTTATGCAGAGCACATCCTGGCCGCACAGAGATGGGAATGTTGACCATGAGCTGCAGGGGTTATACAGAGCACAACCTGGCCACACAGAGATGGGAATGTTGACCAGGAGCAGGGGTTATGCAGAGCACATCCTGGCCACACAGAGATGGGAATGTTGACCAGGAGCTGCAGGGGTTATCCAGAGCACACCCTGGCCACTCAGAGATGGGAATGTTGACCAGGAGATGCAGGGGTTATACAGAGCACACCCTGGCCACACACAGATGGGAATGTTGACCAGGAGCTGCTGGGGTTAGACAGAGCACACCCTGGACACACAGAGATGGGAATGTTGACCAGGAGCTGCTGGGGTTAGACAGAGCACACCCTGGCCACACAGAGATGGGAATGTTGACCAGGAGCAGGGGTATACAGAGCACACCCTCGCCACGCAGATGGGAATGTTGACCAGTAGCTGCAAGGGTTATAAAGAGCACACCCTGGCCACACAGAATTGGGAATGTTGACGAGGAGCTGCAGGGGTTATACAGAGCACACCCTGGCCACACAGAGATGGGAATGTTGACCAGGAGCTGCTGGGGTTATACTGAGCACACCCTGGACACACAGAGATGGGAATGTTGACCAGGAGCTGCTGGGGTTATACAGAGCACACCCTGGACACACAGAGATGGGAATGTTGACCAGGAGCAGCAGGGGTTATACAGAGCACACCCTGGCCACACAGAGAAGGGAATGTTGACCAGGAGAAGTGTTTATACAGAGCACACCCTGGCCACACAGAGATGGGAATGTTGACCAGGAGCTGCAGGGGTTATACAGAGCACACCCTGGCCACACAGAGATGGGAATGTTGACCAGGACCTGCAGGGGGTATACAGAGCACACCCTGGCCACACACAGATGGGAATGTTGACCAGGAGCTGCTGGGGTTAGACAGAGCACACCCTGGCCACACAGAGATGGGAATGTTGACCAGGAGCAGGGGTTATGCAGAGCACATTCTGGCCACACAGAGATGGGAATGTTGACCAGGAGCTGCAGGGGTTATACAGAGCACATCGTGGCCACACAGAGAAGGGAATGTTGACCAGAAGCAGGGTTTATACAAAGCACACCCTGGCCACACAGAGATGGGAATGTTCACCAGGAGATGCAGGGGTTATGCAGAGCACATCCTGGCCACACAGAGATGGGAATGTTGACCAGGAGCTGCAGGGGTTATACAGAGCACATCGTGGCCACACAGAGATGTGAATGCTGACCAGGAGCTGCAGGGGTTATACAGAGCACATCGTGGCCACACAGAGATGTGAATGCTGACCAGGAGATGCAGGGGTTATACAGAGCACAACCTGCCCACACACAGATGGGAACGTTGACCAGGCGCTGCAGGGGTTATACAGAGCACACCCTGGCCACACAGAGAAGGGAATTTTGACCAGGAGCAGGATTAATACAGAGCACACCCTGGCCACACAGAGATGGGAATGTTGACCAGGAGATGAAGGGGTTATGCAGAGCACACCCTGGCCACACAGTATGGGAATGTTGACCAGGAGCAGGTGTATACAGAGCACACCCTGGCCACACAGAGATGGGAATGTTGACCAGGAGCTGCTTGGGTTATACAGAGCACTCCCTGGCCACACAGAGATGGGAATGTTGACCAGGAGATGCAGGGGTTATGCAGAGCACATCCTGGCCACACAGAGATGGGAATGTTGACCATGAGCTGCAGGGGTTATACAGAGCACACCCTGGCCACACAGAGATGGGAATATCGACCAGGAGCAGGGGTTATGCAGAGCACATTCTGGCGGCACAGAGATGGAAAGTTTTAACAGGAGCTGCAGGGGTTATACAGAGCACACCCTGGCCACACAGAGAAGGGAATGTTGACCAGGAGCAGGGGTTATACAGAGCACACTCTGACCACACAGAAATGGGAATGTTGACCAGGAGCAGTGTTGAGACAGAGCACACCCTGGCCACACAGGGATGGGAATGTTGACCAGGAGATACAGGGGTTATGCAGAGCACACCCTGGACACACACAGAGATGGGAATGTTGACTATGAGCTGCAGGGGTTATACAGAGCACAACCTGGCCACACAGAGATGGGAATGTTGACCAGGAGCTGCAGGAGTTATAGAGAGCACACCCTGGCCACACAGAGATGGGTATGTTGACCAGGAGCTGCTGGGGTTATACTGAGCACATCCTGGACACACAGAGATGGGAATGTTGACCAGGAGCTGCTGGGGTTATACAGAGCACACCCTGGTCACACAGAGATGGGAATGTTTACCAGGAGCTGCAGGGGTTATACAGAGCACACCCTGGCCACACAGAGAAGGGAATGTTGACCAGGAGAAGGGTTTATACAGAGCACACCCTGGCCACACAGATATGGGAATGTTGACCAGGAGCTGCAGGGGTTATACAGAGCACACCCTGGTCACACAGAGATGGGAATGTTGACCAGGAGCTGCAGGGGTTATACAGAGCACACCCTGGCCACACAGAGAAGGGAATGTTGACCAGGAGCAGGGGTTATACAGAGCACACTCTGACCAAACAGAGATGGGAATGTTGACCAGGAGCAGTGTTGAGACAGAGCACACCCTGGCCACACAGGGATGGGAATGTTGACCAGGAGATGCAGGGGTTATGCAGAGCACATCCTGGCCGCACAGAGATGGGAATGTTGACCAGGAGCTGCAGGGGTTATACAGAGCACACCCCGGCCACACAGAGATGGGAATGTTGACCAGGAGCTGCTGGGGTTATACAGAGCACACCCTGGCCACACACAGATGGGAATGTTGACCAGGAGCTGCTGGGGTTAGACAGAGCACACCATGGCCACACAGAGATGTGAATGCTGACCAGGAGATGCAGGGGTTATACAGAGCACACCCTGGCCACACACAGATGGGAATGTTGACCAGGCGCTGCAGGGGTTATACAGAGCACACCCTGGCCACACAGAGATGGGAATGTTGACCAGGAGCAGGGTTTATACAGAGCACACTCTGGCCACACACAGATGGGATTGTTGACCAGGAGCTGCAGGGGTTATACAGAGCACATCGAAGCCACACAGAGATGGGAATGTTGACCAGGAGATGCAGGGGTTATGCAGAACACATCCTGGCCACACAGAGATGGGAATGTTGGACATGAGCTGCTGGGGTTAGACAGAGCACATCCTGGCCACACAGAGATGCGAATGTTGACCAGGAGCTGCAGGGGTTATACAGAGCACATCGTGGCCACACAGAGATGGGAATGTTGACCAGGAGATGCAGGGGTTATACAGAGCACACCCTGGCCACACACAGATGGGAATGTTGACCAGGAGCTGCTGGGGTTAGACAGTGCACACCCTGGCCACACAGAGATGGGAATGTTGACCAGGAGCAGGGGTATACAGAGCACACCCTGGCCACACAGATAGGAATGTTGACCAGTAGCTGCAGGGGTTATACAGAGCACACCCTGGCCACACAGAATTGGGAATGTTGACCAGGAGCTGCAGGGGTTATACAGAGCACACCCTGGCCACACAGAGAAGGGATTGTTGACCAGGAGCAGGGTTTATACAGAGCACATCCTGGCCACACAGAGATGGGAATGTTGACAATGAGCTGCAGGGGTTATACAGAGCACACCCTGGCCACACAGAGATGGGAATGTTGACCAGTAGCAGGGGTTATGCAGAGCACATCCTGGCCACACAGAGATGGGAATGTTGACCAGGAGCTGCAGGGGTTTTACAGAACACATCGTGGCCACACAGAGCTGCGAATGATGACCAGGAGATGCAGGGGTTATACAGAGCACACCCTGGCCACACAGAGATGGGAATGTTGACCAGGAGCTGCAGGGGTTTTACAGAACACATCGTGGCCACACAGAGCTGCGAATGTTGACCAGGAGCTGCAGGGGTTATACCGAGCATACCCTGGCCACACACAGATGGGAATGTTGACCAGGAGCTGCTGGGGTTAGACAGAGCACACCCTGGCCACACAGTATGGGAATGTTGACCAGGAGCAGGGGTATACAGAGCACACCCTGGCCACACAGAGATGGGAATGTTGACCAGGAGCTTCTTGGGTTATACAGAGCACACCCTGGCCACACAGAGATGGGAATGTTGACCAGGAGATGCAGGGGTTATGCAGAGCACATCCTGGCCACACAGAGATGGGAATGTTGACCATGAGCTGCAGGGGTTATACAGAGCACACCCTGGCCACACAGAGATGGGAATGTTGACCAGGAGCAGGGGTTATGCAGAGCACATTCTGGCCACACAGAGATGGAAAGTTTCACCAGGAGCTGCAGGGGTTATACAGAGCACAACCTGGCCACACAGAGATGGGAATGTTGACCAGGAGCAGGGGTTATGCAGAGCACATTCTGGCCACACAGAGATGGGAATTTTGACCAGGAGATGCAGTTGTTATACAGAGCACACCCTGGCCACACAGAGAAGGGAATGTTGACCAGGAGCAGGGGTTCTACAGAGCACACTCTGACCACACAGAGATGGGAATGTTGACCAGGAGCAGGGTTGATACAGAGCACACCCTGGCCACACAGAGATGGGAATGTTGACCAGGAGCTGCAGTGGTTATACAGTACACACCCTGGCCACACAGAATGGGAATGTTGACCAGGAGCTGCAGGGGTTATGCAGAGCACACTCTGGACACACAGAGATGGGAATGTTGACCAGGAGCCGCTGGGGTTAGACAGAGCACACCCTGGCCACACAGAGATGGGAATGTTGACCAGGAGCAGGGGTATACAGAGAACAACCTCGCCACACAGATGGGAATGTTGACCAGGAGCTGCAGGGGTTATACAGAGCACACCCTGGACACACAGAGATGGGAATGTTGACCAGGAGCTGCTGGGGTTATACAGAGCACACCCTGGACACACAATGGGAATGTTGACCAGGCGCTGCAGGGGTTATACAGAGCACACCCTGGCCACACAGAGAAGGGAATTTTGACCAGGAGCAGGATTAATACAGAGCACACCCTGGCCACACAGAGATGGGAATGTTGACCAGGAGATGCAGGGGTTATGCAGAGCACACCCTGGCCACACAGTATGGGAATGTTGACCAGGAGCAGGTGTATACAGAGCACACCCTGGCCACACAGAGATGGGAATGTTGACCAGGAGCTGCTTGGGTTATACAGAGCACTCCCTGGCCACACAGAGATGGGAATGTTGACCAGGAGATGCAGGGGTTATGCAGAGCACATCCTGGCCACACAGAGATGGGAATGTTGACCATGAGCTGCAGGGGTTATACAGAGCACACCCTGGCCACACAGAGATGGGAATATCGACCAGGAGCAGGGGTTATGCAGAGCACATTCTGGCGGCACAGAGATGGAAAGTTTTAACAGGAGCTGCAGGGGTTATACAGAGCACACCCTGGCCACACAGAGAAGGGAATGTTGACCAGGAGCAGGGGTTATACAGAGCACACTCTGACCACACAGAAATGGGAATGTTGACCAGGAGCAGTGTTGAGACAGAGCACACCCTGGCCACACAGGGATGGGAATGTTGACCAGGAGATACAGGGGTTATGCAGAGCACACCCTGGACACACACAGAGATGGGAATGTTGACTATGAGCTGCAGGGGTTATACAGAGCACAACCTGGCCACACAGAGATGGGAATGTTGACCAGGAGCTGCAGGGGTTATAGAGAGCACACCCTGGCCACACAGAGATGGGTATGTTGACCAGGAGCTGCTGGGGTTATACTGAGCACATCCTGGACACACAGAGATGGGAATGTTGACCAGGAGCTGCTGGGGTTATACAGAGCACACCCTGGTCACACAGAGATGGGAATGTTGACCAGGAGCTGCAGGGGTTATACAGAGCACACCCTGGCCACACAGAGAAGGGAATGTTGACCAGGAGAAGGGTTTATACAGAGCACACCCTGGCCACACAGATATGGGAATGTTGACCAGGAGCTGCAGGGGTTATACAGAGCACACCCTGGTCACACAGAGATGGGAATGTTGACCAGGAGCTGCAGGGGTTATACAGAGCACACCCTGGCCACACAGAGAAGGGAATGTTGACCAGGAGCAGGGGTTATACAGAGCACACTCTGACCACACAGAGATGGGAATGTTGACCAGGAGCAGTGTTGAGACAGAGCACACCCTGGCCACACAGGGATGGGAATGTTGACCAGGAGATGCAGGGGTTATGCAGAGCACATCCTGGCCGCACAGAGATGGGAATGTTGACCAGGAGCTGCAGGGGTTATACAGAGCACACCCCGGCCACACAGAGATGGGAATGTTGACCAGGAGCTGCTGGGGTTATACAGAGCACACCCTGGCCACACACAGATGGGAATGTTGACCAGGAGCTGCTGGGGTTAGACAGAGCACACCATGGCCACACAGAGATGTGAATGCTGACCAGGAGATGCAGGGGTTATACAGAGCACACCCTGGCCACACACAGATGGGAATGTTGACCAGGCGCTGCAGGGGTTATACAGAGCACACCCTGGCCACACAGAGAAGGGAATGTTGACCAGGAGCAGGGTTTATACAGAGCACACTCTGGCCACACACAGATGGGATTGTTGACCAGGAGCTGCAGGGGTTATACAGAGCACATCGAAGCCACACAGAGATGGGAATGTTGACCAGGAGATGCAGGGGTTATGCAGAACACATCCTGGCCACACAGAGATGGGAATGTTGGACATGAGCTGCTGGGGTTAGACAGAGCACATCCTGGCCACACAGAGATGCGAATGTTGACCAGGAGCTGCAGGGGTTATACAGAGCACATCGTGGCCACACAGAGATGGGAATGTTGACCAGGAGATGCAGGGGTTATACAGAGCACACCCTGGCCACACACAGATGGGAATGTTGACCAGGAGCTGCTGGGGTTAGACAGTGCACACCCTGGCCACACAGAGATGGGAATGTTGACCAGGAGCAGGGGTATACAGAGCACACCCTGGCCACACAGATAGGAATGTTGACCAGTAGCTGCAGGGGTTATACAGAGCACACCCTGGCCACACAGAATTGGGAATGTTGACCAGGAGCTGCAGGGGTTATACAGAGCACACCCTGGCCACACAGAGAAGGGATTGTTGACCAGGAGCAGGGTTTATACAGAGCACATCCTGGCCACACAGAGATGGGAATGTTGACAATGAGCTGCAGGGGTTATACAGAGCACACCCTGGCCACACAGAGATGGGAATGTTGACCAGTAGCAGGGGTTATGCAGAGCACATCCTGGCCACACAGAGATGGGAATGTTGACCAGGAGCTGCAGGGGTTTTACAGAACACATCGTGGCCACACAGAGCTGCGAATGATGACCAGGAGATGCAGGGGTTATACAGAGCACACCCTGGCCACACAGAGATGGGAATGTTGACCAGGAGCTGCAGGGGTTTTACAGAACACATCGTGGCCACACAGAGCTGCGAATGTTGACCAGGAGCTGCAGGGGTTATACCGAGCATACCCTGGCCACACACAGATGGGAATGTTGACCAGGAGCTGCTGGGGTTAGACAGAGCACACCCTGGCCACACAGTATGGGAATGTTGACCAGGAGCAGGGGTATACAGAGCACACCCTGGCCACACAGAGATGGGAATGTTGACCAGGAGCTGCTTGGGTTATACAGAGCACACCCTGGCCACACAGAGATGGGAATGTTGACCAGGAGATGCAGGGGTTATGCAGAGCACATCCTGGCCACACAGAGATGGGAATGTTGACCATGAGCTGCAGGGGTTATACAGAGCACACCCTGGCCACACAGAGATGGGAATGTTGACCAGGAGCAGGGGTTATGCAGAGCACATTCTGGCCACACAGAGATGGAAAGTTTCACCAGGAGCTGCAGGGGTTATACAGAGCACAACCTGGCCACACAGAGATGGGAATGTTGACCAGGAGCAGGGGTTATGCAGAGCACATTCTGGCCACACAGAGATGGGAATTTTGACCAGGAGATGCAGTTGTTATACAGAGCACACCCTGGCCACACAGAGAAGGGAATGTTGACCAGGAGCAGGGGTTCTACAGAGCACACTCTGACCACACAGAGATGGGAATGTTGACCAGGAGCAGGGTTGATACAGAGCACACCCTGGCCACACAGTGATGGGAATGTTGACCAGGAGCAGGGGTATACAGAGAACACCCTCGCCACACAGATGGGAATGTTGACCAGGAGCTGCAGTGGTTATACAGTACACACCCTGGCCACACAGAATGGGAATGTTGACCAGGAGCTGCAGGGGTTATGCAGAGCACACTCTGGACACACAGAGATGGGAATGTTGACCAGGAGCTGCTGGGGTTAGACAGAGCACACCCTGGCCACACAGAGATGGGAATGTTGACCAGGAGCTGCTGGGGTTAGACAGAGCACACCCTGGACACACAATGGGAATGTTGACCAGGCGCTGCAGGGGTTATACAGAGCACACCCTGGCCACACAGAGAAGGGAATTTTGACCAGGAGCAGGATTAATACAGAGCACACCCTGGCCACACAGAGATGGGAATGTTGACCAGGAGATGCAGGGGTTATGCAGAGCACACCCTGGCCACACAGTATGGGAATGTTGACCAGGAGCAGGTGTATACAGAGCACACCCTGGGCACACAGAGATGGGAATGTTGACCAGGAGCTGCTTGGGTTATACAGAGCACTCCCTGGCCACACAGAGATGGGAATGTTGACCAGGAGATGCAGGGGTTATGCAGAGCACATCCTGGCCACACAGAGATGGGAATGTTGACCATGAGCTGCAGGGGTTATACAGAGCACACCCTGGCCACACAGACATGGGAATATCGACCAGGAGCAGGGGTTATGCAGAGCACATTCTGGCGGCACAGAGATGGAAAGTTTTAACAGGAGCTGCAGGGGTTATACAGAGCACACCCTGGCCACACAGAGAAGGGAATGTTGACCAGGAGCAGGGGTTATACAGAGCACACTCTGACCACACAGAAATGGGAATGTTGACCAGGAGCAGTGTTGAGACAGAGCACACCCTGGCCACACAGGGATGGGAATGTTGACCAGGAGATACAGGGGTTATGCAGAGCACACCCTGGACACACACAGAGATGGGAATGTTGACTATGAGCTGCAGGGGTTATACAGAGCACAACCTGGCCACACAGAGATGGGAATGTTGACCAGGAGCTGCAGGAGTTATAGAGAGCACACCCTGGCCACACAGAGATGGGTATGTTGACCAGGAGCTGCTGGGGTTATACTGAGCACATCCTGGACACACAGAGATGGGAATGTTGACCAGGAGCTGCTGGGGTTATACAGAGCACACCCTGGTCACACAGAGATGGGAATGTTGACCAGGAGCTGCAGGGGTTATACAGAGCACACCCTGGCCACACAGAGAAGGGAATGTTGACCAGGAGAAGGGTTTATACAGAGCACACCCTGGCCACACAGATATGGGAATGTTGACCAGGAGCTGCAGGGGTTATACAGAGCACACCCTGGTCACACAGAGATGGGAATGTTGACCAGGAGCTGCAGGGGTTATACAGAGCACACCCTGGCCACACAGAGAAGGGAATGTTGACCAGGAGCAGGAGTTATACAGAGCACACTCTGACCACACAGAGATGGGAATGTTGACCAGGAGCAGTGTTGAGACAGAGCACACCCTGGCCACACAGGGATGGGAATGTTGACCAGGAGATGCAGGGGTTATGCAGAGCACATCCTGGCCGCACAGAGATGGGAATGTTGACCAGGAGCTGCAGGGGTTATACAGAGCACACCCCGGCCACACAGAGATGGGAATGTTGACCAGGAGCTGCTGGGGTTATACAGAGCACACCCTGGCCACACACAGATGGGAATGTTGACCAGGAGCTGCTGGGGTTAGACAGAGCACACCATGGCCACACAGAGATGTGAATGCTGACCAGGAGATGCAGGGGTTATACAGAGCACACCCTGGCCACACACAGATGGGAATGTTGACCAGGCGCTGCAGGGGTTATACAGAGCACACCCTGGCCACACAGAGAAGGGAATGTTGACCAGGAGCAGGGTTTATACAGAGCACACTCTGGCCACACACAGATGGGATTGTTGACCAGGAGCTGCAGGGGTTATACAGAGCACATCAAAGCCACACAGAGATGGGAATGTTGACCAGGAGATGCAGGGGTTATGCAGAACACATCCTGGCCACACAGAGATGGGAATGTTGGACATGAGCTGCTGGGGTTAGACAGAGCACATCCTGGCCACACAGAGATGCGAATGTTGACCAGGAGCTGCAGGGGTTATACAGAGCACATCTTGGCCACACAGAGATGGGAATGTTGACCAGGAGATGCAGGGGTTATACAGAGCACACCCTGGCCACACACAGATGGGAATGTTGACCAGGAGCTGCTGGGGTTAGACAGTGCACACCCTGGCCACACAGAGATGGGAATGTTGACCAGGAGCAGGGGTATACAGAGCACACCCTGGCCACACAGATAGGAATGTTGACCAGTAGCTGCAGGGGTTATACAGAGCACACCCTGGCCACACAGAATTGGGAATGTTGACCAGGAGCTGCAGGGGTTATACAGAGCACACCCTGGCCACACAGAGAAGGGATTGTTGACCAGGAGCAGGGTTTATACAGAGCACATCCTGGCCACACAGAGATGGGAATGTTGACAATGAGCTGCAGGGGTTATACAGAGCACACCCTGGCCACACAGAGATGGGAATGTTGACCAGTAGCAGGGGTTATGCAGAGCACATCCTGGCCACACAGAGATGGCAATGTTGACCAGGAGCTGCAGGGGTTTTACAGAACACATCGTGGCCACACAGAGCTGCGAATGATGACCAGGAGATGCAGGGGTTATACAGAGCACACCCTGGCCACACAGAGATGGGAATGTTGACCAGGAGCTGCAGGGGTTTTACAGAACACATCGTGGCCACACAGAGCTGCGAATGTTGACCAGGAGCTGCAGGGGTTATACCGAGCATACCCTGGCCACACACAGATGGGAATGTTGACCAGGAGCTGCTGGGGTTAGACAGAGCACACCCTGGCCACACAGTATGGGAATGTTGACCAGGAGCAGGGGTATACAGAGCACACCCTGGCCACACAGAGATGGGAATGTTGACCAGGAGCTGCTTGGGTTATACAGAGCACACCCTGGCCACACAGAGATGGGAATGTTGACCAGGAGATGCAGGGGTTATGCAGAGCACATCCTGGCCACACAGAGATGGGAATGTTGACCATGAGCTGCAGGGGTTATACAGAGCACACCCTGGCCACACAGAGATGGGAATGTTGACCAGGAGCAGGGGTTATGCAGAGCACATTCTGGCCACACAGAGATGGAAAGTTTCACCAGGAGCTGCAGGGGTTATACAGAGCACAACCTGGCCACACAGAGATGGGAATGTTGACCAGGAGCAGGGGTTATGCAGAGCACATTCTGGCCACACACAGATGGGAATTTTGACCAGGAGATGCAGTTGTTATACAGAGCACACCCTGGCCACACAGAGAAGGGAATGTTGACCAGGAGCAGGGGTTCTACAGAGCACACTCTGACCACACAGAGATGGGAATGTTGACCAGGAGCAGGGTTGATACAGAGCACACCCTGGCCACACAGAGATGGGAATGTTGACCAGGAGCTGCAGTGGTTATACAGTACACACCCTGGCCACACAGAATGGGAATGTTGTCCAGGAGCTGCAGGGGTTATGCAGAGCACACTCTGGACACACAGAGATGGGAATGTTGACCAGGAGCTGCTGGGGTTAGACAGAGCACACCCTGGCCACACAGAGATGGGAATGTTGACCAGGAGCAGGGGTATACAGAGAACACCCTCGCCACACAGATGGGAATGTTGACCAGGAGCTGCAGGGGTTATACAGAGCACACCCTGGACACACAGAGATGGGAATGTTGACCAGGAGCTGCTGGGGTTATACAGAGCACACCCTGGACACACAATGGGAATGTTGACCAGGAGCTGCAGGGGTTATACAGAGCACACCCTGGCCACACAGAGAAGGGAATGTTGACCAGGAGCAGGGGTTATGCAGAGCACATTCTGGCCACACAGAGATGGGAATTTTGACCAGGAGATGCAGTTGTTATACAGAGCACACCCTGGCCACACAGAGAAGGGAATGTTGACCAGGAGCAGGGGTTCTACAGAGCACACTCTGACCACACAGAGATGGGAATGTTGACCAGGAGCAGGGTTGATAAAGAGCACACCCTGGCCACACAGAGATGGGAATGTTGACCAGGAGCTGCAGTGGTTATACAGAGCACACCCTGGCCACACAGAGATGGGAATGTTGACCAGGAGCTGCAGGGGTTATGCAGAGCACACTCTGGACACACAGAGATGGGAATGTTGACCATGAGCTGCTGGGGTTAGACAGAGCACACCCTGGCCACACAGAGATGGGAATGTTGACCAGGAGCAGGGGTATACAGAGAACACCCTCGCCACACAGATGGGAATGTTGACCAGTAGCTGCAGGGGTTATACAGAGCACACCCAGGCCACACAATATTGGGAATGTTGACGAGGAGCTGCAGGGGTATACAGAGCACACCCTGGCCACACAGAGATGGGAATGTTGACCAGGAACTGTAGGGGTTATATAGAGCACACCCTGGACACACAGAGATGGGAATGTTGACCAGGAGCTGCTGGGGTTATACAGAGCACAACCTGGACACACAATGGGAATGTTGACCAGGAGCTGCAGGGGTTATACAGAGCACACCCTGGCCACACAGAGAAGGGAACGTTGACCAGGAGAAGGGTTTATACAGAGCACACCCTGGCCACACAGAGATGGGAATGTTGACCAGGAGCTGCAGGGGTTATACAGAGCACACCCTGGCCACACAGAGATGGGAATGTTGACAAGGACCTGCAGGGGTTATGCAGAGAACATCCTGGCCACACAGAGATGGGAATGTTGACCATGAGCTGCTGGAGTTAGACAGAGCACACCCTGGCCACACACAGATGGGAATGTTGACCAGGAGCTGCTGGGGTTAGACAGAGCACACCCTGGCCACACACAGATGGGAATGTTGTCCAGGAGCTGCTGGGGTTAGACTTAGCACAACCTGGCCACACAGAGATGGGAAAGTTGACCAGGAGCAGGGGTTATGCAGAGCACATCCTGGCCACACAG
This sequence comes from Scyliorhinus torazame, assembly GCF_047496885.1. Taxonomy (NCBI): domain Eukaryota; kingdom Metazoa; phylum Chordata; class Chondrichthyes; order Carcharhiniformes; family Scyliorhinidae; genus Scyliorhinus; species Scyliorhinus torazame. The sequence continues at coordinate 229,588 of NW_027307762.1, read as the reverse complement.
AGATGGGAATGTTGACCAGGAGCTGCAGGGGTTATACAGACCACATCGTGACCACACAGAGAAGGGAATGTTGACCAGGAGCAGGGTTTGTACAAAGCAATCCCTGGCCACACAGAGATGGGAATGTTCACCAGGAGCTGCAGGGGTTATACAGAGCATACCCTGGCCACACACGAATGGGAATGTTGACCAGGAGCTGCTGGGGTTAGACAGAGCACACCCTGGCCACACAGTATGGGAATGTTGACCAGGAGCAGGGGTATACAGAGCACACCCTGGCCACACAGAGATGGGAATGTTGACCAGGAGCTGCTTGGGTTATACAGAGCACACCCTGGCCACACAGAGATGGGAATGTTGACCAGGAGATGCAGGGGTTATGCAAAGCACATCCTGGCCACACAGAGATGGGAATGTTGACCATGAGCTGCAGGGGTTATACAGAGCACACCCTGGCCACACAGAGATGGGAATGTTGACCAGGAGCAGGGGTTATGCAGAGCACATTCTGGCCACACAGAGATGGGAATTTTGACCAGGAGATGCAGTTGTTATACAGAGCACACCCTGGCCACACAGAGAAGGGAATGTTGACCAGGAGCAGGGGTTCTACAGAGCACACTCTGACCACACAGAGATGGGAATGTTGACCAGGAGCAGGGTTGATAAAGAGCACACCCTGGCCACACAGAGATGGGAATGTTGACCAGGAGCTGCAGTGGTTATACAGAGCACACCCTGGCCACACAGAGATGGGAATGTTGACCAGGAGCTGCAGGGGTTATGCAGAGCACACTCTGGACACACAGAGATGGGAATGTTGACCATGAGCTGCTGGGGTTAGACAGAGCACACCCTGGCCACACAGAGATGGGAATGTTGACCAGGAGCAGGGGTATACAGAGAACACCCTCGCCACACAGATGGGAATGTTGACCAGTAGCTGCAGGGGTTATACAGAGCACACCCAGGCCACACAATATTGGGAATGTTGACGAGGAGCTGCAGGGGTATACAGAGCACACCCTGGCCACACAGAGATGGGAATGTTGACCAGGAACTGTAGGGGTTATACAGAGCACACCCTGGACACACAGAGATGGGAATGTTGACCAGGAGCTGCTGGGGTTATACAGAGCACAACCTGGACACACAATGGGAATGTTGACCAGGAGCTGCAGGGGTTATACAGAGCACACCCTGGCCACACAGAGAAGGGAACGTTGACCAGGAGAAGGGTTTATACAGAGCACACCCTGGCCACACAGAGATGGGAATGTTGACCAGGAGCTGCAGGGGTTATACAGAGCACACCCTGGCCACACAGAGATGGGAATGTTGACAAGGACCTGCAGGGGTTATGCAGAGAACATCCTGGCCACACAGAGATGGGAATGTTGACCATGAGCTGCTGGAGTTAGACAGAGCACACCCTGGCCACACACAGATGGGAATGTTGACCAGGAGCTGCTGGGGTTAGACAGAGCACAGATCTGGCCACACACAGATGGGAATGTTGACCAGGAGCTGCTGGGGTTAGACAGAGCACAACCTGGCCACACAGAGATGGGAAAGTTGACCAGGAGCAGGGGTTATGCAGAGCACATCCTGGCCACACAGAGATGGGAATGTTGACCAGGAGCTGCAGGGGTTATACAGACCACATCGTGACCACACAGAGAAGGGAATGTTGACCACGAGCAGGGTTTATACAAAGCACACCCTGGCCACACAGAGATGGGAATGTTCACCAGGAGATGCAGGGGTTATGCAGAGCACATCCTGGCCACACAGAGATGGGAATGTTGACCAGGAGCTGCAGGGGTTATGCAGAGCACACCCTGGCCACACAGAGATGCGAATGCTGACCAGGAGATGCAGGGGTTATACAGAGCACACCCTGGCCACACACAGATGGGAATGTTGACCAGGCGCTGCAGGGGTTATGCAGAGCACACCCTGGCCACACAGAGAAGGGAATGTTGACCAGGAGCAGGGTTTATACAGAGCAGACCCTGGCCACACACAGATGGGAATGTTGACCAGGAGCTGCAGGGGTTATACAGAGCACACCCTGGCCACACAGAGATGGGAATGTTGACAAGGACCTGCAGGGGTTATGCAGAGAACATCCTGGCCACACAGAGATGGGAATGTTGACCATGAGCTGCTGGAGTTAGACAGAGCACACCCTGGCCACACACAGATGGGAATGTTGACCAGGAGCTGCTGGGGTTAGACAGAGCACACCCTGGCCACACACAGATGGGAATGTTGTCCAGGAGCTGCTGGGGTTAGACTTAGCACAACCTGGCCACACAGAGATGGGAAAGTTGACCAGGAGCAGGGGTTATGCAGAGCACATCCTGGCCACACAGAGATGGGAATGTTGACCAGGAGCTGCAGGGGTTATACAGACCACATCGTGACCACACAGAGAAGGGAATGTTGACCAGGAGCAGGGTTTGTACAAAGCAATCCCTGGCCACACAGAGATGGGAATGTTCACCAGGAGCTGCAGGGGTTATACAGAGCATACCCTGGCCACACACGAATGGGAATGTTGACCAGGAGCTGCTGGGGTTAGACAGAGCACACCCTGGCCACACAGTATGGGAATGTTGACCAGGAGCAGGGGTATACAGAGCACACCCTGGCCACACAGAGATGGGAATGTTGACCAGGAGCTGCTTGGGTTATACAGAGCACACCCTGGCCACACAGAGATGGGAATGTTGACCAGGAGATGCAGGGGTTATGCAAAGCACATCCTGGCCACACAGAGATGGGAATGTTGACCATGAGCTGCAGGGGTTATACAGAGCACACCCTGGCCACACAGAGATGGGAATGTTGACCAGGAGCAGGGGTTATGCAGAGCACATTCTGGCCACACAGAGATGGGAATTTTGACCAGGAGATGCAGTTGTTATACAGAGCACACCCTGGCCACACAGAGAAGGGAATGTTGACCAGGAGCAGGGGTTCTACAGAGCACACTCTGACCACACAGAGATGGGAATGTTGACCAGGAGCAGGGTTGATAAAGAGCACACCCTGGCCACACAGAGATGGGAATGTTGACCAGGAGCTGCAGTGGTTATACAGAGCACACCCTGGCCACACAGAGATGGGAATGTTGACCAGGAGCTGCAGGGGTTATGCAGAGCACACTCTGGACACACAGAGATGGGAATGTTGACCATGAGCTGCTGGGGTTAGACAGAGCACACCCTGGCCACACAGAGATGGGAATGTTGACCAGGAGCAGGGGTATACAGAGAACACCCTCGCCACACAGATGGGAATGTTGACCAGTAGCTGCAGGGGTTATACAGAGCACACCCAGGCCACACAATATTGGGAATGTTGACGAGGAGCTGCAGGGGTATACAGAGCACACCCTGGCCACACAGAGATGGGAATGTTGACCAGGAACTGTAGGGGTTATACAGAGCACACCCTGGACACACAGAGATGGGAATGTTGACCAGGAGCTGCTGGGGTTATACAGAGCACAACCTGGACACACAATGGGAATGTTGACCAGGAGCTGCAGGGGTTATACAGAGCACACCCTGGCCACACAGAGAAGGGAACGTTGACCAGGAGAAGGGTTTATACAGAGCACACCCTGGCCACACAGAGATGGGAATGTTGACCAGGAGCTGCAGGGGTTATACAGAGCACACCCTGGCCACACAGAGATGGGAATGTTGACAAGGACCTGCAGGGGTTATGCAGAGAACATCCTGGCCACACAGAGATGGGAATGTTGACCATGAGCTGCTGGAGTTAGACAGAGCACACCCTGGCCACACACAGATGGGAATGTTGACCAGGAGCTGCTGGGGTTAGACAGAGCACAGATCTGGCCACACACAGATGGGAATGTTGACCAGGAGCTGCTGGGGTTAGACAGAGCACAACCTGGCCACACAGAGATGGGAAAGTTGACCAGGAGCAGGGGTTATGCAGAGCACATCCTGGCCACACAGAGATGGGAATGTTGACCAGGAGCTGCAGGGGTTATACAGACCACATCGTGACCACACAGAGAAGGGAATGTTGACCACGAGCAGGGTTTATACAAAGCACACCCTGGCCACACAGAGATGGGAATGTTGACAAGGACCTGCAGGGGTTATGCAGAGAACATCCTGGCCACACAGAGATGGGAATGTTGACCAGGAGCTGCAGGGGTTATGCAGAGCACACCCTGGCCACACAGAGATGCGAATGCTGACCAGGAGATGCAGGGGTTATACAGAGCACACCCTGGCCACACACAGATGGGAATGTTGACCAGGCGCTGCAGGGGTTATGCAGAGCACACCCTGGCCACACAGAGAAGGGAATGTTGACCAGGAGCAGGGTTTATACAGAGCAGACCCTGGCCACACACAGATGGGAATGTTGACCAGGAGCTGCAGGGGTTATACAGAGCACATCCTGGCCACACAGAGATGGAAATGTTGAACATGAGCTGCTGGGGTTAGACAGAGCACATCCTGGCCACACAGAGATGCGAATGTTGACCAGGAGCTGCAGGGGTTGTACAGAGCATACCCTGGCCACACAGTATGGGAATGTTGACCAGGAGATGCAGGGGTAATACAGAGCACACCCTGGCCACACACAGATGGGAATGTTGACCAGGAGCTGCTGGGGTTATACAGATCACACCCTGGCCACACAGATGTGAATGTTGACCAGTAGCTGCAGGGGTGAAACAGAGCACACCCTGGCCACACAGTGATTGGAATGTTGACCAGGAGCTGCAGGGGTTATACAGAGCACACCCTGGCTACACAGAGATGGGAATGTTGACCAGGAGCTGCAGGGGTTATACAGAGCACACCCTGGCTACACAGAGATGGGAATGTTGACCAGGAGCTGCAGGGGTTATACAGAGCACACCCTGGCCACACAGAGATGGGAATGTTGACCAGGAGCTGCAGGGGTTATACAGAGCACACCCTGGCCACACAGAGATGGGAATGTTGACCAGGAGCTGCAGGGGTTATACAGAGCACACCTTGGCCACACAGAGATGGGAATGTTGACCAGGAGATGCAGGGGTTATGCAGAGCACACCCTCGCCTCACAGATGGGAATGTTGACCAGGAGCTGCAGGGGTTATACAGAGCACACCCTGGCCACACAGAGATGGGAATGTTGACCAGGAGCAGGGGTTATACAGAGCACACTCTGACCACACAGAAATGGGAATGTTGACCAGGAGCAGTGTTGAGACAGAGCACACCCTGGCCACACAGGGATGGGAATGTTGACCAGGAGATGCAGGGGTTATGCAGAGCACACCCTGGACACACACAGAGATGGGAATGTTGATCATGAGCTGCAGGGGTTATACAGAGCACAACCTGGCCACACAGAGATGGGAATGTTGACCAGGAGTAGGGGTTATGCAGAGCACATCCTGGCCACACAGAGATGGGTATGTTGACCAGGAGCTGCTGGGGTTATACTGAGCACACCCTGGACACACAGAGATGGGAATGTTGACCAGGAGCTGCTGGGGTTATACAGAGCACACCCTGATCACACAGAGATGGGAATGTTGACCAGGAGCTGCAGGGGTTATACAGAGCACACCCTGGCCACACAGAGAAGGGAATGTTGACCAGGAGAAGGGTTTATACAGAGCACACCCTGGCCACACAGATATGGGAATGTTGACCAGGAGCTGCAGGGGTTATACAGAGCACACCCCGGCCACACAGAGATGGGAATGTTGACCAGGACCTGCAGGGGGTATACAGAGCACACCCTGGCCACACACAGATGGGAATGTTGACCAGGAGCTGCTGGGGTTAGACAGAGCACACCCTGGCCACACACAGATGGGAATGTTGACCAGGAGCTGCTGGGGTTAGACAGAGCACACCATGGCCACACAGAGATGTGAATGCTGACCAGGAGATGCAGGGGTTATACAGAGCACACCCTGGCCACACACAGATGGGAATGTTGACCAGGCGTTGCAGGGGTTATACAGAGCACACCCTGGCCACACAGAGAAGGGAATGTTGACCAGGAGCAGGGTTTATACAGAGCACACTCTGGCCACACACAGATGGGATTGTTGACCAGGAGCTGCAGGGGTTATACAGAGCACATCGTGGCCACACAGAGATGGGAATGTTGACCAGGAGATGCAGGGGTTATGCAGAACACATCCTGGCCACACAGAGATGGGAATGTTGGACATGAGCTGCTGGGGTTAGACAGAGCACATCCTGGCCACACAGAGATGCGAATGTTGACCAGGAGCTGCAGGGGTTATACAGAGCACATCGTGGCCACACAGAGATGGGAATGTTGACCAGGAGATGCAGGGGTTATACAGAGCACACCCTGGCCACACACAGATGGGAATGTTGACCAGGATCTGCTGGGGTTAGACAGTGCACACCCTGGCCACACAGAGATGGGAATGTTGACCAGGAGCAGGGGTATACAGAGCACACCCTGGCCACACAGATAGGAATGTTGACCAGTAGCTGCAGGGGTTATACAGAGCACACCCTGGCCACACAGAATTGGGAATGTTGACCAGGAGCTGCAGGGGTTATACAGAGCACACCCTGGCCACACAGAGAAGGGATTGTTGACCAGGAGCAGGGTTTATACAGAGCACACCCTGGCCACACAGAGATGGGAATGTTCACCAGGAGATGGAGGGGTTATGCAGAGCATATCCTGGCCACACAGAGATGGGAATGTTGACAATGAGCTGCAGGAGTATACAGAGCACACCCTGGCCACACAGAGATGGGAATGTTGACCAGTAGCTGCAGGGGTTATGCAGAGCACATCCTGGCCACACAGAGATGGGAATGTTGACCAGGAGTTGCAGGGGTTTTACAGAACACATCGTGGCCACACAGAGCTGCGAATGTTGACCAGGAGATGCAGGGGTTATACAGAGCACACCCTGGCCACACACATGTGGGAATGTTGACCACGCGCTGCAGGGGTTATACAGAGCACATACTGGCCACACAGAGAAGGGAATGTTGACCAGGAGCAGGGTTAATACAGAGCACACCCTGGCCACACAGAGATGGGAATTTTGACCAGGAGATGCAGGGGTTATGCAGAGCACATCCTGGCCACACAGAGATGCGAATGTTAACCAGGAGCTGCAGGGGTTATACAGAGCATACCCTGGCCACACACAGATGGGAATGTTGACCAGGAGCTGCTGGGGTTAGACAGAGCACACCCTGGCCACACAGTGTGGGAATGTTGAGCAGGAGCAGGGGTATACAGAGCACACCCTGGCCACACAGAGATGGGAATGTTGACCAGGAGCTGCTTGGGTTATACAGAGCACACCCTGGCCACACAGAGATGGGAATGTTGACCAGGAGATGCAGGGGTTATGCAGAGCACATCCTGGCCACACAGAGATGGGAATGTTGACCATGAGCTGCAGGGGTTATACGGAGCACACCCTGGCCACACAGAGGTGGGAATGTTGACCAGGAGCAGGGGTTATGCAGAGCACATTCTGGCCACACAGAGATGGAAAGTTTGACCAGGAGCTGCAGGGGTTATACAGAGCACAACCTGGCCACACAGAGATGGGAATGTTGACCAGGAGCAGGGGTTATGCAGAGCACATTCTGGCCACACAGAGATGGGAATTTTGACCAGGAGATGCAGTTGTTATACAGAGCACACCCTGGCCACACAGAGAAGGGAATGTTGACCAGGAGCAGGGGTTCTACAGAGCACACTCTGACCACACAGAGATGGGAATGTTGACCAGGAGCAGGGTTGATACAGAGCACACCCTGGCCACACAGAGATGGGAATGTTGACCAGGAGCTGCAGTGGTTATACAGTACACACCCTGGCCACACAGAATGGGAATGTTGACCAGGAGCTGCAGGGGTTATGCAGAGCACACTCTGGACACACAGAGATGGGAATGTTGACCAGGAGCTGCTAGGGTTAGACAGAGCACACCCTGGCCACACAGCGATGGGAATGTTGACCAGGAGCAGGGGTATACAGAGCACACCCTGGCCACACAGTATTGGGAATGTTGACGAGGAGCTGCAGGGGTATACAGAGCACACCCTGGCCACACAGAGATGGGAATGTTGACCAGGAGCTGCAGGGGTTATACAGAGCACACCCTGGACACACAGAGATGGGAATGTTGACCAGGAGCTGCTGGGGTTATACAGAGCACACCCTGGACACACAATGGGAATGTTGACCAGGAGCTGCAGGGGTTATACAGAGCACACCCTGGCCACACAGAGAAGGGAATGTTGACCAGGAGAAGGGTTTATACAGAGCACACCCTGGCCACACAGAGATGGGAATGTTGACCAGGAGCTGCAGGGGTTATACAGAGCACACCCTGGCCACACAGAGATGGGAATGTTGACAAGGACCTGCAGGGGTTATGCAGAGAACATCCTGGCCACACAGAGATGGGAATGTTGACCATGAGCTGCTGGAGTTAGACAGAGCACACCCTGGACACACACAGATGGGAATGTTGACCAGGAGCTGCTGGGGTTAGACAGAGCACACCCTGGCCACACACAGATGGGAATGTTGACCAGGAGCTGCTGGGGTTAGACAGAGCACAACCTGGTCACACAGAGATGGGAAAGTTGACCAGGAGCAGGGGTTATGCAGAGCACATCCTGGCCACACAGAGATGGGAATGTTGACCAGGAGCTGCAGGGGTTATACAGACCACATCGTGACCACACAGAGAAGGGAATGTTGACCAGGAGCAGGGTTTATACAAAGCAAACCCTGGCCACACAGAGATGGGAATGTTCACCAGGAGCTGCAGGGGTTATACAGAGCATACCCTGGCCACACACAGATGGGAATGTTGACCAGGAGCTGCTGGGGTTAGACAGAGCACACCCTGGCCACACAGTATGGGAATGTTGACCAGGAGCAGGGGTATACAGAGCACACCCTGGCCACACAGAGATGGGAATGTTGACCAGGAGCTGCTTGGGTTATACAGAGCACACCCTGGCCACACAGAGATGGGAATGTTGACCAGGAGATGCAGGGGTTATGCAGAGCACATCCTGGCCACACAGAGATGGGAATGTTGACCATGAGCTGCAGGGGTTATACAGAGCACACCCTGGCCACACAGAGATGGGAATGTTGACCAGGAGCAGGGGTTATGCAGAGCACATTCTGGCCACACAGAGATGGGAATTTTGACCAGGAGATGCAGTTGTTATACAGAGCACACCCTGGCCACACAGAGAAGGGAATGTTGACCAGGAGCAGGGGTTCTACAGAGCACACTCTGACCACACAGAGATGGGAATGTTGACCAGGAGCAGGGTTGATACAGAGCACACCCTGGCCACACAGAGATGGGAATGTTGACCAGGAGCTGCAGTGGTTATACAGAGCACACCCTGGCCACACAGAGATGGGAATGTTGACCAGGAGCTGCAGGGGTTATGCAGAGCACACTCTGGACACACAGAGATGGGAATGTTGACCAGGAGCTGCTGGGGTTAGACAGAGCACACCCTGGCCACACAGAGATGGGAATGTTGACCAGGAGCAGGGGTATACAGAGAACACCCTCGCCACACAGATGGGAATGTTGACCAGTAGCTGCAGGGGTTATACAGAGCACACCCAGGCCACACGATATTGGGAATGTTGACGAGGAGCTGCAGGGGTATACAGAGCACACCCTGGCCACACAGAGATGGGAATGTTGACCAGGAGCTGCAGGGGTTATACAGAGCACACCCTGGCCACACAGAGATGGGAATGTTGACCAGGAGCTGCAGGGGTTATACAGAGCACACCCTGGCTACACAGAGATGGGAATGTTGACCAGGAGCTGCAGGGGTTATACAGAGCACACCCTGGCTACACAGAGATGGGAATGTTGACCAGGAGCTGCAGGGGTTATACAGAGCACACCCTGGCCACACGGAGATGGGAATGTTGACCAGGAGCTGCAGGGGTTATACAGAGCACACCCTAGCCACACAGAGATGGGAATGTTGACCAGGAGCTGCAGGGGTTATACAGAGCACACCTTGGCCACACAGAGATGGGAATGTTGACCAGGAGATGCAGGGGTTATGCAGAGCACACCCTCGCCTCACAGATGGGAATGTTGACCAGGAGCTGCAGGGGTTATACAGAGCACACCCTGGCCACACAGAGATGGGAATGTTGACCAGGAGCAGGGGTTTAACAGAGCACACTCTGACCACACAGAAATGGGAATGTTGACCAGGAGCAGTGTTGAGACAGAGCACACCCTGGCCACACAGGGATGGGAATGTTGACCAGGAGATGCAGGGGTTATGCAGAGCACACCCTGGACACACACAGAGATGGGAATGTTGATCATGAGCTGCAGGGGTTATACAGAGCACAACCTGGCCACACAGAGATGGGAATGTTGACCAGGAGTAGGGGTTATGCAGAGCACATCCTGGCCACACAGAGATGGGTATGTTGACCAGGAGCTGCTGGGGTTATACTGAGCACACCCTGGACACACAGAGATGGGAATGTTGACCAGGAGCTGCTGGGGTTATACAGAGCACACCCTGGTCACACAGAGATGGGAATGTTGACCAGGAGCTGCAGGGGTTATACAGAGCACACCCTGGCCACACAGAGAAGGGAATGTTGACCAGGAGAAGGGTTTATACAGAGCACACCCTGGCCACACAGATATGGGAATGTTGACCAGGAGCTGCAGGGGTTATACAGAGCACACCCCGGCCACACAGAGATGGGAATGTTGACCAGGACCTGCAGGGGGTATACAGAGCACACCCTGGCCACACACATATGGGAATGTTGACCAGGAGCTGCTGGGGTTAGACAGAGCACACCCTGGCCACACACAGATGGGAATGTTGACCAGGAGCTGCTGGGGTTAGACAGAGCACACCATGGCCACACAGAGATGTGAATGCTGACCAGGAGATGCAGGGGTTATACAGAGTACACCCTGGCCACACACAGATGGGAATGTTGACCAGGCGCTGCAGGGGTTATACAGAGCACACCCTGGCCACACAGAGAAGGGAATGTTGACCAGGAGCAGGGTTTATACAGAGCACACTCTGGCCACACACAGATGGGATTGTTGACCAGGAGCTGCTGGGGTTAGACAGAGCACATCCTGGCCACACAGAGATGGGAATGTTGACCAGGAGATGCAGGGGTTATACAGAGCACACCCTGGCCACACACAGATGGGAATGTTGACCAGGAGCTGCTGGGGTTAGACAGTGCACACCCTGGCCACACAGAGATGGGAATGTTGACCAGGAGCAGGGGTATACAGAGCACACCCTGGCCACACAGATAGGAATGTTGACCAGTAGCTGCAGGGGTTATACAGAGCACACCCTGGCCACACAGAATTGGGAATGTTGACCAGGAGCTGCAGGGGTTATACAGAGCACACCCTGGCCACACAGAGAAGGGATTGTTGACCAGGAGCAGGGTTTATACAGAGCACACCCTGGCCACACAGAGATGGGAATGTTCACCAGGAGATGGAGGGGTTATGCAGAGCACATCCTGGCCACACAGAGATGGGAATGTTGACAATGAGCTGCAGGAGTATACAGAGCACACCCTGGCCACACAGAGATGGGAATGTTGACCAGTAGCTGCAGGGGTTATGCAGAGCACATCCTGGCCACACAGAGATGGGAATGTTGACCAGGAGCTGCAGGAGTTTTACAGAACACATCGTGGCCACACAGAGCTGCGAATGTTGACCAGGAGATGCAGGGGTTATACAGAGCACACCCTGGCCACACACAGATGGGAATGTTGACCACGCGCTGCAGGGGTTATACAGAGCACATACTGGCCACACAGAGAAGGGAATGTTGACCAGGAGCAGGGTTAATACAGAGCACACCCTGGCCACACAGAGATGGGAATTTTGACCAGGAGATGCAGGGGTTATGCAGAGCACATCCTGGCCACACAGAGATGCGAATGTTAACCAGGAGCTGCAGGGGTTATACAGAGCATACCCTGGCCACACACAGATGGGAATGTTGACCAGGAGCTGCTGGGGTTAGACAGAGCACACCCTGGCCACACAGTATGGGAATGTTGAGCAGGAGCAGGGGTATACAGAGCACACCCTGGCCACACAGAGATGGGAATGTTGACCAGGAGCTGCTTGGGTTATACAGAGCACACCCTGGCCACACAGAGATGGGAATGTTGACCAGGAGATGCAGGGGTTATGCAGAGCACATCCTGGCCACACAGAGATGGGAATGTTGACCATGAGCTGCAGGGGTTATACGGAGCACACCCTGGCCACACAGAGGTGGGAATGTTGACCAGGAGCAGGGGTTCTGCAGAGCACATTCTGGCCACACAGATATGGAAAGTTTGACCAGGAGCTGCAGGGGTTATACAGAGCACAACCTGGCCACACAGAGATGGGAATGTTGACCAGGAGCAGGGGTTATGCAGAGCACATTCTGGCCACACAGAGATGGGAATTTTGACCAGGAGATGCAGTTGTTATACAGAGCACACCCTGGCCACACAGAGAAGGGAATGTTGACCAGGAGCAGGGGTTCTACAGAGCACACTCTGACCACACAGAGATGGGAATGTTGACCAGGAGCAGGGTTGATACAGAGCACACCCTGGCCACACAGAGATGGGAATGTTGACCAGGAGCTGCAGTGGTTATACAGTACACACCCTGGCCACACAGAATGGGAATGTTGACCAGGAGCTGCAGGGGTTATGCAGAGCACACTCTGGACACACAGAGATGGGAATGTTGACCAGGAGCTGCTAGGGTTAGACAGAGCACACCCTGGCCACACAGAGATGGGAATGTTGACCAGGAGCAGGGGTATACAGAGAACACCCTCGCCACACAGATGGGAATGTTGACCAGTAGCTGCAGGGGTTATACAGAGCACACCCAGGCCACACAGTATTGGGAATGTTGACGAGGAGCTGCAGGGGTATACAGAGCACACCCTGGCCACACAGAGATGGGAATGTTGACCAGGAGCTGCAGGGGTTATACAGAGCACACCCTGGACACACAGAGATGGGAATGTTGACCAGGAGCTGCTGGGGTTATACAGAGCACACCCTGGACACACAATGGGAATGTTGACCAGGAGCTGCAGGGGTTATACAGAGCACACGCTGGCCACACAGAGAAGGGAATGTTGACCAGGAGAAGGGTTTATACAGAGCACACCCTGGCCACACAGAGATGGGAATGTTGACCAGGAGCTGCAGGGGTTATACAGAGCACACCCTGGCCACACAGAGATGGGAATGTTGACAAGGACCTGCAGGGGTTATGCAGAGAACATCCTGGCCACACAGAGATGGGAATGTTGACCATGAGCTGCTGGAGTTAGACAGAGCACACCCTGGACACACACAGATGGGAATGTTGACCAGGAGCTGCTGGGGTTAGACAGAGCACACCCTGGCCACACACAGATGGGAATGTTGACCAGGAGCTGCTGGGGTTAGACAGAGCACAACCTGGTCACACAGAGATGGGAAAGTTGACCAGGAGCAGGGGTTATGTAGAGCACATCCTGGCCACACAGAGATGGGAATGTTGACCAGGAGCTGCAGGGGTTATACAGACCACATCGTGACCACACAGAGAAGGGAATGTTGACCAGGAGCAGGGTTTATACAAAGCAAACCCTGGCCACACAGAGATGGGAATGTTCACCAGGAGCTGCAGGGGTTATACAGAGCATACCCTGGCCACACACAGATGGGAATGTTTACCAGGAGCTGCTGGGGTTAGACAGAGCACACCCTGGCCACACAGTATGGGAATGTTGACCAGGAGCAGGGGTATACAGAGCACACCCTGGCCACACAGAGATGGGAATGTTGACCAGGAGCTGCTTGGGTTATACAGAGCACACCCTGGCCACACAGAGATGGGAATGTTGACCAGGAGATGCAGGGGTTATGCAGAGCACATCCTGGCCACACAGAGATGGGAATGTTGACCATGAGCTGCAGGGGTTATACAGAGCACACCCTGGCCACACAGAGATGGGAATGTTGACCAGGAGCAGGGGTTATGCAGAGCACATTCTGGCCACACAGAGATGGGAATTTTGACCAGGAGATGCAGTTGTTATACAGAGCACACCCTGGCCACACAGAGAAGGGAATGTTGACCAGGAGCAGGGGTTCTACAGAGCACACTCTGACCACACGAGATGGGAATGATGACCAGGAGCAGGGTTGATACAGAGCACACCCTGGCCACACAGAGATGGGAATGTTGACCAGGAGCTGCAGTGGTTATACAGAGCACACCCTGGCCACACAGAGATGGGAATGTTGACCAGGAGCTGCAGGGGTTATGCAGAGCACACTCTGGACACACAGAGATGGGAATGTTGACCAGGAGCTGCTGGGGTTAGACAGAGCACACCCTGGCCACACAGAGATGGGAATGTTGACCAGGAGCAGGGGTATACAGAGAACACCCTCGCCACACAGATGGGAATGTTGACCAGTAGCTGCAGGGGTTATACAGAGCACACCCAGGCCACACAATATTGGGAATGTTGACGAGGAGCTGCAGGGGTATACAGAGCACACCCTGGCCACACAGAGATGGGAATGTTGACCAGGAGCTGCAGGGGTTATACAGAGCACACCCTGGACACACAGAGATGGGAATGTTGACCAGGAGCTGCTGGGGTTATACAGAGCACAACCTGGACACACAATGGGAATGTTGACCAGGAGCTGCAGGGGTTATACAGAGCACACCCTGGCCACACAGAGAAGGGAACGTTGACCAGTAGAAGGGTTTATACAGAGCACACCCTGGCCACACAGAGATGGGAATGTTGACCAGGAGCTGCAGGGGTTATACAGAGCACACCCTGGCCACACAGAGATGGGAATGTTGACAAGGACCTGCAGGTGTTATGCAGAGAACATCCTGGCCACACAGAAATGGGAATGTTGACCATGAGCTGCTGGAGTTAGACAGAGCACACCCTGGCCACACACAGATGGGAATGTTGACCAGGAGCTGCTGGGGTTAGACAGAGCACACCCTGGCCACACACAGATGGGAATGTTGACCAGGAGCTGCTGGGGTTAGACAGAGCACATCCTGGCCACACAGAGATGGGAATGTTGACCAGGAGCTGCAGGGGTTATACAGACCACATCGTGACCACACAGAGAAGGGAATGTTGACCAGGAGCAGGGTTTATACAAAGCACACCCTGGCCACACAGAGATGGGAATGTTCACCAGGAGATGCAGGGGTTATGCAGAGCACATCCTGGCCACACAGAGATGGGAATGTTGACCATGACCTGCAGAGGTTATACAGAGCACACCCTGGCCACACAGAGATGGGAATGTTGACCAGGAGCAGGGGTTATGCAGAGCACATCCTGGCCACACAGAGATGGGAATGTTGACCAGGAGCTGCAGGGGTTATACAGAGCACATCGTGGCCACACAGAGATGCGAATGCTGACCAGGAGATGCAGGGGTTATACAGAGCACACCCTCGCCACACAGAGATGAGAATGTTGACCAGTAGCTGCAGGGGTTATACAGAGCACATCCTGGCCACACAGAATTGGGAATGTTGACCGTGAGCTGCAGGGGTTATACAGAGCACACCCTGGCCACACAGAATTGGGAATGTTGACCGTGAGCTGCAGGGGTTATACAGAGCACACCCTGGACACACAGAGATTGGAATGTTGACCAGGAGCTGCAGGGGTTATACAGAGCACACCCTGGCCACACACAGATGGGAATGTTGACCAGGAGATGCAGGGGTTATGCAGAGCACACCCTCGCCTCACAGATGGGAATGTTGACCAGGAGCTGCAGGGGTTATACAGAGCACACCCTGGCCACACAGAGATGGGAATGTTGACCAGGAGCAGGGGTTATGCAGAGCCCTTCCTGGCCACACAGAGATGGGAATGTTGACCAGGAGCAGGGTTTATACAGAGCACACCCTGGCCACACACAGATGGGAATGTTGACCAGGAGCTGCAGGGGTTATACAGAGCACATCGTGGCCACACAGAGATGGGAATGTTGACCAGGAGATGCAGGGGTTATGCAGAGAACATCCTGGCCACACAGAGATGGGAATGTTGACCATGAGCTGCAGGGGTTATGCAGAGCACATCCTGGCCACACAGATATGGGAATGTTGACCATGAGCTGCTGGAGTTAGACAGAGCACATCCTGGCCACACAGAGATGCGAATGTTGACCAGGAGCTGCAGGGGTTATACAGAGCAGACCCTGGCTACACAGTATGGGAATGTTGACCAGGAGCAGGGGTATACAGAGCACACCCTGGCCACACAGAGATGGGAATGTTGACCAGGAGCTGCTGGGGTTATACAAAGCACACCCTGGCCACACAGAGATGGGAATGTTGACCAGGAGATGCAGGGGTTATGCAGAGCACATCCTGGCCACACAGAGATGGGAATGTTGACCATGAGCTGCAGGGGTTATACAGAGCACACCCTGGCCACACAGAGATGGGAATGTTGACCAGGAGCAGGGGTTATACGGAGCACACTCTGACCATACAGAGATGGGAATATTGACCAGGAGAAGGGTTTATACAGAGCACACCCTGGCCACACAGAGATGGGAATGTTGACCAGGAGCTGCAGGGGTTATACAGAGCACAACCTCGCCACACAGCGATGGGAATGTTGACCAGGAGCAGGGGTTATGCAGAGCACACCCTCGCCACACAGATGGGAATGTTGACCAGGAGCAGTGGATATACGGTGCACATCGTGGCCACACAGAGAAGGGAATGTTGACCAGGAGCAGGGGTTATACAGAGCACACCCTGGCCACACAGAGATGGGAATGTTCACCAGGAGATGCAATGGTTATGCAGAGCACATCCTGGCTACACAGAGATGGGAATGTTGACCATGAGTTGCAGGGGTTATACAGAGCACACCCTGGCCACACAGAGATGGGAATGTTGACCAGGAGCAAGGGTTATGCAGAGCACATCCTGGCCACACAGAGAAGGGAATGTTGACCAGGAGCAGGGTTTATACAGAGCACACCCTGGCCACACACATATGGGAATGTTGACCAGGAGATGCAGGGGTTATGAAGAGAACATCCTGGCCACACAGAGATGGGAATGTTGACCATGAGCTGCTGGAGTTAGACAGAGCACATCCTGGCCACACAGAGATGTGAATGTTGACCAGGAGCTGCAGGTGTTGTGCAGAGCATACACTGGCCACACACAGATGGGAATGTTGACCAGGAGCTGCTGGGGTTAGACAGAGCACACCCTGGCCACACAGTATGGGAATGTTGACCAGGAGCAGGGGTATACAGAGCACACCCTGGCCACACAGAAATGGGAATGTTGACCAGGAGCTGCTGGGGTTATACAGAGCACACCCTGCCCACACAGAGATGGGAATGTTTACCAGGAGATGCAGGGGTTATGCAGAGCACATCCTGGCCACACAGAGATGGGAATGTTGACCATGAGCTGCAAGGGTTATACAGAGCACAGCCTGGCCACACAGAGATGGGAATGTTGACCAGGAGCAGGGGTTATGCAGAGCACATTCTGGCCACACAGAGATGGGAATTTTGAGCAGGAGCTGCAGTTGTTATACAGAGCACACCCTGGCGACACAGAGAAGGGAATGTTGACCAGGAGCAGGGGTTATACAGAGCACACTCTGACCACACAGAGATGGGAATGTTGACCAGGAGCAGGGTTTATACAGAGCACACCCTGGCCACAAAGAAATGGGAATGTTGACCAGGAGCTGCATGGGTTATACAGAGCACATTTTGGCCACACAGAGATGGGAATGTTGACCAGGAGCTGCAGGGGTTATACAGAGCCCACCCTGGCCACACAGAGATGGGAATGTTGACCAGGAGCTGCTGGGGTTATACAGAGCACCCCCTTGACACACAGAGATGGGAATGTTGGCCAGGAGATGCATGGGTTATGCAGAGCACATCCTGGCCACACAGAGATGGGACTGTTGACCATGAGCTGCAGGGATAATACAGAGCACACCCTGGCCACACAGAGATGGGAATGTTGACCAGGAGCTGCAGGGGTTATACAGAGCACACCCTGGCCACACAGAGATGGGAATGTTGACCAGGAGCTGCTGGGGTTATACAGATCACACCCTTGACACACAGAGATGGGAATGTTGACCAGGAGATGCATAGGTAATGCAGAGCACATCCTGGCCACACAGATATGGGACTGTTGACCATGAGCTGCAGGGATAATACAGAGCACAACCTGTGCACTCAGAGATGGGAATGTTGACCAGGAGCTGCAGGGGTTAGAATGAGCCCACCCTGGCCACACAGAGATGGGAATGTTGACCAGGAGCTGCAGGGGTTATACAGAGCACAACCTGGCCACACACAGATGGGAATGTTGACCAGGAGCTGCTGGGGTTAGACAGAGCACACCCTGGCCACACACAGATGGGAATGTTGACCAGGAGCTGCTGGGGTTAGAAAGAGCACACCCTGGCCACACAGAGATGGGAATGTTGACCAGGAGCAGGGGTTATGCAGAGCACATCCTGGCCACACAGAGATGGGAATGTTGACCAGGAGCAGGGGTTAGATGGTGCACATCGTGGCGACACAGAGAAGGGAATGTTGACCAGGAGCAGTGTTTAAACAAAGCACACCCTGGCCACACAGAGATGGGAATGTTGACCATGAGCTGCCGGGGTTATACAGAGCACACCCTGGCCACACAGAGATGGGAATGTTGACCAGGAGCAGGGGTTATGCAGAGCACATTCTGGCCACACAGAGATGGGAATTTTGAGCAGGAGCTGCAGTTGTTATACAGAGAACACCCTGGCGACACAGAGAAGGGAATGTTGACCAGGAGCAGGTGTTATACAGAGCACACTCTGACCACACAGAGATGGGAATGTTGACATTGAGCAGGGTTTATACAGAGCACACCCTGGCCACAAAGAAATGGGAATGTTGACCAGGAGCTGCAGGGGTTATACAGAGCACATTTTGGCCACACAGAGATGGGAATGTTGACCAGGAGCTGCAGGGGTTATACAGAGCACACCCTGGCCACACAGAGTTGGGAATGTTGACCAGGAGCTGCTGGGGTTATACAGAGCACACCCTTGACACACAGAGATGGGAATGTTGACCAGGAGATGCATGGGTTATGCAGAGCACATCCTGGCCACACAGAGATGGGACTGTTGACCATGAGCTGCAGGGATAATACAGAGCACACCCTGGCCACACAGAGATGGGAATGTTGACCAGGAGCTGCAGGGGTTATACAGAGCACACCCTGGCCACATAGAGATGGGAATGTTGACCAGGAGCTGCTGGGGTTATACAGATCACACCCTTGACACACAGAGATGGGAATGTTGACCAGGAGATGGATGGGTAATGCAGAGCACATCCTGGCCACACAGATATGGGACTGTTGACCATGAGCTGCAGGGATAATACAGAGCACACCCTGGCCACTCAGAGATGGGAATGTTGACCAGGAGCTGCAGGGGTTTTACAGAGCACACCCTGGCCACACAGAGATGGGAATGTTGACCAGGAGCTGCAGGGGTTATACAGAGCACACCCTGGCCACACACAGATGGGAATGTTGACCAGGAGCTGCTGGGGTTAGACAGAGCACACCCTGGCCACACACAGATGGGAATGTTGACCAGGAGCTGCTGGGGTTAGAAAGAGCACACCCTGGCCACACAGAGATGGGAATGTTGACCAGGAGCAGGGGTTATGCAGAGCACATCCTGGCCACACAGAGATGGGAATGTTGACCAGGAGCAGGGGTTATACGGTGCACATCGTGGCCACACAGAGAAGGGAATGTTGACCAGGAGCAGTGTTTAAACAAAGCACACCCTGGCCACACAGAGATGGGAATGTTCACCAGGAGATGCAGGGGTTATGCAGAGCACACCCTGGCTACACAGAGTTGGGAATGTTGACCAAGAGTTGCAGGGGTTATACAGAGCACACACTGGCTACACAGAGATGGGAATGTTGACCAGGAGCAGGGGTTATGCAGAGCCCTTCCTGGCCACACAGAGATGGGAATGTTGACCAGGAGCTTCAGGGGTTATACAGAGCACATCGTGGCCACACAGAGATGCGAATGTTGACCAGGAGATGCAGGGGTTATACAGAGAACACCCTGGCCACACACAGATGGGAATGTTGACCAGGCGCTGCAGGGGTTATACAGAGCACACCCTTGCCACACAGAGAAGGGAATGATGACCAGGAGCAGGGTTTATACAGAGCACACCCTGGCCACACACAGATGGGAATGTTGACCAGGAGCTGCAGGGGTTATACAGAGCACATCGTGGCCACACAGAGATGGGAATGTTGACCAGGAGATGCAGGGGTTATGCAGAGAACATCCTGGCCACACAGAGATGGGAATGTTGACCATGAGCTGCTGGAGTTAGACAGAGCACATCCTGGCCACACAGAGATGCGAATGTTGACCAGGAGCTGCAGGGGTTATACAGAGCATACCTGGCCACACACAGGTGGGAATGTTGACCAGGAGCTGCTGGGGTTCGACAGAGCACACCCTGGCCACACAGTATGGGAATGTTGACCAGGAGCTGCAGGGGTTATACAGAGCACATCGTGGCCACACAGAAATGGGAATGTTGACCAGGAGCTGCAGGAGTTATACAGAGCACACCCTGGCCACACACAGATGGGAATGTTGATCAAGCGCTGCAGGGGTTATACAGAGCACACCCTGGCCACACAGAGAAGGGAATGTTGACCAGCAGCAGGGTTTATACAGAGCACACCCTGGCCACACACATATGGGAATGTTGACCAGGAGATGCAGAGGTTATGAAGAGAACATCCTGGCCACACAGAGATGGGAATGTTGACCATGAGCTGCTGGAGTTAGACAGAGCACATCCTGGCCACACAGAGATGGGAATGTTGACCAGGAGCTGCTGGGGTTAGACAGAGCACACCCTGGCCACACAGTATGGGAATGTTGACCAGGAGCAGGGGTATACAGAGCACACCCTGGCCACACAGAGATGGGAATGTTGACCAGGAGCTACTGGGGTTATACAGAGCCCACCCTGCCCACACAGAGATGGGAATGTTTACCAGGAGATGCAGGGGTTATGCAGAGCACATCCTGGCCACACAGAGATGGGAATGTTGACCATGAGCTGCAGGGGTTATACAGAGCACACCCTGGCCACACAGAGATGGGAATGTTGACCAGGAGCAGGGGTTATGCAGAGCACATTCTGGCCACACAGAGATGGGAATTTTGAGCAGGAGCTGCAGTTGTTATACAGAGCACACCCTGGCGACACAGAGAAGGGAATGTTGACCAGGAGCAGGGGTTATACAGAGCACACTCTGACCACACAGAGATGGGAATGTTGACCAGGAGCAGGGTTTATACAGAGCACACCCTGGCCACAAAGAAATGGGAATGTTGACCAGGAGCTGCATGGGTTATACAGAGCACATTTTGGCCACACAGAGATGGGAATGTTGACCAGGAGCTGCAGGGGTTATACAGAGCCCACCCTGGCCACACAGAGATGGGAATGTTGACCAGGAGCTGCTGGGGTTATACAGAGCACACCCTTGACACACAGAGATGGGAATGTTGGCCAGGAGATGCATGGGTTATGCAGAGCACATCCTGGCCACACAGAGATGGGACTGTTGACCATGAGCTGCAGGGATAATACAGAGCACACCCTGGCCACACAGAGATGGGAATGTTGACCAGGAGCTGCAGGGGTTATACAGAGCACACCCTGGCCACACAGAGATGGGAATGTTGACCAGGAGCTGCTGGGGTTATACAGATCACACCCTTGACACACAGAGATGGGAATGTTGACCAGGAGATGCATGGGTAATGCAGAGCACATCCTGGCCACACAGATATGGGACTGTTGACCATGAGCTGCAGGGATAATACAGAGCACACCCTGTCCACTCAGAGATGGGAATGTTGACCAGGAGCTGCAGGGGTTAGAAAGAGCCCACCCTGGCCACACAGAGATGGGAATGTTGACCAGGAGCTGCAGGGGTTATACAGAGCACACCCTGGCCACACACAGATGGGAATGTTGACCAGGAGCTGCTGGGGTTAGACAGAGCACACCCTGGCCACACACAGATGGGAATGTTGACCAGGAGCTGCTGGGGTTAGAAAGAGCACACCCTGGCCACACAGAGATGGGAATGTTGACCAGGAGCAGGGGTTATGCAGAGCACATCCTGGCCACACAGAGATGGGAATGTTGACCAGGAGCAGGGGTTATATGGTGCACATCGTGGCCACACAGAGAAGGGAATGTTGACCAGGAGCAGTGTTTAAACAAAGCACACCCTGGCCACACAGAGATGGGAATGTTGACCATGAGCTGCCGGGGTTATACAGAGCACACCCTGGCCACACAGAGATGGGAATGTTGACCAGGAGCAGGGGTTATGCAGAGCACATTCTGGCCACACAGAGATGGGAATTTTGAGCAGGAGCTGCAGTTGTTATACAGAGCACACCCTGGCGACACAGAGAAGGGAATGTTGACCAGTAGCAGGGGTTATACAGAGCACACTCTGACCACACAGAGATGGGAATGTTGACCATGAGCAGGGTTTATACAGAGCACACCCTGGCCACAAAGAAATGGGAATGTTGACCAGGAGCTGCAGGGGTTATACAGAGCACATTTTGGCCACACAGAGATGGGAATGTTGACCAGGATCTGCAGGGGTTATACAGAGCACACCCTGGCCACACAGAGTTGGGAATGTTGACCAGGAACTGCTGGGGTTATACAGAGCACACCCTTGACACACAGAGATGGGAATGTTGACCAGGAGATGCATGGGTTATGCAGAGCACATCCTGGCCACACAGAGATGGGACTGTTGACCATGAGCTGCAGGGATAATACAGAGCACACCCTGGCCACACAGAGATGGGAATGTTGACCAGGAGCTGCAGGGGTTATACAGAGCACACCCTGGCCACATAGAGATGGGAATGTTGACCAGGAGCTGCTGGGGTTATACAGATCACACCCTTGACACACAGAGATGGGAATGTTGACCAGGAGATGCATGGGTAATGCAGAGCACATCCTGGCCACACAGATATGGGACTGTTGACCATGAGCTGCAGGGATAATACAGAGCACACCCTGGCCACTCAGAGATGGGAATGTTGACCAGGAGCTGCAGGGGTTATACAGAGCACACCCTGGCCACACAGAGATGGGAATGTTGACCAGGAGCTGCAGGGGTTATACAGAGCACACCCTGGCCACACACAGATGGGAATGTTGACCAGGAGCTGCTGGGGTTAGACAGAGCACACCCTGGCCACACACAGATGGGAATGTTGACCAGGAGCTGCTGGGGTTAGAAAGAGCACACCCTGGCCACACAGAGATGGGAATGTTGACCAGGAGCAGGGGTTATGCAGAGCACATCCTGGCCACACAGAGATGGGAATGTTGACCAGGAGCAGGGGTTATACGGTGCACATCGTGGCCACACAGAGAAGGGAATGTTGACCAGGAGCAGTGTTTAAACAAAGCACACCCTGGCCACACAGAGATGGGAATGTTCACCAGGAGATGCAGGGGTTATGCAGAGCACACCCTGGCTACACAGAGAAGGGAATGTTGACCAAGAGTTGCAGGGGTTATACAGAGCACACACTGGCTACACAGAGATGGGAATGTTGACCAGGAGCAGGGGTTATACAGAGCACACTCTGACCACACAGAGATGGGAATGTTGACATTGAGCAGGGTTTATACAGAGCACACCCTGGCCACAAAGAAATGGGAATGTTGACCAGGAGCTGCAGGGGTTATACAGAGCACATTTTGGCCACACAGAGATGGGAATGTTGACCAGGAGCTGCAGGGGTTATACAGAGCACACCCTGGCCACACAGAGTTGGGAATGTTGACCAGGAGCTGCTGGGGTTATACAGAGCACACCCTTGACACACAGAGATGGGAATGTTGACCAGGAGATGCATGGGTTATGCAGAGCACATCCTGGCCACACAGAGATGGGACTGTTGACCATGAGCTGCAGGGATAATACAGAGCACACCCTGGCCACACAGAGATGGGAATGTTGACCAGGAGCTGCAGGGGTTATACAGAGCACACCCTGGCCACATAGAGATGGGAATGTTGACCAGGAGCTGCTGGGGTTATACAGATCACACCCTTGACACACAGAGATGGGAATGTTGACCAGGAGATGGATGGGTAATGCAGAGCACATCCTGGCCACACAGATATGGGACTGTTGACCATGAGCTGCAGGGATAATACAGAGCACACCCTGGCCACTCAGAGATGGGAATGTTGACCAGGAGCTGCAGGGGTTTTACAGAGCACACCCTGGCCACACAGAGATGGGAATGTTGACCAGGAGCTGCAGGGGTTATACAGAGCACACCCTGGCCACACACAGATGGGAATGTTGACCAGGAGCTGCTGGGGTTAGACAGAGCACACCCTGGCCACACACAGATGGGAATGTTGACCAGGAGCTGCTGGGGTTAGAAAGAGCACACCCTGGCCACACAGAGATGGGAATGTTGACCAGGAGCAGGGGTTATGCAGAGCACATCCTGGCCACACAGAGATGGGAATGTTGACCAGGAGCAGGGGTTATACGGTGCACATCGTGGCCACACAGAGAAGGGAATGTTGACCAGGAGCAGTGTTTAAACAAAGCACACCCTGGCCACACAGAGATGGGAATGTTCACCAGGAGATGCAGGGGTTATGCAGAGCACACCCTGGCTACACAGAGTTGGGAATGTTGACCAAGAGTTGCAGGGGTTATACAGAGCACACACTGGCTACACAGAGATGGGAATGTTGACCAGGAGCAGGGGTTATGCAGAGCCCTTCCTGGCCACACAGAGATGGGAATGTTGACCAGGAGCTTCAGGGGTTATACAGAGCACATCGTGGCCACACAGAGATGCGAATGTTGACCAGGAGATGCAGGGGTTATACAGAGAACACCCTGGCCACACACAGATGGGAATGTTGACCAGGCGCTGCAGGGGTTATACAGAGCACACCCTTGCCACACAGAGAAGGGAATGATGACCAGGAGCAGGGTTTATACAGAGCACACCCTGGCCACACACAGATGGGAATGTTGACCAGGAGCTGCAGGGGTTATACAGAGCACATCGTGGCCACACAGAGATGGGAATGTTGACCAGGAGATGCAGGGGTTATGCAGAGAACATCCTGGCCACACAGAGATGGGAATGTTGACCATGAGCTGCTGGAGTTAGACAGAGCACATCCTGGCCACACAGAGATGCGAATGTTGACCAGGAGCTGCAGGGGTTATACAGAGCATACCTGGCCACACACAGGTGGGAATGTTGACCAGGAGCTGCTGGGGTTCGACAGAGCACACCCTGGCCACACAGTATGGGAATGTTGACCAGGAGCTGCAGGGGTTATACAGAGCACATCGTGGCCACACAGAAATGGGAATGTTGACCAGGAGCTGCAGGAGTTATACAGAGCACACCCTGGCCACACACAGATGGGAATGTTGATCAAGCGCTGCAGGGGTTATACAGAGCACACCCTGGCCACACAGAGAAGGGAATGTTGACCAGCAGCAGGGTTTATACAGAGCACACCCTGGCCACACACATATGGGAATGTTGACCAGGAGATGCAGAGGTTATGAAGAGAACATCCTGGCCACACAGAGATGGGAATGTTGACCATGAGCTGCTGGAGTTAGACAGAGCACATCCTGGCCACACAGAGATGGGAATGTTGACCAGGAGCTGCTGGGGTTAGACAGAGCACACCCTGGCCACACAGTATGGGAATGTTGACCAGGAGCAGGGGTATACAGAGCACACCCTGGCCACACAGAGATGGGAATGTTGACCAGGAGCTACTGGGGTTATACAGAGCCCACCCTGCCCACACAGAGATGGGAATGTTTACCAGGAGATGCAGGGGTTATGCAGAGCACATCCTGGCCACACAGAGATGGGAATGTTGACCATGAGCTGCAGGGGTTATACAGAGCACACCCTGGCCACACAGAGATGGGAATGTTGACCAGGAGCAGGGGTTATGCAGAGCACATTCTGGCCACACAGAGATGGGAATTTTGAGCAGGAGCTGCAGTTGTTATACAGAGCACACCCTGGCGACACAGAGAAGGGAATGTTGACCAGGAGCAGGGGTTATACAGAGCACACTCTGACCACACAGAGATGGGAATGTTGACCAGGAGCAGGGTTTATACAGAGCACACCCTGGCCACAAAGAAATGGGAATGTTGACCAGGAGCTGCATGGGTTATACAGAGCACATTTTGGCCACACAGAGATGGGAATGTTGACCAGGAGCTGCAGGGGTTATACAGAGCCCACCCTGGCCACACAGAGATGGGAATGTTGACCAGGAGCTGCTGGGGTTATACAGAGCACACCCTTGACACACAGAGATGGGAATGTTGGCCAGGAGATGCATGGGTTATGCAGAGCACATCCTGGCCACACAGAGATGGGACTGTTGACCATGAGCTGCAGGGATAATACAGAGCACACCCTGGCCACACAGAGATGGGAATGTTGACCAGGAGCTGCAGGGGTTATACAGAGCACACCCTGGCCACACAGAGATGGGAATGTTGACCAGGAGCTGCTGGGGTTATACAGATCACACCCTTGACACACAGAGATGGGAATGTTGACCAGGAGATGCATGGGTAATGCAGAGCACATCCTGGCCACACAGATATGGGACTGTTGACCATGAGCTGCAGGGATAATACAGAGCACACCCTGTCCACTCAGAGATGGGAATGTTGACCAGGAGCTGCAGGGGTTAGAAAGAGCCCACCCTGGCCACACAGAGATGGGAATGTTGACCAGGAGCTGCAGGGGTTATACAGAGCACACCCTGGCCACACACAGATGGGAATGTTGACCAGGAGCTGCTGGGGTTAGACAGAGCACACCCTGGCCACACACAGATGGGAATGTTGACCAGGAGCTGCTGGGGTTAGAAAGAGCACACCCTGGCCACACAGAGATGGGAATGTTGACCAGGAGCAGGGGTTATGCAGAGCACATCCTGGCCACACAGAGATGGGAATGTTGACCAGGAGCAGGGGTTATATGGTGCACATCGTGGCCACACAGAGAAGGGAATGTTGACCAGGAGCAGTGTTTAAACAAAGCACACCCTGGCCACACAGAGATGGGAATGTTGACCATGAGCTGCCGGGGTTATACAGAGCACACCCTGGCCACACAGAGATGGGAATGTTGACCAGGAGCAGGGGTTATGCAGAGCACATTCTGGCCACACAGAGATGGGAATTTTGAGCAG
This sequence comes from Scyliorhinus torazame, assembly GCF_047496885.1. NCBI lineage: Eukaryota > Metazoa > Chordata > Chondrichthyes > Carcharhiniformes > Scyliorhinidae > Scyliorhinus > Scyliorhinus torazame. Next base: position 202,049 of record NW_027307762.1, on the reverse strand, counting down.
GAGCTGCAGTTGTTATACAGAGCACACCCTGGCGACACAGAGAAGGGAATGTTGACCAGTAGCAGGGGTTATACAGAGCACACTCTGACCACACAGAGATGGGAATGTTGACCATGAGCAGGGTTTATACAGAGCACACCCTGGCCACAAAGAAATGGGAATGTTGACCAGGAGCTGCAGGGGTTATACAGAGCACATTTTGGCCACACAGAGATGGGAATGTTGACCAGGATCTGCAGGGGTTATACAGAGCACACCCTGGCCACACAGAGTTGGGAATGTTGACCAGGAACTGCTGGGGTTATACAGAGCACACCCTTGACACACAGAGATGGGAATGTTGACCAGGAGATGCATGGGTTATGCAGAGCACATCCTGGCCACACAGAGATGGGACTGTTGACCATGAGCTGCAGGGATAATACAGAGCACACCCTGGCCACACAGAGATGGGAATGTTGACCAGGAGCTGCAGGGGTTATACAGAGCACACCCTGGCCACATAGAGATGGGAATGTTGACCAGGAGCTGCTGGGGTTATACAGATCACACCCTTGACACACAGAGATGGGAATGTTGACCAGGAGATGCATGGGTAATGCAGAGCACATCCTGGCCACACAGATATGGGACTGTTGACCATGAGCTGCAGGGATAATACAGAGCACACCCTGGCCACTCAGAGATGGGAATGTTGACCAGGAGCTGCAGGGGTTATACAGAGCACACCCTGGCCACACAGAGATGGGAATGTTGACCAGGAGCTGCAGGGGTTATACAGAGCACACCCTGGCCACACACAGATGGGAATGTTGACCAGGAGCTGCTGGGGTTAGACAGAGCACACCCTGGCCACACACAGATGGGAATGTTGACCAGGAGCTGCTGGGGTTAGAAAGAGCACACCCTGGCCACACAGAGATGGGAATGTTGACCAGGAGCAGGGGTTATGCAGAGCACATCCTGGCCACACAGAGATGGGAATGTTGACCAGGAGCAGGGGTTATACGGTGCACATCGTGGCCACACAGAGAAGGGAATGTTGACCAGGAGCAGTGTTTAAACAAAGCACACCCTGGCCACACAGAGATGGGAATGTTCACCAGGAGATGCAGGGGTTATGCAGAGCACACCCTGGCTACACAGAGAAGGGAATGTTGACCAAGAGTTGCAGGGGTTATACAGAGCACACACTGGCTACACAGAGATGGGAATGTTGACCAGGAGCAGGGGTTATGCAGAGCCCTTCCTGGCCACACAGAGATGGGAATGTTGACCAGGAGCTTCAGGGGTTATACAGAGCACATCGTGGCCACACAGAGATGCGAATGTTGACCTGGAGATGCAGGGGTTATACAGAGAACACCCTGGCCACACACAGATGGGAATGTTGACCAGGCGCTGCAGGGGTTATACAGAGCACACCCTTGCCACACAGAGAAGGGAATGATGACCAGGAGCAGGGTTTATACAGAGCACACCCTGGCCACACACAGATGGGAATGTTGACCAGAAGCTGCAGGGGTTATACAGAGCACATCGTGGCCACACAGAGATGGGAATGTTGACCAGGAGATGCAGGGGTTATGCAGAGAACATCCTGGCCACACAGAGATGGGAATGTTGACCATGAGCTGCTGGAGTTAGACAGAGCACATCCTGGCCACACAGAGATGCGAATGTTGACCAGGAGCTGCAGGGGTTATACAGAGCATACCTGGCCACACACAGGTGGGAATGTTGACCAGGAGCTGCTGGGGTTAGACAGAGCACACCCTGGCCACACAGTATGGGAATGTTGACCAGGAGCAGGGGTATACAGAACACACCCTGGCCACACGGAGATGGGAATGTTGACCAGGAGCTGCTGGGGTTATACAGAGCACACCCTGGCTACACAGAGATGGGAATGTTGAACAGGAGATGCAGGGGTTATACAGAGCACACCTTGGCCACACACAGATGGGAATGTTGACCATGAGCTGCAGGGGTTATACAGAGCACACCCTGGCCACACACAGATGGGAATGTTGACCAGGAGATGCAGGGGTTATACAGAGCACACCCTGGCCACACAGTATGGGAATGTTGACCAGGAGCAGGGGTTATACAGAGCACACTCTGAACACACAGAGATGGGAATGTTGACCAGAAGCAGGGTTTATACAGAGCACACCCTGGCCACACAGAGATGGGAATGTTGACCAGGAGATGCAGGGGTTATACAGAGCACACCTTGGCCACACACAGATGGGAATGTTGACCATGAGCTGCAGGGGTTATACAGAGCACAACCTGGCCACACAGAGATGGGAATGTTGACCAGGAGCAGGGGTTATGCAGAGCACACCCTCGCCACACAGATGGGAATGTTGTCCAGGAGCTGCAGGGGTTATACAGAGCACACCCTGGCCACACAGAGATGGGAATGTTGACCAGGAGATGCAGGGGTTATACAGAGCACACGCTGGCCACACACAGATTGGAATGTTGACCAGGAGCTGCAGGGGTTATACAGAGCACACCCTGGGCACACAGAGATGGGAATGTTGACCAGGAGCAGGGGTTATGCAGAGCACATCCTGGCCACATAGAGATGGGAATGTTGACCAGGAGCAGGGGTTGTACGGTGCACATCGTGGCCACACAGAGAAGGGAATGTTGACCAGGAGCAGGGTTTAAACAAAGCACACCCTGGCCACACAGAAATGGGAATGTTCACCAGTAGATGCAGTGGTTATGCAGAGCTCATCCTGGCTAAACAGAGATGGGAATGTTGACCATGAGTTGCAGGGGTTATGCAGAGCACACCCTGGCCACACAGAGATGAGAATGTTGACCAGGAGCAGGGGTTATGCAGAGCACATCCTGGCCACACAGAGATGGGAATGTTGACCAGGAGCTGCAGGGGTTATACAGAGCACACTCTGACCACACAGAGATGGGAATGTTGACCAGGAGCAGGGTTTATACAGAGCACACCCGGGCCACAAAGAAATGGGAATGTTGACCAGGAGCTGCAGGGGTTATACAGAGCACATCTTGGCCACACAGAGATGGGAATGTTGACCAGGAGCTGCTGGGGTTAGACAGAGCACACCCTGGCCACACAGAATTGGGAATGTTGACCAGGAGATGCATGGGTTATGCAGAGCACACCCTGGCCACACAGAGATGGGACTGTTGACCATGAGCTGCAGGGATAATACAGAGCACACCCTGGCCACACAGAGATGGGAATGTTGACAAGGAGCTGCTGGGGTTATACAGATCACACCCTTGACACACAGAGATGGGAATGTTGACCAGGAGATGCATGGGTAATGAGAGCACATCCTGGCCACACAGATATGGGACTGTTGACCATGAGCTGCAGGGATAATACAGAGCACACCCTGGCCACTCAGAGATGGGAATGTTGACCAGGAGCTGCAGGGGTTATACAGAGCACACCCTGGCCACACAGAGATGGGAATGTTGACCAGGAGCTGCAGGGGTTATACAGAGCACACCCTGGCCTCACACAGATAGGAATGTTGACCAGGAGCTGCTGGGGTTAGACAGAGCACACCCTGGCCACACACAGATGGGAATGTTGACCAGGAGCTGCTGGGGTTAGAAAGAGCACACCCTGGCCACACAGAGATGGGAATGTTGACCAGGAGCAGGGGTTATGCAGAGCACATCCTGGCCACACAGAGATGGGAATGTTGACCAGGAGCAGGGGTTATACGGTGCACATCGTGGCCACACAGAGAAGGGACTGTTGACCAGGAGCAGTGTTTAAACAAAGCACACCCTGGCCACACAGAGATGGGAATGTTCACCAGGAGATGCAGGGGTTATGCAGAGCACACCCTGGCTACACAGAGATGGGAATGTTGACCAAGAGTTGCAGGGGTTATACAGAGCACACACTGGCTACACAGAGATGGGAATGTTGACCAGGAGCAGCGGTTATGCAGAGCCCTTCCTGGCCACACAGAGATGGGAATGTTGACCAGGAGCTTCAGGGGTTATACAGAGCACATCGTGGCCACACAGAGATGCGAATGTTGAACAGGAGATGCAGGGGTTATACAGAGCACACCCTGGCCACACACAGATGGGAATGTTGACCAGGCGCTGCAGGGGTTATACAGAGCACACCCTTGCCACACAGAGAAGGGAATGTTGACCAGGAGCAGGGTTTATACAGAGCACACCCTGGCCACACACAGATGGGAATGTTGACCAGGAGCTGCAGGGGTTATACAGAGCACATCGTGGCCACACAGAGATGGGAATGTTGACCAGGAGATGCAGGGGTTATGCAGAGAACATCCTGGCCACACAGAGATGGGAATGTTGACCATGACCTGCTGGAGTTAGACAGAGCACATCCTGGCCACACAGAGATGCGAATGTTGACCAGGAGCTGCAGGGGTTATACAGAGCATACCTGGCCACACACAGATGGGAATGTTGACCAGGAGCTGCTGGGGTTAGACAGAGCACACCCTGGCCACACAGTATGGGAATGTTGACCAGGAGCAGGGGTATACAGAGCACACCCTGGCCACACGGAGATGGGAATGTTGACCAGGAGCTGCTGGGGTTATACAGATCACACCCTGGCCACACAGAGATGGTAATGTTGAACAGGAGATGCAGGGGTTATACAGAGCACACCTTGGCCACACACAGATGGGAATGTTGACCATGAGCTGCAGGGGTTATACAGAGCACACGCTGGCCACACACAGATGGGAATGTGGCCAGGAGATGCAGGGGTTATACAGAGCACACCCTGGCCACACAGTATGGGAATGTTGACCAGGAGCAGGGGTTATACAGAGCACACTCTGACCACACAGAGATAGGAATGTTGACCAGGAGCAGGGTTTATACAGAGCACACCCTGGCCACACAGAGATGGGAATGTTGACCAGGAGATGCAGGGGTTATACAGAGCACACCTTGGCCACACACAGATGGGAATGTTGACCATGAGCTGCAGGGGTTATACAGAGCACAACCTGGCCACACAGAGATGGGAATGTTGACCAGGAGCAGGGGTTATGCAGAGCACACCCTCGCCACACAGATGGGAATGTTGACCAGGAGCTGCAGGGGTTATACAGAGCACACCCTGGCCACACAGAGATGGGAATGATGACCAGGAGATGCAGGGGTTATACAGAGCACACCCTGGCCACACACAGATGGGAATGTTGACCAGGAGCTGCTGGGGTTATACAGAGCACACCCTGGACACACAGAGATTGGAATGTTGACCAGGAGCTGCAGGGGTTATACAGAGCACACCCTGGCCACACACAGATGGGAATGTTGACCAGGAGCTGCTGGGGTTAGACAGAGCACACCCTGGCCACACAGTATGGGATTGTTAACCAGGAGCAGGGGTATACAGAGCACACCCTGGCCACACGGAGATGGGAATTTTGCCAGGAGCTGCTGGGGTTATACAGAGCACACCCTGGCCACACAGAGATGGGAATGTTGAACAGGAGATGCAGGGGTTATACAGAGCACACCTTGGCCACACACAGATGGGAATGTTGACCATGAGCTGCAGGGGTTATACAGAGCACACCCTGGCCACACACAGATGGGAATGTTGACCAGGAGATGCAGGGGTTATACAGAGCACACCCTGGCCACACAGTATGGGAATGTTGACCAGGAGCAGGGGTTATACAGAGCACCCTCTGAACACACAGAGATGGGAATGTTGACCAGAAGCAGGGTTTATACAGAGCACACCCTGGCCACACAGAGATGGGAATGTTGACCAGGAGATGCAGGGGTTATACAGAGCACACCTTCGCCACACACAGATGGGAATGTTGACCATGAGCTGCAGGGGTTATACAGAGCACAACCTGGCCACACAGAGATGGGAATGTTGACTAGGAGCAGGGGTTATGCAGAGCACACCCTGGCCACACAGATGGGAATGTTGACCAGGAGCTGCTGGGGTTATACAGAGCACACCCTGGCCACACAGAGATGGGAATGTTGACCAGGAGATGCAGGGGTTATACAGAGCACACCCTGGCCACACACAGATGGGAATGTTGACCAGGAGCTGCTGGGGTTATACAGAGCACACCCTGGACACACAGAGATGGGAATGTTGACCAGGAGCAGGGGTTATGCAGAGCACATCCTGGCCACATAGAGATGGGAATGTTGACCAGGAGCAGGGGTTGTACGGTGCACATCGTGGCCACACAGAGAAGGGAATGTTGACCAGGAGCAGGGTTTATACAAAGCACACCCTGGCCACACAGAGATGGGAATGTTCACCAGGAGATGCAGTGGTTATGCAGAGCTCATCCAGGCTACACAGAGATGGGAATGTTGACCATGAGTTGCAGGGGTTATGCAGAGCACACCCTGGCCACACAGAGATGGGAATGTTGACCAGGAGCAGGGGTTATGCAGAGCACATCCTGGCCACACAGAGATGGGAATGTTGACCAGGAGCTGCAGGGGTTATACAGAGCACACTCTGACCACACAGAGATGGGAATGTTGACCAGGAGCAGGGTTTATACAGAGCACACCCGGGCCACAAAGAAATGGGAATGTTGACCAGGAGCTGCAGGGGTTATACAGAGCACATCTTGGCCACACAGAGATGGGAATGTTGACCAGGAGATGCAGGGGTTATACAGAGCACACCTTGGCCACACACAGATGGGAATGTTGACCAGGAGCTGCTGGGGTTAGACAGAGCACACCCTGGCCACACAGAATTGGGAATGTTGACCAGGAGCTGCAGGGGTTATACAGAGCACACCCTGGCCACACAGAGATGGGAATGTTGACCAGGCGCTGCTGGGGTTATACAGAGCACACCCTTGACACACAGAGATGGGAATGTTGACCAGGAGATGCATGGGTTATGCAGAGCACATCCTGGCCACACAGAGATGGGACTGTTGACCATGAGCTGCAGGGATAATACAGAGCACACCCTGGCCACACAGAGATGGGAATGTTGACCAGGAGCTGCAGGGGTTATACAGAGCACACCCTGGCCACACAGAGATGGGAATGTTGACCAGGAGCTGCTGGGGTTATACAGATCACACCCTTGACACACAGAGATGGGAATGTTGACGAGGAGATGCATGGGTAATGCAGAGCACATCCTGGCCACACAGATATGGGACTGTTGACCATGAGCTGCAGGGATAATACAGAGCACCCCCTGGCCACTCAGAGATGGGAATGTTGACCAGGAGCTGCAGGGGTTATACAGAGCACACCCTGGCCACACAGAGATGGGAATGTTGACCAGGAGCTGCAGGGGTTATACAGAGCACACCTTGGCCACACACAGATGGGAATGTTGACCATGAGCTGTAGGGGTTATGCAGAGCACACCCTGGCCACACACAGATGGGAATGTTGACCAGGAGATGCAGGGGTTATACAGAGCACATCCTGGCCACACAGTATGGGAATGTTGACCAGGAGCAGGGGTTATACAGAGCACACTCTGAACACACAGAGATGGGAATGTTGACCAGAAGCAGGGTTTATACAGAGCACACCCTGGCCACACAGAGATGGGAATGTTGACCAGGAGATGCAGGGGTTATACAGAGCACAGCCTGGCCACACAGAGATGGTAATGTTGAACAGGAGATGCAGGGGTTATACAGAGCACACCTTGGCCACACACAGATGGGAATGTTGACCATGAGCTGCAGGGGTTATACAGAGCACACGCTGGCCACACACAGATGGGAATGTGGCCAGGAGATGCAGGGGTTATACAGAGCACACCCTGGCCACACAGTATGGGAATGTTGACCAGGAGCAGGGGTTATACAGAGCACACTCTGACCACACAGAGATAGGAATGTTGACCAGGAGCAGGGTTTATACAGAGCACACCCTGGCCACACAGAGATGGGAATGTTGACCAGGAGATGCAGGGGTTATACAGAGCACACCTTGGCCACACACAGATGGGAATGTTGACCATGAGCTGCAGGGGTTATACAGAGCACAACCTGGCCACACAGAGATGGGAATGTTGACCAGGAGCAGGGGTTATGCAGAGCACACCCTCGCCACACAGATGGGAATGTTGACCAGGAGCTGCAGGGGTTATACAGAGCACACCCTGGCCACACAGAGATGGGAATGATGACCAGGAGATGCAGGGGTTATACAGAGCACACCCTGGCCACACACAGATGGGAATGTTGACCAGGAGCTGCTGGGGTTATACAGAGCACACCCTGGACACACAGAGATTGGAATGTTGACCAGGAGCTGCAGGGGTTATACAGAGCACACCCTGGCCACACACAGATGGGAATGTTGACCAGGAGCTGCTGGGGTTAGACAGAGCACACCCTGGCCACACAGTATGGGATTGTTAACCAGGAGCAGGGGTATACAGAGCACACCCTGGCCACACGGAGATGGGAATTTTGCCAGGAGCTGCTGGGGTTATACAGAGCACACCCTGGCCACACAGAGATGGGAATGTTGAACAGGAGATGCAGGGGTTATACAGAGCACACCTTGGCCACACACAGATGGGAATGTTGACCATGAGCTGCAGGGGTTATACAGAGCACACCCTGGCCACACACAGATGGGAATGTTGACCAGGAGATGCAGAGGTTATACAGAGCACACCCTGGCCACACAGTATGGGAATGTTGACCAGGAGCAGGGGTTATACAGAGCACCCTCTGAACACACAGAGATGGGAATGTTGACCAGAAGCAGGGTTTATACAGAGCACACCCTGGCCACACAGAGATGGGAATGTTGACCAGGAGATGCAGGGGTTATACAGAGCACACCTTCGCCACACACAGATGGGAATGTTGACCATGAGCTGCAGGGGTTATACAGAGCACAACCTGGCCACACAGAGATGGGAATGTTGACTAGGAGCAGGGGTTATGCAGAGCACACCCTGGCCACACAGATGGGAATGTTGACCAGGAGCTGCTGGGGTTATACAGAGCACACCCTGGCCACACAGAGATGGGAATGTTGACCAGGAGATGCAGGGGTTATACAGAGCACACCCTGGCCACACACAGATGGGAATGTTGACCAGGAGCTGCTGGGGTTATACAGAGCACACCCTGGACACACAGAGATGGGAATGTTGACCAGGAGCAGGGGTTATGCAGAGCACATCCTGGCCACATAGAGATGGGAATGTTGACCAGGAGCAGGGGTTGTACGGTGCACATCGTGGCCACACAGAGAAGGGAATGTTGACCAGGAGCAGGGTTTATACAAAGCACACCCTGGCCACACAGAGATGGGAATGTTCACCAGGAGATGCAGTGGTTATGCAGAGCTCATCCAGGCTACACAGAGATGGGAATGTTGACCATGAGTTGCAGGGGTTATGCAGAGCACACCCTGGCCACACAGAGATGGGAATGTTGACCAGGAGCAGGGGTTATGCAGAGCACATCCTGGCCACACAGAGATGGGAATGTTGACCAGGAGCTGCAGGGGTTATACAGAGCACACTCTGACCACACAGAGATGGGAATGTTGACCAGGAGCAGGGTTTATACAGAGCACACCCGGGCCACAAAGAAATGGGAATGTTGACCAGGAGCTGCAGGGGTTATACAGAGCACATCTTGGCCACACAGAGATGGGAATGTTGACCAGGAGATGCAGGGGTTATACAGAGCACACCTTGGCCACACACAGATGGGAATGTTGACCAGGAGCTGCTGGGGTTAGACAGAGCACACCCTGGCCACACAGAATTGGGAATGTTGACCAGGAGCTGCAGGGGTTATACAGAGCACACCCTGGCCACACAGAGATGGGAATGTTGACCAGGCGCTGCTGGGGTTATACAGAGCACACCCTTGACACACAGAGATGGGAATGTTGACCAGGAGATGCATGGGTTATGCAGAGCACATCCTGGCCACACAGAGATGGGACTGTTGACCATGAGCTGCAGGGATAATACAGAGCACACCCTGGCCACACAGAGATGGGAATGTTGACCAGGAGCTGCAGGGGTTATACAGAGCACACCCTGGCCACACAGAGATGGGAATGTTGACCAGGAGCTGCTGGGGTTATACAGATCACACCCTTGACACACAGAGATGGGAATGTTGACGAGGAGATGCATGGGTAATGCAGAGCACATCCTGGCCACACAGATATGGGACTGTTGACCATGAGCTGCAGGGATAATACAGAGCACACCCTGGCCACTCAGAGATGGGAATGTTGACCAGGAGCTGCAGGGGTTATACAGAGCACACCCTGGCCACACAGAGATGGGAATGTTGACCAGGAGCTGCAGGGGTTATACAGAGCACAACTTGGCCACACACAGATGGGAATGTTGACCATGAGCTGTAGGGGTTATGCAGAGCACACCCTGGCCACACACAGATGGGAATGTTGACCAGGAGATGCAGGGGTTATACAGAGCACATCCTGGCCACACAGTATGGGAATGTTGACCAGGAGCAGGGGTTATACAGAGCACACTCTGAACACACAGAGATGGGAATGTTGACCAGAAGCAGGGTTTATACAGAGCACACCCTGGCCACACAGAGATGGGAATGTTGACCAGGAGATGCAGGGGTTATACAGAGCACACCCTGGCCACACAGAGATGGGAATGTTGACTAGGAGATGCAGGGGTTATGCAGAGCACACCCTCGCCACACAGAGATGGGAATGTTGACCAGGAGATGCAGGGGTTATGCAGAGCACACCCTCGCCACACAGATGGGAATGTTGACCAGGAGCTGCAGGGGTTATACAGAGCACACCTTGGCCACACACAGATGGGAATGTTGACCATGAGCTGCAGGGGTTATACAGAGCACAACCTGGCCACACAGAGATGGGAATGTTGACTAGGAGCAGGGGTTATGCAGAGCACACCCTCGCCACACAGATGGGAATGTTGACCAGGAGCTGCAGGGATAATACAGAGCACACCCTGGCCACACACAGAGATGGGAATGTTGACCAGGAGCTGCAGGGGTTATACAGAGCACACCTTGGCCACACACAGATGGGAATGTTGACCATGAGCTGCAGGAGTTATACAGAGCACACCCTGGCCACACAGAGATGGGAATGTTGACCAGGAGCAGGGGTTATACGGTGCACATCGTGGCCACACAGAGAAGGGAATGTTGACCAGGAGCTGCAGGAGTTATACAGAGCACACACTGGCTACACAGAGATGGGAATATTGACCAGTAGCAGGGGTTATGCAGAGCCCTTCCTGGCCACACAGAGATGCGAATGTTGAACAGGAGATGCAGGGGTTATACAGAGCACACCCTGGCCACACACAGATGGGAATGTTGACATGGCGCTGCAGTGGTTATACAGAGCACACCCTTGCCAATCAGAGAAGGGAATGTTGACCAGGAGCAGGGTTTATACAGAGCACACCCTGGCCACACACAGATGGGAATGTTGACCAGGAGCTGCAGGGGTTATACAGAGCACATCGTGGCCACACAGAGATGGGAATGTTGACCAGGAGATGCAGGGGTTATGCAGAGAACATCCTGGCCACACAGAGATGGGAATGTTGACCATGAGCTGCTGGAGTTAGACAGAGCACATCCTGGCCACACAGAGATGCGAATGTTGACCAGGAGCTGCAGGAGTTATACAGAGCATACCTGGCCACACACAGATGGGAATGTTGACCAGGAGCTGCTGGGGTTTAACAGAGCACACCCTGGCCACACAGTATGGGAATGTTGACCAGGAGCAGGGGTACACAGAGCACACCCTGGCCACACGGAGATAGGAATGTTGACCAGGAGCTGCTGGGGTTATACAGATCACACCCTGGCCACACAGAGATGGGAATGTTGAACAGGAGATGCAGGGGTTATACAGAGCACACCTTGGCCACACACAGATGGGAATGTTGACCATGAGCTGCAGGCGTTATACAGAGCACACTCTGGCCACACACAGATGGGAATGTGGCCAGGAGATGCAGGGGTTATACAGAGCACACCCTGGCCACACAGTATGGGAATGTTGACCAGGAGCAGGGGTTACACAGAGCACACTCTGACCACACAGAGATGGGAATGTTGACCAGGAGCAGGGTTTATACAGAGCACACCCTGGCCACACAGAGATGGGAATGTTGACCAGGAGATGCAGGGGTTATACAGAGCACACCTTGGCCACAGACAGATGGGAATGTTGACCATGAGCTGCAGGGGTTATACAGAGCACAACCTGGCCACACAGAGATGGAAATGTTGACCAGGAGCAGGGGTTATGCAGAGCACACCCTCGCCACACAGATGGGAATGTTGACCAGGAGCTGCAGGGGTTATACAGAGCACACCCTGGCCACACAGAGATGGGAATGTTGACCAGGAGATGCAGGGGTTATACAGAGCACACCCTGGCCACACACAGATGGGAATGTTGACCAGGAGCTGCTGGGGTTATACAGAGCACACCCTGGACACATAGAGAATGCAATGTTGACCAGGAGCTGCAGGGGTTATACAGAGCACACCCTGGACACACAGAGATGGGAATGTTGACCAGGAGCAGGGGTTATGCAGAGCACATCCTGGCCACATAGAGATGGGAATGTTGACCAGGAGCAGGGGTGATACAGAGCACACCCTGGCCACACAGAGATGGGAATGTTCACCAGGAGATGCAGTGGTTATGCAGAGCTCATCCTGGCTACACAGAGATGGGAATGTTGACCATGAGTTGCAGGGGTTATGCAGAGCACACCCTGGCCACACAGAGGTGGGAATGTTGACCAGGAGCAGGGGTTATGCAGAGCATATCCTGGCCACACAGAGATGGGAATGTTGACCAGGAGCTGCAGGGGTTATACAGAGCACATCGTGGCCACACAGAGATGCGAATGTTGACCAGGAGATGCAGGGGTTATACAGAGCACACCCTGGCCACACACAGATGGGAATGTTGACCAGGCGCTGCAGGGGTTATACAGAGCACACCCTGGCCACACAGAGAAGGGAATGTTGACCAGGAGCAGGGTTTATACAGAGCACACCCTGGCCACACACAGATGGGAATGTTGACCAGGAGCTGCAGGGGTTATACAGAGCACATCGTGGCCACACAGAGATGGGAATGTTGACCAGGAGATGCAGGGGTTATGCAGAGAACATCCTGGCCCCACAGAGATGGGAATGTTGACCATGAGCTGCTGGAGTTAGACAGAGCACATCCTGGCCACACAGAGATGCGAATGTTGACCAGGAGCTGCAGGGGTTATACAGAGCACACCCTGGCCACACAGAGATGGGAATGTTGACCAGGAGATGCAGGGGTTATACAGAGCACACCTTGGCCACACACAGATGGGAATGTTGACCATGACCTGCAGGGGTTATACAGAGCACACCCTGGCCACACACAGATGGGAATGTTGACCAGGAGATGCAGGGGTTATACAGAGCACACCCTGGCCACACAGTATGGGAATGTTGACCAGGAGCAGGGGTTATACAGAGCACACTCTGACCACACAGAGATGGGAATGTTGACCAGGAGCAGGGTTTATACAGAGCACACCCTGGCCACACAGAGATGGGAATGTTGACCAGGAGATGCAGGGGTTATACAGAGCACACCTTGGCCACACACAGATGGGAATGTTGACCATGAGCTGCAGGGGTTATACAGAGCACAACCTGGCCACACAGAGATGGGAATGTTGACCAGGAGCAGGGGTTATGCAGAGCACACCCTCGCCACACAGATGGGAATGTTGACCAGGAGCTGCAGGGGTTATACAGAGCACACCCTGGCCACACACTGATGGGAATGTTGACCAGGAGCTGCTGGTGTTATACAGAGCACACCCTGGACACACAGAGATTGGAATGTTGACCAGGAGCTGCAGGGGTTATACAGAGCACACCCTGGCCACACACAGATGGGAATGTTGACCAGGAGCTGCTGGGGTTAGACAGAGCACACCCTGGCCACACACTGATGGGAATGTTGACCAGGAGCTGCTGGGGTTAGACAGAGCACACCCTGGCCACACAGAGATGGGAATGTTGACCAGGAGCAGGGGTTATGCAGAGCACATCCTGGCCACATAGAGATGGGAATGTTGACCAGGAGCAGGGGTTGTACGGTGCACATCGTTGCCACACAGAGAAGGGAATGTTGACCAGGAGCAGGGTTTATACAAAGCACACCCTGGCCACACAGAGATGGGTATGTTCACCAGGAGATGCAGTGGTTATGCAGAGCTCATCCTGGCTACACAGAGATGGGAATGTTGACCATGAGTTGCAGGGGTTATGCAGAGCACACCCTGGCCACACAGTGATGGGAATGTTGACCAGGAGCAGGGGTTATGCAGAGCACATCCTGGCCACACAGAGATGGGAATGTTGACCAGGAGCTGCAGGGGTTATACAGAGCACATCCTGGCCACACAGAGATGGGAATGTTGACCAGGAGCAGGGGTTATACAGAGCACATCGTGGCCACACCGAGATGCGAATGTTGACCAGGAGATGCAGGGGTTATACAGAGCACACCCTGGCCACACAGAGAAGGGAATGTTGACCAGGAGCAGGGTTTATCCAGAGCACACCCTGGCCACACACAGATGGGAATGTTGACCAGGAGCTGCAGGGGTTATACAGAGCACACCCTGGCCACACAGAGATGGGAATGTTGACCAGGAGATGCAGGGGTTATGCAGAGAACATCCTGGCCACACAGAGATGGGAATGTTGACCATGAGCTGCTGGAGTTAGACAGAGCACATCCTGGCCACACAGAGATGCGAATGTTGACCAGGAGATGCAGGGGTTATACAGAGCACATTTTGGCCACACAGAGATGGGAATGTTGACCAGGAGATGCAGGGGTTATACAGAGCACACCTTGGCCACACACAGATGGGAATGTTGACCAGGAGCTGCTGGGGTTAGACAGAGCACACCCTGGCCACACAGAATTGGGAATGTTGACCAGGAGCTGCAGGGGTTATACAGAGCACACCCTGGCCACACAGAGATGGGAATGTTGACCAGGAGCTGCTGGGGTTATACAGAGCACACCCTTGACACACAGAGATGGGAATGTTGACCAGGAGATGCATGGGTTATGCAGAGCACATCCTGGCCACACAGAGATGGGACTGTTGACCATGAGCTGCAGGGATAATACAGAGCACACCCTGGCCACACAGAGATGGGAATGTTGACCAGGAGCTGCAGGGGTAATACAGAGCACACTCTGGCCACACAGAGATGGGAATGTTGACCAGGAGCTGCAGGGTTTATACAGAGCACACCCTGGCCACACACAGATGGGAATGTTGACCAGGAGCTGCTGGGGTTAGACAGAGCACACCCTGGCCACACACAGATGGGAATGTTGACCAGGAGCTGCTGGGGTTAGAAAGAGCACACCCTGGCCACACAGAGATGGGAATGTTGACCAGGAGCAGGGGTTATGCAGAGCACATCCTGGCCACACAGAGATGGGAATGTTGACCAGGAGCTGCAGGGTTATACAGAGCACATCGTGTCCACACAGAGGTGGGAATGTTGACCAAGAGATGCAGCGGTTATACAGAGCACACCCTGGCCACACACAGATGGAAATGTTGACCAGGAGCTGCTGGGGTTAGACAGAGCACTCCCTGGCCACACAGAGATGGGAATGTTGACCAGGAGCAGGGGTATACAGAGCACATCCTGGCCACACAGATGGGAATGTTAACCTGTAGCTTCAGAGGTTATACAGAGCACACCCTGGCCACACAGAGATGGGAATGTTGACCAGGAGCAGGGTTTATACAGAGCACACCCTAGCCACACAGAGATGGGAATGTTGACCAGGAGATGTCGGGGTTATGCAGAGCATATCCTGGCCACACAGAGCTGGGAATGTTGACCATGAGCTGCAGGGGTTATACAGAGCACATCGTGGCCACACAGAGATGGGAATGTTGACCAGGAGATGCAGAGGTTATACAGAGCACACCCTGGCCACACACAGATGGGAATGTTGACCAGTAGCTGCAAGGGTTATACAGAGCACACCCTGGCCACACAGAGATGGGAATTTTGACCAGGAGCAGGGGTTATGCAGAGCACACCCTGGCCACACACAGAGATGGGAATGTTGACCAGGAGCAGGGGTATACAGTGCACACCCTGGCCACACAGATGGGAATGTTGACCAGTAGCTGCTGTGGTGATGCAGAGCACACCCTGGCCACTCAGAGATGGGAATGTTGACCAGGAGCTGCAGGGGTTATACAGAGCACACTCTGACCTCTGTGCTGTATATAGTTAATCATTTCCTTCTCAATAATCCCAGGTAGCAGGAGTAAGGCAGTGTGGCCTCGGGAGCCCCCTTTTAAAAAGCTGTTTCAGTGACCTCTGTGCCTGTATGTCGTTCGCATTTACTGCACAATAATCCCTGCGAGCAGGGGACAGGCAGTGTGGCCTCGGGAGCCCCCAATTAAAAAGCTGTTTCACAGACCTCTGTGCTGTATATAGTTAACCATTTACTGCTCAATAATCCCTGGTGGCAGGGGACAGGCAGTGTGGTCGGGAGCTCCCAATTAAAAAGCTCTTTCAGAGACCTCTGTTACGGTGTATAGTTAACCATTTACTTCCTGTCAATTATTCCTGGGAGCAGGGGTCAGGCAGTGTTATCCTCGAAAGCCTCCATTTAAAAACTGTTTCAGAGACCTCTGTGCCTGTATATAGTTAACCATTTACTGCTCAATAATCCCTGGGAGCAGGGGACAGGCAGTGTTGCTCCGGGAGCCCACGATTAAAAAGCTGTTTCAGAGACCTCTGTGCTGTGTATAGTTAACCATTTACTTCTCAATAATCCCTGGGAGCAGGGGACTATCAGTGTGGTCCGGTAGCCCCCAGTTAAAAAGCTGTTTCAGTGACCTCTGTGCTGTTTTTCATTAACCATTTCATTCTCAATAATCCCAGGGAGCAGGGAACAGGCAGTGTGGCCTCGGGAGCCCCCAATTAAAAAGCTGTTTCAGAGACCTCTGTGCTGTGTATAGTTAACCATTTACTTCTCAATAATCCCTGGTGGCAGGGGACAGGCAGTGTGGCCTCATGATCTCCCCAATTAAAAAGCTGTTTCAGAGACCTCTGTGCTGTATATAGTTAACCATTTACTGCTCAATAATCCCTGGTGGCAGTGGACAGTCAGTGTGGCCTCGGGATCTCCCCAATTAAAAAGCTGTTTCAGAGACCTCTGTGCTGTATATAGTTAACCATTTACTGCTCAATAATCCCTGGTGGCAGTGGACAGTCAGTGTGGCCTCGGGATCTCCCCAATTAAAAAGCTGTTTCAGAGACCTCTGTGCTGTATATAGTTAACCATTTACTGCTCAATAATCCCTGGTGGCAGTGGACAGTCAGTGTGGCCTCGGGATCTCCCCAATTAAAAAGCTGTTTCAGAGACCTCTGTGCTGTATATAGTTAACCATTTACTGCTCAATAATCCCTGGTGGCAGGGGACAGGCAGTGTGGCCTCGGGATCTCCCCAGTTAAAAATGTGCTTCAGTGACCTCTGTGCTGTATATAGTTAACCATTTACTGCGCAATAATCCCTGGGAGTGATGAATGTGATATAAAATAGTTACTTTCGAGATATTAGTTACTGTAATGTAGAGATAGGCCAGTCTCATTCTGGTGAGTTCACAGACAAAGGTTTCAGACCGCATGGCAAAGCAAGGAGGAGGTGTGTCCACCAAAGGAGGAGAAAAGGATGCTGGGTAATAGGGGCCAGAGGAAATGAATGGAAGTGAGCCAATCAGAATGTATGACCAGGTCAGGAGGGGTATAGGATGACCTACGGGAATCGTGTATGTGAAACTTGATACCATTTGAATTTATTTGCAGAAATCCCTTTGTCTCTTTGTTCATTCGCTTTCCGGGGTGTAGGAGACTGGATGTGTCCTATGGTTCTGTGAAATGAATCAGGCTTGCAAGCCAAATAAAATAACTAATGCTGTACCTGCAAATCCATCTCGACTTTTATTGAGGCCAGACTGACGGGTAAAGAAATTTGTATTTTGTCATTTGGTGCCGGAAACCCGGGATTTCTCAAGACGGTTCTGACCAACCGCGAAATCAGAATTAGACTGGTTATGAACAGGGAGAGTTGGAAGAAGGGGCCCACAATGTATAGCTGGAAAATGACCGCGCATTGCTTTTTCCCCTCTTCTTATCGTCTGATTAGTCTGGTCACTCGCGGTTGGTACGGAGAGATCGTCTCGACGAAATAATATGTCAGTCTGGGGATTAGAAAATTAAACTGATGGGATGTCATAATTGATAGTTCAGTTTTGGGTTAATTGTGTTGTTGACGACTGATGTGACTTCAGCAGATGGGGGTTCAGTTAAATAAGTGTTTTTAAATCTGAAGATGGTTCAACTCCATGTGTGAGTTCTGATTCGGCTTGGGTTAGGTTTTGGGTTGATGGGACATCTAAAACGATGATTCAATTCCATGTAAGTGTTTTTAAGGCTGATGGGACTTCAGTAGATGAAGGTTCAGTTAAGTAAGTGTTCTTAAGGCTGATGGGACTTCAGTAGATGAAGGTTCAGTTCAGTGTTTTTAAATCTGAAGATGATTCAATTCCATGTGTGAGTGTTTTAAATCTATAATTGATTAAGCTAAAATTGTACCCTTGGACTGTGGTGGCGAAAAACGCAGTTCTGAGGACTAGTTGAGATTGTGGGGAATTGCTTGGATAAATTTCAAGACAAAGAACATCCATAGAGCTGGATGCTGCATGTTGGCTGAAGCAGAAGTCTCTCAAAGGGTTAACAGCAGCAGCCAAAGTTAAAGACGACAGACAGTGCTTCTCACTCAGGCCTTGAGATAACAGCAGCAGCCTGTAGTGTAATCGGATACCTTTCCTTTGAGTCAGTGAACTCCAGCAAAGTTACGTTTTGAATTAATTAAAGGAAACCAGTGGGTTTCTCCACCTCTTTGATAAAAGTTATTATTTTCGAAAGCAATTGATTGAAATTGCCAGAATCTTAAGTTTTACTTACTTGAAATAATGTTTATCTCATTTTATTTGTGAATTAACAGAAACTTAAAGAAACTCACTGACACCATTTTAAAAAGTGTAAATCTGGAGATGACAGTTGACTTTGCTCCGGTAAACATCACCGCAGCTAACTGCTCCCTCATTGATAGCAGCCAACATTTTTGAGAATTTAAGAAAAACTTGTGAAAAGAAAAATTGTTAAGATAAAGAATTAATTAAGTTGTAAATGTTATACAAGTTTGTGTTAAGCAAATCGTAAATTTAGTTCTGAGTTGAGATCAGAGCTAAGCTTGCAAGTTGCAGTAATTCAATTTGAATTTTCAAACATTTTAAGTTTTAAAAGAACACTGTTAGAACCTTTTCAATCATTTTGCCAAGGAGCAAAAAATTTCCATTGGTTATAGATAAGCAAATACATATATATATATATAATTTAAAAAAAGAAAGAGCCAAAGTATGAAAGCTAAAGAGTTAATTAGATTATGGAGACAATATTGTCAAGAGGAAAGAGATAGGATTATGTTATCAAGTTGGCAGGACAATGTCCTTAAAATGGGAATTCCAATTAGTGAACAGGGTAACAAAAAAACATTACAGGTCTTGAAAAAGGAATGTGCATTCAAAAAAGGCGCAAGTAGAGACAGGAAGGCTCGGGTCAAACAAAAGATGGGCTACATAGTTCAATGGCTGGCCTTGAATTGACAGAAAATGACCAATTCGATAATTTGAAAATGTCAGGATAGTAAGGAGGGCTGTTGTCGGCTGCAAATAGACATCGATAGGATGCAGAGCTGGGCTGAGAAGTGGCAGATGGAGTTTAAACCTGAAAAGTGTGAGGTTGTCCATTTTGGAAGGACACATATGAATGCGGAATACAGGGTTAACGGTAGAGTTCTTGGCAATGTGGAGGAGCAGAGAGATCTTGGGGTCTATGTTCATACATCTTTGAAAGTTGCCACTCAGGTGGATAGAGCTGTGAAGAAGGCCTATGGTGTGCTCGCGTTCATTAACAGAGGGATTGAATTTAAGAGCCGTGAGGTGACGATGCAGCTGTACAAAACTTTGGTAAGGCCACATTTGGAGTACTGTGTACAGTTCTGGTCACCTCATTTTAGGAAGGATGTGGAAGCTTTGGAAAAGGTGCAAAGGAGATTTACCAGGATGTTACCTGGAATGGAGAGTAGGTCTTACGAGGAAAGGTTGAGGGTGCTAGGCCTTTTCTCATTAGAACGGAGAAGGATAAGGGGCGACTTGATAGAGGTTTCTAAGATGATCAGGGGAACAGATAGAGTAGACAGTCAGAGACTTTTTCCCCGGGTGGAATAATCCATTACAAGGGGACATAAATTTAAGGTGAAAGGTGGAAGATATAGGAGGGATATCAGAGGTAGGTTCTTTACCCAGAGAGTAGTGGGGGCATGGAATGCACTGCCTGTGGAAGTAGTTGAGTCGGAAACATTAGGGACCTTCAAGCAGCTATTGGATAGATACATGGATTACGGTAAAATTATATCGTGTAGATTTATTAGTTCTTAAGGGCAGCACGGTAGCATTGTGGATAGCACAATTGCTTCACAGCTCCAGGGTCCCAGGTTCGATTCCGGCTTGGGTCACTGTCTGTGCGGAGTCTGCACGTCCTCCCCGTGCCTGCGTGGGTTTCCTCCGGGTGCTCCGATTTCCTCCCACAGTCCAAAGATGTGCAGGGTAGGTGGATTGGCCATGATAAATTGCCCTTAGTGTCCAAAATTGCCCTTGGTGTTGGGTGGAGGTGTTAAGTTTGGGTGGAGTGCTCTTTCCAAGAGCCGGTGCAGACTCAGGGGGCCGAATGGCCTCCTTCTGCACTGTAAATTCAATGATAATCTATGATTAATCTAGGACAAAGGTTCGGCACAACATCGTGGGCCGAAGGGCCTGTTCTGTGCTGTATTTTCTCTGTTCTATGTTCTATGTCAGCAAAGGATTTCGACTGCACCTGTAGCATTGTCTGCACTAATTCCAGAACCGCCAGAGTATAATAATTTATATCCAGTCACTGCTCCCCAGATCCCAATCATGCCAGTCACTCCAGCCCTTTTGGTTGATAGCGTGGGTCCCGATTTACCATCTTCACGATCAGTGGGGGAGGAGGAGCTCTGTTCCACAAGCCCAGTTAGCTCTAGGACCCGATCTCAGACAGCGAGAGAAGGGCTTGATCCTAACCAGAAACAATTAAGCATACCACCTAAATCCCTTCAGACCAAGGGGAAACAGCAAATTGAGAACAAAGGGAGATGCCAGGATTGAAAGAGAAAGAACTCCCTCTAGTGACAGGGAGGGACGTCGAAGTCTTGGAAGAACCAGAGGAAATAGCTAGAGTGTCCCCTGGGGAGACTCGGAGACAGTTGCCGATTAGGAAGATACCAATCACCTGAATTATGCTAGCCACGCCGCACTTCAGCAAGCCCATGCGTTAGACGACGATAGACGGACACAAATCCTGAATGCGTTGAATAGCACATTTCAAAAGCCCATAAATCTTTCTGCTATCTTAGACCTCAAACCTAAAAAGACTGAAGAGCCAGAGGAATTTCTGGAACGTTTTAATGAAATCTACCGTGGGCATTCTGGCGACTTGCCATATCAAAATGGTCAGAATTCCCCTCAATATTGTGCTATGTTAATGCATTGCCTACCACCTTCCGTGGCTACTGCTGTGAAATGTAACAACATGAATTGGACAGAGAACGACCCTTCCCAGATGGCAAGGGCAGTCAGATTTTATTGGAAGGAGGGTGTAGGCCAGGAAGGAGGCTCAGTTACAAAGATTAAGACTGAGTATGTATTGAAAAAGAATGATCTGCGACCCCAACAAGCGGCAGAAATGGTAGCTTACCAGCTGGAGCCCCAATATTGTGACTTTGGGTGGGTGGATCAGCGAGGGGGAGGATATCAAACCCACCCAAAGGGACCCTCAGTTCCTTTTTATGGCCCACCGTATGCACCAACAGCTTTACAACCGCCGCCCCCTCTGAGGGGCCATTGGTCTACTGGGAGAAGAGGACGGGGCAGATATAGAGGGAGCAATGCATGTTTTAATTGCGGCCGTGCAGATCACTGGCAACAGGAATGCCCCTTTAAAAGACAGGCAGCAGAAGGAGGGGGTACC
This sequence comes from Scyliorhinus torazame, assembly GCF_047496885.1. Taxonomy (NCBI): domain Eukaryota; kingdom Metazoa; phylum Chordata; class Chondrichthyes; order Carcharhiniformes; family Scyliorhinidae; genus Scyliorhinus; species Scyliorhinus torazame. The sequence goes on along the minus strand of NW_027307762.1, from coordinate 179,808 downwards.
CACCAAGGGGAGGACAGACGAGATACACTGACTTCTCCTAGGCAAACCCTTTCCCAACACAGGATTGACGAGCTAATTTAGTCATAAGGACTCTCCAATCGGACAGGGAACCTATTATCTCTCTGCAGATAGGAGATTAACATCACTCATTTGTAATCGACACTGGAGCAGCCATGTCTTCTGTGCAATCAGAACTTCGACTACCACTATCCGACCACACGCAGCAATTGTCGGGGTTCCAAGGACAGGTGTGTGAGTATCCTATTTCTGAACCTGTGACAGTCACTTACGAGAATAAGTCTGCAGATCATCAGTTTGTAGTGACTACTGGATTGGACTGTAACTTGTTGGCCCGAGATTTACTGTGTATTTTCCAGCTGCAGCTAGAGTGCGGAGACGAGGGGGTAATGGTTAAATCATGGAGGATGAGACAACAGTGCTATATTTCTATCACCCCCCAGTGGTGGACGTTAGACGTTGAACAGTCACTGCATCACGTTACCCTGGCCTATGACAGAACCGGACAAAACAGGGAGTTGGAGGACAAATACCGGCCATTAATTGGGACCGAATGGCCAGTCAAAGTTACAGCCACAGTCACGGGAAAAGAAGGTACAGCCGATTTTGTTACAATACCACCACATTTATGGCCACAGTCAGCTTCGGTAAGCCCTCATATTACACGTCAGGTCCACGACCAGTACCATGCCAGGGATCTGGGGCCTATGGTAAGGAGGGCAGTGGATCATTCGGATCCAACAGAGTACGCACTTCAAGTCACGCCAGACGTCACTGCCATAAAATATTTTGAGGTCCCTGAAACGATTAACACTCGACTGCAGCCCCGTCTATGGACAAATTAATCCGAGAGCTGTTGCAACAGGGTACTTTGGTCCCTTACCAATCAGAATGTAACACCCCCATACTTGCTGTGCCTAAACCAGCCAAGCCAGACCAGTACCGATTAGTACAGGATTTACGTTCAATCAATGCATCGCACAGCCGTTACATGCTCTCACTCTCCAACAGGATATTACGGTGTATAGCTCCCACTCGGTCATCGCACTTCTGAGGCAACTGCAGACTCAGCATCTTACCGCAGCTCGTCAGAATAGGTATGAGATATACCTTTTGAACAATCCACGTCTGACATTTAAATACTGTACCACTATCAATCCAGCCTGTTTTCTTAGTGGTCCCCCTGTCCATGAAGACGCACCTGGCCACGACTTTGTAGCCTTGATTCAGGAAACTACCACAATAAGGGACGATTTGAGTGATATTTCATCAGAACAACCTGACATGATTATGTGTGGTCAAATATCCCACCGGGGTTTAGTTAATGACTTACTGCAGGCCCTCCTTATGCCCGCGCAGATTTCCGTTATTAAATGCGCTGCCCACACAAATGGTAAGACCCCAGTTGACGTTGGTAATGAACGAGCAGATTGTGCAGCGCGGACAGCCGCGCAAATTCAGCAAGAGATGGTGCCTAAAATGTTAAGTCAGACTAAACGATCTACTATAAATATGTCTGCTTCTGACAAGTCAATGCCAACCATCCAAGACGTCATAAGGTTACAGGAGGACGCCCCTGAGAGTGATAAACAAATGTGGAAACGGTTAGGTTGTACATATGATTCTGTTTCTCTTTATGGACCAGCCAGCACATCAGACTTGTATGCCTAAGGTACTGGCTTTATGGGCCACTGAATGTGTACACTTTGCAACTCATTGTGGGGCTCGAGGGACTAGTGATTTGTTGCTGGACACTTGGTGGCACCCTAAAATGCAGGGGTTGGCCCAAAGTATCAGTAATCGGTGTTTGATTTGTCAGCAATATAACACCGGAAAAGGTATCCCTTGTGGGATGGGGCAAACCCCGTTGCCCAGTGGTCCCTTTGAGACGCTCCAAATGGATTACATTGAGTTGGAAAGGTGTCAATGTTATAAATATGTTTTGGTCATTGTGGATGTGTTCAGCAGATGGGTTGAGGCGTATCCGACTACCGATAATAAATCTGCTACTTTGGTTAAAGTTCTGATGCGGGAAATCATTCCCCGGTACAGTATACCAGCTCAGTTGAGTTCTCATAACGGACCTCATTTTCTTGGACAGATTAACCTGCCTCCCTTCCCCAGTGCTATTTTCCAGGTGTGGAGCATGATAGGGTGGCTACGCACCGTCTGTGTGATATTCGGTCTCACCTCGCTTGGAGTGTTATTGGCGACGGACATGGAAAAGGGGAATATTATCTACATTTGTAACCCCAACCAATCTACGAGGACATTTTGTTTATGCAGAGGTGATGTTCTTCGCTGCCCCCATATACGAGGACATGGTATCGACTCATGGAAGGTCGTCAAATTTAAGGAGAATGCAGGAGTCATGAAGCAATTGCACCGGTCCCGGCGATGGGAAGGGAACATTATATGGACATTGCCTTGTTTTTGGAGTACATGTAAATTTGATTTTGGATGTGTTAAGATTGGTGCAATAAAGGTAACATCAGACCGTCAGGAGAAGGTAGGAAGAGGTTGTGAGAGAGAGAGAGGGACTAGAGAGAAAGGACGGGGCGTGTGAGAAAGGAAGTACAGCTAGAACGTAGGTTATCAGGAGATACACTTAATTTAGTTAAAGACCACACTGAGGAAAACCCGGGAAGTATGAATCTCTTCTATCAGATTTACCACCGCTTGTATGGCCAGGGACGGGTTGTCTGCTAGCCGAACCCCGCAGCGGTGTCTAGGTTATTTTCTGTTTCACCGCTTTGGGGCACTTCCCAAACGGTGGGTCATTGTCAGCATTCCGAGCCACCGCCCGAGCAAGTCACTCTTCCTTACGATCCAGATTCAGCACCACCAGCTATTTGCCTTCCCCTTCCTCGGGATAATTCCCACTCACAGTATGATAGGCTGCAACGGGCGTACATACCTAGCCACTTCACTCCCAATAAGGATTCCCGGTCGTACGAGAATTGTTTCAGCAGTGAAGGATACGGCTATTTGCTGGTCGAGGTGGACACAAATATAACATGTCTGTTCCCCACCTGTACGGACAGGCGGTGCCATATCACCCAGGCGTCTGGCCAATGCGTTTGTTACAACAACACTTGCGTTCCATTGAACGCTGGCCTCCAGCTCCTTTGTGGCTGGGCGAATGTTTCTCATATCACTGTTGGGACTAGGGCTTTCCGCATTGCTAGGCGGCCCGAATGGGCGTTCCAAAGCTGGATAAACTGGGCTACTGGGGGATCCCTACGCAACCGATATACTGATTGTGATGCTCACCTGTACACGGAACAAGGATACTACTTTAATTTAAAAAAATGGTACAGCAACTAATGTTTTGTCACCCCCATTTCCCCGCCAAATTGCTATAGGGACTCTAGTCCCTACCACAGTCCCCTGCCCTGCGGCGTGGATGCTGCATAATCAGTTAGCACGCCGGGCAGTCTCTGCTGAATTCTGCGAGAATGGAAAAAACCTCAGTTTCTCACGCCCAACCGGGGCCACTCAGCCGGGTGGGGAATTCGGAGCATCTTGACACTGGGAGGTGGGGGGGTTCCTTGGCTGTCAGCAATAGGAATTATTTTATTTGTGGCCTTACCATCTTGGGAAATGAAACCTTGGGAGCCCTCGGGGCAATAACCAAGGAATTGTCTCAGCTACGGTTGTTTGCAATGCAGAACCGGTATGCTCTTGACTATCTTCTGGCCCGTGAGGGTGGGGTATGCGCCATAGTACAGGGCAAGTGTGTTATGGGGATTCAGGACTTGACTGCTAACATCACTAAATTTATGGATCGCATACGGGATCACTTGGACGGAATGCAGGATCCTGGCACTTGGGGTAACTGGGGATTTGGAGGTTGGAAGGACTGGTTGATAAATATGGCCATGTATATAGCAGTGGCTACTGGCTGCATCTTTGTGGGCCCAGCTATCCTTAAATGTGTGATGGGAAGAATGCGGGGTGCACTGGAACAGATCAACGCTCCTAAAATCTTGGCTGTCAAAATCCATGAGGGTGCAGCAGATGAAGGGGGGCTACGCCAGGAATTGGAAATGCAGCGACGGATCTTTTTAGATGAGGGACCGTAGCTATGGATTGGATAGTTCGGTTATCATGGAATGATAAAAGGAGGGAATGACGAATGTGATATAAAATAGTTACTTTAGAGATATTAGAGATATTCGGGGCAGCACGGTAGCACAAGTGGATAGCACTGTGGCTTCACAGCGCCAGGGTCCCAGGTTCGATTCCCCGCTGGGTCACTGTCTGTGTGGAGTCTGCACGTTCTCCCCGTGTCTGCGTGGGTTTCCTCCGGGTGCTCCGGTTTCCTCCCACAGTCCAAAGACGTGCAGGTTAGGTGGATTGGCCATGATAAATTGCCCTTAGTGACCAAAAAGGTTAGGAGGGGTTACGGGGATTGGGGGAAGTGAGGGCTGAAGTGGGTCGGTGCAGACTCGATGGGCCGAATGGCTTCCTTCTGCACTGTATGTTCTATGTTCTATGTTCTATGTTCTATATTAGTTACTGTAATGTAGAGCTAGGCCAGTCTCATTCTGGTGAGTTCACAGACAAAGGATTTCAGACCGCATGTCAAAGCAAGGAGGAGGCGTGTCCACCAAAGGAGGAGAAAAGGATGCTGGGTAATAGGGGCCAGAGGAAGGGATTGGAAGTGAGCCAATCAGAATGTATGGCCAGGTCAGGAGGGGTATAGGGTGACCTATGGGAATCGTGTATGTGAAACTTGATACCATTTGAATTTATTTGCAGAAATCCCTTTGTCTCTTTGTTCATTCGCTTTCCGGGGTGTAGGAGACTGGATGTGTCCTATGCTTCTGTGAAATGAATCAGGCTTGCAAGCCAAATAAAATAACTAATGCTGTACCTGCAAATCCATCTCGACTTTTATTGAGGCCAGACTGACGGGTAAAGAAATTTGTATTTTGTCAGGAGCAGAGGTCAGGCAGCGTGGCTCCGGGAGCCCCCAATTAAAAAGCTGTTTCAGAGACCTCTGCGCTGTATATAGTTAACCATTTACTGCTCAATAATCCCTGGGAGCAGGGGACAGGCAGTGTGGCTCCGGGAGCCCCCAATTAAAAAGCTGTTTCAGAGACCTCTGTGCTGTATATAGTTAAGCATTTACTGCTCAATAATCCCTGGGAGCAGGGTACAGGCAGTGTAGATAAGGGAGCCCCCTATTATAAAGCTATTTCAGAGAACACTGTATTGTATAAAGTTAACCATTTACTGCTCAATAATCCCTGGAAGCAGGGGTCAGGCAGTGTGCCCTTGGGAGCCACCAATTAAAAAGTAGTTTCAGTGACCTCTGTGCTGTATATAGTTAACCATTTGCTGCTCAATAATCCCTGGGAGCAGGGGACAGGCAGTGTGGCCTCGGAATCTCCCAATTAAAAAGCTGTTTCAGAGACCTCTGTGCTCTACATAGTTAACCATTTACTGCTCAATAATCCCTGGGAGCAGGGGACAGGCAGTGTGGCCTCGGGAGCCCCCAATTAAAACGCTGTTTCAGAGAACTCTGTGCTGTAGAAAGTTAACCATTTACTTCCTCTCAATAATCCCTGTGAGCAGGGGACAGGCAGTGTGGCCTTGGGAGCCCTCAATTAAAAAGCTGTTTCAGATACATTTGTGCTGTATATAGTTAACCATTTACTGCTCAATAATCCCTGGGAGCAGGGGACAGGCAGTGTGGTCCGGGAGCCCCCAATTAAAAAGCTGTTTCAGAGACCTCTGTGCCTGTATATAGTTAACCATTTACTGCTCAATAATCCCTGGGAGCAGGGGACAGGCAGTGTGGCCTCGGGAGCCCCCAATTAAAAAACTGTTTCAGAGACCTCTGTGCTGTATATAGTTAACCATTTACTGCTCAATAATCCCTGGGAGCAGGGGTCAGGCAGTGTGGCCTCGGGAGCACCCACTTAAAAAGCTGTTTCAGAGACCTCTGCGCCTGTATATATTTAACCATTTACTGCTCAATAATAACTGGGAGCAGGGGACAGGCAGTGTGGCCTCGGGAGCCCCCAATTAAAACGCTGTTTCAGAGACCTCTGTGCTGTAGAAAGTTAACCATTTACTTCCTCTCAATAATCCCTGTGAGCAGGGGACAGGCAGTGTGGCCTTGGGAGCCCTCAATTAAAAAGCTGTTTCAGATACATTTGTGCTGTATATAGTTAACCATTTACTGCTCAATAATCCCTGGGAGCAGGGGACAGGCAGTGTGGTCCGGGAGCCCCCAATTAAAAAGCTGTTTCAGAGACCTCTGTGCCTGTATATAGTTAACCATTTACTGCTCAATAATCCCTGGGAGCAGGGGACAGGCAGTGTGGCCTCGGGAGCCCCCAATTAAAAAACTGTTTCAGAGACCTCTGTGCTGTATATAGTTAACCATTTACTGCTCAATAATCCCTGGGAGCAGGGGTCAGGCAGTGTGGCCTCGGGAGCACCCACTTAAAAAGCTGTTTCAGAGACCTCTGCGCCTGTATATATTTAACCATTTACTGCTCAATAATAACTGGGAGCAGGGGACAGGCAGTGTGGCCTCGGGAGCCCCCAATTAAAACGCTGTTTCAGAGACCTCTGTGCTGTATATAGTTAACCATTTACTGCTCAATAATCCCTGGGAGCAGGGGACAGGCAGTTTGGCCTCTGGAGTCCCCAATGAAAAATCTCTTTCAGAGAACGCTGCGCCTATGTAGAGTTAACGATTTACTACTCAATAATCCCTGGGAGCAGGGGACAGGCAGTGTGGTATGGGAGGCGTCAATTGAAAAGCTGTTTCAGAGACATCTGTGCTGTACAAGGTTAACCGTTTACTTCTCAATAATCCCTGGGAGCAGGGAACAGGCATTATGGCCACGGGAGCCCCCAATTAAAAAGATGTTTAAGAGACCTCTGTGCTGTATATAGTTAACCATTTACTGCTCAATAATCCCTGGGAGCAGGGGTCAGGCAGTGTGGTCCGGGGGCCCCCAATTAAAAAGCTGTTTCAGAGACCTCTGTGCCTGTATATAGTTAACTATTTACTTCTCAATAATCCCTGGGAGCAGGGGACAGGCACCGTGGCCTCGGGAGCCCCCAATTAAAAAGCTGTTTCAGAGACCTCTGTGCTGTATATAGTTAACCATTTACTGCTCAATAATTCCTGGGAGCAGGGGACAGGCACCGTGGCCTCGGGAGCCCCCAAATTAAAAAGCTGTTTCAGAGACCTCTGTGCTCTACATAGTTAACCATTTACTGCTCAATAATCCCTGGGAGCAGGGGACAGGCAGTGTGGCCTCGGGAGCCCCCAATTAAAAAGCTGTTTCAGAGACCTCTGTGCTGTATATAGTTAACCATTTACTGCTCAATAATTCCTGGGAGCAGGGGACAGGCAGTGTGGCCTCGGGAGCCCCCAATAAAAAAGATGTTTCAGAGACCTCTGTGCATATAGTTAACCATTTACTGCTCAATAATTCCTGGGAGCAGGGGACAGGCAGTGTGGCCTCGGGAGCCCCCAATAAAAAAGATGTTTCAGAGACCTCTGTGCATATAGTTAACCATTTACTGCTCAATAATCCCTGGGAGCAGGGGACATGCAGTGTGGCAGCGGGAGCCCCCAATTAAAAAGCTGTTTCAGAGACCTTTGTGCTGTATATAGTTAACCATTTACTGCTCAATAATCCCTGGGAGCAGGGGTCAGGCAGTGTGGCCTCGGGAGCCCCCAATTAAAAAGCTGTTTCAGAGACCTCTGCGCCTGCATATATTTAACCATTTACTGCTCAATAATCCCTGGGAGCAGGGGACAGGCAGTTTGGCCTCGGGAGTCCCCAATGAAAAATCTCTTTCAGGGAACGCTGTGCCTATGTAGAGTTAACCATTTACTTCTCAATAATCCCTGGGATCAGGGGACAGGCAGTGTGGCCACGGGAGCCCCCAATTAAAAAGCTGTTTCAGAGACCTCTGTGCTGTATATAGTTAACCATTTACCTCTCAATAATCCCTGGGAGCAGGGGAGAGGCAATGAGCCTCGGGAGCCCCCAGTTAAAAAGCTGTTTCAGTGACCTCTGTGCTGTATATTGTTAACCATTTAGTGCTCAATGATCCCTAGGAGCAGGGGTCAGGCAGTGTGGCTCCGGGAGCCCCCAATTAAAAGGCTGTTTCAGAGACCTCTGTGCTGTATATAGTTAACCATTTACTGCTCAATAATCCCTGGGAGCAGGGGTCAGGCAGTGTGGCCTCGGGAGCTTCCAATTAAAATCTGTTTCAACAAAGAACAAAGAACAAAGAAATGTACAGCACAGGAACAGGCCCTTCGGCCCTCCAAGCCCGTGCCGACCATACTGCCCGACTAAACTACAATCTTCTACACTTCCTGGGTCCGTATCCTTCTATTCCCATCCTATTCATATATTTGTCAAGATGCCCCTTAAATGTCCCTATCGTCCCTGCCTCCACTACCTCCTCCGGTAGTGAGTTCCAGGCACCCACTACCCTCTGCGTAAAAAACTTGCCTCGTACATCTACTTTAAACCTTGCCCCTCTCACCTTAAACCTATGCCCCCTAGTAATTGACCCCTCTACACTGGGGAAAAGCCTCTGACTATCCACTCTGTCTATGCCCCTCATAATTTTGTATACCTCTATCAGGTCGCCCCTCAACCTCCTTCGTTCCAATGAGAACAAACCGAGTTTATTCAATCGCTCCTCATAGCTTATGCCCTCCATACCAAGCAACATTCTGGTAAATCTATTCTGCACCCTCTCTAAAGCCTCCACATCCTTCTGGTAGTGTGGCGACCAGAATTGAACACTATACTCCAAGTGTGGCCTAACTAAGGATCTATACAGCTGCAACATGACTTGCCAATTCTTATACTCAATGCCCCGGCCAATGAAGGCAAGCATGCCGTATGCCTTCTTGACTACCTTCTCCACCTGTGTTGCCCCTTTCAATGACCTGTGGACCTGTACTCCTAGATCTCTTTGACTTTCAATACTCTTGAGGGTTCTACCATTCACTGTATATTCCCTACCTGCATTAGCCCTTCCAAAATGCATTACCTCACATTTGTCTGGATTAAACTCCATCTGCTATCTCTCCGCCCAAGTCTCCAGACAATCTAAATCCTGCTGTATCCTCAGACAGTCCTCATCGCTATCCGCAATTCCACCAACCTTTGTGTCGTCTGCAAACTTACTAATCAGACCAGTTACATTTTCCTCCAAATCATTTATATATACTACAAAGAGCAAAGGTCCCAGCACTGATCCCTGTGGAACACCACTGGTCACAGCCCTCCAATTAGAAAAGCATCCCTCCATTGCTACCCTCTGCCTTCTATGGCCTAGCCAGTTCTGTATCCACCTTGCCAGTTCACCCCTGATCCCGTGTGACTTCACCTTTTGTACGAGTCTACCATGAGGGACCTTGTCAAAGGCCTTACTGAAGTCCATATAGACAACATCTACTGCCCTACCTGCATCAATCATCTTAGTGACCTCCTCGAAAAACTCTATCAAGTTAGTGAGACACGACCTCCCCTTCACAAAACCGTGCTGTCTCTCACTAATACGTCCATTTGCTTCCAAATGGGAGTAGATCATGTCTCGAAGAATTCTCTCCAGTAATTTCCCTACCACTGAAGTAAGGCTCACCGGCCTGTAGTTCCCGGGATTATCCTTGCTACCCTTCTTAAACAGAGGAACAACATTGGCTATTCTCCAGTCCTCCGTGACATCCCCTGAAGACAGCGAGGATCCAAAGATTTCTGTCAAGGCCTCAGCAATTTCCTCTCCAGCCTCCTTCAGTATTCTGGGGTAGATCCCATCAGGCCCTGGGGACTTATCTACCTTAATATTTTTTAAGGCACCCAACACCTCGTCTTTTTGGATCACAATGTGACCCAGGCTATCTACACCCCCTTCTCCAGACTCAACATCTACCAATTCCTTCTCTTTGGTGAATACTGATGCAAAGTATTCATTTAGTACCTCGCCCATTTCCTCTGGCTCCACACATAGATTCCCTTGCCTATCCTTCAGTGGGCCAACCCTTTCCCTGGCTACCCTCTTGCTTTTTATGTACGTGTAAAAAGCCTTGGGATTTTCCTTAACCCTATTTGCCAATGCCTTTTCATGACCCCTTCTAGCCCTCCTGACTCCTTGCTTAAGTTCCTTCCTACTTTCCTTATATGCCACACAGGCTTCGTCTGTTCCCAGCCTTTTAGCCCTGACAAATGCCTCCTTTTTCTTTTTGACGAGGCCTACAATATCACTCGTCATCCAAGGTTCCCGAAAATTGCCGTATTTATCTTTCTTCCTCACAGGAACATGCCTGTCCTGTATTCCTTTCAACTGACACTTGAAAGCCTCCCACATGTCAGATGTTGATTTGCCCTCAAACATCCGCCCCCAATCTATGTTCTTCAGTTCCCGCCTAATATTGTTATAATTAGCCTTCCCCCAATTTAGCACATTCATCCTCGGACCACTCTTATCCTTGTCCACCAGTACTTTAAAACTTACTGAATTGTGGTCACTGTTACCGAAATGCTCCCCTACTGAAACATCTACCACCTGGCCGGGCTCATTCCCCAATACCAGGTCCAGTACTGCCCCTTCCCTAGTTGGACTGTTTACATATTGTTTTAAGAAGCCCTCCTGGATGCTCCTTACAAACTCCGCCCCGTCTAAGCCCCTGGCACTAAGTGAGTCCCAGTCAATATTGGGGAAGTTGAAGTCTCCCATCACCACAACCCTGTTGTTTTTACTCTTTTCTAAAATCTGTCTACCTATCTGCTCCTCTATCTCCCGCTGGCTGTTGGGAGGCCTGTAGTATACCCCCAACATTGTGACTGCACCCTTCTTATTCCTAATCTCTACCCATATAGCCTCACTGCCCTCTGAGGTGTCCTCTCGCAGTATAGCTGTGATATTCTCCCGAACAAGTAGCGCAACTCCGCCTCCCCTTTTACATCCCCCTCTATCCCGTCTGAAACATCTAAATCCTGGAACGTTTAGCTGCCAATCCTGCCCTTCCCTCAACCAGGTCTCTGTAATGGCAAGAACATCATAGTTCCAAGTAGTAATCCAAGCTCTAAGTTCATCTGCCTTACCCGTAATGCTCCTTGCATTAAAACATATGCACTTCAGGCCACCAGAACCGCTGTGTTCAGCAACTTTTCCCCGTCTGCTCTGCCTCAGAGCCACACTGTCCCTATTCCCTAGTTCTCCCTCAATGCTCTCACCTTCTGACCTATTGCTCCCGTACCCACCCCCCTGCCATACTAGTTTAAACCCTCCCGTGTGACACTAGCAAACCTCGCGGCCAGGATATTTATGCCTCTCCGGTTTAGATGCAACCCGTCCATCTTATACAGGTCACACCTGCCCCGGAAGAGCTCCCAGTGGTCCAGATAACAGAAACCCTCCCTCCTACACCAGCTGTTTAGCCACGTGTTTGTCTGCTCTATCTTCCTATTTCTAGCCTCACTGGCACGTGGCACAGGGAGTAATCCCGAGATTACAACCCTCGAGGTCCTGTCTTTTAACTTTCTGCCTAGCTCCCCGAACTCCTGCTGCAGGACCTCATGCCCCTTCCTGCCTATGTCGTTAGTACCAATATGTACAACGACCTCTGCCTGTTTGCCCTCCCCCTTCAGGATTCCCTCTACCCGTTCGGAGACATCCTGGACCCTGGCACCAGGGAGGAAACATACCATCCTGGAGTCTCTTTCACGTCCACAGAAGCGCCTATCTGTGCCCCTGACTATAGAGTCCCCTATTACTATTACTCTTCTGCGCTTTGACCCTCCCTTCTGAACATCAGAGCCAGCCGTGGTGCCACTGCTCTGGCTGCTGCTGTTTTCCCCTGATAGGCTATCCCCCTCATTTACTGCTCAATAATCCCTGGGAGCAGTGGACAGGCAGTGTGGCCTCGGGAGCCCCCAACTAAAAAGCTGTTTCAGAGACCTCTGTGCTGTATATAGTTAATCATTTACTGCTCAATAATCCCTGGGAGCAGTGGACAGGCAGTGTGGCCTCGGGAGCCCCCAATTAAAAAGCTGTTTCAGAGACCTCTGTGCTGTATATAGTTAACCATTCACTGCTCAATAATCCCTGGGAACAGGGGAGAGGCAGTGTGGCCTCAGGAGCCCCCAATTAAAACGCTGTTTCAGAGACCTCTGTGCAGTATATAGTTAACCATTTGCTTCTGAATAATCCCTGCGAGCAGGGGTCAGGCAGTGTTGCCTCGGGAGCTCCCAATTAAAAAGCTGTTTCAGAGACCTCTGTGCCTGTGTATAGTTAACCATTTACTGCTCAATAATCCCTGGGATCAGGGTCAGGCAGTGTGGCCTCGGGAGCCCATAATTCAAAAGCTGTGTCAGTGACCTCTGTGATGTATATAGTTAACCATTTACTGCTCAATAATCCCTGGGAGCAGGGGTCAGGCAGTGTGGTCCAGGAGCCCCCAATTAAAAAGCTGTTTCAGAGACCTCTGTGCTGTATATAGTTAACCATTTACTGCTCAATAATACCTGGGAGCAGGGGTCAGGCAGTGTGGTCCAGGAGCCCCCAATTAAAATGCTGTTTCAGAGACCTCTGTGCTGTATATAGTTAACCATTGACGTCTCAATAATCCCTGGGAGCAGGGGACAGGCAGTGTGGCCTCGGGAGCTCCCAATTAAAAAGCTGTTTCAGTGACCTCTGTGCTGTATATAGTTAACCATTTACTGCTCAATAATCCCTGGGAGCAGGGTACAGGCAGTGTGGCCTCGGGAACCCCCAATTAAAAAGCTGTTTCAGAGGCCTCTGTGCTGTATATAGTTCACCATTTACTGCTCAATAATCCCTGGGAGCAGGGGACAGGCAGTGTGGTCAGGGAGCCCCAATTAAAAAGCTGTTTCAGACACCTCTGTGTGGTGGTATGTATTAGGGGTATTGCGGTACCCTGTGATGTCGAGTTTCTATTGGTGGATAGACACTGTGTCCCGAGTGGATCAGCTGCCTACTGGCTCCACCCAGTAAGGCGGAGTATAAGAGCCCGGGTTCTCCCAGCAGCCGCATTCTGTAACTGTGCTGCTGGGGAACAAGTCTGCATAATAAAGCCATCGATCGGCTCCTTCTCATCTCGTCTCGTGAGTGATTGATTGTGCTGCAATTTATTACGCAGACTTAAAGGACATGGAGCTCCGACTCACTCCGGAGTGTCTGCGAATCAGCCCCCACGCGGCAGACTCAGCGGGCACTTTTAAACACTGGCTAGCGTGGTTCGAAGGATACCTCCGAACGGCCCCTGGCATAGTTACAGAAGACCAGAAACTGCAGGTCCTGCCAGGGTGAGCCCGGAAATCTACACTCTCATAGAGGACGCGGACGATTCCCCGACGGCGATCGCCATGCTGAGAGGAATCTACGTCAGCCCCGTCAACCAGGTCTACACACGCCACCAGCTCGCGGCGAGACGGCAAATCCCCGGGGAATCGCTGGACGAATTCTACAGTGCGCTGTTAATACTGGGGAGAAACTGCAACTGCCCATCGGTTTCGGCTAACGAACACACAGAGCTGCTGGTCTGAGATGCGTTCGTGGCAGGTATGCTTTCGTCCCAAATTCGCCAGCGCTTGCTGGAAAAAGACACACTAGGCCTCAAAGAGCACGGGCCCTCGCGGCCTCGTTCGATGTGGCATCGCAGAACTCCCGTGCCTACGCCGCCGACCGCGTGGCAGCCACCCCCCCCCCCCACAGGCCTGCGCTGCCAGAGTGTAGAAGCCAAGTATAGGTAAAAGATAGCTGTTTAAGCATAAATGTTGAGCCCCAGTTTTTAATACCCATTTATACAGCATAATTCACTTTTACTTAAGTCCGTTGTTCTGGCAAATGCATATTTTCAAAGACAGTGTGACATTAAAACAGCAAGATAATTTGACACTGCTTGTGCTAATTGTCAAGGACAGGGACTGAATACACAGCAACATTGTTCACAATGCAGATAACAGCTGGGCCAAAAAAGCTGATGTTGTACATTGAAGATGGACGGCTTGCCATCAAATCAAATGTGTTTGAGTCTAACCCAAACCAATTAGGATTATATTGGGGTGTAATTAGATGACTTAAGACAGATATGAAAGTGTATAACTGAAAAGTTTCTCCCCGCCATTTTGGGTTTTGTTGTCTTTGTGAGTATTGTCTTTGTAGGTTAGGTTTAGTTTTTTGTGTGTTGTCTGTGGTTTTATTGTCTTTGAAAGTATGTTGTCTGTAGTGTATTGTCTTTGGGTGTGTGTGTTGAGGAGATGTCTTTGTGTTGTCTTTCTGTTAGTTTAGTCACTTTTGTCCTTTATAGTCTCCATTTTAGGTTTGGTTTAGTTTTAGATTTTAGGTTTATGTCTTTTTGGGGTTTTGTTGTCTTTGTGAGTATTGTCTTTGTAGGTTAGGTTTAGTTTTTAGTGTGTTGTCTGTGGTGTATTGTCTTTGGGGGGGTGTTGTGCTGTGTTGTCTTTCTGTTAGTTTAGTCAGTTTTTGCCTTTGATTCTAGTCTCCAGTTTTGTTTTAGTGTTTAGTTTTTAGGTTAGGTTTGGGGGTTCTGTCAGTCTAACAGTCTGTGTCAGTGATGTTAGTCCACTTTTGACTTTGAGTTTGAGTTTAGCTGAAGATTAGCTCTCTCTCTCTCTCTTCATGTTTCATTGCCAGACTTTGACCTTTTAAAAGTTACTTTCGAGCTGTCTGCCTAAGCAAAGAAAGATAATGTCTGTAATTCTCTGAAAGCTTCGAATTGTCTACGAATTGCCTTTTAAATGACTTTCAAATTGTAATCAAGCGACTACAAATAAAACAATTATTTTTGGCACCTGAGGAGTTTATACTGCAAATTTCTGCTGAGTTCCAGTATTCGCAAAGTGCTACTGATAACCGAATAGCAGAGATGATACAAATTCCTTCAACTATACACAGTCGAATAATACAAGGAATCGAACAACTTAACACAGTCTACAAATAGTACAAATCTTACAACTTGTCGTATTGCGCCAGGACTTGATTCATCAACTAAGTTTCCCCCAAACTTGGTGTAGTTCGACAGGTTAAGATTCCTTAAATTATAGATTCCATCCTGCCGACTACGCCAAAATGAAAGAATCTATAATTTAAGGAATCTTAACCTGTCGAACTACACCAAGTTTGGGGGAAACTTAGTTGATGAATCAAGTCCTGGCGCAATACGACAAGTTGTAAGATTTGTACTATTTGTAGACTGTGTTAAGTTGTTCGATTCCTTGTATTATTCGACTGTGTATAGTTGAAGGAATTTATATCATCTCTGCTATTCGGTTATCAGTAGCACTTTGCGAATACTGGAACTCAGCAGAAATTTGCAGTATAAACTCCTCAGGTGCCAAAAAGAATTGTTTTATTTGTAGTCGCTTGATTACAATTTGAAAGTCATTTAAAAGGCAATTCGTAGACAATTCGAAGCTTTCAGAGAATTACAGACATTATCTTTCTTTGCTTAGGCAGACAGCTCGAAAGTAACTTTTAAAAGGTCAAAGTCTGGCAATGAAACATGAAGAGAGAGAGAGAGCTAATCTTCAGCTAAACTCAAACTCAAAGTCAAAAGTGGACTAACATCACTGACACAGACTGTTAGACTGACAGAACCCCCAAACCTAACCTAAAAACTAAACACTAAAACAAAACTGGAGACTAGAATCAAAGGCAAAAACTGACTAAACTAACAGAAAGACAACACAGCACAACACCCCCCCAAAGACAATAAAAACACAGACAACACACTTTCAAAGACAATAAAACCTAAAACTAAAATGGCGGGGAGAAACTTTTCAGTTATACACTTTCATATCTGTCTTAAATCGTCTAATTACACCCCAATATAATCCTAATTGGTTTGGGTTAGACTCAAACACATTTGATTTGATGGCAAGCCGTCCATCTTCAATGTGCAACATCAGCTTTTCTGACCCAGCTGTTATCTGCATTGTGAACAATGTTGCTGTGTATTCAGTCCCTGTCCTTGACAATTAGCACAAGCAGTGTCAAATTATCTTGCTGTTTTAATGTCACACTGTTTTTTGTAAATATGCATTTGCCAGAACAACGGACTTCAGTAAAAGTGAATTATGCTGTATAAATGGGTATTAAAAACTGGGGCTCAACATTTATGCTTAAACAGCTATCTTTTACCTATACTAGTTGTATTTGAAATACTTGGCTTCTACACAGAGCAGCAGATCACCCAGGGGGGCCCCGCTGCTACTTTTGTGGGCAAGGGAAACACCCCCGAATGTGCTGCCCGGCCCGCTCGGCCCCCTGTAAAGAGTGCGGCAAATAGGGGCACTTTTAGCAGTGTTCCAGGCCCGGGAGGTAGCCGCTATCTCCGGGGGAGAACCCCAAACTCAACCCCCCCCACCCCCCAGCAATCCATGTGCGGCCAACCGGCGCCGCCATCTTGGGTCCCGGACTCCATGCGGGAGGGGTGGGCGCCGCCATTTTGTGCTCCTCTGGCAACGTGCGATCCATGGGCGGTGCCACCTTGTCCACCCCCGACCGTGTGCGACCCGTGAACGCCGCCATCTTGGCTGACGGCTAAGGACCCCGGGATGGACGGCCCCACAGGGCCTGAAGAAAACGCCCCAATGCAGCAACTACGACTGGCTTCTGTGACCCTGGGCCAGTCGCGGCCCCGAAGGCTCCAAACAGCAACAACAACAGTATTTATAAACGGGTACGAGACCTGCCTGATCGACTCTGGGAGCACGGAGAGTTGTATACATCCCGATACGGTAAGACGCTGTTTCGATCCACCGAGTAATCAAAAAAATGTTCTGGTGGCAGGGTCCCATTCCACAGAGATCAAAGGGTTCTACATCGTGAACCTCACGGTGCAGAGGTGGGAGTTCAAGAACTACCAGCTTTACGTCCTTCCCCACCTCTGCGCTGCCTCACTCCTGGGGTTGGATTTTCAGTGTAACCTCCAGAGTTTAACGTTTAAATTTGGCGGCCCTATACCCCCACTCACTATCTGCGGCCTTGCGACCCTCAAGGTTGACCCACCGTCCCTGATTGCGAACCTCACCCCGGATTGCAAACCCGTCGCCACTAGGAGCAGACGGTACAGCGCCCAGGACCGGACGTTTATCCGGTCAGAGGCCCAGCCGCTGCTGAGGGAAGACATAATCCAGGCCAGCAATAGTCCCTGGAGAGCACAGGTGGTAGTTGTAAAGATCAGGAAGAAGCAGAGGATGGTCGTAGACTATAGTCAGACCATCAATAGGTA
The DNA here is from genome assembly GCF_047496885.1 of Scyliorhinus torazame. Taxonomy (NCBI): domain Eukaryota; kingdom Metazoa; phylum Chordata; class Chondrichthyes; order Carcharhiniformes; family Scyliorhinidae; genus Scyliorhinus; species Scyliorhinus torazame. Next base: position 162,512 of record NW_027307762.1, on the reverse strand, counting down.
CACACAGCTGGATGCGTACCCTCTCCCCCGCATATCCGACATGGTCAATCGGATTGCACAGTACAAGGTCTTTTCCACGGTGGACCTTAAGTCCGCCTACCACCAGCTCCCCATCCGCTCGAGCGACCGCAAATACACTGCTTTCGAAGCAGATGGGCGGCTCTATCACTTTTTAAGGGCTCTATTCGGAGTCACTAACAGGGTCGCGTTCTTCCAACGGGAGATGGACCGAATGGTTGACCGGGATGGTTTGCGGGCCATGTTCCCGTACCTCGACAACATCATCATCTGCGGCCATGACCAGCAGGACTACGACGCCAACCTCCGCAAATTCCTCCAGACCGCAAACGCCCTGAATCTCACATACAACAGGGAGAAACACCAGGTGTTAGATTTGGAGGTAGTTGAGCACTTTGGGGACAGTGACCATAATTCGGTGACGTTTACGTTAGTGATGGAAAGGGATAAGTATACCCCGCAGGGCAAGAGTTATAGCTGTGGGAAGCGCAATTATGATGCCATTAGACATGACTTGGGGGGGATAGGTTGGAGAAGTAGGCTGCAAGTGTTGGGCACACTGGATAAGTGGAGCTTGTTGAAGGAACAGCTACTGCGTGTTCTTGATAAGTACGTACCGATCAGGCAGGGAGGAAGTGGTCGAGCAAGGGAACCGTGGTTTACCAAAGAAGTGGAATCTCTTGTTAAGAGGAAGAACGAGGCCTATGTGAAGATGAGGTGTGAAGTTTCAGTTGGGGCGCTTGATAGTTACAAGGTAGCGAGGAAGGATCTAAAGAGAGAGCTAAGACGAGCAAGGAGGGGACATGAGAAGTATTTGGCAGGTAGGATCAAGGAAAACCCAAAAGCTTTCTATAGGTATGTCAGGAATAAAAGAATGACTAGGGTAAGAGTAGGGTCAGTCAAGGACAGGAGTGGGAAGTTGTGTGTGGAATCTGAAGAGATAGGCGAGATACTAAATGAATATTTTTCGTCAGTATTCACTCAGGAAAAAGATAATGTTGTGGAGGAGAATGCTGAGACCCAGGCTATTAGAATAGATGGCATTGAGGTACGTAGGGAAGAGGTGTTGGCAATTATGGACAGGCTGAAAATAGATAAGTCCCCGGGGCCTGATGGGATTTATCCTAGGATTGTCTGGGAGGCCAGGGAAGAGATTGCTGAGCCTTTGGCTTTGATTTTTATGTCATCATTGGCTACAGGAATAGTGCCAGAGGACTGGAGGATAGCAAAAGTGGTCCCTTTGTTCAAGAAGGGGAGTAGAGACAACCCCGGCAACTATAGACCGGTGAGCCTCACGTCTGTTGTGGGTAAAGTCTTGGAGGGGATTATAAGAGACAAGATTTATAATCATCTAGATAGGAATAATATGATTAGGGATAGTCAGCATGGCTTTGTGAAGGGTAGGTCATGCCTAACAAACCTTATTGAGTTCTTTGAGAAGGTGACGGAACTGGTACACGAGGGTAGAGCAGTTGATGTGGATTTCAGTAAAGCGTTTGATAAGGTTCCCCACGGTAGGCTATTGCATAAAATACGGAGGCTGGGGATTGAGGGTGATTTAGAGATGTGGATCAGAAATTGGCTAGCTGAAAGAAGACAGAGGGTGGTGGTTGATGGGAAATGTTCAGAATGGAGTACAGTCACAAGTGGCGTACCACAAGGATCTGTTCTGGGGCCGTTGCTGTTTGTCATTTTTATAAATGACCTAGAGGAAGGCGCAGAAGGGTGGGTGAGTAAATTTGCAGACGATACTAAAGTCGGTGGTGTTCTCAACAGTGCGGAAGGATGTTGCAGGTTACAGAGGGACATAGATAAGCTGCAGAGCTGGGCTGAGAGGTGGCAAATGGAGTTTAATGTAGAGAAGTGTGAGGTGATTCACTTTGGAAGGAATAACAGGAATGCGGAATATTTGGCTAATGGTAAAGCTCTTGGAAGTGTGGATGAGCAGAGGGATCTCGGTGTCCATGTACATCGATCCCTGAAAGTTGCCACCCAGGTTGATAGGGTGGTGAAGAAGGCCTATGGAGTGTTGGCCTTTATTGGTAGAGGGATTGAGTTCCGGAGTCAGGAGGTCATGTTGCAGCTGCACAAAACTCTGGTACGGCCGCATTTGGAGTATTGCGTGCAATTCTGGTCGCCGCATTATAGGAAGGACGTGGAGGCTTTGGAGCGGGTGCAGAGGAGATTTACCAGGATGTTGCATGGTATGGAGGGAAAATCTTATGAGGAAAGGCTGATGGACTTGAGGTTATTTTCGTTAGAGAGAAGGCGGTTAAGAGGAGACTTAATAGAGGCATACAAAATGATCAGGGGGTTGTATAGGGTGGACAGTGAGAGCCTTCTCCCGCGGATGGAAATGGCTGGCACGAGGGGACATAGCCTTAAACTGAGGGGTAATAGATATAGGACAGAGGTCAGAGGTAGGTCCTTTACGCAAAGAGTGGTGAGGCCGTGGAATGCCCTACCTGCTACAGTAGTGAACTCGCCAACATTGAGGGCAGTTAAAAGTTTATTGGATAAACATATGGATGATACTGGCATAGTGTAGGTTAGATGGCTTTTGTTTTTTGATGTCTCATGTCGGTGCACCATCGTGGGCCGAAGGGCCTGTACTGCGCTGTATCGTTCTCTGTTCTATGTTCTAAATGCGTGTTTAGCCCCGACCGTCTAGCCATCCTCGGCTACGTAGTGCGAAACGGAGTGATAGGCCCAGACCCCGAACGCATGCGCCCCCTCATGGAGTTCCCCCTCCCCCACTGCTCCAAGGCCCTGAAACGCTGCCTGGGCATTTTCTCTTGTTACTCCCAGTGGGTCCCCAACTACGCGGACAAGGCCCGTCCGCTAATCCAGTCCACGGTCTTTCCCCTGTCGACAGAGGCTCGCCAGGCCTTCAGCCGCATCAAAGCGGATATCGCAAAGGCCACGATGCGCGCCATCGACGAGTCCCTCCCCTTCCAGGTCGAGAGCGATGCATCCGACGTAGCTCTGGAGTCAACACTCAACAAGCGGGCAGACCCGTGGCCTTCTTTTCACGCACCCTACACGCTTCAGAAATCCGCCACTCCTCAGTGGAAAAGGAGGCCCAGGCCATAGTGGAAGCTGTGCGGCAGTGGAGAGATTACCTGGCCGGGAGGAGATTCACTCTCCTCACTGACCAACGGTCGGTGGCCTTCATGTTCGATAATGCACAGCGGGGCAAGATCAAGAACGATAAGATCCTGCGGTGGAGGGTCGAACTCTCCACCTATAACTATGAGATCTTGTATCGTCCCGGAAAGCTGAACGAGCCGTCTGGACCCCTGTCCCGCGGCACATGTGCCAACGCACAAGTGGACCGTCTCCGAACCCTCCACGAGGACCTCTGCCACCCGGGGGTCACTCGGCTCTATCACTTCGTAAAGACCCGCAACCTGCCCTACTCCATCGAGGAGGTCGGGACAGCCACCAGGAACTGCCAAATCTGCGCAGAGCGCAAAACACACTTCTCCAGGCCAGAGAAAGCACATGTGATAAAGGCTTCCCGTCCCTTTGAGCGCCTCAGTCTGGACTTCAAAGGCCCCCTCCCCTCTACCCACCGCAACTAGTACTTCCTGAACGTGATTGTCAAGTACTCCCTGTTACCATTAGCTATTCCCTGTCCCGAAATGACCGAGGCCACGGTCATTAGAGCCCTCACCACCACCTTTACACTATTCGGTTTCCCCGCCTACAAACATAGCGATAGGGGCCCTCCTTCGTGAGCAATGAACTGCGTCAATTCCTGCTCAGCAAGGGCATCGCCTCGAGCAGGACGACCAGTTACAACCCCCGGGGGAACGGTGAGGTAGAGAGGGAGAACGGAACGGTCTGGAAGACCGTCCTGCTGGCCCTACGGTCCAGGAATCTCCCAGTCTCCCGCTGCAGGAAGTCCTCCCAGACGCCCTCCACTCCACCCGGTCGCTGCTTTGTACAACAACAAATCAAACACCTCAGGGACTCCTCCTTGTCTTCCCTAGGAAGTCTTCCTCCGGAACGTCACTTCCAACCTGGCTGGCAGCCCCGGGACCCATCCTGCTCCGGAAACATGTGCGGACGCACAAATCGGACCCGTTGGTCGAGAGGCTTCATCTCCTCAACGCGAACCCTCAATACGCCTGCGTGGCGTACCCCGACGGCCGACAGGACACGGTCTCCCTGCGGGACCTGGCACCCGCCGGAGCTCCACACACACCCTCCCTCCCACCGGCGCACCCCACAGCCGACCCCTCCGGAGCTGCACCCCCCCCCCCCAACACCAGTCACCCCCTCTGGAGCTCCACCCCCCCCCAACACCAATCACCCGTCCCTCGCACCGGCGCACCCCACAGCCGACCCCTCCGGAGCTGCACACCCCCCCCCAACACCAGTCACCCCCTCTGGAGCTCCACCCCCCCCCCCCCACAACACCAATCACCCCTCCCTCCCACCGGCGCACCCCACAGCCGACCCCTCCGGAGCTGCACACCCCCCCCCAACACCAGTCACCCCCTCTGGAGCTCCACCCCCCCCCCCACAACACCAATCACCCCTCCCTACCACCGGCGCACCCCACAGCCGCCCCCTTCCCGGGTGGATCGGTCCTTCCCCCGGTCCGAATAGGGATATTGGAGCGGGGAGAGGCATTGCGACGTTCCCAGAGACGACGGGGCCCGAACCAGCGTCTGCATCACCACCGGGGCTAAGCCGATCGGTTAGGACGACCAGGGAACCCATTCGACTCATCGAAACAGTAAAGCAAGAAATCGGAGCATAACCGCCATGTTAGCGGCATCCTAGGTACCGACTCTGTAAACATCGACCACCATACGGCCCACGACCCCGCCGGGTTCTTTTTCAACAAGGGGTGAATGTGGTGGTATGTATTAGGGGTATTAAGGTGCCCTGTGAGGCCGAAAGGCTATTGGTGGATAGACACTGGGTCCCGAGTGGATCAGCCGCCTGCAGGCTCCACCCAGTAATGTGGAGTATAAGAGCCCGGGTTCTCCCAGCAGCCGCATTCTGGACCTGTGCTGCGGGTGGAACAAGTCAGCGTAATAAAGCCATCGTTCGACTCCTCATCTCCTCTCGTCTCGTGAGTGATTGATTGTGCTGCACTCTGTGATTGTATACAGTTAACCATTTACTGCTCAATAATCCCTGGGAGCAGGGGACAGGCAGTGTGGCTCCGGGAGCCCCCAATTAAAAAGCTGTGTCAGAGACCTCTGTGCTGTATACAGTTAACCATTTACTGCTCAATAATCCCTGGGAGCAGGGGACAGGCAGTGTGGTCCGGGAGCCCCCAATTAAAAAGCTGTTTCAGAGACTTCTGTGCCTGTATATAGTTAACCATTTACTTTTTCTCAATAATCCCCTTTCTTGTGATACAAGGAGCCCCTGCAGTGTTGCCTCAAACCCCCGCAGTGTAACGGTCACCATTACTGAGACGGGTTTTTAAATTACGGATGCAGAAACGGACAATAGAACTGTGACGTTAACACCCCCTTACAGGACCACCCACAGCCTGGTGTCAGGCTCCAGGCCGTGCTGAAGGAGGTGACACCGTTCTGCAAACAGCTCCTTGTATCAGATTTGACAGGACCATTCACAGCCTGGTGTCAGGCTCCAGGCCGTGCTGAAGGAGGCGACACCGTTCTGTAACCAGCTCCTTGTTATATCAGATTTGACAGGACCATCCACAGCCTGGTGTCAGGCTCCAGGCCGTGCTGAAGGAGGCGACACCGTTCTGTAACCAGCTCCTTGTTATATCAGATTTGACAGGACCATCCACAGCCTGGTGTCAGGCTCCAGGCCGTGCTGCAGGAGGCGACACCGTTCTGTAACCAGCTCCTTGTTATATCAGATTTGACAGGACCATCCACTGCCTGGTGTCAGGCTCCAGGCCGTGCTGAAGGAGGTGACACCGTTCTGTAACCAGCACCTTGTTATATCAGATTTGACAGGACCATCCACAGCCTGGTGTCAGGCTCCAGGCCGTGCTGAAGGAGGTGACACCGTTCTGTAACCAGCACCTTGTTGTATCAGATTTGACAGGACCATCCACAGCCTGGTGTCAGGCTCCAGGCCGTGCTGAAGGAGGCGACACCGTTCTGTAACCAGCTCCTTGTTATATCAGATTTGACAGGACCATCCACAGCCTGGTGTCAGGCTCCAGGCCGTGCTGAAGGAGGCGACACCGTTCTGTAACCAGCTCCTTGTTATATCAGATTTGACAGGACCATCCACAGTCTGGTGTCAGGCTCCAGGCCGTGCTGAAGGAGGCGACACCGTTCAGTAACCAGCTTCGTGTTATATCAGATTTGACAGGACCATCCACAGCCTGGTGTCAGGCTCCAGGCCGTGCTGAAGGAGGCGACACCGTTCTGTAACCAGCACCTTGTTATATCAGATTTGACAGGACCACCCACAGCCTGGTGTCAGGCTCCAGGCCGTGCTGAAGGAGGTGACACCGTTCTGTAACCAGCACCTTGTTGTATCAGATTTGACAGGACCATCCACAGCCTGGTGTCAGGCTCCAGGCCGTGCTGAAGGAGGCGACACCGTTCTGTAACCAGCACCTTGTTGTATCAGATTTGACAGGACCATCCACAGCCTGGTGTCAGGCTCCAGGCCGTGCTGAAGGAGGTGACACCGTTCTGTAACTAGCTCCTTGTTATATCAGATTTGACAGGACCATCCACAGCCTGGTGTCAGGCTCCAGGCCGTGCTGAAGGAGGCGACACCGTTCTGTAACCAGCTCCTTGTTCTATCAGATTTGACAGGACCATCCACAGCCTGGTGTCAGGCTCCAGGCCGTGCTGAAGGAGGTGACACCGTTCTGTAACCAGCTCCTTGTTGTATCAGATTTGACAGGACCATCCACAGCCTGGTGTCAGGCTCCAGGCCGTGCTGAAGGAGGCGACACCGTTCTGTAACCAGCACCTTGTTATATCAGATTTGACAGGACCATCCACAGCCTGGTGTCAGGCTCCAGGCCGTGCTGAAGGAGGCCACACCGTTCTGTAACCAGCACCTTGTTATATCAGATTTGACAGGACCATCCACAGCCTGGTGTCAGGCTCCAGGCCGTGCTGAAGGAGGCGACACCGTTCTGTAACCAGCTCCTTGTTATATCAGATTTGACAGGACCACCCACAGCCTGGTGTCAGGCTCCAGGCCGTAGTGAAGGAGGTGACACAGTTCTGTAACCAGCTCCTTGTTATATTAGATTTGACAGGACCATCCACAGCCTGGTGTCAGGCTCCAGGCCGTGCTGAAGGAGGCGACACCGTTCTGTAACCAGCTCCTTGTTGTATCAGATTTGACAGGACCACCCACAGCCTGGTGTCAGGCTCCAGGCCGTGCTGAAGGAGGCGACACCGTTCTGTAACCAGCACCTTGTTATATCAGATTTGACAGACCCATCCACAGCCTGGTGTCAGGCTCCAGGCCGTGCTGAAGGAGGCAACACCGTTCTGTAACCACCTCCTTGTTATATCAGATTTGACAGGACCATCCACAGCCTGGTGTCAGGCTCCAGGCCGTGCTGAAGGAGGTGACACCGTTCTGTAACCAGCTCCTTGTTGTATCAGATTTGACAGGACCATCCACAGCCTGGTGTCAGGCTCCAGGCCGTGCTGAAGGAGGCGACACCATTCTGTAACCAGCTCCTTGTTATATCAGATTTGACAGGACCATCCACAGCCTGGTGTCAGGCTCCAGGCCGTGCTGAAGGAGGTGACACCGTTCTGTAACCAGCAACTTGTTATATCAGATTTGACAGAACCATCCACAGCCTGGTGTCAGACTCCAGGCCGTGCTGAAGGAGGTGACACCGTTCTGTAACCAGCACCTTGTTATAACAGATTTGACAGGACCATCCACAGCCTGGTGTCAGACTCCAGGCCGTGCTGAAGGAGGCGACACCGTTCTGTCACCAGCACCTTGTTATATCAGATTTGACAGGACCATCCACAACCTGGTGTCAGGCTCCAGGCCGCGCTGAAGGAGGCGACACCGTTCTGTAACCAGCTCCTTGTTGTATCAGATTTGACAGGACCATCCACAGACTGGTGTCAGGCTCCAGGCCGTGCTGAAGGAGGCGACACCGTTCTGTAACCAGCTCCTTGTTATATCAGATTTGACAGGACCATCCACAGCCTGGTGTCAGGCTCCAGGCCGTGCTGAAGGAGGTGACACCGTTCTGTAACCAGCTCCTTGTTATATCAGATTTGACAGGACCATCCACAGCCTGGTGTCAGGCTCCAGGCCGTGCTAAAGGAGGCGACCCCGTTCTGTAACCAGCTCCATGTTATATCAGATTTGACAGGACCATCCACAGCCTGGTGTCAGGCTCCAGGCCGTGCTGAAGGAGGTGACACCGTTCTGTAACCAGCTCCTTGTTATATCAGATTTGACAGGACCATCCACATCCTGGTGTCAGGCTCCAGGCCGTGCTGAAGGAGGTGACACCGTTCTGTAACCAGCACTTTGTTATATCAAATTTGACAGGACCACTCACAGCCTGGTGTCAGGCTCCAGGCCGTGCTGAAGGAGGCGACACCGTTCTGTAACCAGCTCCTTGTTGTAGCAGATTTGACAGGACCATCCACAGCCTGGTGTCAGGCTCCAGGCCGTGCTGAAGGAGGCGACACCGTTCTGTAACCAGCACCTTGTTATATCAGATTTGACAGGACCATCCACAGCCTGGTGTCAGGCTCCAGGCCGTGCTGAAGGAGGCGACACCGTTCTGTAACCAGCACCTTGTTATATCAGATTTGACAGGACCATCCACAGCCTGGTGTCAGGCTCCAGGCCGTGCTGAAGGAGGTGACACCGTTCTGTAACCAGCTCCTTGTTGTATCAGATTTGGCAGGACCATCCACAGCCTGGTGTCAGGCTCCAGGTCTGCTGAAGGAGGCGACACCGTTCTGTAACCAGCACCTTGTTATATCAGATTTGACAGGACCATCCACAGCCTGGTGTCAGGCTCCAGGTCTGCTGAAGGAGGTGACACCGTTCTGTAACTAGCTCCTTGTTATATCAGATTTGACAGGACCATCCACAGCCTGGCGTCAGGCTCCAGGCCGTGCTGAAGGAGGCGACACCGTTCTGTAACCAGCTCCTTGTGATATCAGATTTGACAGGACCATCCACAGCCTGGTGTCAGGCTCCAGGCCGTGCTGAAGGAGGCGACACCGTTCTGTAACCAGCTCCTTGTTATATCAGATTTGACAGGACCATCCACAGCCTGGTGTCAGGCTCCAGGCCGTGCTGAAGGAGGCGACACCGTTCTGTAACCAGCTCCTTGTTATATCAGATTTGACAGGACCATCCACAGCCTGGTGTCAGGCTCCAGGCCGTGCTGAAGGAGGCGACACCGTTCTGTATCCAGCACCTTGTTATATCAGATTTGACAGGACCATCCACAGCCTGGTGTCAGGCTCCAGGCCGTGCTGAAGGAGGCGACACCGTTCTGTAACCAGCTCCTTGTTGTATCAGATTAGACAGGACCACCCACAGCCTGGTGTCAGGCTCCAGGCCGTGCTGAAGGAGGCGACACTGTTCTGTAACCAGCTCCTTGTTATATCAGATTTGACAGGACCATCCGCAGCCTGGTGTCAGGCTCCAGGCAGTGCTGAAGGAGGCGACACCGTTCTGTAACCAGCTCCTTGTTATATCAGATTTGACAGGACCATCCACAGCCTGGTGTCAGGCTCCAGGCCGTGCTGAAGGAGGCGACACCGTTCAGTAACCAGCTCCTTGTTATATCAGATTTGACAGGACCATCCACAGCCAGGTGTCAGGCTCCAGGCCGTGCTGAAGGAGGCGACACCGTTCTGTAACCAGAACCGTGTTATATCAGATTTGACAGGACCATCCACAGCCAGGTGTCAGGCTCCAGGCCGTGCTGAAGGAGGCGACACCGTTCTGTAACCAGCTTCTTGTTATATCAGATTTGACAGGACCATCCACAGCCTGGTGTCAGGCTCCAGGCCGTGCTGAAGGAGGCGACACCGTTCTGTAACCAGCACCTTGTTATATCAGATTTGACAGGACAATCCACAGCCTGGTGTCAGGCTCCAGGCCGTGCTGAAGGAGGCGACACTGTTCTGTAACCAGAACCGTGTTATATCAGATTTGACAGGACCATCCACAGCCTGGTGTCAGGCTCCAGGCCGTGCTGAAGGAGGCGACACCGTTCTGTAACCAGCAACTTGTTATATCAGATTTCACAGGACCATCCACAGCCTGGTGTCAGGCTCCAGGCCGTGCTGAAGGAGGCGACACCGTTCTGTAACCAGCACCTTGTTATATCAGATTTGACAGGACCATCCACAGCCTGGTGTCAGGCTCCAGGCCCAGCTGAAGGAGGCGACACCGTTCTGTAACCAGCTCCTTGTTGTATCAGATTTGACAGGACCATCCACAGCCTGGTGTCAGGCTCCAGGCCGTGCTGAAGGAGGCGACACCGTTCTGTAACCAGCACCTTGTTATATCAGATTTGACAGGACCATCCACAGCCTGGTGTCAGGCTCCAGGCCGTGCTGAAGGAGGTGACACCGTTCTGTAACCAGCTCCTTGTTATATCAGATTTGACAGGACCATCCACAGCCTGGTGTCAGGCTCCAGGCCGTGCTGAAGGAGGCGACACCGTTCTGTAACCAGCTCCTTGTCATATCAGATTTGACAGGACCATCCACAGCCTGGTGTCAGGCTCCAGGCCGTGCTGAAGGAGGCGACACCGTTCTGTTACCAGCTCCTTGTTATATCAGATTTGACAGGACCATCCACAGCCTGGTGTCAGGCTCCAGGCCGTGCTGAAGGAGGCGACACCGTTCTGTAACCAGCTCCTTGTTATATCAGATTTGACAGGACCATCCACAGCCTGGTGTCAGGCTCCAGGCCGAGCTGAAGGAGGCGACACCGTTCTGTAACCAGCTCCTTGTTATATCAGATTTGACAGGACCATCCACAGCCTGGTGTCAGGCTCCAGGCCGTGCTGAAGGAGGCGACACCGTTCTGTAACCAGCTCCTTGTTATATCAGATTTGACAGGACCATCCACAGCCTGGTGTCAGGCTCCAGGCCGTGCTGAAGGAGGTGACACCGTTCTGTAACCAGCACCTTGTTGTATCAGATTTGACAGGACCATCCACAGGCTGGTGTCAGGCTCCAGGCCGTGCTGAAGGAGGCGACGCCGTTCTGTAACCACCTCCTTGTTATATATGATTTGACAGGACCATCCAGAGCCTGGTGTCAGGCTCCAGGCCGTGTTGAAGGAGGCGGCACCGTTCTGTAACCAGCACCTTGTTATATCAGATTTGCCAGGCCCATCCACAGCCTGGTGTCAGGCTCCAGGCCGTGCTGAAGGAGGCGACACCGTTCTGTAACCAGCCCCTTGTTATATCAGATTTGACAGGACCATCCACAGCCTGGTGTCAGGCTCCAGGCCGTGCTGAAGGAGGCGACACCGTTCTGTAACTAGAACCGTGTTATATCAGATTTGACAGGACCATCCACAGCCTGGTGTCAGGCTCCAGGCCGTGCTGAAGGAGGCGACACCGTTCAGTAACCAGCTCCTTGTTATATCAGATTTGACAGGACCATCCACAGCCAGGTGTCAGGCTCCAGGCCGTGCTGAAGGAGGCGACACCGTTCTGTAACCAGAACCGTGTTATATCAGATTTGACAGGACCATCCACAGCCAGGTGTCAGGCTCCAGGCCGTGCTGAAGGAGGCGACACCGTTCTGTAACCAGCTTCTTGTTATATCAGATTTGACAGGACCATCCACAGCCTGGTGTCAGGCTCCAGGCCGTGCTGAAGGAGGCGACACCGTTCTGTAACCAGCACCTTGTTATATCAGATTTGACAGGACAATCCACAGCCTGGTGTCAGGCTCCAGGCCGTGCTGAAGGAGGCGACACTGTTCTGTAACCAGAACCGTGTTATATCAGATTTGACAGGACCATCCACAGCCTGGTGTCAGGCTCCAGGCCGTGCTGAAGGAGGCGACACCGTTCTGTAACCAGCAACTTGTTATATCAGATTTCACAGGACCATCCACAGCCTGGTGTCAGGCTCCAGGCCGTGCTGAAGGAGGCGACACCGTTCTGTAACCAGCACCTTGTTATATCAGATTTGACAGGACCATCCACAGCCTGGTGTCAGGCTCCAGGCCCAGCTGAAGGAGGCGAAACCGTTCTGTAACCAGCTCCTTGTTGTATCAGATTTGACAGGACCATCCACAGCCTGGTGTCAGGCTCCAGGCCGTGCTGAAGGAGGCGACACCGTTCTGTAACCAGCACCTTGTTATATCAGATTTGACAGGACCATCCACAGCCTGGTGTCAGGCTCCAGGCCGTGCTGAAGGAGGTGACACCGTTCTGTAACCAGCTCCTTGTTATATCAGATTTGACAGGACCATCCACAGCCTGGTGTCAGGCTCCAGGCCGTGCTGAAGGAGGCGACACCGTTCTGTAACCAGCTCCTTGTCATATGAGATTTGACAGGACCATCCACAGCCTGGTGTCAGGCTCCAGGCCGTGCTGAAGGAGGCGACACCGTTCTGTAACCAGCTCCTTGTTATATCAGATTTGACAGGACCATCCACAGCCTGGTGTCAGGCTCCAGGCCGTGCTGAAGGAGGCGACACCGTTCTGTAACCAGCTCCTTGTTATATCAGATTTGACAGGACCATCCACAGCCTGGTGTCAGGCTCCAGGCCGAGCTGAAGGAGGCGACACCGTTCTGTAACCAGCTCCTTGTTATATCAGATTTGACAGGACCATCCACAGCCTGGTGTCAGGCTCCAGGCCGTGCTGAAGGAGGCGACACCGTTCTGTAACCAGCTCCTTGTTATATCAGATTTGACAGGACCATCCACAGCCTGGTGTCAGGCTCCAGGCCGTGCTGAAGGAGGTGACACCGTTCTGTAACCAGCACCTTGTTGTATCAGATTTGACAGGACCATCCACAGCCTGGTGTCAGGCTCCAGGCCGTGCTGAAGGAGGCGACGCCGTTCTGTAACCACCTCCTTGTTATATATGATTTGACAGGACCATCCAGAGCCTGGTGTCAGGCTCCAGGCCGTGCTGAAGGAGGCGACACCGTTCTGTAACCAGCACCTTGTTATATCAGATTTGCCAGGCCCATCCACAGCCTGGTGTCAGGCTCCAGGCCGTGCTGAAGGAGGCGACACCGTTCTGTAACCAGCCCCTTGTTATATCAGATTTGACAGGACCATCCACAGCCTAGTGTCAGGCTCCAGGCCGTGCTGAAGGAGGCGACACCGTTCTGTAACCAGCTCCTTGTTGTATCAGATTTGACAGGACCATCCACAGCCGGGTGGCAGGCTCCAGGCCGTGCTGAAGGAGGCAACACCGTTCTGTAACCAGCACCTTGTTATATCAGATTTGACAGGACCATCCACAGACTGGTGTCAGGCTCCAGGCCGTGCTGAAGGAGGCGACACCGTTCTGTAACCAGCTCCTTGTTATATCAGATTTGACAGGACCATCCACAGCCTGGTGTCAGGCTCCAGGCCGTGCTGAAGGAGGCGACACCGTTCTGTAACCAGAACCTTGTTATATCAGATTTGAAAGGACCATCCACAGCCTGGTGTCAGGCTCCAGGCCGTGCTGAAGGAGGCGACACCGTTCTGTAACCTGCTCCTTGTTATATCAGATTTGGCAGGACCATCCACAGCCTGGTTTCAGGCTCCAGGCCGTGCTGAAGGAGGCGACACCGTTCTGTAACCAGCTCCTTGTTATATCAGATTTGACAGGACCATCCACAGCCTGGTGTCAGGCTCCAGGCCATGCTGAAGGAGGCGACACCGTTCTGTAACCAGCTCCTTGTTATATCAGATTTGACAGGACCATCCACAGCCTGGTGTCAGGCTCCAGGCCGTGCTGAAGGAGGCGACACCGTTCTGTAACTAGAACCGTGTTATATCAGATTTGACAGGACCATCCACAGCCTGATGTCAGGCTCCAGGCCGTGCTGAAGGAGGCGACATCGTTCTGTAACCAGCTCCTTGTTATATCAGATTTGGCAGGACCATCCACAGCCTGGTGTCAGGTTCCAGGCCGTGCTGAAGGAGGTGACACCGTTCTGTAACCAGCTCCTTGTTATATCAGATTTGACAGGACCATCCACAGCCTGGTGTCAGGCTCCAGGCCGTGCTGAAGGAGGCGACACCGTTCTGTAACCAGCTTCTTGTTATATCAGATTTGACAGGACCATCCACAGCCTGGTGTCAGGCTCCAGGCCGTGCTGAAGGAGGCAACACCGTTCTGTAACCAGCTCCTTGTTGTATCAGATTTCACAGGACCATCCACAGCCTGGTGTCAGGCTCCAGGCCGTGCTGAAGGAGGTGACACCGTTCTGTAACCAGCTCCTTGTTATATCAGATTTGACAGGACCATCCAGAGCCTGGTGTCAGGCTCCAGGCCGTGCTGACGGAGGCGACACCGTTCTGTAACCAGCTCCTTGTTATATCAGATTTGACAGGACCATCTACAGCCTGGTGTCAGGCTCCAGGCCGTGCTGAAGGAGGCAACATCGTTCTGTAACCAGCTCCTTGTTATATCAGATTTGACAGGACCATCCACAGCCTGGTGTCAGGCTCCAGGCCGTGCTGAAGGAGGCGACACCGTTCAGTAACCAGCTCCTTGTTATATCAGATTTGACAGGACCATCCCCAGCCTGGTGTCAGGCTCCAGGCCGTGCTTAAGGAGGCGACACCGTTCTGTAACCAGCACCTTGTTATAACAGATTTGACAGGACCAACCACAGCCTGGTGTCAGGCTCCAGGCCGTGCTGAAGGAGGCGACACCGTTCTGTAACCAGCTCCTTGTTATAACAGATTTGACAGGACCATCCACAGCCTGGTGTCAGGCTCCAGGCCGTGCTGAAGGAGGTGACACCGTTCTGTAACCAGCTCCTTGTTGTATCAGATTTGACATGACCATCCACAGCCTGGTGTCAGGCTCCAGGCCGTGCTGAAGGAGGCGACACCGTTCTGTAACCAGCTCCTTGTTGTTCAGATTTGACAGGACCATCCACAGCCTGGTGTCAGTCTCCAGGCCGTGCTGAAGGGCGCGACACCGTTCTGTAACCAGCTCCTTGTTGTATCAGATTTGACAGGACCATCCACAGCCTGGTGTCAGGCTCCAGGCCGTGCTGAAGGTGGCGACACCGTTCTGTAACCAGCACCTTGTTATATCAGATTTGACAGGACCATCCACAGCCTGGTGTCAGGCTCCAGGCCGTGCTGAAGGAGGCGACACCGTTCTGTAACCAGCTCATTGTTATATCAGATTTGACAGGACCATCCACAGCCTGGTGTCAGGCTCCAGGCCGTGCTGAAGGAGGTGACACCGTTCTGTAACCAGCTCCTTGTTATATCAGATTTGACAGGACCATCCACAGCCTGGTGTCAGGCTCCAGGCCGTGCTGAAGGAGGCGACACCGTTCTGTAACCAGCTCCTTGTTATATCAGATTTGACAGGACCATCCACAGCCTGGTGTCAGGCTCCAGGCCGTGCTGAAGGAGGCGACACCGTTCTGTAACCAGCTCATTGTTATATCAGATTTGACAGGACCATCCACAGCCTGGTGTCAGGCTCCAGGCCGTGCTGAAGGAGGTGACACCGTTCTGTAACCAGCACCTTGTTATATCAGATTTGACAGGACCATCCACAGCCTGGTGTCAGGCTCCAGGCCGTGCTGAAGGAGGTAACACCATTCTGTAACCAGCTCCTTGTTATATCAGATTTGACAGGACCATCCACAGCCTGGTGTCAGGCTCCAGGCCGCGCTGAAGGAGGTGACACCGTTCTGTAACCAGCTCCTTGTTATATCAGATTTGACAGGACCATCCACAGCCTGGTGTCAGGCTCCAGGCCGTCCTGAAGGAGGTGACACCTTTCTGTAACCAGCACCTTGTTATATCAGATTTGACAGGACCATCCACAGCCTGGTGTCAGGCTCCAGGCCGTGCTGAAGGAGGCGACACCGTTCTGTAACCAGCTCCTTGTGTATCAGATTTGACAGGACCATCCACAGCCTGGTGTCAGGCTCCAGGCCGCGCTGAAGGAGGCGACACCGTTCTGTAACCAGCTCCTTGTTATATCAGATTTGACAGGACCATCCACAGCCTGGTGTCAGGCTCCAGGCCGTGCTGACGGAGGCGACACCGTTCTGTAACCAGCTCCTTGTTATATCAGATTTGACAGGACCATCAACAGCCTGGTGTCAGGCTCCAGGCCGTGCTGAAGGAGGCGACACCGTTCTGTAACCAGCTCCTTGTTATATCAGATTTGGCAGGACCATCCACAGCCTGGTGTCAGACTCCAGGCCGTGCTGAAGGAGGTGACACCGTTCTGTAACCAGCTCCTTGTTATATCAGATTTGACAGGACCATCCACAGCCTGGTGTCAGGCTCCAGGCCGTGCTTAAGGAGGCGACACCGTTCTGTAACCAGCTCCTTGTTATATCAGATTTGACAGGACCATCCACAGCCTGGTGTCAGGCTCCAGGCCGTGCTGAAGGAGGTGACACCGTTCTGTAACCAGCTCCTTGTTGTACCAGATTTGACAGGACCATCCACAGCCTGGTGTCAGGCTCCAGGCCGTGCTGAAGGAGGCGACACCGTTCTGTAACCAGCTCCTTGTTATATCAGATTTGACAGGACCATCCACAGCCTGGTGTCAGGCTCCAGGCCGTGCTGAAGGAGGCGACACCGTTCAGTAACCAGCTCCTTGTTATATCAGATTTGACAGGACCATCCACAGCCTGGTGTCAGGCTCCAGGCCGTGCTGAAGGAGGCGACACCGTTCAGTAACCAGCTCCTTGTTATATCAGATTTGACAGATCCATCCACAGCCTGGTGTCAGGCTCCAGGCCGTGCTGAAGGAGGCGACACCGTTCTGTAACCAGCACCTTGTTATATCAGATTTGACAGGACCATCTACAGCCTGGTGTCAGGCTCCAGGCCGTGCTGAAGGAGGCGACACCGTTCTGTAACTAGCTCCTTGTTATATCAGATTTGACAGGACCATCCACAGCCTGGTGTCAGGCTCCAGGCCGTGCTGAAGGAGGCGACACCGTTCTGTAACCAGCTCCTTGTTGTATCAGATTTGACAGGACCATCCACAGCCTGGTGTCAGGCTCCAGGCCGTGCTGAAGGAGGCGACACCGTTCTGTAACCAGCTCCTTGTTATATCAGATTTGACAGGACCATCCACAGCCTGGTGTCAGGCTCCAGGCCGTGCTGAAGGAGGCGACACCGTTCTGTAACCAGCTCCTTGTTATATCAGATTTGACAGGACCATCCACAGCCTGGTGTCAGGCTCCAGGCCGTGCTGAAGGAGGCGACACCGTTCTGTAACCAGCTCCTTGTTGTATCAGATTTGACAGGACCATCCACAGCCTGGTGTCAGGCTCCGGGCCGTGCTGAAGGAGGCGACACCGTTCTGTAATCAGCACCTTGTTATATCAGATTTGACAGGACCTTCCACAGCCTGGTGTCAGGCTCCGGGCCGTGCTGAAGGAGGTGACACCGTTCTGTAACCAGCTCCTTGTTATCTCAGATTTGACAGGACCATCCACAGCCTGGTGTCAGGCTCCAGGCCGTGCTGAAGGAGGCGACACCGTTCTGTAACTAGCTCCTTGTTATATCAGATTTGACAGGACCATCCACTGCCTTGTGTCATTCTCCAGGCCGTGCTGAAGGAGGCGACACCGTTCTGTAACCAGCTCCTTGTTGTATCAGATTTGACAGGACCATCCACAGTCTGGTGTCAGGCTCCAGGCCGTGCTGAAGGAGGTGACACCGTTCTGTAACCAGCTCCTTGTTGTATCAGATTTGACAGGACCATACACAGCCTGGTGTCAGGCCCCAGGCCGTGCTGAAGGAGGCGACACCGTTCTGTAACCAGCACCTTGTTATAGCAGATTTGACAGGAACATCCACAGCCTGGTGTCAGGCTCTAGGCCGTTCTCAAGGAGGCGACACCGTTCTGTCACCAGCACCTTGTTATATCAGATTTGACAGGACCATCCACAGACTGGTGTCAGGCTCCAGGCCGTGCTGAAGGAGGCGATACCGTTCTGTAACCAGCTCCTTGTTATATCAGATTTGACAGGACCATCCACAGCCTGGTGTCAGGCTCCAGGCCGTGCTGAAGGAGGCGACACCGTTCTGTAACCAGCTCCTTGTTATATCGGATTTGACAGTACCATCCACAGCCTGGTGTCAGGCTCCAGGCCGTGCTGAAGGAGGCGACACCGTTCTGTAACCAGCTCCTTGTTGTATCAGATTTGACAGGACCATCCACATTCTGGTGTCAGGCTCCAGGCCGTGCTGAAGGAGGTGACACCGTTCTGTAACCAGCTCCTTGTTATATCAGATTTGACAGGACCATCCACAGCCTGGTGTCAGGCTCCAGGCCGTGCTGAAGGAGGCGACACCGTTCTGTAACCAGCTCCTTGTTGTATCAGATTTGACAGCACCATCCACAGCCTGGTGTCAGGCTCCAGGCCGTGCTGAAGGAGGTGACACCGTTCTGTAACCAGCTCCTTGTTATATCAGATTTGACAGGACCATCCACAGCCTGGTGTCAGGCTCCAGGCCGTGCTGAAGGAGGCGACACCGTTCTGTAACCAGCTCCTTGTTATATCAGATTTGACAGGACCATCCACAGCCTGGTGTCAGGCTCCAGGCCGTGCTGAAGGAGGTGACACCGTTCTGTAACCAGCTCTTTGTTATATCAGATTTGACAGGACCATCCACAGCCTGGTGTCAGGCTCCAGGCCGTGCTGAAGGAGGTGACACCGTTCTGTAACCAGCTCCTTGTTATATCAGATTTGACAGGACCATCCACAGCCTGGTGTCAGGCTCCAGGCCGTGCTGAAGGAGGCGACACCGTTCTGTAACCAGCTCCTTGTTATATCAGATTTGACAGGACCATCCACAGGCTGGTGTCAGGCTCCAGGCCGTGCTGAAGGAGGTGACACCGTTCTGTAACCAGCTCCGAGTTATATCAGATTTGACAGGACCATCCACAGCCTGGTGTCAGGCTCCAGGCCGTGCTGAAGGAGGCGACACCGTTCTGTAACCAGCACCTTGTTATATCAGATTTGACAGGACCATCCACAGCCTGGTGTCAGGCTCCAGGCCGTGCTGAAGGAGGCGACACCGTTCTGTAACCAGCTCCTTGTTATATCAGATTTGACAGGACCATCCACAGCCTGGTGTCAGGCTCCAGGCCGTGCTGAAGGAGGCGACACCGTTCTGTAACCAGCTCCTTGTTATATCAGATTTGACAGGACCAACCACGGACTGGTGTCAGGCTCCAGGCCGTGCTGAAGGAGGCGACACCGTTCTGTAACCAGCTCATTGTTATATCAGATTTGACAGGACCATCCACAGCCTGGTGTCAGGCTCCAGGCCGTGCTGAAGGAGGCGACACCGTTCTGTAACCAGCTCCTTGTTATATCAGATTTGACAGGACCATCCACAGCCTGGTGTCAGGCTCCAGGCCGTGCTGAAGGAGGCGACACCGTTCTGTAACCAGCTTCTTGTTATATCAGATTTGACAGGACCATCCACAGCCTGGTGTCAGGCTCCAGGCCGTGCTGAAGGAGGCAACACCGTTCTGTAACCAGCTCCTTGTTATATCAGATTTGACAGGACCATCCACAGCCTGGTGTCAGGCTCCAGGCCGTGCTGAAGGAGGCGACACCGTTCTGTAACCAGCTCCTTGTTATATCAGATTTGACAGGACCATCCCCAGCCTGGTGTCAGGTTCCAGGCCGTGCTGAAGGAGGCGACACCGTTCTGTAACCAGCTCCTTGTTATATCAGATTTGACAGGACCATCCACAGCCTGGTGTCAGGCTCCAGGCCGTGCTGAAGGAGGCGACACCGTTCTGTAACCAGCTCCTTGTTATATCAGATTTGACAGGACCATCCACAGCCTGGTGTCAGGCTCCAGGCCGTGCTGAAGGAGGTGACACCGTTCTGTAACCAGCTCCTTGTTATATCAGATTTGACAGGACCATCCACAGCCTGGTGTCAGGCTCCAGGCCGTGCTGAAGGAAGTGACACCGTTCTGTAACCAGCTCCTTGTTATATCAGGTTTGACAGGACCATCCACAGCCTGGTGTCAGGCTCCAGGCCGTGCTGAAGGAGGCGACACCGTTCTGTAACCAGCACCTTGTTATAGCAGATTTGACAGGAACATCCACAGCCTGGTGTCAGGCTCTAGGCCGTTCTCAAGGAGGCGACACCGTTCAGTAACCAGCTCCTTGTTATATCAGATTTGACAGGACCATCCACAGGCTGGTGTCAGGCTCCAGGCCGTGCTGAAGGAGGCGACACCGTTCTGTAACTAGCTCCTTGTTATATCAGATTTGACAGGACCATCCACTGCCTTGTGTCATTCTCCAGGCCGTGCTGAAGGAGGCGACACCGTTCTGTAACCAGCTCCTTGTTGTATCAGATTTGACAGGACCATCCACAGTCTGGTGTCAGGCTCCAGGCCGTGCTGAAGGAGGTGACACCGTTCTGTAACCAGCTTCTTGTTATATCAGATTTGACAGGACCATCCACAGCCTGGTGTCAGGCTCCAGGCCGTGCTGAAGGAGGCAACACCGTTCTGTAACCAGCTCCTTGTTATATCAGATTTGACAGGACCATCCACAGCCTGGTGTCAGGCTCCAGGCCGTGCTGAAGCACGGCGACACCGTTCTGTAACCAGCTCCTTGTTATATCAGATTTCACAGGACCATCCCCAGCCTGGTGTCAGGCTCCAGGCCGTGCTGAAGGAGGCGACACCGTTCTGTAACCAGCTCCTTGTTATATCAGATTTGACAGGACCATCCACATCCTGCTGTCAGGCTCCAGGCCATGCTGAAGGAGGCGACACCGTTCTGTAACCAGCTCCTTGTTATATCAGATTTGACAGGACCATCCACAGCCTGGTGTCAGGCTCCAGGCCGTGCTGAAGGAGGCGACACCGTTCTGTAACCAGCTCCTTGTTATATCAGATTTGACAGGACCATCCACAGCCTGGTGTCAGGCTCCAGGCCGTGCTGAAGGAGGTGACACCGTTCTGTAACCAGCTCCTTGTTATATCAGATTTGACAGGACCATCCACAGCCTGGTGTCAGGCTCCAGGCCGTGCTGAAGGAGGTGACACCGTTCTGTAACCAGCTCCTTGTTATATCAGGTTTGACAGGACCATCCACAGCCTGGTGTCAGGCTCCAGGCCGTGCTGAAGGAGGCGACACCGTTCTGTAACCAGCACCTTGTTATATCAGATTTGACAGGACCATCCACAGCCCGGTGTCAGGCTCCAGGCCGTGCTGAAGGAGGCGACACCGTTCAGTAACCAGCTCCTTGTTATATCAGATTTGACAGGACCATCCACAGCCTGGTGTCAGGCTCCAGGCCGTGCTGAAGGAGGCGACACCGTTCTGTAACTAGCTCCTTGTTATAGCAGATTTGACAGGAACATCCACAGCCTGGTGTCAGGCTCTAGGCCGTTCTCAAGGAGGCGACACCGTTCAGTAACCAG
This sequence comes from Scyliorhinus torazame, assembly GCF_047496885.1. Lineage (NCBI taxonomy): Eukaryota > Metazoa > Chordata > Chondrichthyes > Carcharhiniformes > Scyliorhinidae > Scyliorhinus > Scyliorhinus torazame. The sequence continues at coordinate 140,913 of NW_027307762.1, read as the reverse complement.
CTCCTTGTTATATCAGATTTGACAGGACCATCCACAGCCTGGTGTCAGGCTCCAGGCCGTGCTGAAGGAGGTGACACCGTTCTGTAACTAGCTCCTTGTTATATCAGGTTTGACAGGACCATCCACTGCCTTGTGTCATTCTCCAGGCCGTGCTGAAGGAGGCGACACCGTTCTGTAACCAGCTCCTTGTTATATCAGATTTGACAGGACCATCCACAGCCTGGTGTCAGGCTCCAGGCCGTGCTGAAGGAGGCGACACCGTTCTGTAACCAGCTCCTTGTTGTATCAGATTTGACAGGACCATCCACAGTCTGGTGTCAGGCTCCAGGCCGTGCTGAAGGAGGTGACACCGTTCTGTAACCAGCTCCTTGTTGTATCAGATTTGACAGGACCATACACAGCCTGGTGTCAGGCCCCAGGCCGTGCTGAAGGAGGCGACACCGTTCTGTAACCAGCACCTTGTTATATCTGATTTGACAGGACCATCCACAGCCTGGTGTCAGGCTCCAGGCCGTGCTGAAGGAGGAGACATCGTTCTGTAAACAACTCCTTGTTATATCAGATTTGACTGGACCATCCACAGCCTGGTGTCAGGCTCCAGGCCATGCTGAAGGAGGTGACACCGTTCTGTAACCAGCACCTTGTTATATCAGATTTGACAGGACCATCCACAGCCTGGTGTCAGGCTCCAGGCCGTGCTGAAGGAGGCGACACCGTTCTGTAACCAGCTCCTTGTTATATCAGATTTGACAGGACCATCCACAGCCTGGTGTCAGGCTCCAGGCCGTGCTGAAGGAGGCGACACCGTTCAGTAACCAGCTCCTTGTTATATCAGATTTGACAGGACCATCCACAGCCTGGTGTCAGGCTCCAGGCCGTGCTGAAGGAGGCGACACCGTTCTGTAACTAGCTCCTTGTTATATCAGATTTGACAGGACCATCCACAGTCTGGTGTCAGGCTCCAGGCCGTGCTGAAGGAGGTGACACCGTTCTGTAACCAGCACCTTGTTATATCTGATTTGACAGGACCATCCACAGCCTGGTGTCAGGCTCCAGGCCGTGCTGAAGGAGGCGACACCGTTCTGTAACCAGCTCCTTGTTATATCAGATTTGACAGGACCATCCACAGCCTGGTGTCAGGCTCCAGGCCGTGCTGAAGGAGGCGACACCGTTCTGTAACCAGCACCGTGTTATATCAGATTTGACAGGACCATCCACAGCCTGGTGTCAGGCTCCAGGCCGTGCTGAAGGAGGCGACACCGTTCTGTAACCAGCTCATTGTTATATCAGATTTGACAGGACCATCCACAGCCTGGTGTCAGGCTCCAGGCCGTGCTGAAGGAGGTGACACCGTTCTGTGACCAGCTCCTTGTTATATCAGATTTGACTGGACCATCCACAGCCTGGTGTCAGGATCCAGGCCGTGCTGAAGGAGGCGACACCTTTCTGTAACCAGCTCCTTGTTATATTAGATTAGACAGGACCATCCACAGCCTGGTGTCAGGCTCCAGGCCGTGCTGAAGGAGGCGACACCGTTCTGTAACCAGCTCCTTGTTATATCAGATTTGACAGGACCATCCACAGCCTGGTGTCAGGCTCCAGGCCGTGCTGAAGGAGGCGACACCGTTCTGTAACCAGCTCCTTGTTATATCAGATTTGACAGGACCATCCACAGCCTGGTGTCAGGCTCCAGGCCGTGCTGAAGGAGGCGACACCGTTCTGTAACCAGAACCGTGTTATATCAGATTTGACAGGACCATCCACAGCCTGGTGTCAGGCTCCAGGCCGTGCTGAAGGAGGCAACATCGTTCTGTAACCAGCTCCTTGTTATATCAGATTTGACAGGACCATCCACAGCCTGGTGTCAGGCTCCAGGCCGTGCTGAAGGAGGTGACACCGATCTGTAACCAGCTCCTTGTTATATCAGATTTGACAGGACCATCCACAGCCTGGTGTCAGGCTCCAGGCCGTGCTGAAGGAGGCGACACCGTTCTGTAACCAGCTCCTTGTTATATCAGATTTGACAGGACCATCCACAGCCTGGTGTCAGGCTCCAGGCCGTGCTGAAGGAGGTGACACCGTTCTGTAACCAGCTCCTTGTTATATCAGATTTGACAGGACCATCCACAGCCTGGTGTCAGGCTCCAGGCCGTGCTGAAGGAGGCGACACCGTTCTGTAACCAGCTCCTTGTTATATCAGATTTGACAGGACCATCCACAGCCTGGTGTCAGGCTCCAGGCCGTGCTGAAGGAGGCGACACCGTTCTGTAACCAGCACCGTGTTATATCAGATTTGACAGGACCATCCACAGCCTGGTGTCAGGCTCCAGGCCGTGCTGAAGGAGGCGACACCGTTCTGTAACCAGCTTCTTGTTATATCAGATTTGACAGGACCATCCACAGCCTGGTGTCAGGCTCCAGGCCGTGCTGAAGGAGGCGACACCGTTCTGTAACCAGCTCCTTGTTATATCAGATTTGACAGGACCATCCACAGCCTGGTGTCAGGCTCCAGGCCGTGCTGAAGGAGGCGACACCGTTCTGTAACCAGAACCGTGTTATATCAGATTTGACAGGACCATCCACAGCCTGGTGTCAGGCTCCAGGCCGTGCTGAAGGAGGCAACATCGTTCTGTAACCAGCTCCTTGTTATATCAGATTTGACAGGACCATCCACAGCCTGGTGTCAGGCTCCAGGCCGTGCTGAAGGAGGTGACACCGATCTGTAACCAGCTCCTTGTTATATCAGATTTGACAGGACCATCCACAGCCTGGTGTCAGGCTCCAGGCCGTGCTGAAGGAGGCGACACCGTTCTGTAACCAGCTCCTTGTTATATCAGATTTGACAGGACCATCCACAGCCTGGTGTCAGGCTCCAGGCCGTGCTGAAGGAGGTGACACCGTTCTGTAACCAGCTCCTTGTTATATCAGATTTGACAGGACCATCCACAGCCTGGTGTCAGGCTCCAGGCCGTGCTGAAGGAGGCGACACCGATCTGTAACCAGCTCCTTGTTATATCAGATTTGACAGGACCATCCACAGCCTGGTGTCAGGCTCCAGGCCGTGCTGAAGGAGGCGACACCGTTCTGTAACCAGCTCCTTGTTATATCAGATTTGACAGGACCATCCACAGCCTGGTGTCAGGCTCCAGGCCGTGCTGAAGGAGGCGACACCGTTCTGTAACCAGCACCGTGTTATATCAGATTTGACAGGACCATCCACAGCCTGGTGTCAGGCTCCAGGCCGTGCTGAAGGAGGCGACACCGTTCTGTAACCAGCTTCTTGTTATATCAGATTTGACAGGACCATCCACAGCCTGGTGTCAGGCTCCAGGCCGTGCTGAAGGAGGCGACACCGTTCTGTAACCAGCTCATTGTTATATCAGGTTTGACAGGACCATCCACAGCCTGGTGTCAGGCTCCAGGCCGTGCTGAAGGAGGCGACACCGTTCTGTAACCAGCTTCTTGTTATATCAGATTTGACAGGACCATCCACAGCCTGGTGTCAGGCTCCAGGCCGTGCTGAAGGAGGCGACACCGTTCTGTAACCAGCTCCTTGTTATATCAGATTTGACAGGACCATCCACTGCCTTGTGTCATTCTCCAGGCCGTGCTGAAGGAGGCGACACCGTTCTGTAACCAGCTCCTTGTTATATCAGATTTGACAGGACCATCCACAGCCTGGTGTCAGGCTCCAGGACGTGCTGAAGGAGTTGACACCGTTCTGTAACCAGCTCCGTGTTATATCAGATTTGACAGGACCATCCACAGCCTGGTGTCAGGCTCCAGGCCGTGCTGAAGGATGCGACACCGTTCTGTAACCAGCACCTTGTTATATCAGATTTGACAGGACCATCCACAGCCTGGTGTCAGGCTCCAGGCCGTGCTGAAGGAGGCGACACCGTTCTGTAACCAGCTCCTTGGTATATCAGATGTGACAGGACCATCCACAGCCTGGTGTCAGGCTCCAGGCCGTGCTGAAGGAGGCGACACCGTTCTGTAACCAGCTCCTTGTTATATCAGATTTGACAGGACCATCCACAGCCTGGTGTCAGGCTCCAGGCCGTGCTGAAGGAGGCGACACCGTTCTGTAACCAGCTCCTTGTTGTATCAGATTTGACAGGACCATCCACAGCCTGGTGTCAGGCTCCAGGCCGTGCTGAAGGAGGCGACACCGTTCTGTAACCAGCTCCTTGTAATATCAGATTTGACAGGACCATCCACAGCCTGGTGTCAGGCTCCAGGCCGTGCTGAAGGAGGCGACTCCGTTCTGTAACCAGCACGTTGTTGTGTCAGATTTGACAGGACCATCCACAGCCTGGTGTCAGGCTCCAGGCCGTGCTGAAGGAGGCGACACTGTTCTGTAACCAGCTCCTTGTTATATCAGATTTGACAGGACCATCCACAGCCTGGTGTCAGGCTCCAGGCCGTGCTGAAGGAGGTGACACCGTTCAGTAACCAGCTCCTTGTTATATCAGATTTGACAGGACCATCCACAGCCTGGTGTCAGGCTCCAGGCCGTGCTGAAGGAGGCGACACCGTTCTGTAACCAGCTCCTTGTTATATCAGATTTGACAGGACCATCCACAGCCTGGTGTCAGGCTCCAGGCCGTGCTGAAGGAGGTGACACCGTTCTGTAACCAGCTCCTTGTTATATCAGATTTGACTGGACCATCCACAGCCTGGTGTCAGGCTCCAGGCCGTGCTGAAGGAGGCGACACCGTTCTGTAACCAGAACCGTGTTATATCAGATTTGACAGGACCATCCTCAGCCTGGTGTCAGGCTCCAGGCCGTGCTGAAGGAGGCGACTCCGTTCTGTAACCAGCTCCTTGTTATATCAGATTTGACAGGACCATCCACAGCCTTGTGTCAGGCTCCAGGCCGTGCTGAAGGAGGTGATACCGTTCTGTAACCAGCTCCTTGTTATATCAGATTTGACAGGACCATCCACAGCCTGGTGTCAGGCTCCAGGCCGTGCTGAAGGAGGCGACACCGTTCTGTAACCAGCTCCTTGTTGTATCAGATTCGACAGGACCATCCACAGCCTGGTGTCAGGCTCCAGGCCGTGCTGAAGGAGGCGACACCGTTCTGTAACCAGCTCCTTGTTGTATCAGATTTGACAGGACCATCCACAGCCTGGTGTCAGGCTCCAGGCCGTGCTGAAGGAGGCGACACCGTTCTGTAACCAGCTCCTTGTAATATCAGATTTGACAGGACCATCCACAGCCTGTTGTCAGGCTCCAGGCCGTGCTGAAGGAGGCGACACCGTTCTGAAACCAGCACCTTGTTGTGTCAGATTTGAAAGGACCATCCACAGCCTGGTGTCAGGCTCCAGGCCGTGCTGAAGGAGGCGACACTGTTCTGTAACCAGCTCCGAGTTATATCAGATTTGACAGGACCATCCACAGTCTGGTGTCAGGCTCCAGGCCGTGCTGAAGGAGGCGACACCGTTCTGTAACCAGCTCCTTGTTATATCAGATTTGACAGGACCATCCACAGCCTTGTGTCAGGCTCCAGGCCGTGCTGAAGGAGGTGATACCGTTCTGTAACCAGCTCCTTGTTATATCAGATTTGACAGGGCCATCCACAGCCTGGTGTCAGGCTCCAGGCCGTGCTGAAGGAGGTGACACCGTTCAGTAACCAGCTCCTTGTTATATCAGATTTGACAGGACCATCCACAGCCTGGTGTCAGGCTCCAGGCCGTGCTGAAGGAGGCGACACCGTTCTGTAACCAGCTCCTTGTTATATCAGATTTGACAGGACCATCCACAGCCTGGTGTCAGGCTCCAGGCCGTGCTGAAGGAGGTGACACCGTTCTGTAACCAGCTCCTTGTTATATCAGATTTGACAGGACCATCCACATCCTGGTGTCAGGCTCCAGGCCGTGCTGAAGGAGGCGACACCGTTCTGTAACCAGAACCGTGTTATATCAGATTTGACAGGACCATCCACAGCCTGGTGTCAGGCTCCAGGCCGTGCTGAAGGAGGCGACACCGTTCTGTAACCAGCTCCTTGTTATATCAGATTTGACAGGACCATCCACAGCCTTGTGTCAGGCTCCAGGCCGTGCTGAAGGAGGTGATACCGTTCTGTAACCAGCTCCTTGTTATATGAGATTTGACAGGACCATCCACAGCCTGGTGTCAGGCTCCAGGCCGTGCTGAAGGAGGCGACACCGTTCTGTAACCAGCTCCTTGTTATATCAGATTTGACAGGACCATCCACAGCCTGGTGTCAGGCTCCAGGCCGTGCTGAAGGAGGCGACACCGTTCTGTAACCAGCTTCGTGTTATATCAGATTTGACAGTACCATCCACAGCCTGGTGTCAGGCTCCAGGCCGTGCTGAAGGAGGCGACACCGTTCTGTAACCAGCTCCTTGTTATATCAGATTTGACAGGACCATCCACAGCATGGTGTCAGGCTCCAGGCCGTACTGAAGGAGGTGACACCGTTCTGTAACCAGAACCGTGTTATATCAGATTTGACAGGACAATCCACAGCCTGGTGTCAGGCTCCAGGCCGAGCTGAAGGAGGCGACACCGTTCTGTAACCAGCACCTTGTTATATCAGATTTGACAGGACCACCCACAGCCTGGTGTCAGGCTCCAGGCCGTGCTGAAGGAGACGACACCGTTCTGTAACCAGCACCTTGTTATATCAGATTTGACAGGACCATCCACAGCCTGGTGTCAGGCTCCAGTCCGTGCTGAAGGAGGCGACACCGTTCTGTAACCAGCTCCTTGTTATATCAGATTTGACTGGACCATCCACAGCCTGGTGTCAGGCTCCAGGCCGTGCTGAAGGAGGCGACACCGTTCTGTAACCAGCTCCTTGTTATATCAGATTTGACTGGACCATCCACAGCCTGGTGTCAGGCTCCAGGCCGTGCTGAAGGAGGTGACACCGTTCTGTAACCAGCACCTTGTTGTATCAGATTTGACAGGACCATCCACAGCCTGGTGTCAGGCTCCAGGCCGTGCTGAAGGAGGTGACACCGTTCTGTAACCAGCACCTTGTTATAGCAGATTTGACAGGCCCATCCACAACCTGGTGTCAGGCTCCAGGCCGTGCTGAAGGAGGCGACACCGTTCTGTAACCAGCTCCTTGTTATATCAGATTTGACAGGACCATCCACAGCCTGGTGTCAGGCTCCAGGCCGTGCTGAAGGAGCCGACACCGTTCTGTAGCCAGCTCCTTGTTATATCAGATTTGACAGGACCATCCACAGCCTGGTGTCAGGCTCCAGGCCGTGCTGAAGGAGGCGACACCGTTCTGTAACCAGCTCCTTGTTATATCAGATTTGACAGGACCATCCACAGCCTGGTGTCAGGCTCCAGGCCGTGCTGAAGGAGGCGACACCGTTCTGTAACCAGCTCCTTGTTATATCAGATTTGACAGGACCATCCACAGCCTGGTGTCAGGCTCCAGGCCGTGCTGAAGGAGGCGACACCGTTCTGTAACCAGCTCCTTGTTATATCAGATTTGACAGGACCATCCACAGCCTGGTGTCAGGCTCCAGGCCGTGCTGAAGGAGGCGACACCGTTCTGTAACCAGCTTCTTGTTATATCAGATTTGACAGGACCATCCACAGACTGGTGTCAGTCTCCAGGCCGTGCTGAAGGAGGCGACATCGTTCTGTAACCAGCTCCTTGTTGTATCAGATTTGACAGGACCATCCACAGACTGGTGTCAGTCTCCAGGCCGTGCTCAAGGAGGCGACACCGTTCTGTAACCAGCTACTTGTTATATCAGATTTGACAGGAACATCCACAGCCTGGTGTCAGGCTCCAGGCCGTGCTGGTGAAGGTGACACCGTTCTGTAACCAGCTCCTTGTTATATTAGATTTGACAGGACCATCCACAGCCTGGTGTCAGGCTCCAGGCCGTGCTGAAGGAGGCGACACCGTTCTGTAACCAGCACCTTGTTATATCAGATTTGACAGGACCATCCACAGCCTGGTGTCAGGCTCCAGGCCGTGGTGAAGGAGGTGACACCGTTCTGTAACCAGCACCTTGTTATATCAGGTTTGACAGGACCATCCACAGCCTGGTGTCAGGCTCCAGGCCGTGCTGAAGGAGGTGACACCGTTCTGTAACCAGCTCCTTGTTATATCAGATTTGACAGGACCATCCAAAGCCTGGTGTCAGGCTCCAGGACGTGCTGAAGGAGGCGACACCGTTCTGTAACCAGCACCTTGTTATATCAGGTTTGACAGGACCATCAACAGCCTGGTGTCAGGCTCCAGGCCGTGCTGAAGCAGGTGACACCGTTCTGTAACCAGCTCCTTGTAATATCAGATTTGACAGGACCATCCACAGCCTGTTGTCAGGCTCCAGGCCGTGCTGAAGGAGGCGACACTGTTCTGTAACCAGCTCCTTGTTATATCAGATTTGACAGGACCATCCACAGCCTGGTGTCAGGCTCCAGGCCGTGCTGAAGGAGGTGTCACCGTTCTGTAACCTGCTCCTTGTTATATCAGATTTGACAGGACCATCCACAGCCTGGTGTCAGGCTCCAGGCCGTGCTGACGGAGGCGACACCGTTCTGTAACCAGCTCCTTGTATATCAGATTTGACAGGACCATCCACAGCCTGGTGTCAGGCTCCAGGCCGTGCTGAAGGAGGCGACACCGTTCTGTAACCAGCTCCTTGTTATATCAGATTTGACAGGACCATCCACAGCCTGGTGTCAGGCTCCAGGCCGTGCTGAAGGAGGCGACACCGTTCTGTAACCAGCACCTTGTTATATCAGATTTGACAGGACCATCCACAGCCTGGTGTCAGGCTCCAGGCCGTGCTGAAGGAGGCGACACCGTTCTGTAACCAGCACCTTGTTATATCAGATTTGACAGGACCATCCACAGCCTGGTGTCAGGCTCCAGGCCGTGGTGAAGGAGGTGACACCGTTCTGTAACCAGCACCTTGTTATATCAGGTTTGACAGGACCATCCACAGCCTGGTGTCAGGCTCCAGGCCGTGCTGAAGGAGGTGACACCGTTCTGTAACCAGCTCCTTGTTATATCAGATTTGACAGGACCATCCAAAGCCTGGTGTCAGGCTCCAGGACGTGCTGAAGGAGGCGACACCGTTCTGTAACCAGCACCTTGTTATATCAGGTTTGACAGGACCATCAACAGCCTGGTGTCAGGCTCCAGGCCGTGCTGAAGCAGGTGACACCGTTCTGTAACCAGCTCCTTGTAATATCAGATTTGACAGGACCATCCACAGCCTGTTGTCAGGCTCCAGGCCGTGCTGAAGGAGGCGACACTGTTCTGTAACCAGCTCCTTGTTATATCAGATTTGACAGGACCATCCACAGCCTGGTGTCAGGCTCCAGGCCGTGCTGAAGGAGGTGTCACCGTTCTGTAACCTGCTCCTTGTTATATCAGATTTGACAGGACCATCCACAGCCTGGTGTCAGGCTCCAGGCCGTGCTGACGGAGGCGACACCGTTCTGTAACCAGCTCCTTGTATATCAGATTTGACAGGACCATCCACAGCCTGGTGTCAGGCTCCAGGCCGTGCTGAAGGAGGCGACACCGTTCTGTAACCAGCTCCTTGTTATATCAGATTTGACAGGACCATCCACAGCCTGGTGTCAGGCTCCAGGCCGTGCTGAAGGAGGCGACACCGTTCTGTAACCAGCACCTTGTTATATCAGATTTGACAGGACCATCCACAGCCTGGTGTCAGGCTCCAGGCCGTGCTGAAGGAGGCGACACCGTTCTGTAACCAGCTCCTTGTTATATCAGATTTTACAGGACCATCCACAGCCTGGTATCAGGCTCCAGGCCGTGCTGAAGAAGGCGACACCGTTCTGTAACCAGCTCCTTGTTATATCAGATTTGACAGGACCATCCACAGCCTGGTGTCAGGCTCCAGGCCGTGCTGAAGGAGGCGACACCGTTCTGTAACCAGCTCCTTGTTATATCAGATTTGACAGGACCATCCACAGCCTGGTGTCAGGCTCCAGGCCGTGCTGAAGGAGGTGACACCGTTCTGTAACCAGCACCTTGTTATATCTGATTTGACAGGACCATCCACAGCTTGGTGTCAGGCTCCAGGCCGTGCTGAAGGAGGCGACACCGTTCTGTAACCAGCTCCTTGTTATATCAGATTTGACAGGACCATCCACAGCCTGGTGTCAGGCTCCAGGCCGTGCTGAAGGAGGTGACACCGTTCTGTAACCAGCACCTTGTTATATCAGATTTGACAGGACCATCCACAGCCTGGTGTCAGGCTCCAGGCCGTGGTGAAGGAGGTGACAGCGTTCTGTAACCAGCTCCTTGTTATATCAGATTTGACAGGACCATCCACAGCCTGGTGTCAGACTCCAGGCCGTGCTGAAGGAGGCGACACCGTTCTGTAACCAGCTCCTTGTTGTATCAGATTTGACAGGACCATCCACAGCCTGGTGTCAGGCTCCAGGCCGCACTGAAGGATGCGACACCGTTCTGTAATCAGCTCCTTGTTGTATCAGATTTGACAGGACCATCCACAGCCTGGTGTCAGGCTCCAGGCCGCGCTGAAGGAGGCGACACCATTCTGTAACCAGCTCCTTGTTGTAGCAGATTTGACAGGACCATCCACAGCCTGGTGTCAGGCTCCAGACCGAACTGACGGAGGTGACACCGTTCTGTAACCATCTCCTTGTTGTATCAGATTTGACAGGACCATCCACAGCCTGGTGTCAGGCTCAAGGCCGTGCTGAAGGAGGTGACAGCGTTCTGTAACCAGCTCCTTGTTATATCAGATTTGACAGGACCATCCACAGGCTGGTGTCGGGCTCCAGGCCGTGCTGAAGGAGGTGACACCGTTCTGTAACCAGCTCCTTGATTTATCAGATTTTACAGGACCATCCACAGCCTGGTGTCAGGCTCCAGGCGTGCTGAAGGAGGTGACACCGTTCTGTAACCAGCTCCTTGTTGTATCAGATTTGACAGGACCATCCACAGCCTGGTGTCAGGCTCCAGGCCGCGCTGAAGGAGGCGACACCGTTCTGTAACCAGCTCCTTGTTGTAGCAGATTTGACAGGACCATCCACAGCCTAGTGTCAGGCTCCAGGCCGTGCTGAAGGAGGCGTCACCGTTCTGTAACCAGCACCTTGTTATATCAGATTTGACAGGACCATCCACAGCCTGGTGTCAGGCTCCAGGCCGTGCTGAAGGAGGTGACACCGTTCTGTAACCAGCTCCTTGTTATATCAGATTTGACAGGACCATCCACAGGCTGGTGTCAGGCTCCAGGCCGTGCTGAAGGAGGCGACACCGTTCTGTAACCAGCTCCTTGTTATATCAGATTTGACAGGACCATCCACAGCCTGGTAACAGGCTCCAGGCCGTGCTGAAGGAGGCGACACCGTTCTGTAACCAGCTCCTTGTTATATCAGATTTGACAGGACCATCCACAGCCTGGTGTCAGGCTCCAGGCCGTGCTGAAGGAGGCGACACCGTTCTGTAACCAGCTCCTTGTTATATCAGATTTGACAGGACCACCCACAGCCTGGTGTCAGGCTCCAGGCCGTGCTGAAGGAGGCGACACCGTTCTGTAACCAGCACCTTGTTGTATCAGATTTGACAGGACCATCCACAGCCTGGTGTCAGGCTCCAGGCCGTGCTGAAGGAGGCGTCACCGTTCTGTAACCAGCTCCTTGTTGTATCAGATTTGACAGGACCATCCACAGCCTGGTGTCAGGCTCCAGGCCGTGCTGAAGGAGGCGACACCGTTCTGTAACCAGCTCCTTGTTATATCAGATTTGACAGGACCATCCACAGCCTGGTGTCAGGCTCCAGGCCGTGCTGAAGGAGGTGACACCGTTCTGTAACCAGCTCCTTGTTATATCAGATTTGACAGGACCATCCACAGCCTGGTGTCAGGCTCCAGGCCGTGCTGAAGGAGGTGACACCGTTCTGTAACCAGCTCCTTGTTATATCAGATTTGACAGGACCATCCACAGCCTGGTGTCAGGCTCCAGGCCGTGCTGAAGGAGGCGACACCGTTCTGTAACCAGCTCCTTGTTATATCAGATTTGACAGGACCATCCACAGCCTGGTGTCAGGCTCCAGGCCGTGCTGAAGGAGGCGACACCGTTCTGTAACCTGCTCCTTGTTCTATCAGATTTGACAGGACCATCCACAGCCTGGTGTCAGGCTCCAGGACGTGCTGAAGGAGGCGACACCGTTCTGTAACCAGCACCTTGTTATATCAGATTTGACAGACCCATCCACAGCCTGGTGTCAGGCTCCAGGCCGTGCTGAAGGAGGCGACACCGTTCTGTAACCTGCTCCTTGTTCTATCAGATTTGACAGACCCATCCACAGCCTGGTGTCAGGCTCCAGGCCGTGCTGAAGGAGGCGACACCGTTCTGTAACTTGCTCCTTGTTATATCAGATTTGACAGGACCATCCACAGCCTAGTGTCAGGCTCCAGGCCGTGCTGAAGGAGGTGACACCGTTCTGTAACCAGCTCCTTGTTATATCAGATTTGACAGGACCATCCACAGCCTGGTGTCAGGCTCCAGGCCGTGCTGAAGGAGGCGACACCGTTCTGTAACCAGCTCCTTGTTGTATCAGATGTGCCAGACGCTCTGCTCCTGGTTTAGGAGGAGATTGTTAAAGTGTTCTTGTAATTCCCCAAGATTCTGGCACAGAGACCTTCCTCCTCTCTCTTTCCAGCCTTTCCACTCTCGGCAGAGTTTGCTCCATTTGTTGGTCATGTCCCAGACCCAGTTTCACGGTAACTACAGTCCCAAGACCTAGTCCAGAACTGGGTCACCAAACTATCTGTTCTCACTGAATATCTGCAGCAGCTCACAACACAACGTCCACATGCCGATCTTTATCCCCGCCACTAACTTCCCAATAACACACCCTCCAGAATCACATTCACACCATCTCCACTAACTTCCCAATAACACACCCTCCAGAACCACATCCTCATCACCTCCACTAACTTCCCAATAACACAACCTCCAGAAACACATTGACATCACCTCCACGAAACAACCAAAAACACAACCTCCAGAAACACATCCACATCACCTCCACTAACTTCCCAATAACACATCCTCCAGAAACACATCCTCATCACCTCCAGTAACTTCCCAATAACACAACCTCCAGAACCACATCCTCATCAACTCCACTAACTTCCCAATAACACAACCTACGGAAACGCATACACATCACCTCCACTAACCTCCCAATAACACAACCTCCCGAAACACATCCTCATCACCTCCACTAACTTCCCAATAACACAACCTCCAGAAACACATCCTCATCACCTCCACTAACTTCCCAATAACACAACCTCCCGAAACACATCCTCATCACCTCCACTAACTCCTCAATAACACAACCTCCAGAAACACATCCTCATCACCTCCACTAACTTCCCAATAACACAACCTCCAGAAACACATCCTCATCGCCTCCACTAACTTCCCAATAACACAACCTCCAGAAACACATCCTCATCACCTCCACTAACGTCCCAATAAAACAACCTCCAGAAACCCATCCTCAACACCTCCACTAACTTCCCAATAGCACAACCTCCAGAAACACATCCTCATCACCTCCACTAACTTCCCAATAACACAACCTCCAGAAACACATCCTCATCACCTCCCCAAACGTCCCAATAACACAACCTCCAGAAACACATCCACATCACCTCCACTAACTTCCCAATAACACAGCCTCCAGAAACACATCCACATCAACTCCACTAACTTCCCAATAACACAACCTCCAGAAACACATCCTCATCACCTCCACTAACTTCCCAATAACACAACCTCCAGAAACACATCCACATCAACTCCACGAACTTCCCAATAACACAACCTCCAGAAACACATCCTCATCACCTCCACTAACTTCCCAATAACACAACCTCCAGAAACACATCCTCATCACCTCCACTAACTTCCCAATAACACAACCTCCAGAAACACATACTCATCACCTCCAATAACCTCCCAATAACACAACCTCCAGAAACACATCCTCATCACCTCCACTAACTTCCCAATAACACAACCTCCAGAAACACATCCTCATCACCTCCACTAACTTCCCAATAACACAACCTCCCGAAATACATCCTCATCACCTCCACTAACTTCCCAATAACACAACCTCCAGAAACACATCCTCATCACCTCCACTAACTTCCCAATAACACAACCTCCAGAAACACATCCTCATCACCTCCACTAACTTCCCAATAACACAACCTCCAGAAACACATACTCATCACCTCCACTAACTTCCCAATAACACAACCTCCAGAAACACATCCTCATCACCTCCACTAACTTCCCAATAACACAACCTCCAGAAACACATCCTCATCACCTCCACTAACTTCCCAATAACACAACCTCCAGAAAAACATCCTCATCACCTCCACTAACTTCCCAATAACACAACCTCCAGAAACACATACTCATCACCTCCAATAACCTCCCAATAACACAACCTCCAGAAACACATCCTCATCACCTCAACTAACTTCCCAATAACACAACCTCCAGAAACACATCCTCATCACCTCCACTAACTTCCCAATAACACAACCTCCCGAAACACATCCTCATCACCTCCACTAACTTCCCAATAACACAACCTCCAGAAACACATCCTCATCACCTCCACTAACTTCCCAATAACACAACCTCCAGAAACACATCCTCATCTCCTCCACTAACTTCCCAATCACACAACCTCCAGAAACACATCCACATCACCTCCACTAACTTCCCAATAACACAATCTCCAGAAACACATCCACATCACCTTCACTAACCTCCCAATAACACAACCTCCAGAAACAAATCCTCATCACCTCCACTAACTTCCCAATAACACAACCTCCAGAAACAAATCCACATCACCTCCACTAACCTCCCAATAACTCAATCTCCAGAAACACATCCTCATCACCTCCACTAACTTCCCAATAACACAACCTCCAGAAACACATCCACATCACCTCCACTAACTTCCCAATAACACAACCACCAGAACCACATCCACATCACCTCCAGTAACCTCCCAATAACACAACCTCCAGAAACACATCCTCATCACCTCCACTAACGTCCCAATAACACAACCTCCAGAAACACATCCTCATCACCTCCACTAAACTCCCAATAACACAACCTCCAGAAACACATCCTCATCAACTCCACTAACTTCCCAATAATACAACCTCCAGAAACACATCCTCATCACCTCCACTAACCTCCCAATAACACAACCTCCAGAAACACATCCTCATCACCTCCACTAACTTCCCAATAACACAACCTCCAGAAACACATCCTCATCACCGCCACTAACTTCCCAATAAGACAACCTCCAGGAACACATCCACATCACCTCCACTAACTTCCCAATAACACAACCTACAGAAACACATCCTCATCACCTCCACTAACTTCCCAATAACACAACCTCCAGAAACACATCATCATCACCTCCACTAACTTCCCAATAACACAATCTCCCGAAACACATCCTCATCAACTCCACTAACTTCCCAATAACACAACCTCCCGAAACACATCCTCATCAACTCCACTAACTTCCCAATAACACAACCTCCAGAAACACATCATCATCACCTCCACTAACTTCCCAATAACACAACCTCCCGAAACACATCCTCATCAACTCCACTAACTTCCCAATAACACAACCTCCAGAACCACATCCTCATCAACTCCACTAACTTCCCAATCACACAACCTCCAGAACCACATCCTCATCACCTCCACTAACTTCCCAATAACGCAACCTCCAGAAACACATCCTCAACACCACCACTAACTCCCCAATAACACAACCTCCAGAAATGCATCCACTTCACCTCCACTAACTTCCCAATAACACAACCTCCAGAAACACATCCTCATCACCTCCACTAACTTCCCAATAACACAACCTCCAGAAACGCATCCTCATCACCTCCACTAACTCCCCAATAACACAACCTCCAGAAACGCATCCTCATCACCTCCACTAACTCCCCAATAACACAACCTCCAGAAACGCATCCACTTCACCTCCACAAACTTCCCAATAACACAACCTCCAGAAACACATCCTCATCACCTCCACTAACTTCCCAATAAAACATCCTCCAGAAACACATCCTCATCACCTCAACTAACGTCCCAATAACACAACCTCCAGAAACACATCCTCATCACCTCCACTAACGTCCCAATCACACAACAACCAGAAACCCATCCACATCACCAACACTAACTTCCCAATTAGAAAGCTTCGACAAACCCATCTACATCACCTCCACTAACTTCCCAATAACAAATCCTCCAGAAACACATTTACATCACCTCCACTAACTTCCCAATAACACAACCTCCAGAAACACATCCTCATCACCGCCACTAACTTCCCAATAACACAACCTCCAGAAACACATCCACATCACCTCCACTAACTTCCCAATAACACAACCTCCAGAAACACATCCTCATCACCTCCATTAACTTCCCAATAACACAACCTCCAGAAACACATCCTCATCAACTCCACTAACTTTCCAATAACACAACCTCCAGAAACACATCCTCATCACCTCCAATAACTTTCCAATAACACAACCTCCAGAAACACATCCTCATCACCTCCAATAACTTTCCAATAACACAACCTCCAGAAACACGTACTCATCACCTCCAATAACCTCCCAATAACAGAACCTCCAGAAACACATCCACATCACCTCCACTAACTTCCCAATAACACAACCTCCAGAAACACATCCTCATCACCTCCATTAACTTACCAATAGCACAACCACCAGAACCACATCCTCATCACCTCCACTAACTCCCCAATAACACAACCACCAGAAACACATCCTCATCACCTCAACTAACTCCCCAATAACACAACCACCAGAAACACATCCTCATCACCTCCACTAACTTCCCAATAACACAACCTCCAGAAACACATCCTCATCACCTCCACTAACTTCCCAATAACACAACCACCAGAAACACATCCTCATCACCTCCACTAACTTCCCAATAACACAAATTCCAGAAACACATCCTCACCACCTCCACTAACCTCCCAATAACACAACCTCCAGAAACACATCCACATCACCTCCACTAACTTCCCAATAACACAACCTCCAGAAACACATCCTCATCACCGCCACTAACTTCCCAATAACACAACCTCCAGAAACACATCCTCATCACCGCCACTAACTTCCCAATAACACAACCTCCAGAAACCCATCCACATCACCTCCACTAACTTCCCAATAACACAACCTCCAGAAACACATCCTCATCACCTCCACTAACTTCCCAATAACACAACCTCCAGAAACACATCCTCATCACCACCACTAACTTCCCAATAACACAACCTCCAGAAACACATCCTCATCACCGCCACTAACCTCCCAATAACACAACCTCCAGAAACACATCCTCATCACCTTCACTAACTTCCCAATAACACAACCTCCAGAAACACATCCTCATCACCGCCACTAACCTCCCAATAACACAACCACCAGAAACACATCCACATCACCTCCACTAATTTCCCAATAACACAACCTCCAGAAACACATCCTCCTCACCTCCACTAACTCCCCAATAACACACCTTCCTGATACACATCCTCATCACCTCCACTAACTCCTCAATAACACAACCTCCAGAAACACATCCTCATCACCGCCACTAACTTCCCAATAACACAACCTCCAGAAACACATCCTCATCACCTTCACTAACTTCCCAATAACACAACCTCCAGAAACACATCCTCATCACCGCCACTAACCTCCCAATAACACAACCACCAGAAACACATCCACATCACCTCCACTAACTTCCCAATAACACAGCCTGCAGAAACACATCCTCATCACCTCCACTAACTCCTCAATAACACAACCTCCAGAAACACATCCTCATCACCGCCAATAACCTCCCAATAACACACCTTCCTGATACACATCCTCATCACCTCCACTAACTCCTCAATAACACAACCTCCAGAAACACATCCTCATCACCGCCACTAACTTCCCAATAACACAACCTCCAGAAACACATCCTCATCACCTTCACTAACTTCCCAATAACACAACCTCCAGAAACACATCCTCATCACCGCCACTAACCTCCCAATAACACAACCACCAGAAACACATCCACATCACCTCCACTAATTTCCCAATAACACAACCTCCAGAAACACATCCTCATCACCTCCACTAACTCCTCAATAACACAACCTCCAGAAACACATCCTCATCACCGCCAATAACCTCCCAATAACACACCTTCCTGATACACATCCTCATCACCTCCACTAACTCCTCAATAACACAACCTCCAGAAACACATCCTCAATACCGCCACTAACTTCCCAATAACACAACCTCCAGAAACACATCCTCATCACCTCCACTAACTTCCCAATAACACAACCTCCAGATACACATCCTCATCACCTCCACTAACTCCTCAATAACACAACCTCCAGAAACACATCCTCATCACCCCAACTAACTTCCCAATAACACAACCTCCAGAAACACATCCTCATCACCTCCACTAACTCCTCAATAACACAACCTCCAGAAACACATCCTCATCACCCCAACTAACTTCCCAATAACACAACCTCCAGAAACACATCCTCATCACCTCCACTAACTTCCCAATAACACAACCTCCAGAAACACATCCTCATCTCCTCCACTAACTTCCCAATCACACAACCTCCAGAAACACATCCACATCACCTCCACTAACTTCCCAATAACACAATCTCCAGAAACACATCCACATCACCTTCACTAACCTCCCAATAACACAACCTCCAGAAACAAATCCTCATCACCTCCACTAACTTCCCAATAACACAACCTCCAGAAACAAATCCACATCACCTCCACTAACCTCCCAATAACTCAATCTCCAGAAACACATCCTCATCACCTCCACTAACTTCCCAATAACACAACCTCCAGAAACACATCCACATCACCTCCACTAACTTCCCAATAACACAACCACCAGAACCACATCCACATCACCTCCAGTAACCTCCCAATAACACAACCTCCAGAAACACATCCTCATCACCTCCACTAACGTCCCAATAACACAACCTCCAGAAACACATCCTCATCACCTCCACTAACCTCCCAATAACACAACCTCCAGAAACACATCCTCATCAACTCCACTAACTTCCCAATAATACAACCTCCAGAAACACATCCTCATCACCTCCACTAACCTCCCAATAACACAACCTCCAGAAACACATCCTCATCACCTCCACTAACTTCCCAATAACACAACCTCCAGAAACACATCCTCATCACCGCCACTAACTTCCCAATAAGACAACCTCCAGGAACACATCCACATCACCTCCACTAACTTCCCAATAACACAACCTACAGAAACACATCCTCATCACCTCCACTAACTTCCCAATAACACAACCTCCAGAAACACATCATCATCACCTCCACTAACTTCCCAATAACACAATCTCCCGAAACACATCCTCATCAACTCCACTAACTTCCCAATAACACAACCTCCCGAAACACATCCTCATCAACTCCACTAACTTCCCAATAACACAACCTCCAGAAACACATCATCATCACCTCCACTAACTTCCCAATAACACAACCTCCCGAAACACATCCTCATCAACTCCACTAACTTCCCAATAACACAACCTCCAGAACCACATCCTCATCAACTCCACTAACTTCCCAATCACACAACCTCCAGAACCACATCCTCATCACCTCCACTAACTTCCCAATAACGCAACCTCCAGAAACACATCCTCAACACCACCACTAACTCCCCAATAACACAACCTCCAGAAATGCATCCACTTCACCTCCACTAACTTCCCAATAACACAACCTCCAGAAACACATCCTCATCACCTCCACTAACTTCCCAATAACACAACCTCCAGAAACGCATCCTCATCACCTCCACTAACTCCCCAATAACACAACCTCCAGAAACGCATCCTCATCACCTCCACTAACTCCCCAATAACACAACCTCCAGAAACGCATCCACTTCACCTCCACAAACTTCCCAATAACACAACCTCCAGAAACACATCCTCATCACCTCCACTAACTTCCCAATAAAACATCCTCCAGAAACACATCCTCATCACCTCAACTAACGTCCCAATAACACAACCTCCAGAAACACATCCTCATCACCTCCACTAACGTCCCAATCACACAACAACCAGAAACCCATCCACATCACCAACACTAACTTCCCAATTAGAAAGCTTCGACAAACCCATCTACATCACCTCCACTAACTTCCCAATAACAAATCCTCCAGAAACACATTTACATCACCTCCACTAACTTCCCAATAACACAACCTCCAGAAACACATCCTCATCACCGCCACTAACTTCCCAATAACACAACCTCCAGAAACACATCCACATCACCTCCACTAACTTCCCAATAACACAACCTCCAGAAACACATCCTCATCACCTCCATTAACTTCCCAATAACACAACCTCCAGAAACACATCCTCATCAACTCCACTAACTTTCCAATAACACAACCTCCAGAAACACATCCTCATCACCTCCAATAACTTTCCAATAACACAACCTCCAGAAACACATCCTCATCACCTCCAATAACTTTCCAATAACACAACCTCCAGAAACACGTACTCATCACCTCCAATAACCTCCCAATAACAGAACCTCCAGAAACACATCCACATCACCTCCACTAACTTCCCAATAACACAACCTCCAGAAACACATCCTCATCACCTCCATTAACTTACCAATAGCACAACCACCAGAACCACATCCTCATCACCTCCACTAACTCCCCAATAACACAACCACCAGAAACACATCCTCATCACCTCAACTAACTCCCCAATAACACAACCACCAGAAACACATCCTCATCACCTCCACTAACTTCCCAATAACACAACCTCCAGAAACACATCCTCATCACCTCCACTAACTTCCCAATAACACAACCACCAGAAACACATCCTCATCACCTCCACTAACTTCCCAATAACACAAATTCCAGAAACACATCCTCACCACCTCCACTAACCTCCCAATAACACAACCTCCAGAAACACATCCACATCACCTCCACTAACTTCCCAATAACACAACCTCCAGAAACACATCCTCATCACCGCCACTAACTTCCCAATAACACAACCTCCAGAAACACATCCTCATCACCGCCACTAACTTCCCAATAACACAACCTCCAGAAACCCATCCACATCACCTCCACTAACTTCCCAATAACACAACCTCCAGAAACACATCCTCATCACCTCCACTAACTTCCCAATAACACAACCTCCAGAAACAGATCCTCATCACCACCACTAACTTCCCAATAACACAACCTCCAGAAACACATCCTCATCACCGCCACTAACCTCCCAATAACACAACCTCCAGAAACACATCCTCATCACCTTCACTAACTTCCCAATAACACAACCTCCAGAAACACATCCTCATCACCGCCACTAACCTCCCAATAACACAACCACCAGAAACACATCCACATCACCTCCACTAATTTCCCAATAACACAACCTCCAGAAACACATCCTCCTCACCTCCACTAACTCCCCAATAACACACCTTCCTGATACACATCCTCATCACCTCCACTAACTCCTCAATAACACAACCTCCAGAAACACATCCTCATCACCGCCACTAACTTCCCAATAACACAACCTCCAGAAACACATCCTCATCACCTTCACTAACTTCCCAATAACACAACCTCCAGAAACACATCCTCATCACCGCCACTAACCTCCCAATAACACAACCACCAGAAACACATCCACATCACCTCCACTAACTTCCCAATAACACAGCCTGCAGAAACACATCCTCATCACCTCCACTAACTCCTCAATAACACAACCTCCAGAAACACATCCTCATCACCGCCAATAACCTCCCAATAACACACCTTCCTGATACACATCCTCATCACCTCCACTAACTCCTCAATAACACAACCTCCAGAAACACATCCTCATCACCGCCACTAACTTCCCAATAACACAACCTCCAGAAACACATCCTCATCACCTTCACTAACTTCCCAATAACACAACCTCCAGAAACACATCCTCATCACCGCCACTAACCTCCCAATAACACAACCACCAGAAACACATCCACATCACCTCCACTAATTTCCCAATAACACAACCTCCAGAAACACATCCTCATCACCTCCACTAACTCCTCAATAACACAACCTCCAGAAACACATCCTCATCACCGCCAATAACCTCCCAATAACACACCTTCCTGATACACATCCTCATCACCTCCACTAACTCCTCAATAACACAACCTCCAGAAACACATCCTCAATACCGCCACTAACTTCCCAATAACACAACCTCCAGAAACACATCCTCATCACCTCCACTAACTTCCCAATAACACAACCTCCAGATACACATCCTCATCACCTCCACTAACTCCTCAATAACACAACCTCCAGAAACACATCCTCATCACCCCAACTAACTTCCCAATAACACAACCTCCAGAAACACATCCTCATCACCTCCACTAACTCCTCAATAACACAACCTCCAGAAACACATCCTCATCACCCCAACTAACTTCCCAATAACACAACCTCCAGAAACACATCCTCATCACCTCCACTAACTCCTCAATAACACAACCTCCAGAAACACATCCTCATCACCCCAACTAACTTCCCAATAACACAACCTCCAGAAACACATCCTCATCACCGCCACTAACTTCCCAATAACACAACCTCCAGAAACACATCCTCATCACCTCCACTAACTTCCCAATAACACAACCTCCAGAAACACATCCTCACCACCTCCACTAACTTCCCAATAACACAACCTCCAGAAACACGTCCTCATCACCTCCACTAACTTCCCAATAACACAACCTCCAGATACACATCCTCATCACCTCCACTAATTTCCCAATAACACAACCTCCAAAAACCCATCCTCATCACCTCCACTAACTTCCCAATAACACAACCTCCAGAAACACATCCTCATCACCGCCACTAACTTCCCAATAACACAACCTCCAGAAACACATCCTCATCACCGCCACTAACTTCCCAATAACACAACCTCCAGAAACACATCCTCATCACCTCCACTAACTCCTCAATAACACAACCTCCAGAAACACATCCTCATCACCGCTACTAACCTCCCAATAACACAACCACCAGAAACACATCCTCATCACCTCCACTAACTTCCCAATAACACAACCTCCAGAAACACATCCTCATCACCTCCACTAACCTCCCAATAACACAACCACCAGAAACACATCCTCATCACCTCCACTAACTTCCCAATAACACAACCTCCAGAAACACATCCTCATCACCTCCACTAACTCCTCAATAACACTACCTCCAGAAACACATCCACATCACCGCCACTAACCTCCCAATAACACAACCTCCAGAAACACATCCTCATCACCGCCACTAACTTCCCAATAACACAACATCCAGAAACACATCCTCATCACCTCCACTAACTCCTCAATAACACTACCTCCAGAAACACATCCTCATCACCGCCACTAACCTCCCAATAACACAACCTCCATAAACACATCCTCATCACCTCCGCTAACTCCTCAATAACACTACCTCCAGAAACAGATCCTCATCACCGCCACTAACTTCCCAATAACACAACCTCCAGAAACACATCCTCATCACCGCCACTAACCTCCCAATAACACAACCACCAGAAACACATCCTCATCACCTCCACTAACTTCCCAATAAGACAACCTCCAGAAACACATCCTCATCACCGCCAATAACTTCCCTATAACACAACCTCCAGAACCACATCCAGCGAACCTCCACTGTTTACAGTAGGGACTGGTTTAGCACAGGGCTAAATCGCTGGCTTTGAAAGCAGACCAAACGGGCCAGCAGCACGGTTCAATCCCCGTCCCAGCTTCCCCGAACAGTCGCCGGAATGTGGCGACTGGGGACCTTCAGTTGAAGCCTACTTGTAACAATAAGCGATTTTCAATTTTTCTTTTCATTTCAATAATACAACCTCCAGAAACACATCCACAGCACCCCCACCAACGTCCCAATAACACAACCTTGGTAAACACATCCTCATCACCTCCACGAAACTTCCAACAGCACAATCTCAAGAAACCCAACCACAACAACCCCACAAAATTCCCAATAACACAACCTCCAGAAACACATCCTCATCACCTCCACTAACTTCCCAATAACACAACCTCCAGAAACACATCCTCATCACCTCCACTAACTTCCCAATAACACAACCTCCAGAACCACATCCTGATCACTTCCACTAACCTCCCAATAACACAACCTCCAGAAAAACATCCACATCACCTCCACTAACCTCCCAATAACGCAACCTCCTGACACACACCCACATCACCTCCACTAACTTCCCAATAACACAACCTCCAGAATTCCATCATCATCACCTCCACTAACTTCCCAATAACACATCCTCCAGAAACACATCCTCCTCACCTCCACTAACTTCCCAATAACACAACCTCCAGAAACACATCCTCATCACCTCCACTAACCTCCCAATAACACAACCTCCAGAAACACATCCACATCACCTCCACTAACTTCCCAATAACACATCCTCCAGAAACACATCCTCATCACCTCCACTAACGTCCCAATAACACAACCTCCAGAAACACATCCTCATCACCTCCACTAACGTCCCAATAACACAACCTCCAGAAACACATCCTCATCACCTCCACTAACTTCCCAATAACACAACCTCCAGAAAAACATTCACATCACCTCCACTAACCTGCCAATAACACAACCACCAGAAACACATCCACATCACCTCCAATAACTTCCCAGTAACACAACCTCCAGAAACAC
The DNA here is from genome assembly GCF_047496885.1 of Scyliorhinus torazame. Classification (NCBI taxonomy): domain Eukaryota; kingdom Metazoa; phylum Chordata; class Chondrichthyes; order Carcharhiniformes; family Scyliorhinidae; genus Scyliorhinus; species Scyliorhinus torazame. Next base: position 115,848 of record NW_027307762.1, on the reverse strand, counting down.
ATCCACTTCACCTCCACTAACTTCCAATAACACAACCTCCAGAAACTCATCCTCATCACCGCCACTAACTTCCCAATAACACAACCTCCAGAAACACATCCACATCACCTCCACTAATTTCCCAATAACACAACCTCCAGAAACACATCCTCATCACCTCCACTAACGTCCCAATCACACAACCACCAGAAACCCATCCACATCACGAACACTAACTTCCCAATTAGAAAGCTTCGACAAACCCATCTACATCACCTCCACTAACTTCCCAATAACACATCCTCCAGAAACACATCCTCATCATCTCCACTTACTTCACAATAACACAAACTTCAGAATCCCATCCTCATGGCCTCCACTAACACCCCAATAACACAACCTCCAGAAACACATCCTCATCACCTCCACTAACTTCCCAATAACACAACCTCCAGAAACACATCCTCATCACCTCCACTAACTTCCCAATCACACAACCTCCAGAAACACATCCTCATCCCCTCCACTAACGTCCCAATCACACAACCACCAGAAACCCATCCACATCACCAACACTAACTTCCCAATTAGAAAGCTTCGACAAACCCATCTACATCACCTCCACTAACGTCCCAATAACACAACCTCCAGAAACACATCCTCATCACCACCACTAACTTCCCTATAACACAACCTCCAGAAACACATCCTTATCATGATGGAAAGGGATAAGTATACACCGCAGGGCAAGAGTTATAGCTGAGGGAAGGGCAATTATGATGCCATTAGACGTGACTTGGGGGGGGATAAGGTGGAGAAGTAGGCTGCAAGTGTTGGGCACACTGGATAAGTGGGGCTTGTTCAAGGATCAGCTACTGCGTGTTCTTGATAAGTATGTACCGGTCAGACAGGGAGGAAGGCGTCGAGCGAGGGAACCGTGGTTTACCAAGGAAGTGGAATCTCTTGTTAAGAGGAAGAAGGAGGCCTATGTGAAGATGAAGTGTGAAGTTTCGGTTGGGGCGATGGATAGTTACAAGGTAGCGAGGAAGGATCTAAAGAGAGAGCTAAGACGAGCAAGGAGGGGACATGAGAAGTATTTGGCAGGAAGGATCAAGGAAAACCCAAAAGCTTTCTATAGGTGTGTCAGGAATAAGCTAATGACTAGGGAAAGAGTAGGACCAGTCAAGGACAGGGATGGGAAATTGTGTGTGGAGTCTGAAGAGATAGGCGATACTAAATGAATATTTTTCGTCAGTATTCACTCAGGAAAAAGATAATGTTGTGGAGGAGAATGCTGAGCCCCAGGCTAATAGAATAGATGGCATTGAGGTACGTAGGGAAGAGGTGTTGGCAATTCTGGACAGGCTGAAAATAGATAAGTCCCCGGGACCTGATGGGATTTATCCTAGGATTCTATGGGAGGCCAGGGAAGAGATTGCTGGACCTTTGGCTTTGATTTTTATGTCATCATTGGCTACAGGAATAGTGCCAGAGGACTGGAGGACAGCAAATGTGGTCCCTTTGTTCAAAAAGGGGAGCAGAGACAACCCCAGCAACTATAGACCGGTGAGCCTCACGTCTGTAGTGGGTAAAGTCTTGGAGGGGATTATAAGAGACAAGATTTATAATCATCTAGATAGGAATAATATGATCAGGGATAGTCAGCATGGCTTTGTGAAGGGTAGGTGATGCCTCACAAACCTTATTGAGTTCTTTGAGAAGGTGACTGAACAGGTAGACGAGGGTAGAGCAGTTGATGTGGTGTATATGGATTTCAGCAAAGCGTTTGATAAGGTTCCCCACGGTACGCTATTGCAAAAAATACGGAGGCTGGGGATTGAGGGTGATTTAGAGATGTGGATCAGAAATTGGCTAGCTGAAAGAAGACAGAGGGTGGTGGTTGATGGGAAATGTTCAGAATGGAGTACAGTCACAAGTGGAGTACCACAAGGATCTGTTCTGGGGCCGTTGCTGTTTGTCATTTTTATCAATGACCGAGAGGAAGGCGCAGAAGGGTGGGTGAGTAAATTTGCAGACGATACTAAAGTCGGTGGTGTTGTCGATAGTGTGGAAGGATGTAGCAGGTTACAGAGGGATATAGATAAGCTGCAGAGCTGGGCTGAGAGGTGGCAAATGGAGTTTAATGTAGAGAAGTGTGAGGTGATTCACTTTGGAAGGAATAACAGGAATGCGGAATATTTGGCTAACGGTAAAGTTCTTGAAAGTGTGGATGAGCAGAGGGATCTAGGTGTCCATGTACATAGATCCCTGAAAGTTGCCACCCAGGTTGATAGGGTTGTGAAGAAGGCCTATGGAGTGTTGGCCTTTATTAGTAGAGGGATTGAGTTCCGGAGTCGGGAGGTCATGTTGCAGCTGTACAGAACTCTGGTATGGCCGCATTTGGAGTATTGCGTACAGTTCTGGTCACCGCATAATAGGAAGGACGTGGAGGCTTTGGAGCGGGTGCAGAGGAGATTTACCAGGATGTGGCCTGGTATGGAGGGAAAATCTTATGAGGAAAGGCTGATGGACTTGAGGTTATTTTCGTTGGAGAGAAGAAGGTTAAGAGGAGACTTAATAGAGGCATACAAAATGATCAGGGGGTTGGATAGGGTGGACAGTGAGAGCCTTCTCCCGCGGATGGATATGGCTGGCACGAGGGGACATAACTTTAAAATGAGGGGTAATAGATATAGGACAGAGGTCAGAGGTAGGTTCTTTACGCAAAGAGTAGTGAGGCCGTGGAATGCCCTACCTGCTACAGTAGTGAACTCGCCAACGTTGAGGGCATTTAAAAGTTTATTGGATAAACATATGGATGATAATGGCATAGTGTAGGTTAGATGGCTTTTGTTTCGGTGCAACATCGTGGGCCGAAGGGCCTGTACTGCGCTGTATTGTTAAAACAAAAACAATCACCTCCACTAACTTCCCGATAACACAACCTCCAGAAACACATCCACACCACCTCCACTAACTTCACAATAACACAACCTCCAGAACCACATCCTCATCACCTCCACCAGCTTCCCAATAACACAACCTCCAGAAACACATCCTCATCACCACCACTAACCTGCCTATAACACAACCTCCAGAACCACATCCTCATCACCTCCACTAACTTCCCAATAACACAACCTCCAGAAACACATCCTCATCACCACCACTAACCTGCCTATAACACAACCTCCAGAACCACATCCTCATCACCTCCACTAACTTCCCAATAACACAACCACCAGAACCACATCCTCATCACCTCCACTAACTTCCCAATACCACACCCTCCAGAAACACATCCTCATCACCTCCACTAACTTCCCAATAACACAACATCCAGAAACACATCCTCATCACCACCACTAACCTGCCTATAACACAACCTCCAGAACCACATCCTCATCACCTCCACTAACTCCCCAATAACACAACCTCCAGAAACACATCCTCACCATCTCGATTAACTTCCCAATAACAAAATCACCAGAAACACATCCACATCACCACCACGAACTTACCAACAACACAACCTATAGAAACCGATCCATATCAGCTCCACTAACCATCCAATAACACAACCTCCAGTAAACACATGCACATCACCTCCACGAACTCCCCCATAACACAAACTCCAGAAAACCATTCACATCACCACCTTAAACCTCCCAATGACACAACCTCCAGAAACCCATCCACATTTCCTCCACTAACTTCCCAATAACACAACCTCCACAAACACATCCTCATCACCTCCACTAACTCCTCAAGAACACAACCTCCAGAAACACATCCTCATCACCGCTACTAACCTCCCAATAACACAACCACCAGAAACACATCCTCATCACCTCCACTAACTCCCCTATAACACAACCTCCACAAACACATCCTCATCACCTCCACTAACTTCCCAATAACACAACCACCAGAAACACATCCACATCACCTCCACTAACTTCCCAATAACACAACCTCCAGAAACACACCCTCATCACCTCCATTAACTTCCCTATAACACAACCTCCAGAAACACATCCTCATCACCTCCACTAACTCCTCAAGAACACAACCTCCAGAAACACATCCTCATCACCTCCACTAACTTCCCAATAACACAACCGCCAGAAACACATCCACATCACCTCCACTAACTTCCCAATAACACAACCTCCAGAAACACATCCTCATCACCTCCACTAACTCCCCAATAACACAACCACCAGAAACACATCCTCATCACCTCCACTAACATCCCAATAACACAACCTCCAGAAACACATCCTCATCACCTCCACTAACTTCCCAATAACACAACCTCCAGAAACACATCCTGATCACCTCCACTAACTTCACAATAACACAACCTCCAGAAACACATCCTCATCACCTCCACTAACCTCCCAATAACACAACCTCCAGAAACACATCCTCATCACCTCCACTAACTTCCCAATAACACAACCTCCAGAAACACATCCTCATCACCTCCACTAACATCCCAATAACACAACCTCCAGAAACACATCCTCATCACCTCCACTAACCTCCCAATAACACAACCTCCAGAAACACATCCTCATCACCTCCACTAACTTCCCAATAACACAACCTCCAGAAACACATCCTCATCACCTCCACTAACTCCTCAAGAACACAACCTCCAGAAACACATCCTCATCACCGCTACTAACCTCCCAATAACACAACCACCAGAAACACATCCTCATCACCTCCACTAACTCCCCAATAACACAACCTCCAGAAACACATCCTCATCACCTCCACTAACTCCCCAATAACACAACCTCCAGAAACACATCCTCATCACCTCCACTAACTCCTCAAGAACACAACCTCCAGAAACACATCCTCATCACCGCTACTAACCTCCCAATAACACAACCACCAGAAACACATCCCCATCACCTCCACTAACTTCCCAATAACACAACCTCCAGATACACATCCTCATCACCTCCACTAACTCCCCAATAACACAAACTCCAGAAACACATCCTCATCAACTCCACTAACTTCCCTATAACACAACCTCCAGAAACACATCCTCATCACCTCCACTAACTTCCCAATCACACAACCTCCAGAAACACATCCTCATCACCTCCACTAACTTCCCAATAACACAACCTCCAGAAACACATCCTCCTCACCTCCACTAACCTCCCAATAACACAACCACCAGAAACACATCCCCATCACCTCCACTAACTTCCCAATAACACAACCTCCAGATACACATCCTCATCACCTCCACTAACTTCCCAATAACACAACCTCCAGAAACACATCCTCATCACCTCCACTAACTCCCCAATAACACAACCTCCAGAAACACATCCTCATCACCTCCAATAACTTCCCAATAACACTACCTCCAGAAACACATCCTCATCACCTCCACTAACTCCCCAATAACACAACCTCCAGAAACACATCCTCATCACCGCCACTAACTTTCCAATAACACAACCTCCAGAAACACATCCTCATCACCCCCTTAAACCTCCCAATAACACAACCTCCAGAAACACATCCTCATCACCTCCACTAACTTCCCAATAACACAAACTCCAGAAACACATCCTCATCACCTCCACTAACTTCCCAATAACACAACCTCCAGAAACACATCCTCATCACCCCCTTAAACCTCCCAATAACACAACCTCCAGAAACACATCCTCAGCACCTCCACTAACTTCCCAATAACACAAACTCCAGAAACACATCCTCATCACCTCCACTATCTTCCCAATAACACAAACTCCAGAAACACATCCTCATCACCCCCTTAAACCTCCCAATAACACAACCTCCAGAAACCCATCCTCATCACCTCCACTAACTTCCCAATAACACAACCTCCAGAAACACATCCTCATCACCTCCACTAACTTCCCAATAACACAACCTCCAGAAACACATCCTCATCACCTACACTAACTTCACAATAACACAACCTCCAGAAACACGTCCTCATCACCTCCACTAACCTCCCAATAACACAACCACCAGAAACACATCCTCATCACCTCCACTAACATCCCAATAACACAACCTCCAGAAACACATCCTCATCACCTCCACTAACTTCCCAATAACACAACCTCCAGAAACACATCCTGATCACCTCCACTAACTTCACAATAACACAACCTCCAGAAACACATCCTCATCACCTCCACTAACCTCCCAATAACACAACCTCCAGAAACACATCCTCATCACCTCCACTAACTTCCCAATAACACAACCTCCAGAAACACGTCCTCATCACCTCCACTAACTTCCCAATAACACAACCTGCAGAAACACATCCTCATCAACTCCACTAACTTCCCAATAACACAACCTCCAGAAACACATCCTCATCACCTCCACTAACCTCCCAATAACACAACCTCCAGAAACACATCCTCATCACCTCCACTAACTTCCCAATAACACAACCTCCAGAAACACATCCTCATCACCTCCACTAACTCCTCAAGAACACAACCTCCAGAAACACATCCTCATCACCGCTACTAACCTCCCAATAACACAACCACCAGAAACACATCCTCATCAACCGCCACTAACTTCCCAATAACACAACCTCCAGAAACACATCCACATCACCTCCACTAACTTCACAATAACACAACCTCCAGAAACACATCCTCATCACCTCCACTAACTCCCCAATAACACAACCTCCAGAAACACATCCTCATCACCTCCACTAACTCCCCAATAACACAACCTCCAGAAACACATCCTCATCACCTCCACTAACTTCCCAATAACACAACCTCCAGAAACACATCCACATCACCTCCACTAACTCCTCAAGAACACACCCTCCAGATACACATCCTCATCACCTCCACTAACTTCCCAATAACACAACCTCCAGAAACACATCCTCATCACCTACACTAACTTCCCAATAACACAACCTCCAGAAACACATCCTCATCACCCCCTTAAACCTCCCAATAACACAACCTCCAGAAACCCATCCTCATCACCTCCACTAACTTCCCAATAACACAAACTCCAGAAACACATCCTCATCACCCCCTTAAACCTCCCAATAACACAACCTCCAGAAACCCATCCTCATCACCTCCACTAAGTCCCCAATAACACAACCTCCAGAAACACATCCTCATCACCGCCACTAACTTCACAATAACACAACCTCCAGAAACACATCCTCATCACCGCCACTAACGTCCCAATAACACAACCTCCAGAAACACATCCTCATCACCTCCACTAACCTCCCAATAACACAACCTCCAGAAACACATCCTCATCACCTCCATTAACTTCCCAATAGCACAACCTCCAGAAACCCATCCACATCACAATGATCTTTAAGAACAGAACATAAGAACTAGGAGCAGGAGTAGGCCATCTGGCCCCTCGAGCCTGCTCCACCATTCAATGAGGTCATGGCTGATCTTTTGTGGACTCAGCTCCACTTTCCCACCGAACACCATAACCCTTAATCCCTTTATTCTTCAAAAAACTATCTATCTTTATCTTAAAAACATTTAGTGAAGGAGCCTCTACTGCTTCACTGGGCAAGGAATTCCATAGATTCACAACCCTTTGGGAGAAGAAGTTGCTTCTTAACTCAATCCTAAATCTACTTCCCCTTTTGAGGCTATGCCCCCTTGTTCTGCTTTCACCCGCCAGTGGAAACAACCTGCCCGCATCTATCCTATCTATTCCCTTCATAATCTTATATGTTTCTGTCAGATCCCCCCTCATCCTTCTAAATTCCAACGAGTACAGTCCCAGTCTCCTCAACATTGCCTCGTAATCCAACCCATTCAGCTCCGAGATTAAACTAGTGAATCTCCTCTGCACTCCCTCCAGTGCCGGTACGTCCTTTCTCATGTATGGTGACCAAAACTGAACAAAATACTCCAGGTGTGGCCTCACTAACACCTTATACAATTGCAGCATAACCTCCCTAGTCTTAAACTCCATCCCTCTAGCAATGAAGGACAACATTCCATTCGCCTTTTTAAACACCTGTTGCACCTGTGAACCAACTTTTTGCGACTCATGCACTAGCACACCCAGGTCTCTCTGCACAGCAGCATGTTTTAATATATTATCTTTTAAATAATAATCCCTTTTGCTGTTATTCCTACCAAAATGGATTACCTCACACTTGTCAACATTGTATTCCATCTGCCAGAGTCAAGGCCATTCACTTAACTTATCCAAATCCCTCTGCAGACTTCCGGTATCCTCTGCACTTTTTGCTTTACCACTCATCTTAGTGTCGTCTGCAAACTTGGACACATTGCACTTGGTCCCCAACTCCAAATCATCCATGTAAATTGTGAACAATTGTGGGCTCAACATCCCTGAGGGACACCACTAGCTACTGATAGCCAACCAGAGAAACAACCATTAATCCCCGCTTTTTGCTTTCTATTAATTAACCAATCCTCTAACCATGCTACTACTTTACCCTTAATGCCATGCGTCTTTATCTTAAGCATCAACCTTTTGTGTGGCACCAAGGTGTGACAAGTCAAAGGCTTTCTGGAAATCCGGATATACCACATCCATTGTCTCCCCGTTATCTACCGCAGTGGCAATGCCATCAAAGAAATCCACTAATTTAGTTCGGCACGACCTGCCCTTTATGAACCCATGCTGCGACTGCCCAGTGGGACAATTTCCATCCAGATGCCTCGCTATTTCTTCCTTGATGATAGATTCCAGCATCTTCCCTACTACCGAAGTTAAGCTCATCCGCTTATTACCCGCTTTCTGCTACCTCCTTTTTTAAACAGTGGTGTCAAGTTTGCGAATTTCGAATCCGCCGGGACCACCCCAAAGTCTGGTGAATTTTGGTAAATTATCACTAGTGCATTTGCAATTTCCCTAACCATCTATTTTAGCACACTGGGATGCATTCCATCAGGGCCAGGAGACTTGTCTACCTTTAGCCCAATTAGCTTGCCCATCACTATCGCCTTACTGATAACAATCATCTCAAGGTCCTCACCTGTCAAAGCCTCATTTCAATCAGTCAGTGGCATGTTATTTGTGTCTTCCACTGTGAAGACCGACCCAAAACACCAGTTCAGTTCCTCAGCCATTTCTTCATCTCCCTTCTCATCCTCTAAAGGACCAATATTTACCTTAGCCACTCATTTTTGTTTTATATATTTGTAGAAACGTTTACTATCTGTTTTTATATTCTGAGCATGGTTACTCTCATAATCTATCTTACTCTTCTTTATAGCTTTTTGAGTATCTTTCGGTTGCCCCTTGAAGATTTCCCAGTCCTCTAGTCTCCCACTAATAGTTGCCACTTTGTATGCGTTTTCCTTCAATTTGATACTCTCCCTTAAATATCCACGGTCAATTTTCCCTCTTTCTACCGTCCTTCCTTTTTGTTGGTATAAACCTTTGCTGAGCACTGAGAAAAATCGCTTGGATGGATCTCCACTGTTCCTGAACTGTTTCACCATGAAGTCTTTGCTCCCAGTCTACCTTAACTAGCTCTTCTCTCATCCCATTGTATTCGCCTTTGCTTAAGCACAAAACACTAGTGTTTGATTTTACCTTCTCGCCCTTCATCTGTATTTCAAATTCCACCATATTGTGATCGCTCCTTCCGAGAGGATCCCTAACTATGAGATCATTAATCAATCCTATCTCATTACACAGGACCAGATCTAGGACCGCTTGTTCCCTCGTAGATTCCATTACATACTGTTCTAGGAAACTATCCCGGATACATTCTATAAACTCCTCCTCAAGGCTGCCTTGACCGACCTGGTTAAACCAATCGACATGTAGATTAAAATCCCCATGCTAACTGCTGTACCATTTCTACATGCATCCGTTATTTCTTTGTTTATTGCCTGCCCCACCATAATGTTACCCTTTGGTGGCCTATAGACTTCTGCTATCAGTGACATTTTCGCCTTATTATCCCTGAGTTCCACCCAAACGAATTCAAACTTAGCCTGCATAACACTGATGTAATCCCTCACTATTGCCCGGATGTCATCCTTAAATAACAGAGCTACACCACCTCCCTTACCATTCAATCTGTCAATCCGAATAGATTGATACCCTCGATATTTAACTCCCAGTCGTGACCATCCTGTAACCATGTTTCAGTAATGGCCACTAAATCATAGTCATTCACGATAATTTGCGCCATCAACTCATTTAGCTTATTCCGAATACTACGAGCATTCAGCTAAAGTACACTTATGTCGGCTTTTATACCTCTGTTTTGAATCTTAACACCTCGATCAGTAACCTCTCCTAAGTTATATTTCCTCTTAACGTTTCTCTGAATTTTCCTTGTCGTTGAACCCATATCTTCATGGAACAACCTGCCGCGTCACTTACCATTTATATTTTTACTTCCCGTTGTATTCCTTTTAATATTACTGTTCACTGTTTAATATTAATATTCACTGTTCCTTGTACTGTCGCCGTTTTTGATTTTTGACTATGGCTCCTCTGCCTTACACGAAATCCCTCACTGCCTTTTGCTTCTGACGCTGTTTTACTAATTTCCGACTTCCTATATCGGTTCCCATCACCCTGCCACAGCAGTTCCAACCCTCCCCAACAGCTCTAGCAAACACCACCCCCTTATGAGCGCGATAATACAACTTCTAGAAACATATACAAATCACCTCCACTATATCGCCAAAAACACTACCTCCAGCAACACATGCATATCACCACCACTAATTTCCCAATAATAAAACGTCCATAAACAGATTCGCATCGCCTCCACTAACTTCCCATTAAGACAACCTCCAGAAACACAGCCACATCACCTCCACGAACATCCTAATAACACAACCTCCAGAAACACATCCACAGCAGCTCCACTAACTTTCCAATAACACAACCTCCAGAAATCCATCATCACCACCGCCACTAACTTCCCAACAACACAATCTCCATAAACACATCCTCATCATCTCCATTAACTTCCCAATAACACAACCTCCAGAAACACAACCAGAGAACCTCCACTGTGAAAGCAGGCCAGCAGCACGGTTCAATTCCCGTCCCAGCTTCCCCGAACTGTCGCCGGAATGTGGCGACTAGGGTCCATCATTTAAAGTCTACTTGTAACAATAAGCGATTTTCAATTTTCCTTTTAATTTCAATAACACAACCTCCAGAAACACATTCACAGCACCCACACCAACATCCCAATAACACAACCTTGGTAAACACATCCTCATCACCTCCACGAAACTTCTAATAACACAATCTCAAGAAACCCAACCACAACAACCCCACAAAATTCCCAATAACACAACCTCCAGAAACTCATCCACATCACCTCCACTAACCTCCCAATAACACAACCTCCAGAAACACATCCTTATCACCTCCACTAACTTCCCAATAACACAACCTCCAGAAACCCATCCTCATCACCTCCACTAACTTCCCAATAACACAAACTCCAGAAACACATCCTCTTCACCTCCACTAACTTCCCAATAACACAACCTCCAGAAACACATCCTCATCACCTCCACTAACCTCCCAATAACACAACCTCCAGAAACACATCCTCATCACCTCCACTAACCTCCCAATAACACAACCTCCAGAAACCCATCAACATCACCGCCACTAACCTCCCAATAACACAATCTCCAGAAACTCATCCTCATCAACTCCACTAACTTCCCAATAACACAACCTCCAGAAACCCATCCTCATCAACTCCACTAACTTCCCAATAACACAACCTCCAGAAACATATCCACATCACCTCCACTAACCTCCCAGTAACACAATCTCCAGAAACTCATCCTCATCAACTCCACTAACTTCCCAATAACACAACCTCCAGAAACCTATCCACATCACCTCCACTAACTTCCCAATAACACAACCTCCAGAAACCCATCCTCATCAACTCCACTAACTTCCCAATAACACAACCTCCAGAAACCTATCCACATCACCTCCACTAACTTCCCAATAACACAACCGCCAGAACCACATCCACATCACCTCCACTAACCTCCAATAACACAATCTCCAGAAACCCTACCACAGTAGCCCCACTAGCTTCCCAATAACACAACCTCCAGAATTTCACTCAAAGCACCGCCACTAACTTCCCAATAACAAAATCTCCAGAAACCCATCCACACACCTCCACACATTCCGAATTACACAAACTCCAGAAATTCATCCTTATGACGTCCACTAACTACCCTATAACACAGCCTCCAATAACACATGCACAGCACACTCACTAATTTCCAAATAACACAACCTCGAGAAAACCACCCTCATCAACTCCACTAAACTCCCAATAAATGAAATGAAAATCGCCTAATTTCACAAGTAGGCTTCAAATTAATTACTGTGAAAAGCCCCTAGTCGCCACATTCCGGCGCCTGTTCGGGGAGGCTGTTACGGGAATGGAACCATGCTGCTTGCCTGCCTTGGTCTGCTTTCAAAGCCAGCGATTTAGCCCTGTGCTAAACAGCCCCTATAATGCCCTGTACTAAGCAGCCCCTAACAATCTCAAGGAACCCAACCACAGCACCCCCAATAATTTGCCAATAAAACAACCTCCAGAAACACATCCACAGCAACTCCACTAACCTCCCAATAACACAACATCCAAAAAACATCCTTATCGCCTCCAGGAACTCCCCAATAACACAACCTCCAGAAACACATCCTCATCACTTCCACTAACCTCCCATAAACACTTCCTCCAGAAACCCATCCACATCACCTCCACTAACTTCCCAATGACATACCTTCCAGAAACACATCCACATCACCTCCACTAACGTTCCAATAACAGAACCTCCAGAAACACATCCTCCTCACCTCCACTAACTTCCCAATAACACAACCTCCAGAAACACATCCACATCACCTCCACTAACGTTCCAATAACAGAACCTCCAGAAACACATCCTCCTCACCTCCACTAACTTCCCAATAACACAACCTCCAGAGATCCATCCACATCACCTCCACTAACCTCCCAATAACACAACCTCCAGAGACCCATCCACAGACCCTCCACCATCTGAACAATAATATAACTGGACATGGAACGAAAATTAACTGTTTTCCCATTCGTTGGAAATGGGATAATTTTTTTACGTGAGACTGTGGAGAATTTCAATCATAGAATGAGAACATTGCTCTTGAGAGCTGCAAGATTGGGAACCAATGTAGATCAGTGAGCAGAGGGACGGTACGTGACTGGCATTGTGTGTGGGTTAGGATATGGACAGCAGAGTTGGGGGTGATCTGTGCTTCATGAAGATTTAGAACAGCAATTGAGTGACTCGAATTTAATCGCAATAGTCGAGTCTGGATTTGACACAGACACAGATGATGGATTGTTCTGCGATGAGGCGATGGCAAGTGGGCAGGATTGGGAATAGAAAGAACATCTGGATATAAATAATTTCAGTGTCAAAGGGAGCGCGGAGATTGTGACCCCAGTCTCCGATTTCAGCCAGAGAGCGGTGTGTGGATACTGGATAGGGACTGAGATTAGTGACTGGAACTGAAGAACATGCATTCAATCTTTCCAAGATGGAAATTCCAGAGCAATAATACACTTAAAGTAGTTTATACAATAAATAACTGGATAGTGAGACTTACCAGGGACACCGACAACAGCCAGGAGAGGATAATAACCCGCCTGAATTATATAGAGTACATCTTGGATCCAATATGCTGAAAGGAAAGGATCTCGAGCAATCCAATAAAGACCCTGGGATAAACTCCTGTCCATTGCTGTTAAGTCCCTGTGGTTAGATCCCAGATTCTGATCCATTGCTGTAACGTTCCTGTGGGTAGTTCCCAGATTCTGATCCATTGCTGTGACGTTCCTGTGGGTAGTTCCCAGATTCTGATCCATTGCTGTAACGTTCCTGTGGATAGTTCCCAGATTCTGATCCATTGCTGTCACGTTCCTGTGGGTAGTTCCCAGATTCTGATCCATTGCTGTAACGTTCCTGTGGGTAGTTCCCAGATTCTGATCCATTGCTGTAACGTTCCTGTGGGTAGTTCCCAGATTCTGATCCATTGCTGTAACGTTCCTGTGGGTAGTTCCCAGATTCTGATCCATTGCTGTAACGTTCCTGTGGGTAGTTCCCAGATTCTGATCCCTCCTCTCGGTCTCTCTGGAGCCGCTGATCTCTGCCAGTGTTGGAATTGACGCTCCCGCTGACAGTTTGGGATAACACAATGAAAGGAATCGCTTATTAATACAGAGACAAACCCTCCAGTGACACGGTCAGAATCCATAGAGACTGACATTAATCACAGTCACTAAACAAACAGGCTCAGTTAACCCCTTTCAATCCAATACTTTTTCCATCACAATGAAATAGAAGATTAGCCGGGTCTGGATTGGTTGTGTGACAGTGACTGAGGGATGGAGTGTGGAAATGGTGGACACACTGACCCTGATACTCAATCCTCATTGATATCTGAGTGGTTCCAGGGGACTGGGGCATTTTCACTGTCCCATCCTGTTTATAAAGGAGAGAGAGGGATAAACCCAGGAGTGACAGAGCAGTCAGTATAATGTTAGTCACCAGGACATTTCTGGAGGGCAGACTGGGCAACAGGAATCTTGCTCCTTCGCGAGGAAATGGTGTTATGTGACCAGAAACACGGCGATATTCGTGGGAAATCACATCGCATGTTGTTATTGCAGTTATATTTCAAAATAACTGGAGGATTAATGAGGGAACTGATATGGATTTATGTACTGGGACATATTGTGATCAAATGTCATTTATTAGAGTTGTTCTCGAGTCCCAAAGCCGTGGATTAAAGGGTCTGTGACAGTGAGAATGTGATATTGGCTAAGAAACAGAAAGCAGAGAGAAGCGATGAATGATAGTTATTCAGGCAGGAGGGGAGGAGACACTGATGTTCACTCGGGGTCCACATGAGGACAATTGCTCTTCAAGACACAATTCACTGCGATAGGCTTCAATGGAAAGAATTTCAACATTCACAAATGACAGAGACTCAGCAATGACACAGTGAGCAGGGTAGCAGCAATCTTCAGCAGCATGTTCCCAGATCTGTGAAAGGGAGGGTCACGGGGAAAGTAAATTTAAATCACTGTCGTGTGGGTGATGCATTAGGGAGGAGGGCAGAGGACAGGAAATATAAACTAAACGGGACAAGTTTAAAAAGTGTACAGGAAGGGAGCGGGGACATGTCCACACTTTGCACTGGAAGGTCATGGCGATAAGATTGGAAAATCCTCAGAAGATATTTAACTTGATCAATAGAGGCGGAGACTCCGAAAAGAAGGATGTTAGGATCATAGAGTCATCGAGGTCCAGAGCACAGAAAGGCCATTCGGCCCATCTGGACTGGGCAGGTCAAAAACAACCACCTGAGTATTTGAATCCCACTTTCTAATACTTTGCCAATAGCCTATAGAGTTATAACCAGGTTTATAGAGAGGACCATAGCTGAGGAATTGCTTCTTGTTCTGCCGCTAAATATACAAAAGGATATGAGGATCTTGGAGACAAAACAAAGGATATTTAAGGGAGTGTTGTCAGGGATGGAGGATCTCAGTTGAATGGTGGGATTAGTGAACTGCAATTGTAATCTGCAGATCAGTTTAAGGTAAAGAGAAATTTCACAGAGGACTCCAAATTAGGAAGTTTAGAGAGAGTGAGCAGAAAGGGTTCCACTGGAGTGTGTGTGTGGGCTGGCCGGGAGTGGCCTGGAGTGTGTGTGTGTGGGCTGGCTGAGAGTGGCCTGGAGTGTGTGTGTGGGCTGGCCGGGAGTGGCCTGGAGTTTGTGTGTGGGCTGGCCGGGAGTGGCCTGGAGTGTGTGTGTGGGCTGGCTGAGAGTGGCCTGGAGTGTGTGTGTGTGGGCTGGCCGGGAGTGGCCTGGAGTGTGTGTGTGGGATGGCCGGGAGTGGCCTGGAGTGTGTGTGTGGGATGGCCGGGAGTGGCCTGGAGTGTGTGTGTGGGCTGGCCGGGAGTGGCCTGGAGTGTGAGTGTGGGCTGGCCGGGAGTGGCCTGGAGTGTGTGTGTGGGCTGGCCGGGAGTGGCCTGGAGTGTGTGTGTGGGCTGGCCGGGAGTGGCCTGGCCTGGATTGTGTGTGTGGGCTGGCCGGGAGTGGCCTGGAGTGTGTGTTTGGGCTGGCCGGGAGTGGCCTTGAGTGTGTGTGTGGGCTGGCCGGGAGTGGCCTGGAGTGTGTGTGTGGGCTGCCCAGGAGTGGCCTGGAGTGTGTGTGTGGGCTGGCCGGGAGTGGCCTGGAGTGTGTGTGTGGGCTGGCCGGGAGTGGCCTGGAGTGTGTGTGTGGGCTGGCCGGGAGTGGCCTGGAGTGTGAGTGTGGGCTGGCCGGGAGTGGCCTGGAGTGTGTGTGTGGGCTGGCCGGGAGTGGCCTGGAGTGTCTGTGTGTGCTGGCCGGGAGTGGCCTGGAGTGTGTGTGTGGGCTGGCCGGGAGTGGCCGGGAGTGTGTGTGTGGACTGGCCGGGAGTGGCCTGAAGTGTGTGTGTGGGCTGGCCGGGAGTGGCCTGGAGTGTGTGTGTGGACTGGCCGGGAGTGGCCTGGAGTGTGTGTGTGGGCTGGCCGGGAGTGTCCTGAAGTGTGTGTGTGGGCTGGCCGGGAGTGGCCTGGAGTGTGTGTGTGGACTGGCCGGGAGTGGCCTGGAGTGTGTGTGTGGGCTGGCCGGGAGTGGCCTGGAGTGTGTGTGTGGGCTGGCCGGGAGTGGCCTGGACTGTGTGTGTGGACTGGCCGGGAGTGTGTGTGTGGGTTGGCCGGGAGTGGCCTGGAGTGTCTGTGTGTGCTGGCCGGGAGTGGCCGGGAGTGTGTGTGTGGGCTGGCCGGGAGTGGCCGGGAGTGTGTGTGTGGGCTGGCCGCGAGTAGCCTGGAGTGTGTGTGTGGGCTGGCCGCGAGTAGCCTGGAGTTTGTGTGTGGGCTGGCCGGGAGTGTGTGTGTGGGCTGGCCGGGAGTGGCCTGGAGTGTGTGTGTGGGCTGGCCGGGAGTGGCCTGGAGTGTGTGTGTGGGCTGGCCGGGAGTGGCCTGGAGTGTGTGTGTGGGCTGGCCGGGAGTAGCCTGGAGTGTGTGTGTGGGCTGGCCGGGAGTGGCCTGGAGTGTGTGTGTGGGCTGGCCGGGAGTGGCCTGGAGTGTGTGTGTGGGCTGCCCGGGAGTGGCCTGGAGTGTGTGTGTGGGCTGGCCGGGAGTGGCCGGGAGTGTGTGTGTGGGCTGGCCGGGAGTGGCCTGGAGTGTCTGTGTGTGCTGGCCGGGAGTGGCCGGGAGTGTGTGTGTGGGCTGGCCGGGAGTGGCCTGGAGTGTGTGTGTGGGCTGGCCGGGAGTGGCCCGGAGTGCGTGTGTGGGCTGGCCGGGAGTGGCCTGGAGTGTGTGTGTGGGCTGGCCGGGAGTGGCCTGGAGTGTGTGTGTGGGCTGGCCGGGAGTGGCCTGGAGTGTGTGTGTGGGCTGGCCGGGAGTGGCCTGGAGTGTGTGTGTGGGCTGGCCGGGAGTGGCCGGGAGTGTGTGTGTGGGCTGGCCGGGAGTGTGTGTGTGGGCTGGCCGGGAGTGGCCTGGAGTGTGTGTGTGTGCTACACCGGAGTGGCCTGGAGTGTGTGTGTGGGTTGGCCGGGAGTGGCCTGGAGTGTGTGTGTGGGCTGGCCGGGAGTGGCCTGGCCTGGAGTGTGTGTGGGCTGGCCGGGAGTGGCCTGGAGTGTGTGTGTGGGCTGGCCGTGAGTGGCCTGGAGTGTGTGTGTGGGCTGGCCGGGAGTGGCCTGGAGTGTGTGTGTGGGTTGGCCGGGAGTGGCCTGGAGTGTGTGTGTGGACTGGCCGGGAGTGTGTGTGTGGGTTGGCCGGGAGTGGCCTGGAGTGTCTGTGTGTGCTGGCCGGGAGTGTGTGTGTGGGCTGGCCGGGAGTGGCCTGGAGTGTCTGTGTGTGCTGGCCGGGAGTGGCCTGGAGTGTGTGTGTGGGCTGGCCGGGAGTGGCCTGGAGTGTGTGTGTGGGCTGGCCGGGAGTGGCCCGGAGTGCGTGTGTGGGCTGTCCGGGAGTGGCCTGGAGTGTGTGTGTGGGCTGGCCGGGAGTAGCCTGGAGTGTGTGTGTGGGCTGGCCGGGAGTAGCCTGGAATGTGTGTGTGGGCTGGCCGGGAGTGGCCTGGAGTGTGTGTGTGGGCTGGCCGGGAGTGGCCTGGAGTGTGTGTGTGGGCTGGCCGGGAGTGGCCTGGAGTGTGTGTGTGGGCTGGCCGGGAGTGGCCTGGAGTGTGTGTGTGGGCTGGCCGGGGTGGCCTGGAGTGTGTGTGTGGGCTGGCCGGGAGTGACCTGGAGTGTGTGTGTGGGCCGGGAGTGGCCTGGAGTGTGAGTGTGGGCTGGCAGGGAGTGGCCTGGAGTGTGAGTGTGGGCTGGCCGGGAGTGGCCTCGCCTGGAGTGTGAATGTGGACTGGCCGGGAGTGTGTGTGTGGGCTGGCCGGGAGTGGCCTGGAGTGTGTGTGTGGGCTGGCCGGGAGTGGCCTGGAGTGTGTGTGTGGGCTGGCCGGGAGTGGCCTGGAGTGTGTGTGTGGGCTGGCCGGGAGTGGCCTGGAGTGTGTGTGTGTGGGCTGGCCGGGAGTGGCCTGGAGTGTGTGTGTGGGCTGGCCGGGAGTGGCCTGGAGTGTGTGTGTGGGCTGGCCGGGAGTGGCCTGGAGTGTGTGTGTGTGGGCTGGCCGGGAGTGGCCTGGAGTGTGTGTGTGGGCTGGCCGGAGTGGCCTGGCCTGGAGTGTGTGTGTGGGCTGGCCGGGAGTGGCCTGGAGTGTGTGTGTGGGCTGGCCGGGAGTGGCCTGGAGTGTGTGTGTGGGCTGGCCGGGAGTGGCCTGGAGTGTGTGTGTGGGCTGGCCGGGAGTGGCCTGGAGTGTGTGTGTGGGCTGGCCGGGAGTGGCCTGGAGTGTGAGTGTGGGCTGGCCGGGAGTGGCTGGGAGTGTGTGTGTGGGCTGGCCGGGAGTGGCCTGGAGTGTGTGTGTGCGCTGGCCGGGAGTGGCCGGGAGTGTGTGTGTGGGCTGGCCGGGAGTGGCCTGGAGTGTGAGTGTGGGCTGGCCGGGAGTGGCCGGGAGTGTGTGTGTGGGCTGGCCGGGAGTGGCCTGGTTTGTGTGTGTGGGCTGGCCGGGAGTGGCCTGGAGTGTGTGTGTGGGCTGGCCGGGAGTGGCCGGGAATGTGTGTGTGAGCTGGCCGGGAGTGGCCTGGAGTCTGTGTGTGGGCTGGCCGGGAGTGACCTGGAGTGTGTGTGTGGGCTGGCCGGGAGTGGCCGGGAATGTGTGTGTGGGCTGGCCGGGAGTGGCCGGGAGTGTGTGTGTGGGCTGGGGAGAGTGGCCTGGAGTATGTGTGTGGGCTGGCCGGGAGTGGCCTGGAGTGTGTGTGTGGGCTGGCCGGGAGTGGCCTGGAGTGTGTGTGTGGGCTGGCCGGGAGTGACCTGGAGTGTGTGTGTGGTCTGGCTGGGAGTGGCCTGGAGTGTGTGTGTGGGCTGGCCGGGAGTGGGCTGGAGTGTGTGTGTGAGCTGGCCGGGAGTGGCCTGGAGTGTATGTGTGGGCTGGCCGGGCGTGACCGGGAGTGTGTGTGTGGGCCGGCCGGGAGTGGCCTGGAGTGTGTGTGTGGGCTGGCCGGGAGTGGCCTGGAGTGTGTGTGTGCGCTGGCCGGGAGTGGCCTGGAGTGTGTGTGTGGGCTGGCCGGGAGTGGCCTGGAGTGTGTGTGTGGGCTGGCCGGGAGTGACCGGGAGTGTGTGTGTGGGCCGGCCGGGAGTGGCCTGGAGTGTGTGTGTGGGCTGGCCGGGAGTGACCTGGAGTGTGTGTGTGGACTGGCCGGGAGTGGCCTGGAGTGTGTGTGTGGGATGGCCGGGAGTGGCCTGGAGTGTGTGTGTGGGCTGCCCAGGAGTGGCCTGGAGTGTGTGTGTGGGCTGCCCAGGAGTGGCCTGGAGTGTGTGTGTGGGCTGGCCGGGAGTGCCCTGGAGTGTGAGTGTGGGCTGGCCGGGAGTGGCCTGGAGTGTGTGTGTGGGCTGGCCGGGAGTGGCCTTGAGTGTGTGTGTGGGCTGGCCGGGAGTGGCCTGGAGTGTGTGTGTGGGCTGCCCAGGAGTGGCCTGGAGTGTGTGTGTGGGCTGGCCGGGAGTGGCCTGGAGTGTGAGTGTGGGCTGGCCGGGAGTGGCCTGGAGTGTGTGTGTGGGCTGGCCGGGAGTGGCCTGGAGTGTGTGTGTGGGCTGGCCGGGAGTGGCCTGGAGTGTCTGTGTGTGCTGGCCGGGAGTGGCCGGGAGTGTGTGTGTGGACTGGCCGGGAGTGGCCTGAAGTGTGTGTGTGGGCTGGCCGGGAGTGGCCTGGAGTGTGTGTGTGGACTGGCCGGGAGTGGCCTGGAGTGTGTGTGTGGGCTGGCCGGGAGTGTCCTGAAGTGTGTGTGTGGGCTGGCCGGGAGTGGCCTGGAGTGTGTGTGTGGACTGGCCGGGAGTGGCCTGGAGTGTGTGTGTGGGCTGGCCGGGAGTGGCCTGGAGTGTGTGTGTGGGCTGGCCGGGAGTGGCCTGGACTGTGTGTGTGGACTGGCCGGGAGTGTGTGTGTGGGTTGGCCGGGAGTGGCCTGGAGTGTCTGTGTGTGCTGGCCGGGAGTGGCCGGGAGTGTGTGTGTGGGCTGGCTGGGAGTGGCCGGGAGTGTGTGTGTGGGCTGGCCGCGAGTAGCCTGGAGTGTGTGTGTGGGCTGGCCGCGAGTAGCCTGGAGTTTGTGTGTGGGCTGGCCGGGAGTGTGTGTGTGGGCTGGCCGGGAGTGGCCTGGAGTGTGTGTGTGGGCTGGCCGGGAGTGGCCTGGAGTGTGTGTGTGGGCTGGCCGGGAGTGGCCTGGAGTGTGTGTGTGGGCTGGCCGGGAGTAGCCTGGAGTGTGTGTGTGGGCTGGCCGGGAGTGGCCTGGAGTGTGTGTGTGGGCTGGCCGGGAGTGGCCTGGAGTGTGTGTGTGGGCTGGCCGGGAGTGGCCGGGAGTGTGTGTGTGGGCTGGCCGGGAGTGGCCTGGAGTGTCTGTGTGTGCTGGCCGGGAGTGGCCGGGAGTGTGTGTGTGGGCTGGCCGGGAGTGGCCTGGAGTGTGTGTGTGGGCTGGCCGGGAGTGGCCTGGAGTGTGTGTGTGGGCTGGCCGGGAGTGGCCTGGAGTGTGTGTGTGGGCTGGCCGGGAGTGGCCCGGAGTGCGTGTGTGGGCTGGCCGGGAGTGGCCTGGAGTGTGTGTGTGGGCTGGCCGGGAGTAGCCTGGAGTGTGTGTGTGGGCTGGCCGGGAGTGGCCTGGAGTGTGTGTGTGGGCTGGCCGCGAGTGGCCTGGAGTGTGTGTGTGGGCTGGCCGGGAGTGGCCTGGAGTGTGTGTGTGGGCTGGCCGGGAGTGGCCTGGAGTGTGTGTGTGGGCTGGCCGGGAGTGGCCTGGAGTGTGTGTGTGGGCTGGCCGGGAGTGGCCGGGAGTGTGTGTGTGGGCTGGCCGGGAGTGTGTGTGTGGGCTGGCCGGGAGTGGCCTGGAGTGTGTGTGTGTGCTACACCGGAGTGGCCTGGAGTGTGTGTGTGGGTTGGCCGGGAGTGGCCTGGAGTGTGTGTGTGGGCTGGCCGGGAGTGGCCTGGCCTGGAGTGTGTGTGGGCAGGCCGGGAGTGGCCTGGAGTGTGTGTGTGGGCTGGCCGGGAGTGGCCTGGAGTGTGTGTGTGGGCTGGCCGGGAGTAGCCTGGAGTGTGTGTGTGGGCTGGCCGGGAGTGGCCTGGAGTGTGTGTGTGGGCTGGCCGTGAGTGGCCTGGAGTGTGTGTGTGGGCTGGCCGGGAGTGGCCTGGAGTGTGTGTGTGGGTTGGCCGGGAGTGGCCTGGAGTGTGTGTGTGGACTGGCCGGGAGTGTGTGTGTGGGTTGGCCGGGAGTGGCCTGGAGTGTCTGTGTGTGCTGGCCGGGAGTGTGTGTGTGGGCTGGCCGGGAGTGGCCTGGAGTGTCTGCGTGTGCTGGCCGGGAGTGGCCTGGAGTGTGTGTGTGGGCTGGCCGGGAGTAGCCTGGAATGTGTGTGTGGGCTGGCTGAGAGTGGCCTGGAGTGTGTGTGTGTGGGCTGGCCGGGAGTGGCCTGGAGTGTGTGTGTGGGATGGCCGGGAGTGGCCTGGAGTGTGTGTGTGGGATGGCCGGGAGTGGCCTGGAGTGTGTGTGTGGGCTGCCCAGGAGTGGCCTGGAGTGTGTGTGTGGGCTGCCCAGGAGTGGCCTGGAGTGTGTGTGTGGGCTGGCCGGGAGTGGCCTGGAGTGTGTGTGTGGGCTGGCCGGGAGTGGCCTGGAGTGTGTGTGTGGGCTGGCCGGGAGTGGCCTGGAGTGTGAGTGTGGGCTGGCCGGGAGTGGCCTGGAGTGTGTGTGTGGGCTGGCCGGGAGTGGCCTGGAGTGTGTGTGTGGGCTGGCCGGGAGTGGCCTGGCCTGGATTGTGTGTGTGGGCTGGCCGGGAGTGGCCTGGAGTGTGTGTTTGGGCTGGCCGGGAGTGGCCTTGAGTGTGTGTGTGGGCTGGCCGGGAGTGGCCTGGAGTGTGTGTGTGGGCTGCCCAGGAGTGGCCTGGAGTGTGTGTGTGGGCTGGCCGGGAGTGGCCTGGAGTGTGTGTGTGGGCTGGCCGGGAGTGGCCTGGAGTGTGTGTGTGGGCTGGCCGGGAGTGGCCTGGAGTGTGAGTGTGGGCTGGCCGGGAGTGGCCTGGAGTGTGTGTGTGGGCTGGCCGGGAGTGGCCTGGAGTGTCTGTGTGTGCTGGCCGGGAGTGGCCTGGAGTGTGTGTGTGGGCTGGCCGGGAGTGGCCGGGAGTGTGTGTGTGGACTGGCCGGGAGTGGCCTGAAGTGTGTGTGTGGGCTGGCCGGGAGTGGCCTGGAGTGTGTGTGTGGACTGGCCGGGAGTGGCCTGGAGTGTGTGTGTGGGCTGGCCGGGAGTGTCCTGAAGTGTGTGTGTGGGCTGGCCGGGAGTGGCCTGGAGTGTGTGTGTGGACTGGCCGGGAGTGGCCTGGAGTGTGTGTGTGGGCTGGCCGGGAGTGGCCTGGAGTGTGTGTGTGGGCTGGCCGGGAGTGGCCTGGACTGTGTGTGTGGACTGGCCGGGAGTGTGTGTGTGGGTTGGCCGGGAGTGGCCTGGAGTGTCTGTGTGTGCTGGCCGGGAGTGGCCGGGAGTGTGTGTGTGGGCTGGCCGGGAGTGGCCGGGAGTGTGTGTGTGGGCTGGCCGCGAGTAGCCTGGAGTGTGTGTGTGGGCTGGCCGCGAGTAGCCTGGAGTTTGTGTGTGGGCTGGCCGGGAGTGTGTGTGTGGGCTGGCCGGGAGTGGCCTGGAGTGTGTGTGTGGGCTGGCCGGGAGTGGCCTGGAGTGTGTGTGTGGGCTGGCCGGGAGTGGCCTGGAGTGTGTGTGTGGGCTGGCCGGGAGTAGCCTGGAGTGTGTGTGTGGGCTGGCCGGGAGTGGCCCGGAGTGCGTGTGTGGGCTGGCCGGGAGTGGCCTGGAGTGTGTGTGTGGGCTGGCCGGGAGTGGCCTGGAGTGTGTGTGTGGGCTGGCCGGGAGTGGCCTGGAGTGTGTGTGTGGGCTGGCCGGGAGTGGCCTGGAGTGTGTGTGTGGGCTGGCCGGGAGTGGCCGGGAGTGTGTGTGTGGGCTGGCCGGGAGTGTGTGTGTGGGCTGGCCGGGAGTGGCCTGGAGTGTGTGTGTGTGCTACACCGGAGTGGCCTGGAGTGTGTGTGTGGGTTGGCCGGGAGTGGCCTGGAGTGTGTGTGTGGGCTGGCCGGGAGTGGCCTGGCCTGGAGTGTGTGTGGGCTGGCCGGGAGTGGCCTGGAGTGTGTGTGTGGGCTGGCCGGGTGTGGCCGGGAGTGTGTGTGTGGGCTGGCCGGGAGTGGCCTGGAGTGTGTGTGTGGGCTGGCCGGGAGTGGCCTGGAGTGTGTGTGTGGGCTGGCCGGGAGTGGCCTGGAGTGTGTGTGTGGGCTGGCCGGGAGTGGCCTGGAGTGTGTGTGTGGGCTGGCCGTGAGTGGCCTGGAGTGTGTGTGTGGGCTGGCCGGGAGTGGCCTGGAGTGTGTGTGTGGGTTGGCCGGGAGTGGCCTGGAGTGTGTGTGTGGACTGGCCGGGAGTGTGTGTGTGGGTTGGCCGGGAGTGGCCTGGAGTGTCTGTGTGTGCTGGCCGGGAGTGTGTGTGTGGGCTGGCCGGGAGTGGCCTGGAGTGTCTGTGTGTGCTGGCCGGGAGTGGCCTGGAGTGTGTGTGTGGGCTGGCCGGGAGTGGCCTGGAGTGTGTGTGTGGGCTGGCCGGGAGTGGCCCGGAGTGCGTGTGTGGGCTGTCCGGGAGTGGCCTGGAGTGTGTGTGTGGGCTGGCCGGGAGTAGCCTGGAGTGTGTGTGTGGGCTGGCCGGGAGTAGCCTGGAATGTGTGTGTGGGCTGGCCGGGAGTGGCCTGGAGTGTGTGTGTGGGCTGGCCGGGAGTGGCCTCGCCTGGAGTGTGAATGTGGACTGGCCGGGAGTGTGTGTGTGGGCTGGCCGGGAGTGGCCTGGAGTGTGTGTGTGGGCTGGCCGGGAGTGGCCTGGAGTGTGTGTGTGGGCTGGCCGGGAGTGGCCTGGAGTGTGTGTGTGGGCTGGCCGGGAGTGGCCTGGAGTGTGTGTGTGTGGGCTGGCCGGGAGTGGCCTGGAGTGTGTGTGTGGGCTGGCCGGGGGTGGCCTGGAGTGTGTGTGTGGGCTGGCCGGGAGTGGCCTGGAGTGTGTGTGTGTGGGCTGGCCGGGAGTGGCCTGGAGTGTGTGTGTGGGCTGGCCGGAGTGGCCTGGCCTGGAGTGTGTGTGTGGGCTGGCCGGGAGTGGCCTGGAGTGTGTGTGTGGGCTGGCCGGGAGTGGCCTGGAGTGTGTGTGTGGGCTGGCCGGGAGTGGCCTGGAGTGTGTGTGTGGACTGGCCGGGAGTGGCCTGGAGTGTGTGTGTGGCCTGGCCGGGAGTGGCCTGGAGTGTGAGTGTGGGCTGGCCGGGAGTGGCTGGGAGTGTGTGTGTGGGCTGGCCGGGAGTGGCCTGGAGTGTGTGTGTGCGCTGGCCGGGAGTGGCCGGGAGTGTGTGTGTGGGCTGGCCGGGAGTGGCCTGGAGTGTGAGTGTGGGCTGGCCGGGAGTGGCCGGGAGTGTGTGTGTGGGCTGGCCGGGAGTGGCCTGGTTTGTGTGTGTGGGCTGGCCGGGAGTGGCCTGGAGTGTGTGTGTGGGCTGGCCGGGAGTGGCCGGGAATGTGTGTGTGAGCTGGCCGGGAGTGGCCTGGAGTCTGTGTGTGGGCTGGCCGGGAGTGACCTGGAGTGTGTGTGTGGGCTGGCCGGGAGTGGCCGGGAATGTGTGTGTGGGCTGGCCGGGAGTGGCCGGGAGTGTGTGTGTGGGCTGGGGAGAGTGGCCTGGAGTATGTGTGTGGGCTGGCCGGGAGTGGCCTGGAGTGTGTGTGTGGGCTGGCCGGGAGTGGCCTGGAGTGTGTGTGTGGGCTGGCCGGGAGTGACCTGGAGTGTGTGTGTGGTCTGGCTGGGAGTGGCCTGGAGTGTGTGTGTGGGCTGGCCGGGAGTGGGCTGGAGTGTGTGTGTGAGCTGGCCGGGAGTGGCCTGGAGTGTATGTGTGGGCTGGCCGGGCGTGACCGGGAGTGTGTGTGTGGGCCGGCCGGGAGTGGCCTGGAGTGTGTGTGTGGGCTGGCCGGGAGTGGCCTGGAGTGTGTGTGTGCGCTGGCCGGGAGTGGCCTGGAGTGTGTGTGTGGGCTGGCCGGGAGTGGCCTGGAGTGTGTGTGTGGGCTGGCCGGGAGTGACCGGGAGTGTGTGTGTGGGCCGGCCGGGAGTGGCCTGGAGTGTGTGTGTGGGCTGGCCGGGAGTGACCTGGAGTGTGTGTGTGGACTGGCCGGGAGTGGCCTGGAGTGTGTGTGTGGGATGGCCGGGAGTGGCCTGGAGTGTGTGTGTGGGCTGCCCAGGAGTGGCCTGGAGTGTGTGTGTGGGCTGCCCAGGAGTGGCCTGGAGTGTGTGTGTGGGCTGGCCGGGAGTGCCCTGGAGTGTGAGTGTGGGCTGGCCGGGAGTGGCCTGGAGTGTGTGTGTGGGCTGGCCGGGAGTGGCCTTGAGTGTGTGTGTGGGCTGGCCGGGAGTGGCCTGGAGTGTGTGTGTGGGCTGGCCGGGAGTGTCCTGAAGTGTGTGTGTGGGCTGGCCGGGAGTGGCCTGGAGTGTGTGTGTGGACTGGCCGGGAGTGGCCTGGAGTGTGTGTGTGGGCTGGCCGGGAGTGGCCTGGAGTGTGTGTGTGGGCTGGCCGGGAGTGGCCTGGACTGTGTGTGTGGACTGGCCGGGAGTGTGTGTGTGGGCTGGCCGGGAGTGGCCTGGAGTGTGTGTGTGGGCTGGCCGGGAGTGGCCTGGAGTGTGTGTGTGGGCTGGCCGGGAGTGGCCTGGAGTGTGTGTGTGGGCTGGCCGGGAGTAGCCTGGAGTGTGTGTGTGGGCTGGCCGGGAGTGGCCTGGAGTGTGTGTGTGGGCTGGCCGGGAGTGGCCTGGAGTGTGTGTGTGGGCTGGCCGGGAGTGGCCGGGAGTGTGTGTGTGGGCTGGCCGGGAGTGGCCTGGAGTGTCTGTGTGTGCTGGCCGGGAGTGGCCGGGAGTGTGTGTGTGGGCTGGCCGGGAGTGGCCTGGAATGTGTGTGTGGGCTGGCCGGGAGTGGCCTGGAGTGTGTGTGTGGGCTGGCCGGGAGTGGCCTGGAGTGTGTGTGTGGGCTGGCCGGGAGTGGCCCGGAGTGCGTGTGTGGGCTGGCCGGGAGTGGCCTGGAGTGTGTGTGTGGGCTGGCCGGGAGTAGCCTGGAGTGTGTGTGTGGGCTGGCCGGGAGTGGCCTGGAGTGTGTGTGTGGGCTGGCCGCGAGTGGCCTGGAGTGTGTGTGTGGGCTGGCCGGGAGTGGCCTGGAGTGTGTGTGTGGGCTGGCCGGGAGTGGCCTGGAGTGTGTGTGTGGGCTGGCCGGGAGTGGCCTGGAGTGTGTGTGTGGGCTGGCCGGGAGTGGCCGGGAGTGTGTGTGTGGGCTGGCCGGGAGTGTGTGTGTGGGCTGGCCGGGAGTGGCCTGGAGTGTGTGTGTGTGCTACACCGGAGTGGCCTGGAGTGTGTGTGTGGGTTGGCCGGGAGTGGCCTGGAGTGTGTGTGTGGGCTGGCCGGGAGTGGCCTGGCCTGGAGTGTGTGTGGGCTGGCCGGGAGTGGCCTGGAGTGTGTGTGTGGGCTGGCCGGGAGTGGCCTGGCCTGGATTGTGTGTGTGGGCTGGCCGGGAGTGGCCTGGAGTGTGTGTTTGGGCTGGCCGGGAGTGGCCTTGAGTGTGTGTGTGGGCTGGCCGGGAGTGGCCTGGAGTGTGTGTGTGGGCTGCCCAGGAGTGGCCTGGAGTGTGTGTGTGGGCTGGCCGGGAGTGGCCTGGAGTGTGTGTGTGGGCTGGCCGGGAGTGGCCTGGAGTGTGTGTGTGGGCTGGCCGGGAGTGGCCTGGAGTGTGAGTGTGGGCTGGCCGGGAGTGGCCTGGAGTGTGTGTGTGGGCTGGCCGGGAGTGGCCTGGAGTGTCTGTGTGTGCTGGCCGGGAGTGGCCTGGAGTGTGTGTGTGGGCTGGCCGGGAGTGGCCGGGAGTGTGTGTGTGGACTGGCCGGGAGTGGCCTGAAGTGTGTGTGTGGGCTGGCCGGGAGTGGCCTGGAGTGTGTGTGTGGACTGGCCGGGAGTGGCCTGGAGTGTGTGTGTGGGCTGGCCGGGAGTGTCCTGAAGTGTGTGTGTGGGCTGGCCGGGAGTGGCCTGGAGTGTGTGTGTGGACTGGCCGGGAGTGGCCTGGAGTGTGTGTGTGGGCTGGCCGGGAGTGGCCTGGAGTGTGTGTGTGGGCTGGCCGGGAGTGGCCTGGACTGTGTGTGTGGACTGGCCGGGAGTGTGTGTGTGGGTTGGCCGGGAGTGGCCTGGAGTGTCTGTGTGTGCTGGCCGGGAGTGGCCGGGAGTGTGTGTGTGGGCTGGCCGGGAGTGGCCGGGAGTGTGTGTGTGGGCTGGCCGCGAGTAGCCTGGAGTGTGTGTGTGGGCTGGCCGCGAGTAGCCTGGAGTTTGTGTGTGGGCTGGCCGGGAGTGTGTGTGTGGGCTGGCCGGGAGTGGCCTGGAGTGTGTGTGTGGGCTGGCCGGGAGTGGCCTGGAGTGTGTGTGTGGGCTGGCCGGGAGTGGCCTGGAGTGTGTGTGTGGGCTGGCCGGGAGTAGCCTGGAGTGTGTGTGTGGGCTGGCCGGGAGTGGCCCGGAGTGCGTGTGTGGGCTGGCCGGGAGTGGCCTGGAGTGTGTGTGTGGGCTGGCCGGGAGTGGCCTGGAGTGTGTGTGTGGGCTGGCCGGGAGTGGCCTGGAGTGTGTGTGTGGGCTGGCCGGGAGTGGCCTGGAGTGTGTGTGTGGGCTGGCCGGGAGTGGCCGGGAGTGTGTGTGTGGGCTGGCCGGGAGTGTGTGTGTGGGCTGGCCGGGAGTGGCCTGGAGTGTGTGTGTGTGCTACACCGGAGTGGCCTGGAGTGTGTGTGTGGGTTGGCCGGGAGTGGCCTGGAGTGTGTGTGTGGGCTGGCCGGGAGTGGCCTGGCCTGGAGTGTGTGTGGGCTGGCCGGGAGTGGCCTGGAGTGTGTGTGTGGGCTGGCCGTGAGTGGCCTGGAGTGTGTGTGTGGGCTGGCCGGGAGTGGCCTGGAGTGTGTGTGTGGGTTGGCCGGGAGTGGCCTGGAGTGTGTGTGTGGACTGGCCGGGAGTGTGTGTGTGGGTTGGCCGGGAGTGGCCTGGAGTGTCTGTGTGTGCTGGCCGGGAGTGTGTGTGTGGGCTGGCCGGGAGTGGCCTGGAGTGTCTGTGTGTGCTGGCCGGGAGTGGCCTGGAGTGTGTGTGTGGGCTGGCCGGGAGTGGCCTGGAGTGTGTGTGTGGGCTGGCCGGGAGTGGCCCGGAGTGCGTGTGTGGGCTGTCCGGGAGTGGCCTGGAGTGTGTGTGTGGGCTGGCCGGGAGTAGCCTGGAGTGTGTGTGTGGGCTGGCCGGGAGTAGCCTGGAATGTGTGTGTGGGCTGGCCGGGAGTGGCCTGGAGTGTGTGTGTGGGCTGGCCGGGAGTGGCCTGGAGTGTGTGTGTGGGCTGGCCGGGAGTGGCCTGGAGTGTGTGTGTGGGCTGGCCGGGAGTGGCCTGGAGTGTGTGTGTGGGCTGGCCGGGGTGGCCTGGAGTGTGTGTGTGGGCTGGCCGGGAGTGACCTGGAGTGTGTGTGTGGGCCGGGAGTGGCCTGGAGTGTGAGTGTGGGCTGGCAGGGAGTGGCCTGGAGTGTGAGTGTGGGCTGGCCGGGAGTGGCCTCGCCTGGAGTGTGAATGTGGACTGGCCGGGAGTGTGTGTGTGGGCTGGCCGGGAGTGGCCTGGAGTGTGTGTGTGGGCTGGCCGGGAGTGGCCTGGAGTGTGTGTGTGGGCTGGCCGGGAGTGGCCTGGAGTGTGTGTGTGGGCTGGCCGGGAGTGGCCTGGAGTGTGTGTGTGTGGGCTGGCCGGGAGTGGCCTGGAGTGTGTGTGTGGGCTGGCCGGGGGTGGCCTGGAGTGTGTGTGTGGGCTGGCCGGGAGTGGCCTGGAGTGTGTGTGTGTGGGCTGGCCGGGAGTGGCCTGGAGTGTGTGTGTGGGCTGGCCGGAGTGGCCTGGCCTGGAGTGTGTGTGTGGGCTGGCCGGGAGTGGCCTGGAGTGTGTGTGTGGGCTGGCCGGGAGTGGCCTGGAGTGTGTGTGTGGGCTGGCCGGGAGTGGCCTGGAGTGTGTGTGTGGGCTGGCCGGGAGTGGCCTGGAGTGTGTGTGTGGGCTGGCCGGGAGTGGCCTGGAGTGTGAGTGTGGGCTGGCCGGGAGTGGCTGGGAGTGTGTGTGTGGGCTGGCCGGGAGTGGCCTGGAGTGTGTGTGTGCGCTGGCCGGGAGTGGCCGGGAGTGTGTGTGTGGGCTGGCCGGGAGTGGCCTGGAGTGTGAGTGTGGGCTGGCCGGGAGTGGCCGGGAGTGTGTGTGTGGGCTGGCCGGGAGTGGCCTGGTTTGTGTGTGTGGGCTGGCCGGGAGTGGCCTGGAGTGTGTGTGTGGGCTGGCCGGGAGTGGCCGGGAATGTGTGTGTGAGCTGGCCGGGAGTGGCCTGGAGTCTGTGTGTGGGCTGGCCGGGAGTGACCTGGAGTGTGTGTGTGGGCTGGCCGGGAGTGGCCGGGAATGTGTGTGTGGGCTGGCCGGGAGTGGCCGGGAGTGTGTGTGTGGGCTGGGGAGAGTGGCCTGGAGTATGTGTGTGGGCTGGCCGGGAGTGGCCTGGAGTGTGTGTGTGGGCTGGCCGGGAGTGGCCTGGAGTGTGTGTGTGGGCTGGCCGGGAGTGACCTGGAGTGTGTGTGTGGTCTGGCTGGGAGTGGCCTGGAGTGTGTGTGTGGGCTGGCCGGGAGTGGGCTGGAGTGTGTGTGTGAGCTGGCCGGGAGTGGCCTGGAGTGTATGTGTGGGCTGGCCGGGCGTGACCGGGAGTGTGTGTGTGGGCCGGCCGGGAGTGGCCTGGAGTGTGTGTGTGGGCTGGCCGGGAGTGGCCTGGAGTGTGTGTGTGCGCTGGCCGGGAGTGGCCTGGAGTGTGTGTGTGGGCTGGCCGGGAGTGGCCTGGAGTGTGTGTGTGGGCTGGCCGGGAGTGACCGGGAGTGTGTGTGTGGGCCGGCCGGGAGTGGCCTGGAGTGTGTGTGTGGGCTGGCCGGGAGTGACCTGGAGTGTGTGTGTGGACTGGCCGGGAGTGGCCTGGAGTGTGTGTGTGGGATGGCCGGGAGTGGCCTGGAGTGTGTGTGTGGGCTGCCCAGGAGTGGCCTGGAGTGTGTGTGTGGGCTGCCCAGGAGTGGCCTGGAGTGTGTGTGTGGGCTGGCCGGGAGTGCCCTGGAGTGTGAGTGTGGGCTGGCCGGGAGTGGCCTGGAGTGTGTGTGTGGGCAGGCCGGGAGTGGCCTTGAGTGTGTGTGTGGGCTGGCCGGGAGTGGCCTGGAGTGTGTGTGTGGGCTGCCCAGGAGTGGCCTGGAGTGTGTGTGTGGGCTGGCCGGGAGTGGCCTGGAGTGTGAGTGTGGGCTGGCCGGGAGTGGCCTGGAGTGTGTGTGTGGGCTGGCCGGGAGTGGCCTGGAGTGTGTGTGTGGGCTGGCCGGGAGTGGCCTGGAGTGTCTGTGTGTGCTGGCCGGGAGTGGCCGGGAGTGTGTGTGTGGACTGGCCGGGAGTGGCCTGAAGTGTGTGTGTGGGCTGGCCGGGAGTGGCCTGGAGTGTGTGTGTGGACTGGCCGGGAGTGGCCTGGAGTGTGTGTGTGGGCTGGCCGGGAGTGTCCTGAAGTGTGTGTGTGGGCTGGCCGGGAGTGGCCTGGAGTGTGTGTGTGGACTGGCCGGGAGTGGCCTGGAGTGTGTGTGTGGGCTGGCCGGGAGTGGCCTGGAGTGTGTGTGTGGGCTGGCCGGGAGTGGCCTGGACTGTGTGTGTGGACTGGCCGGGAGTGTGTGTGTGGGTTGGCCGGGAGTGGCCTGGAGTGTCTGTGTGTGCTGGCCGGGAGTGGCCGGGAGTGTGTGTGTGGGCTGGCCGGGAGTGGCCGGGAGTGTGTGTGTGGGCTGGCCGCGAGTAGCCTGGAGTGTGTGTGTGGGCTGGCCGCGAGTAGCCTGGAGTTTGTGTGTGGGCTGGCCGGGAGTGTGTGTGTGGGCTGGCCGGGAGTGGCCTGGAGTGTGTGTGTGGGCTGGCCGGGAGTGGCCTGGAGTGTGTGTGTGGGCTGGCCGGGAGTGGCCTGGAGTGTGTGTGTGGGCTGGCCGGGAGTAGCCTGGAGTGTGTGTGTGGGCTGGCCGGGAGTGGCCTGGAGTGTGTGTGTGGGCTGGCCGGGAGTGGCCTGGAGTGTGTGTGTGGGCTGGCCGGGAGTGGCCGGGAGTGTGTGTGTGGGCTGGCCGGGAGTGGCCTGGAGTGTCTGTGTGTGCTGGCCGGGAGTGGCCGGGAGTGTGTGTGTGGGCTGGCCGGGAGTGGCCTGGAGTGTGTGTGTGGGCTGGCCGGGAGTGGCCTGGAGTGTGTGTGTGGGCTGGCCGGGAGTGGCCTGGAGTGTGTGTGTGGGCTGGCCGGGAGTGGCCCGGAGTGCGTGTGTGGGCTGGCCGGGAGTGGCCTGGAGTGTGTGTGTGGGCTGGCCGGGAGTAGCCTGGAGTGTGTGTGTGGGCTGGCCGGGAGTGGCCTGGAGTGTGTGTGTGGGCTGGCCGCGAGTGGCCTGGAGTGTGTGTGTGGGCTGGCCGGGAGTGGCCTGGAGTGTGTGTGTGGGCTGGCCGGGAGTGGCCTGGAGTGTGTGTGTGGGCTGGCCGGGAGTGGCCTGGAGTGTGTGTGTGGGCTGGCCGGGAGTGGCCGGGAGTGTGTGTGTGGGCTGGCCGGGAGTGTG
This sequence comes from Scyliorhinus torazame, assembly GCF_047496885.1. Classification (NCBI taxonomy): domain Eukaryota; kingdom Metazoa; phylum Chordata; class Chondrichthyes; order Carcharhiniformes; family Scyliorhinidae; genus Scyliorhinus; species Scyliorhinus torazame. The sequence continues at coordinate 83,565 of NW_027307762.1, read as the reverse complement.
TGTGTGGGCTGGCCGGGAGTGGCCTGGAGTGTGTGTGTGTGCTACACCGGAGTGGCCTGGAGTGTGTGTGTGGGTTGGCCGGGAGTGGCCTGGAGTGTGTGTGTGGGCTGGCCGGGAGTGGCCTGGCCTGGAGTGTGTGTGGGCAGGCCGGGAGTGGCCTGGAGTGTGTGTGTGGGCTGGCCGGGAGTGGCCTGGAGTGTGTGTGTGGGCTGGCCGGGAGTAGCCTGGAGTGTGTGTGTGGGCTGGCCGGGAGTGGCCTGGAGTGTGTGTGTGGGCTGGCCGTGAGTGGCCTGGAGTGTGTGTGTGGGCTGGCCGGGAGTGGCCTGGAGTGTGTGTGTGGGTTGGCCGGGAGTGGCCTGGAGTGTGTGTGTGGACTGGCCGGGAGTGTGTGTGTGGGTTGGCCGGGAGTGGCCTGGAGTGTCTGTGTGTGCTGGCCGGGAGTGTGTGTGTGGGCTGGCCGGGAGTGGCCTGGAGTGTGTGTGTGGGCTGGCCGGGAGTGGCCTGGAGTGTGTGTGTGTGGGCTGGCCGGGAGTGGCCTGGAGTGTGTGTGTGGGCTGGCCGGGAGTGGCCTGGAGTGTGTGTGTGGGCTGGCCGGGAGTGGCCTGGAGTGTGTGTGTGTGGGCTGGCCGGGAGTGGCCTGGAGTGTGTGTGTGGGCTGGCCGGAGTGGCCTGGCCTGGAGTGTGTGTGTGGGCTGGCCGGGAGTGGCCTGGAGTGTGTGTGTGGGCTGGCCGGGAGTGGCCTGGAGTGTGTGTGTGGGCTGGCCGGGAGTGGCCTGGAGTGTGTGTGTGGGCTGGCCGGGAGTGGCCTGGAGTGTGTGTGTGGGCTGGCCGGGAGTGGCCTGGAGTGTGAGTGTGGGCTGGCCGGGAGTGGCTGGGAGTGTGTGTGTGGGCTGGCCGGGAGTGGCCTGGAGTGTGTGTGTGCGCTGGCCGGGAGTGGCCGGGAGTGTGTGTGTGGGCTGGCCGGGAGTGGCCTGGAGTGTGAGTGTGGGCTGGCCGGGAGTGGCCGGGAGTGTGTGTGTGGGCTGGCCGGGAGTGGCCTGGTTTGTGTGTGTGGGCTGGCCGGGAGTGGCCTGGAGTGTGTGTGTGGGCTGGCCGGGAGTGGCCGGGAATGTGTGTGTGAGCTGGCCGGGAGTGGCCTGGAGTCTGTGTGTGGGCTGGCCGGGAGTGACCTGGAGTGTGTGTGTGGGCTGGCCGGGAGTGGCCGGGAATGTGTGTGTGGGCTGGCCGGGAGTGGCCGGGAGTGTGTGTGTGGGCTGGGGAGAGTGGCCTGGAGTATGTGTGTGGGCTGGCCGGGAGTGGCCTGGAGTGTGTGTGTGGGCTGGCAGGGAGTGGCCTGGAGTGTGTGTGTGCGCTGGCCGGGAGTGGCCGGGAGTGTGTGTGTGGGCTGGCCGGGAGTGACCTGGAGTGTGTGTGTGGTCTGGCTGGGAGTGGCCTGGAGTGTGTGTGTGGGCTGGCCGGGAGTGGGCTGGAGTGTGTGTGTGAGCTGGCCGGGAGTGGCCTGGAGTGTATGTGTGGGCTGGCCCGGCGTGACCGGGAGTGTGTGTGTGGGCCGGCCGGGAGTGGCCTGGAGTGTGTGTGTGGGCTGGCCGGGAGTGGCCTGGAGTGTGTGTGTGCGCTGGCCGGGAGTGGCCTGGAGTGTGTGTGTGGGCTGGCCGGGAGTGGCCTGGAGTGTGTGTGTGGGCTGGCCGGGAGTGACCGGGAGTGTGTGTGTGGGCCGGCCGGGAGTGGCCTGGAGTGTGTGTGTGGGCTGGCCAGGAGTGGCCTGGAGTGTGTGTGTGGGCTGGCCGGGAGTAGCCTGGAGTGTGTGTGTGGGCTGGCCGGGAGTGGCCTGGCCTTGAGTGTGTGTGTGTGCTGACCGGGAGTGGCCGGGAGTGTGTGTGTGGGCTGGCCGGGAGTGGCCGGGAGTGTGTGTGGGCTGGCCGGGAGTGGCCTGGAGTGTGTGTGGGCTGGCCGGGAGTGGCCTGGCCTGGAGTGTATGTGTGGTCGGGCCGGGATTGGCCTGGAGTGTGTGTGTGGGCTGGCCGGGAGAGTCCTGGAGTGTGTGTGTGGGCTGGCCGGGAGTGGCCTGGAATGTGTGTGTGGGCTGGCCGGGAGTGGCCTGGAGTGTGTGTGTGGGCTGGCCGGGAGTGGCCTGGAGTGTATGTGTGGGCTGGCCGGGAGTGGCCTGGAGTGTGTGTGTGGGCTGGCCGGGAGTGGCCTGGAGAGTGTGTGTGGGCTGGCCGGGAGTGGCCTGGAGTGTGTGTGTGGGCTGGCCGGGAGTGGCCGGGAGTGTGTGTGTGGGCTGGCCGGGAGTGGCCTGGAGTGTGTGTGTGGGCTGGCCGGGAGTGGCCTGGAGTGTGTGTGTGGGCTGGCCGGGAGTGGCCTGGAGTGTGTGTGTGGGCTGGCCGGGAGTGGCCTGGAGTGTGTGTGTGGGCTGGCCGGGAGTGGCCTGGAGTGTGTGTGTGGGCTGGCCTGGAGTGGCCGGGAGTGTGTGTGTGGGCTGGCCGGGAGTGGCCTGGATTGTGTGTGTGGGCTGGCCGGGAGTGGCCTGGAGTGTGTGTGTAGGCTGGCCGGGAGTGGCCTGGAGTCTGTGTGGGCTGGCTGGGAGTGGTCTGGAGTGTGTGTGTGGGCTGGCCGGGAGTGGCCTGGAGTGTGTGTGTGGGCTGGCCGGGAGTAGTCTGGAGTGTGTGCGTGGGCTGGCTGGGAGTGGTCTGGAGTTTGTGCGTGGGCTGGCTGGGAGTGGTCTGGAGTGTGTGTGTGGGCTGGCCGGGAGTGGTCTGGAGTGTGTGCGTGGGCTGGCTGGGAGTGGTCTGGAGTGTGTGTGTGGGCTGGCCGGGAGTGGCCTGGAGTGTGTGCGTGGGCTGGCCGGGAGTGGCCTGGAGTGTGTGCGTGGGCTGGCCGGGAGCGGCCGGGAGTGTGTGTGTGGGCTGGCCGGGAGTGGCCTGGAGTGTGTGTGTGGGCTGGCCGGGAGTGGCCTGGAGTGTGTGTGTGGGCTGGCCGGGAGTGGCGTGGCCTGGAGTGTGTGTGTGCGCTGGCCGGGAGTGGTCTGGAGTGTGTGTGTGGGCTGACCGGGAGTAGCCTGGAGTGTGTGTGTGGCCTGGCCTGGAGTGTGTGTGGGCTGGCCGGGAGTGGCCTGGAGTGTGTGTGTGGGCTGGCCGGGAGTGGCCTGGAGTGTGTGTGTGGGCTGGCCGGGAGTGGCCTGGCCTGGAGTGTGTGTGTGGGCTGCCCGGGAGTGGTCTGGAGTGTGTGTGTGGGCTGACCGGGAGTAGCCTGGAGTGTGTGTGTGGCCTGGCCTGGAGTGTGTGTGGGCTGGCCGGGAGTGGCCTGGAGTGTGTGTGTGGGCTGGCCGGGAGTGGCCTGGAGTGTGTGTGTGGGCTGGCCGGGAGTGGCGTGGCCTGGAGTGTGTGTGTGCGCTGGCCGGGAGTGGTCTGGAGTGTGTGTGTGGGCTGACCGGGAGTAGCCTGGAGTGTGTGTGTGGCCTGGCCTGGAGTGTGTGTGGACTGGCCGGGAGTGGCCTGGAGTGTGTGTGTGGGCTGGCCGGGAGTGGCCTGGAGTGTGTGTGTGGGCTGGCCGGGAGTGGCCTGGAGTGTGTGTGTGGGCTGGCCGGGAGTGGCGTGGCCTGGAGTGTGTGTGTGCGCTGGCCGGGAGTGGTCTGGAGTGTGTGTGTGGGCTGACCGGGAGTAGCCTGGAGTGTGTGTGTGGCCTGGCCTGGAGTGTGTGTGGACTGGCCGGGAGTGGCCTGGAGTGTGTGTGTGGGCTGGCCGGGAGTGGCCTGGAGTGTGTGTGTGGGCTGGCCGGGAGTGGCCTGGCCTGGAGTGTGTGTGTGGGCTGCCCGGGAGTAGCCTGGAGTGTGTGTGTGGGCTGGCCGGGAGTGGCCTGGAGTGTGTGTGTGGGCTGGCCGGGAGTGGCGTGGCCTGGAGTGTGTGTGTGCGCTGGCCGGGAGTGGTCTGGAGTGTGTGTGTGGGCTGACCGGGAGTAGCCTGGAGTGTGTGTGTGGCCTGGCCTGGAGTGTGTGTGGGCTGGCCGGGAGTGGCCTGGAGTGTGTGTGTGGGCTGGCCGGGAGTGGCCTGGAGTGTGTGTGTGGGCTGGCCGGGAGTGGCGTGGCCTGGAGTGTGTGTGTGCGCTGGCCGGGAGTGGTCTGGAGTGTGTGTGTGGGCTGACCGGGAGTAGCCTGGAGTGTGTGTGTGGCCTGGCCTGGAGTGTGTGTGGGCTGGCCGGGAGTGGCCTGGAGTGTGTGTGTGGGCTGGCCGGGAGTGGCCTGGAGTGTGTGTGTGGGCTGGCCGGGAGTGGCGTGGCCTGGAGTGTGTGTGTGCGCTGGCCGGGAGTGGTCTGGAGTGTGTGTGTGGGCTGACCGGGAGTAGCCTGGAGTGTGTGTGTGGCCTGGCCTGGAGTGTGTGTGGACTGGCCGGGAGTGGCCTGGAGTGTGTGTGTGGGCTGGCCGGGAGTGGCCTGGAGTGTGTGTGTGGGCTGGCCGGGAGTGGCCTGGCCTGGAGTGTGTGTGTGGGCTGCCCGGGAGTAGCCTGGAGTGTGTGTCTGGGCTGGCCGGGAGTGGCCTGGAGTGTGTGTGTGGGCTGGCCGGGAGTGGCCTGGCCTGGAGTGTGTGTGTGGGCTGCCCGGGAGTAGCCTGGAGTGTGTGTCTGGGCTGGCCGGGAGTGGCCTGGAGTGTGTGTGTGGGCTGGCCGGGAGTGGCCTGGAGTGTGTCTGGGCTACCCGGGAGTGGCCTGGAGTGTGTGTGTGGGCTGGCCGGGAGTGGCCTGGAGTGTGTGTGTGGGCTGGCCGGGAGTAGCCTGGAGTGTGTGTGTGGGCTGGCCGGGAGTAGCCTGGAGTGTGTGTGTGGGCTGGCCGGGAGTGGCCTGGAGTGTGTGATATGGGCTGGCCGGGAGTAGCCTGGAGTGTGTGTGTGGGCTGGCCGGGAGTGGCCTGGAGTGTGTGTGTGGGCTGGCCGGGAGTGACCTGGAGTGTGTGTGTGGGCTGGCCGGGAGTGGCCTGGTGTGTGTGTGTGGGCTGGCCGGGAGTGGCCTGGCCTGGAGTGTGTGTGTGGGCTGCCCGGGAGTAGCCTGGCCGGGAGTGGCCTGGAGTGTGTGTGTGGGCTGCCCGGGAGTGGCCTGGAGTGTCTGTGGGCTGGCCGGGTTACCTGGTAGTCAGCCAGCAGGAAGAGTTACCCGCGCAGGAGGCCTCCTCCAGTCAGACCCAGTCCACCTCCAGCTCCCTTACACATCCCTTCACCCTCTGCACGCTGACTGCCCAGTGATACAACAGAAGATTCAGCAGGGCCAGGCCGCCCACCTGCCCCCTCATTGTAGAATCATCTTGCGTATTCTAGAAACTCGCCCCATTTGTTACAGTGTTTCCAGAGAATAATTTACAGTGGTCCCTGGGCAGTATATCATTATTTACAGTGGTCCCTGGGTAGTATATGATTATTTGCAGTGGTCCCTGGGTAGAATATCATTATTTACAGTGGTCCCTGGGCAGTATTTCATTAGTTACAGTGGTCCCTGGGCAGTATTTCATTAGTTACAGTGGTCCCTGGGAAGTATATCATTATTTAGTGTGGTCCCTGGGTAGTATATCATTATTTACAATGGTCCCTGAGTAGAATATCATTATTTACAGTGGTCCCTGGGCAGTATATCATTATTTACAGTGTCCCTGGGTAGAATATAATATTTTACTGCGGTCCTTGGGTTGTATATCATTATTTACAGTGGTCCCTGGGTAGTATATGATTATTTGCAGTGGTCCCTGGGTAGAATATCATTATTTACAGTGGTCCCTGGGCAGTATATCATTAGTTACAGTGGTCCCTGGGAAGTATATCATTATTTAGTGTGGTCCCTGGGTAGTATATCATTATTTACAGTGGTCCCTGGGTAGAATATCATTATTTACAGTGGTCCCTGGGTAGTATATGATTATTTGCAGTGGTCCCTGGGTAGAATATTATTATTTGCAGTGGTCCCTGGGCAGTATATCATTAGTTACAGTGGTCCCTGGGAAGTATATCATTATTTAGTGTGGTCCCTGGGTAGTATATCATTATTTACAGTGGTCCCTGACTAGAATATCATTAGTTACAGTGGTCCCTGGGTAGTATATCATTATTTACAATGGTCCCTGAGTAGAATATCATTATTTACAGTGGTCCCTGGGCAGTATATCATTATTTACAGTGTCCCTGGGCAGTATATCATTATTTACAGTGGCCTTGGGGAGGTAGCATAATTTACAGTGGCCACTGGATCGTATTTCATTATTTACAGTGGTCCCTGGGCAGTAATTCATTAGTTACAGTGGTCCCTGGGAAGTACATCATTATATACAGTGGTCCCTGGGCAGTATTTCATTAGTTACAGTGGTCCCTGGGAAGTATATCATTATTTACAGTGTCCCTGGGTAGAATATCATTATCTTCAGCGGTTCCTGGGTTGTATTCCATTATTTACAGTGGCCTTGGGGAGGTAACATAACTTACTGTGGTCTCTGGGTCGTATTTCATTAGTTACAGTGGTCCCTGGGCATTATTTCATTAGTTGCAGTGGTCCCTGGGCAGTATTTCATTAGTTACAGTGGTCCCTGGGCAGTATGTCATTATTTACTGTGGTCCCTGGGTAGTATATCATTATTTACAGTGTCCCTGGGTAGTATATCATTATTTACAGTGGTCCCTGGGTAGTATATCATTATTTACAGTGGTCCCTGGGCAGTATATCATTATTTACAGTGGTCCCTGAGTAGAATATCATTATTTACAGTGGTCCCTGGGTAGCATATCATTATTTACAGTGGCCCCTGGGTAGAATATCATTATTTATTGTGGTCCCTGGGCAGTATATCATTATTTACAGTGATCCCTGGGTAGATTATTATCATTTGCAGTGATCCATTGTTAGTATAGCATTTTGTACACGGGTCCCTGAGTAGTATCTCATTATTTACAGTGGTCCCTTGGAAGCATATCGTTATTCACCGTGGTCCCTGTGTAGTATATCATTATGCACAGTGGTCCCTGGGGAGAATAACATTATATACAGTTGTCCCTAGTTAGTAAATCATTATTTATACTTGTCCCTGGGTAGTATATCATTATTTACAGGGGCCTTGGGTAGTTATCATCATTTATAGTTTTCACTGGATAGTATTTCATTAGTGACAGTGGTCCCTGGGCAGTATGTCATTATTTACAGTCGCCCGTAGTCAGTGTATCATTATTTACAGTGGTCCCTGGGTAGTAAACCATTATTTATAGTGGCCTTGGATAGGTATCATCATTTACAGTAGTGATTGGGTAGTATTTCATTAATGACAGTGGTTCCCGGGTAATATGTCCATATTTACTGTGATCCCTAGGCAGTATATCATTACTTACTGTGGTTCCTGGGTAGTATATCATTATTTACAGTGGTTCCTGGGTAGTATATCATTATTTACTGTGGTCCCTGGGTAGTATATCATTATTTACAGTGGTCCCTGGGTAGTATATCATTATTTTCAGTGGGCCCTGGGCAGTAAATCATTATGTACAGTGGTCCCTGGGTAGTATATCATTATTTACAGTGGTCCCTGGGTAGTATATCATTATTTACTGAGGTCCCTGTGTAGTATATCATTATTTACAGTGGTCCTTGGGTAGTATATCATTATTTTCAGTGGTCCCTGGGTAGTATGCCATTATTTTCAGTGGGCCCTGAGTAGTGTATCATTATTTACAGTGGGCCCTGGGTAGTATATCATTATTTACAGTGGTCCCTGGGTAGTGTATCATTATTTTCAGTGGGCCCTGGGTAGTGTATCATTATTTTCAGTGGGCCCTGGGCAGTATATCATTATTTACAGTGGTCCCTGGGCAGTATATCATTATTTACAGTCTTACAACACCAGGTTAAAGTCCAACAGGTTTGTTTCGATGTCACTAGCTTTCGGAGCGCTGCTCCTTCCTCAGGTGAATGAAGAGGTATGTTCCAGAAACACATATATAGCCAGATTCAAAGATGCCTGATTCATTCACCTGAGGAAGGAGCAGCGCTCCAAAAGCTAGTGACATCGAAACAAACCTGTTGGACTTTAACCTGGTGTTGTAAGACTTCTTACTGTGCTCACCCCAGTCCAACGCCGGCATCTCCACATCATTATTTACAGTGGCCCCTGGGTAGTATATCATTATTTACAGTGGTCCCTGGATGGTATATCATTATTTACAGTGGATCTTGGTTAGAATATCATTATTTACAGTGTTCTTTGGGTAGAATATCATTATATGCAGCGGTACCTGGGTGGTAAATCATTATTTACAGTGGTCCCTGCGTAGTTTATCATTATGTACTGTGGTCCCTGTGTAGTATATCATTATTTACACTGGTCAGTGGGTTGTATACCATTATTTACAGTGGTTGTTGGATAGGTATCATCATTTACAGTGGTGATTGGGTAGTATTTCATGAGTGACAGTGGTTCCCGGGTAATATGTCCATATTTACAGTGGTCCCTGGGCAGTATATCATTATTTACAGTGGTCTTTGGCTAGTATATCATTATTCACAGTGGTTTCTGGGCAACGTATCATTATTTAAAGTGGTCCCTGGGTAGTATATCATTATTTACAGTGGTCTCTGGGCAATGTACCTTATTTACAGTGGACCCTGGGTAGAATATCATTATTTACAGTGGTCCCTGGGATGTTAATTATTATTTACAGTGTTACTTGGGTAGTATATTAATATTTACAGGAGTACATGGGTAGAATATTATTATGTACAGTAGTCCCTGGGTCGTATATCATTATTTACAGTGGTCCTTGGTTAGTATTTCATTATTTACAGTGTTCCCTGGATAGTATATCTTTATTTACAGTGGTCCCAGGGCGGTCTATCATTATTGACTGTGTTCCCAGGGTGGTATGTCAAGATTTACAGTTGTCCCGGGACAGTATGTCATCAATTATAGTGTGCCCTGTGTAATGCATCTTTATTTACAGTGGTTTCTGGATAGTATTTCATTATTTCAAGTGTCCCTGTGCAATATATCAGGATTCACAGTGGCCTCTGTGTAGTATAGCATTATTTACAGTGGTCCCTGGGAAATATATCATTAATCACAGCAGTCCCTGGGTCGTATATCATTATTTACAATGGTCCCTGGGCATATATCATTATTTACAGTGGTCCCTGGGCAGTATATCATTATTTACAGTGGTCCCAGTGTAGTGTAGTATAATTTACAGTGGTCCCAGAGTGATGCATCGTGATTTACAGTGGTCCCTGGACATTATGTCATCATTTATAGTGTGCCCAGTGTAGTACCTCTTAATTTACAGTGGACTCGGGATAGTATTTCATTATTTACAGTAGTCCCTGGGTGGTTTATCTTTATATACAGTGGTCCCTGGGTGGTTTATCTTTATTTACAGTGGTCCCTGGGTGGTTTATCTTTATTTCCAGTGGTCCCTGGGTGGTTTATCTTTATTTACAGTGGTCCCTGGGTGGTTTATCTTTATTTACAGTGGTCCCTGGGTAGTTTATCTTTATTTACAGTGGTCCCTGGGTGGTTTATCTTTATTTACAGTGGTCCCTGGGTGGTTTATCTTTATTTACAGTGGTCCCTGGGTAGTTTATCTTTATTTACAGTGGTCCCCGGGTGGTTTATCTTTATTTACAGTGGTCCCTGGGTGGTTTATCTTTATTTACAGTGGTCCCTGGGTGGTTTATCTTTATTTACAGTGGTTCCTGGGTGGTTTATCTTCATTTACAGTGGTCCCTGGGTGGTTTATCTTTATTTACAGTGGTCCCTGGGTAGTTTATCTTTATTTACAGTGGTCCCCGGGTGGTTTATCTGTATTTACAGTGGTCCCCGGGTGGTTTATCTTTATTTACAGTGGTCCCTCGGTGGTTTATCTTTATTTACAATGGTCCCCGGGTGGTTTATCTTTATTTACAGTGGTCCCTGGGTGGTTTATCTTTATTTACAGTGGTCCCCGGGTGGTTTATCTTTATTTACAGTGGTCCCTGGGAGGTTTATCTTTATTTACAGTGGTTCCTGGGTGGTTTATCTTTATTTACAGTGGTCCCCGGGTGGTTTATCTTTATTTACAGTGGTCCCTGGGAGGTTTATCTTTATTTACAGTGGTCTCTGGGTGGTTTATCTTTATTTACTGTGTTCCCCGGGTGGTTTATCTTTATTTACTGTGTTCCCTGGGTGGTTTATCTTTATTTACAGTGGTCCCTGGGTGGTTTATCTTTATTTACAGTGGTCCCTGGGAGTTTATCTTTATTTACAGTGGTCCCTGTGTGGTTTATCTTTATTTACAGTGATCCCTGGGTGGTTTATCTTTATTTACAGTGGTCCCTGGGTGGTTTTTCTTTATTTACAGTGGTCCCTGGGTGGTTTATCTTTATTTACAGTGGTCCCTGGGTAGTTTATCTTTATTTACAGTGGTCCCCGGGTGGTTTATCTGTATTTACAGTGGTTCCTGCGTGGTTTATCTTTATTTACAGTGGTCCCTCGGTGGTTTATCTTTATTTACAATGGTCCCCGGGTGGTTTATCTTTATTTACAGTGGTCCCTGGGTGGTTTATCTTTATTTACAGTGGTCCCCGGGTGGTTTATCTTTATTTACAGTGGTCCCTGGGAGGTTTATCTTTATTTACAGTGGTTCCTGGGTGGTTTATCTTTATTTACAGTGGTCCCCGGGTGGTTTATCTTTATTTACAGTGGTCCCTGGGAGGTTTATCTTTATTTACAGTGGTCTCTGGGTGGTTTATCTTTATTTACTGTGTTCCCCGGGTGGTTTATCTTTATTTACTGTGTTCCCTGGGTGGTTTATCTTTATTTACAGTGGTCCCTGGGTGGTTTATCTTTATTTACAGTGATCCCTGGGTGGTTTATCTTTATTTACAGTGGTCCCTGGGTGGTTTTTCTTTATTTACAGTGGTCTCTGGGTGGTTTATCTTTATTTACAGTGGTCCCTGGGTGGTTTATCTTTATTTACACTGGTCCCTGGGTGGTTTATCTTTATTTACAGTGGTCCCCGGGTGGTTTATCTTTATTTACAGTGGTCCCTGGGTGGTTTATCTTTATTTACAGTGGTCTCTGGGTGGTTTATCTTTATTTACAGTGGTCTCTGGGTGGTTTATCTTTATTTACAGTGGTCCCTGGGTGGTTTATCTTTATTTACAGTGGTCTCTGTGTGGTTTATCTTTATTTACAGTGGTCCCCGGGTGGTTTATCTTTATTTACAGTGGTTCCCGGGTGGTTTATCTTTATTTACAGTGGTCCCTGAGTGGTTTATCTTTATTTACAGTGGTTCCCGGGTGGTTTATCTTTATTTACAGTGGTCCCTGGGTGGTTTATCTTTATTTACAGTGGTCCCCGGGTGGTTTATCTTTATTTACAGTGGTCCCTGGGCGGTTTATCTTTATTTACAGTGGTCCCTGGGTGGTTTATCTTTATTTACAGTGGTACCCGGGTGGTTTATCTTTATTTACAGTGGTCCCTGGGTGGTTTATCTTTATTTACAGTGGTCCCTGGGTGGTTTATCTTTATTTACAGTGGTCCCTGGGTGGTTTATCTTTATTTACAGTGGTCCCTGGGTGGTTTATCTTTATTTACAGTGGTACCCGGGTGGTTTATCTTTATTTACAGTGGTCCCCGGGTGGTTTATCTTTATTTACAGTGGTCCCCGGGTGGTTTATATTTATTTACAGTGGTCCCTGGGTGGTTTATCTTTATTTACTGTGTTCCCCGGGTGGTTTATCTTTATTTACAGTGGTCTATGGGTGGTTTATCTTTATTTACTGTGTTCCCCGGGTGGTTTATCTTTATTTACAGTGGTCCCCGGGTGGTTTATCTTTATTTACAGTGGTCCCTGGGTGGTTTATCTTTATTTACAGTGGTCCCTGGGTGGTTTATCTTTATTTACAGTGGTCCCTGGGTGGTTTATCTTTATTTACAGTGGTCCCCGGGTGGTTTATCTTTATTTACAGTGGTCCCCGGGTGGTTTATCTTTATTTACAGTGGTCCCTGGGTGGTTTATCTTTATTTACAGTGGTCCCTGGGTAGTTTATCTTTATTTACAGTGGTCCCCGGGTGGTTTATCTGTATTTACAGTGGTCCCCGGGTGGTTTATCTTTATTTACAGTGGTCCCTCGGTGGTTTATCTTTATTTACAATGGTCCCCGGGTGGTTTATCTTTATTTACAGTGGTCCCTGGGTGGTTTATCTTTATTTACAGTGGTCCCCGGGTGGTTTATCTTTATTTACAGTGGTCCCTGGGAGGTTTATCTTTATTTACAGTGGTTCCTGGGTGGTTTATCTTTATTTACAGTGGTCCCCGGGTGGTTTATCTTTATTTACAGTGGTCCCTGAGAGGTTTATCTTTATTTACAGTGGTCTCTGGGTGGTTTATCTTTATTTACTGTGTTCCCCGGGTGGTTTATCTTTATTTACTGTGTTCCCTGGGTGGTTTATCTTTATTTACAGTGGTCCCTGGGTGGTTTATCTTTATTTACAGTGGTCCCTGGGAGTTTATCTTTATTTACAGTGGTCCCTGGGTGGTTTATCTTTATTTACAGTGATCCCTGGGTGGTTTATCTTTATTTACAGTGGTCCCTGGGTGGTTTATCTTTATTTACAGTGGTCCCTGTGTGGTTTATCTTTATTTACAGTGGTCCCTGGGTGGTTTATCTTTATTTACAGTGGTCCCTGAGTGGTTTATCTTTATTTACAGTGGTCCCTGGGTGGTTTATCTTTATTTACAGTGGTCCCTGTGTGGTTTATCTTTATTTACAGTGATCCCTGGGTGGTTTATCTTTATTTACAGTGGTCCCTGGGTGGTTTTTCTTTATTTACAGTGGTCCCCGGGTGGTTTATCTTTATTTACAGTGGTCCCTGAGTGGTTTATCTTTATTTACAGTGGTCCCTGGGTGGTTTATCTTTATTTACAGTGGTCCCTGTGTGGTTTATCTTTATTTACAGTGATCCCCGGGTGGTTTATCTTTATTTACAGTGGTCTCTGGGTGGTTTATCTTTATTTACAGTGGTCCCTGGGTGGTTTATCTTTATTTACAGTGGTCTCTGGGTGGTTTATCTTTATTTACAGTGGTCCCTGGGTGGTTTTTCTTTATTTACAGTGGTCCCTGGGTGGTTTATCTTTATTTACAGTGGTCCCTGGGTAGTTTATCTTTATTTACAGTGGTCCCCGGGTGGTTTATCTGTATTTACAGTGGTCCCCGGGTGGTTTATCTTTATTTACAGTGGTCTCTGGGTGGTTTATCTTTATTTACAGTGGTCCCCGGGTGGTTTATCTTTATTTACAGTGGTCCCTGGGTGGTTTATCTTTATTTACAGTGGTCCCTGGGAGGTTTATCTTTATTTACAGTGGTTCCTGGGTGGTTTATCTTTATTTACAGTGGTCCCTGGGTGGTTTATCTTTATTTACAGTGGTCTCTGGGTGGTTTATCTTTATTTACAGTGGTCCCCGGGTGGTTTATCTTTATTTACAGTGGTCCCTGGGTGGTTTATCTTTATTTACAGTGGTCCCCGGGTGGTTTATCTTTATTTACAGTGGTCCCCGGGTGGTTTATCTTTATTTACAGTGGTCTCTGGGTGGTTTATCTTTATTTACAGTGGTCCCCGGGTGGTTTATCTTTATTTACAGTGGTCCCTGGGTGGTTTATCTTCATTTACAGTGGTCCCTCGGTGGTTTATCTTTATTTACAATGGTCCCCGGGTGGTTTATCTTTATTTACAGTGGTCCCTGGGTGGTTTATCTTTATTTACAGTGGTCCCCGGGTGGTTTATCTTTATTTACAGTGGTTCCTGGGTGGTTTATCTTTATTTACAGCGGTCCCTGGGTGGTTTATCTTTATTTACAGTGGTTCCCGGGTGGTTTATCTTTATTTACAGTGGTTCCTGGGTGGTTTATCTTTATTTACAGTGGTTCCCGGGTGGTTTATCTTTATTTACAGTGGTTCCTGGGTGGTTTATCTTTATTTACAGTGGTCCCTGGGTGGTTTATCTTTATTTACAGTGGTCTCTGGGTGGTTTATCTTTATTTACAGTGGTTCCCTGGTGGTTTCTCTTTATTTACAGTGGTCCCTGGTTGGTTTATCTTTATTTACAGTGGTCTCTGGGTGGTTTATCTTTATTTACAGTGGTCTCTGGGTGGTTTATCTTTATTTACAGTGGTCCCTGGGTGGTTTATCTTTATTTACAGTGGTCCCTGGGTGGTTTATCTTTATTTACAGTGGTCTCTGGGTGATTTATCTTTATTTACAGTGGCCTCTTGGTGGTTTATCTTTATTTACTGTGTTCCCCGGGTGGTTTATCTTTATTTACAGTGGTCTCTGGGTGGTTTATCTTTATTTACTGTGTTCCCCGGGTGGTTTATCTTTATTTACAGTGGTCCCCGGGTGGTTTATCTTTATTTACAGTGGTCCCTGGGTGGTTTATCTTTATTTACAGTGGTCCCTGGGTGGTTTATCTTTATTTACAGTGGTCCCTGGGTGGTTTATCTTTATTTACAGTGGTCCCCGGGTGGTTTATCTTTATTTACAGTGGTCCCCGGGTGGTTTATCTTTATTTACAGTGGTCCCTGGGTGGTTTATCTTTATTTACAGTGGTCCCTGGGTGGTTTATCTTTATTTACAGTGGTCCCTGGGTGATTTATCTTTATTTACTGTGGTCCCTGGGTGGTTTATCTTTATTTACAGTGGTCCCTGGGTGGTTTATCTTTATTTACAGTGGTTCCCGGGTGGTTTATCTTTATTTACAGTGGTCCCCGGGTGGTTTATCTTTATTTACAGTGGTCCCTGGGTGGTTTATCTTTATTTACAGTGGTCCCTGGGTGGTTTATCTTTATTTACAGTTGTCCCTGGGTGGTTTATCTTTATTTACAGTGCTCCCCGGGTGGTTTATCTTTATTTACAGTGGTCTCTTGGTGGATTATCTTTATTTACAGTGGTCTCTGGGTGGTTTATCTTTATTTACTGTGGTCCCTGGGTGGTTTATCTTTATTTAATGTGGTCCCCGGGTGGTTTATCTTTATTTACAGTGGTCCCTGGGTGGTTTATATTTATTTACAGTGGTCCCTGTGTGGTTTATATTTATTTACAGTGGTCCCTGGGTGGTTTATCTTTATTTACAGTGGTCCCTGGGTGGTTTATCTTTATTTACAGTGGTCCCCGTGTGGTTTATCTTTATTTACAGTGGTCCCTGGGTGGTGTATCTTTATTTACAGTGGTCCCTGGGTGGTTTGTCTTTATTTACAGTGGTCCCCGGGTGGTTTATCTTTATTTACAGTGGTCTCTGGGTGGTTTATCTTTATTTACAGTGGTCCCTGTGTGGTTTATATTTATTTACAGTGGTCCCTGGGTGGTTTATCTTTATTTACAGTGGTCCCTGGGTGGTTTATCTTTATTTACAGTGGTTCCTGGGTGGTTTATCTTTATTTACAGTGGTCTCTGGGTGGTTTATCTTTATTTACAGTGGTCCCCGGGTGGTTTATCTTTATTTACAGTGGTCCCCGTGTGGTTTATCTTTATTTACAGTGGTCCCTGGGTGGTGTATCTTTATTTACAGTGGTCCCTGGGTGGTTTATCTTTATTTACAGTGGTCCCCGTGTGGTTTATCTTTATTTACAGTGGTCCCCGGGTGGTTTATGTTTATTTACAGTGGTCCCTGGGTGGTTTATCTTTAATTACAGTTGTCTCTGGGTGGTTTATCTTTATTTACAGTGGTCCCCGTGTGGTTTATCTTTATTTACAGTGGTCCCTGGGTGGTGTATCTTTATTTACAGTGGTCCCTGGGTGGTTTGTCTTTATTTACAGTAGTCCCCGGGTGGTTTATCTTTATTTACAGTGGTCCCTGGGTGGTTTATCTTTATTTACAGTGGTCCCCGGGTGGTTTATCTTTATTTACAGTGGTCCCCGGGTGGTTTATCTTTATTTACAGTGGTCCCCGGGTGGTTTATCTTTATTTACAGTGGTCTGTGGGTGGATTATCTTTATTTACAGTGGTCTCTGGGTGGCTTATCTTTATTTACAGTGGTCCCTGGGTGGTTTATCTTTATTTACAGTGGTCCCCGGGTGGTTTATCTTTATTTACAGTGGTCCCTGGGTGGTTTATCTTTATTTACATTGGTCCCCGGGTGGTTTATCTTTATTTACAGTGGTCCCTGGGTGGTTTATCTTTATTTACAGTGGTCCCTGGGTAGTTTATCTTTATTTACAGTGGTCCCCGGGTGGTTTATCTGTATTTACAGTGGTCCCCGGGTGGTTTATCTTTATTTACAGTGGTCCCTCGGTGGTTTATCTTTATTTACAATGGTCCCCGGGTGGTTTATCTTTATTTACAGTGGTCCCTGGGTGGTTTATCTTTATTTACAGTGGTCCCCGGGTGGTTTATCTTTATTTACAGTGGTCCCTGGGAGGTTTATCTTTATTTACAGTGGTTCCTGGGTGGTTTCTCTTTATTTACAGTGGTCCCCGGGTGGTTTATCTTTATTTACAGTGGTCCCTGGGAGGTTTATCTTTATTTACAGTGGTCTCTGGGTGGTTTATCTTTATTTACTGTGTTCCCCGGGTGGTTTATCTTTATTTACAGTGGTCCCTGGGTGGTTTATCTTTATTTACAGTGGTCCCTGGGTAGTTTATCTTTATTTACAGTGGTCCCCGGGTGGTTTATCTGTATTTACAGTGGTCCCCGGGTGGTTTATCTTTATTTACAGTGGTCCCTCGGTGGTTTATCTTTATTTACAATGGTCCCCGGGTGGTTTATCTTTATTTACAGTGGTCCCTGGGTGGTTTATCTTTATTTACAGTGGTCCCCGG
Source organism: Scyliorhinus torazame (assembly GCF_047496885.1). Classification (NCBI taxonomy): domain Eukaryota; kingdom Metazoa; phylum Chordata; class Chondrichthyes; order Carcharhiniformes; family Scyliorhinidae; genus Scyliorhinus; species Scyliorhinus torazame. The sequence goes on along the minus strand of NW_027307762.1, from coordinate 66,763 downwards.
GTGGTTTATCTTTATTTACAGTGGTCCCTGGGAGGTTTATCTTTATTTACAGTGGTCCCTGGGTGGTTTATCTTTATTTACAGTGGTCCCCGGGTGGTTTATCTTTATTTACAGTGGTCTCTGGGTGGTTTATCTTTATTTACAGTGGTTCCTGGGTGGTTTATCTTTATTTACAGTGGTCCCCGGGTGGTTTATCTTTATTTACAGTGGTCTCTGGGTGGTTTATCTTTATTTACAGTGGTTCCTGGGTGGTTTATCTTTATTTACAGTGGTCCCCGGGTGGTTTAACTTTATTTACAGTGGTCCCCGGGTGGTTTATCTTTATTTACAGTGGTCCCGGGTGGTTTATCTTTATTTACTGTGTTCCCCGGGTGGTTTATCTTTATTTACTGTGTTCCCTGGGTGGTTTATCTTTATTTACAGTGGTCCCTGGGTGGTTTATCTTTATTTACAGTGGTCCCTGGGAGTTTATCTTTATTTACAGTGGTCCCTGGGTGGTTTATCTTTATTTACAGTGATCCCTGGGTGGTTTATCTTTATTTACAGTGGTCCCTGGGTGGTTTATCTTTATTTACAGTGGTCCCTGTGTGGTTTATCTTTATTTACAGTGGTCCCTGGGTGGTTTATCTTTATTTACAGTGGTCCCTGAGTGGTTTATCTTTATTTACAGTGGTCCCTGGGTGGTTTATCTTTATTTACAGTGGTCCCTGTGTGGTTTATCTTTATTTACAGTGATCCCTGGGTGGTTTATCTTTATTTACAGTGGTCCCTGGGTGGTTTTTCTTTATTTACAGTGGTCCCCGGGTGGTTTATCTTTATTTACAGTGGTCCCTGAGTGGTTTATCTTTATTTACAGAGGTTCCCGGGTGGTTTATCTTTATTTACAGTGGTCCCTGTGTGGTTTATCTTTATTTACAGTGGTCCCTGGGTGGTTTATCTTTATTTACAGTGGTCCCTGAGTGGTTTATCTTTATTTACAGTGGTCCCTGGGTGGTTTATCTTTATTTACAGTGGTCCCTGAGTGGTTTATCTTTATTTACAGTGGTCCCTGGGTGGTTTATCTTTATTTACAGTGGTCCCTGTGTGGTTTATCTTTATTTACAGTGATCCCTGGGTGGTTTATCTTTATTTACAGTGGTCCCTGGGTGGTTTTTCTTTATTTACAGTGGTCCCTGGGTGGTTTATCTTTATTTACAGTGGTCCCTGAGTGGTTTATCTTTATTTACAGTGGTTCCCGGGTGGTTTATCTTTATTTACAGTGGTCCCTGGGTGGTTTTTCTTTATTTACAGTGGTCCCTGGGTGGTTTATCTTTATTCACAGTGGTCCCTGGGTGGTTTATCTTTATTTACAGTGGTCCCTGTGTGGTTTATCTTTATTTACAGTGATCCCCGGGTGGTTTATCTTTATTTACAGTGGTCTCTGGGTGGTTTATCTTTATTTACAGTGGTCCCTGGGTGGTTTATCTTTATTTACAGTGGTCTCTGGGTGGTTTATCTTTATTTACAGTGGTCCCTGGGTGGTTTTTCTTTATTTACAGTGGTCCCTGGGTGGTTTATCTTTATTTACAGTGGTCCCTGGGTGGTTTATCTTTATTTACAGTGGTCCCCGGGTGGTTTATCTTTATTTACACTGGTCCCTGGGTAGTTTATCTTTATTTACAGTGGTCCCCGGGTGGTTTATCTGTATTTACAGTGGTCCCCGGGTGGTTTATCTTTATTTACAGTGGTCTCTGGGTGGTTTATCTTTATTTACAGTGGTCCCCGGGTGGTTTATCTTTATTTACAGTGGTCCCTGGGTGGTTTATCTTTATTTACAGTGGTCCCTGGGAGGTTTATCTTTATTTACAGTGGTTCCTGGGTGGTTTATCTTTATTTACAGTGGTCCCTGGGTGGTTTATCTTTATTTACAGTGGTCTCTGGGTGGTTTATCTTTATTTACAGTGGTCCCCGGGTGGTTTATCTTTATTTACAGTGGTCCCTGGGTGGTTTATCTTTATTTACAGTGGTCCCCGGGTGGTTTATCTTTATTTACAGTGGTCCCCGGGTGGTTTATCTTTATTTACAGTGGTCTCTGGGTGGTTTATCTTTATTTACAGTGGTCCCCGGGTGGTTTATCTTTATTTACAGTGGTCCCTGGGTGGTTTATCTTTATTTACAGTGGTCCCTCGGTGGTTTATCTTTATTTACAATGGTCCCCGGGTGGTTTATCTTTATTTACAGTGGTCCCTGGGTGGTTTATCTTTATTTACAGTGGTCCCCGGGTGGTTTATCTTTATTTACAGTGGTTCCTGGGTGGTTTATCTTTATTTACAGCGGTCCCTGGGTGGTTTATCTTTATTTACAGTGGTTCCCGGGTGGTTTATCTTTATTTACAGTGGTTCCTGGGTGGTTTATCTTTATTTACAGTGGTTCCCGGGTGGTTTATCTTTATTTACAGTGGTTCCTGGGTGGTTTATCTTTATTTACAGTGGTCCCTGGGTGGTTTATCTTTATTTACAGTGGTCTCTGGGTGGTTTATCTTTATTTACAGTGGTTCCCTGGTGGTTTCTCTTTATTTACAGTGGTCCCTGGTTGGTTTATCTTTATTTACAGTGGTCTCTGGGTGGTTTATCTTTATTTACAGTGGTCTCTGGGTGGTTTATCTTTATTTACAGTGGTCCCTGGGTGGTTTATCTTTATTTACAGTGGTCCCTGGGTGGTTTATCTTTATTTACAGTGGTCTCTGGGTGATTTATCTTTATTTACAGTGGTCTCTTGGTGGTTTATCTTTATTTACTGTGTTCCCCGGGTGGTTTATCTTTATTTACAGTGGTCTCTGGGTGGTTTATCTTTATTTACTGTGTTCCCCGGGTGGTTTATCTTTATTTACAGTGGTCCCCGGGTGGTTTATCTTTATTTACAGTGGTCCCTGGGTGGTTTATCTTTATTTACAGTGGTCCCTGGGTGGTTTATCTTTATTTACAGTGGTCCCTGGGTGGTTTATCTTTATTTACAGTGGTCCCCGGGTGGTTTATCTTTATTTACAGTGGTCCCCGGGTGGATTATCTTTATTTACAGTGGTCCCTGGGTGGTTTATCTTTATTTACAGTGGTCCCTGGGTGGTTTATCTTTATTTACAGTGGTCCCTGGGTGATTTATCTTTATTTACTGTGGTCCCTGGGTGGTTTATCTTTATTTACAGTGGTCCCTGGGTGGTTTATCTTTATTTACAGTGGTTCCCGGGTGGTTTATCTTTATTTACAGTGGTCCCCGGGTGGTTTATCTTTATTTACAGTGGTCCCTGGGTGGTTTATCTTTATTTACAGTGGTCCCTGGGTGGTTTATCTTTATTTACAGTTGTCCCTGGGTGGTTTATCTTTATTTACAGTGGTCCCCGGGTGGTTTATCTTTATTTACAGTGGTCTCTTGGTGGATTATCTTTATTTACAGTGGTCTCTGGGTGGTTTATCTTTATTTACTGTGGTCCCTGGGTGGTTTATCTTTATTTAATGTGGTCCCCGGGTGGTTTATCTTTATTTACAGTGGTCTCTGGGTGGTTTATCTTTATTTACAGTGGTCCCTGTGTGGTTTATATTTATTTACAGTGGTCCCTGGGTGGTTTATCTTTATTTACAGTGGTCCCTGGGTGGTTTATCTTTATTTACAGTGGTCCCCGTGTGGTTTATCTTTATTTACAGTGGTCCCTGGGTGGTGTATCTTTATTTACAGTGGTCCCTGGGTGGTTTGTCTTTATTTACAGTAGTCCCCGGGTGGTTTATCTTTATTTACAGTGGTCCCTGGGTGGTTTATCTTTATTTACAGTGGTCCCTGGGTGGTTTATCTTTATTTACAGTGGTCCCCGGGTGGTTTATCTTTATTTACAGTGGTCCCCGGGTGGTTTATCTTTATTTACAGTGGTCTCTGGGTGGATTATCTTTATTTACAGTGGTCTCTGGGTGGCTTATCTTTATTTACAGTGGTCCCTGGGTGGTTTATCTTTATTTACAGTGGTCCCCGGGTGGTTTATCTTTATTTACAGTGGTCCCTGGGTGGTTTATCTTTATTTACATTGGTCCCCGGGTGGTTTATCTTTATTTACAGTGGTCCCTGGGTGGTTTATCTTTATTTACAGTGGTCCCTGGGTAGTTTATCTTTATTTACAGTGGTCCCCGGGTGGTTTATCTGTATTTACAGTGGTCCCCGGGTGGTTTATCTTTATTTACAGTGGTCCCTCGGTGGTTTATCTTTATTTACAATGGTCCCCGGGTGGTTTATCTTTATTTACAGTGGTCCCTGGGTGGTTTATCTTTATTTACAGTGGTCCCCGGGTGGTTTATCTTTATTTACAGTGGTCCCTGGGAGGTTTATCTTTATTTACAGTGGTTCCTGGGTGGTTTATCTTTATTTACAGTGGTCCCCGGGTGGTTTATCTTTATTTACAGTGGTCCCTGGGAGGTTTATCTTTATTTACAGTGGTCTCTGGGTGGTTTATCTTTATTTACTGTGTTCCCCGGGTGGTTTATCTTTATTTACTGTGTTCCCTGGGTGGTTTATCTTTATTTACAGTGGTCCCTGGGTGGTTTATCTTTATTTACAGTGGTCCCTGGGAGTTTATCTTTATTTACAGTGGTCCCCGGGTGGTTTATCTTTATTTACAGTGGTCCCTGAGTGGTTTATCTTTATTTACAGTGGTCCCTGGGTGGTTTATCTTTATTTACAGTGGTCCCTGTGTGGTTTATCTTTATTTACACTGGTCCCTGGGTGGTTTATCTTTATTTACAGTGGTCTCTGGGTGGTTTATCTTTATTTACAGTGGTCTCTGGGTGGTTTATCTTTATTTACAGTGGTCCCTGGGAGTTTATCTTTATTTACAGTGGTCCCTGGGTGGTTTATCTTTATTTACAGTGGTTCCCGGGTGGTTTATCTTTATTTACAGTGGTCCCTGGGTGGTTTATCTTTATTTACAGTGGTCCCCGGGTGGTTTATCTTTATTTACAGTGGTCCCTGGGTGGTTTATCTTTATTTACAGTGGTCCCCGGGTGGTTTATCTTTATTTACAGAGTTCCCTGGGTGGTTTATCTTTATTTACAGTGGTCTCTGGGTGGTTTATCTTTATTTACAGTGGTCCCTGGGTGGTTTATCTTTATTTACAGTGGTCCCCGGGTGGTTTATCTTTATTTACAGTGGTCCCTGGGCGGTTTATCTTTATTTACAGTGGTACCCGGGTGGTTTATCTTTATTTACAGTGGTCCCTGGGTGGTTTATCTTTATTTACAGTGGTCCCCGTGTGGTTCATCTTTATTTACAGTGGTTCCCTGGGTGGTTTATCTTTATTTACAGTGGTCCCCGGGTGGTTTATCTTTATTTACAGTGGTCCCCGTGTGGTTTATCTTTATTTACAGTGGTCCCTGGGTAGTTTATCTTTATTTACAGTGGTCCCTGTGTGGTTTATCTTTATTTACAGTGGTCCCTGGGAGGTTTATCTTTATTTACAGTGGTCCCTGGGCGGTTTATCTTTATTTACAGTGGTCCCTGGGTGGATTATCTTTATTTACAGTGGTCTCTGGGTGGTTTATCTTTATTTACAGTGGTCCCCGGGTGGTTTATCTTTATTTACAGTGGTCCCTGGGCGGTTTATCTTTATTTACAGTGGTCCCTGGGAGGTTTATCTTTATTTACAGTGGTCTCTGGGTGGTTTATCTTTATTTACAGTGGTCCCTGGGTGGATTATCTTTATTTACAGTGGTCTCTGGGTGGTTTATCTTTATTTACAGTGGTCCCCGGGTGGTTTATCTTTATTTACAGTGGTCCCTGGGCGGTTTATCTTTATTTACAGTGGTACCCGGGTGGTTTATCTTTATTTACAGTGGTCCCTGGGTGGTTTATCTTTATTTACAGTGGTCCCTGGGTGGTTTATCTTTATTTACAGTGGTTCCTGGGTGGTTTATCTTTATTTACTATGGTCCCCGGGTGGTTTATCTTTATTTACAGTGGTTCCTGGGTGGTTTATCTTTATTTACAGTGGTCCCTGTGTGGTTTATCTTTATTTACAGTGGTCCCTGGGAGGTTTATCTTTATTTACAGTGGTCCCCGGGTGGTTTATCTTTATTTACAGTGGTCCCTGGGCGGTTTATCTTTATTTACAGTGGTACCCGGGTGGTTTATCTTTATTTACAGTGGTCCCTGGGTGGTTTATCTTTATTTACAGGGGTCCCTGGGTGGTTTATCTTTATTTACAGTGGTTCCCGGGTGGTTTATCTTTATTTACAGTGGTCTCTGGGTGGATTATCTTTATTTACAGTGGTCTCTGGGTGGCTTATCTTTATTTACAGTGGTCCCTGGGTGGTTTATCTTTATTTACAGTGGTCCCCGGGTGGTTTATCTTTATTTACAGTGGTCCCTGGGTGGTTTATCTTTATTTACAGTGGTCCCCGGGTGGTTTATCTTTATTTACAGTGGTCCCTGGGTGGTTTATCTTTATTTACAGTGGTCCCTGGGTAGTTTATCTTTATTTACAGTGGTCCCCGGGTGGTTTATCTGTATTTACAGTGGTCCCCGGGTGGTTTATCTTTATTTACAGTGGTCCCTCGGTGGTTTATCTTTATTTACAATGGTCCCCGGGTGGTTTATCTTTATTTACAGTGGTCCCTGGGTGGTTTATCTTTATTTACAGTGGTCCCCGGGTGGTTTATCTTTATTTACAGTGGTCCCTGGGAGGTTTATCTTTATTTACAGTGGTCTCTGGGTGGTTTATCTTTATTTACTGTGTTCCCCGGGTCGTTTATCTTTATTTACTGTGTTCCCTGGGTGGTTTATCTTTATTTACAGTGGTCCCTGGGTGGTTTATCTTTATTTACAGTGGTCCCTGGGCGTTTATCTTTATTTACAGTGGTCCCTGGGTGGTTTATCTTTATTTACAGTGGTCCCTGGGTGGTTTATCTTTATTTACAGTGGTCCCTGGGTGGTTTATCTTTATTTACAGTGGTCCCCGGGTGGTTTATCTTTATTTACAGTGGTCTCTGGGTGGTTTATCTTTATTTACAGTGGTCTCTGGGTGGTTTATCTTTATTTACAGTGGTCCCTGGGAGTTTATCTTTATTTACAGTGGTCCCTGGGTGGTTTATCTTTATTTACAGTGGTTCCCGGGTGGTTTATCTTTATTTACAGTGGTCCCTGGGTGGTTTATCTTTATTTACAGTGGTCACTGGGTGGTTTATCTTTATTTACAGTGGTCCCTGGGTGGTTTATCTTTATTTACAGTGGTCCCCGGGTGGTTTATCTTTATTTACAGTGGTCCCCGGGTGGTTTATCTTTATTTACAGTGGTTCCCGGGTGGTTTATCTTTATTTACAGTGGTCCCTGAGTGGTTTATCTTTATTTACAGTGGTTCCCGGGTGGTTTATCTTTATTTACAGTGGTCCCTGGGTGGTTTATCTTTATTTACAGTGGTCCCCGGGTGGTTTATCTTTATTTACAGTGGTCCCTGGGCGGTTTATCTTTATTTACAGTGGTACCCGGGTGGTTTATCTTTATTTACAGTGGTCCCCGGGTGGTTTATCTTTATTTACAGTGGTCCCTGGGTGGTTTATCTTTATTTACAGTGGTCCCTGGGTGGTTTATCTTTATTTACAGTGGTTCCTGGGTGGTTTATCTTTATTTACAGTGGTCCCTGGGTAGTTTATCTTTATTTACAGTGGTCCCTGTGTGGTTTATCTTTATTTACAGTGGTCCCTGGGTGGTTTATCTTTATTTACAGTGGTCCCCGGGTGGTTTATCTTTATTTACAGTGGTCCCTGGGCGGTTTATCTTTATTTACAGTGGTACCCGGGTGGTTTATCTTTATTTACAGTGGTCCCTGGGTGGTTTATCTTTATTTACAGTGGTCCCTGGGTGGTTTATCTTTATTTACAGTGGTCCCTGGGTGATTTATCTTTATTTACTGTGGTCCCTGGGTGGTTTATCTTTATTTACAGTGGTCCCTGGGTGGTTTATCTTTATTTACAGTGGTTCCCGGGTGGTTTATCTTTATTTACAGTGGTCCCCGGGTGGTTTATCTTTATTTACAGTGGTCCCTGGGTGGTTTATCTTTATTTACAGTGGTCCCTGGGTGGTTTATCTTTATTTACAGTTGTCCCTGGGTGGTTTATCTTTATTTACAGTGGTCCCCGGGTGGTTTATCTTTATTTACAGTGGTCTCTTGGTGGATTATCTTTATTTACAGTGGTCTCTGGGTGGTTTATCTTTATTTACAGTGGTCCCTGGGTGGTTTATCTTTATTTAATGTGGTCCCCGGGTGGTTTATCTTTATTTACAGTGGTCTCTGGGTGGTTTATCTTTATTTACCGTGGTCTCTGGGTGGTTTATCTTTATTTACTGTGGTCCCTGGGTGGTTTATCTTTATTTAATGTGGTCCCCGGGTGGTTTATCTTTATTTACAGTGGTCTCTGGGTGGTTTATCTTTATTTACAGTGGTCCCTGTGTGGTTTATCTTTATTTACAGTGGTCCCCGGGTGGTTTATCTTTATTTACAGTGGTCCCCGGGTGGTTTATCTTTATTTACAGTGGTCTCTGGGTGGATTATCTTTATTTACAGTGGTCTCTGGGTGGTTTATCTTTATTTACAGTGGTCCCCGGGTGGTTTATCTTTATTTACAGTGGTCCCTGGGTGGTTTATCTTTATTTACAGTGGTCCCCGGGTGGTTTATCTTTATTTACAGTGGTCCCTGGGTGGTTTATCTTTATTTACAGTGGTCCCCGGGTGGTTTATCTTTATTTACAGTGGTCCCTGGGTGGTTTATCTTTATTTACAGTGGTCTCTGGGTGGTTTATCTTTATTTACAGTGGTCCCTGGGTGGTTTATCTTTATTTACAGTGGTCCCTGGGTGGTTTATCTTTATTTACAGTGGTCCCTGGGTGGTTTATCTTTATTTACAAAGGTCTCTGGGTGATTTATCTTTATTTACAGTGGTCCCCGGGTGGTTTATCTTTATTTACAGTGGTCCCTGAGTGGTTTATCTTTATTTACAGTGGTCTCTGGGTGGTTTATCTTTATTTACAGTGGTCCCTGGGTGGTTTATCTTTATTTACAGTGGTCTCTGGGTGGTTTATCTTTATTTACCGTGGTCTCTGGGTGGTTTATCTTTATTTACAGTGGTCCCTGGGTGGTTTATCTTTATTTACAAAGGTCTCTGAGTGGTTTATCTTTATTTACAGTGGTCCCTGGGTGGTTTATCTTTATTTACAGTGGTCCCTGGGTGGTTTATCTTTATTTACTGTGGTCCCTGGGTGATTTATCTTTATTTACAAAGGTCTCTGAGTGGTTTATCTTTATTTACAGTGGTCCCTGGGTGGTTTATCTTTATTTACAGTGGTCCCCGGGTGGTTTATCTTTATTTACAGTGGTCCCCGGGTGGTTTATCTTTATTTACTGTGGTCCCCGGGTGGTTTATCTTTATTTACTGTGGTCCCTGGGTGGTTTATCTTTATTTACAGGGGTCCCTGGGTGGTTTATCTTTATTTACTGTGGTCCCCGGGTGGTTTATCTTTATTTACTGTGGTCCCCGGCTGGTTTATCTTTATTTACAGTGGTCTCTGGTGGTTTATCTTTATTTACAGTGGTCCCGGGTGGTTTATCTTTATTTACAGTGGTCCCTGAGTGGTTTATCTTTATTTACAGTGGTCCCTGGGTGGTTTATCTTTATTTACAGTGGTCCCTGGGTGGTTTATCTTTATTTACAGTGGTCCCTGGGTGGTTTATCTTTATTTACAGTGGTCCCTGGGTGGTTTATCTTTATTTACAGTGGTCCCTGTGTGGTTTATCTTTATTTACAGTATTCCCTGGGTGGTTTATCTTTATTTACAGTGGACCCTGGGTGGGTTATCTTTATTTACAGTGGTCCCCGGGTGGTTTATCTTTATTTACAGTGGTCCCTGAGTGGTTTATCTTTATTTACAGTGGTCCCTGGGTGGTTTATCTTTATTTACAGTGGTCCCTGGGTGGTTTATCTTTATTTACAGTGGTCCCTGGGTGGTTTATCTTTATTTACAGTGGCCCATGGGTGGTTTATCTTTATTTACAGTGGTCCCCGGGTGGTTTATCTTTATTTACAGTGGTCCCCGGGTGGTTTATCTTTATTTACAGTGGTTCCTGGGTGGTTTATCTTTATTTACAGTGGTCTCTGGTGGTTTATCTTTATTTACAGTGGTCCCTGGGTGGTTTATCTTTATTGACAGTGGTCTCTGGGTGGTTTATCTTTATTTACAGTGGTCCCTGGGTGGTTTATCTTTATTTACAGTGGTCTCTGGGTGGTTTATCTTTATTTACAGTGGTCTCTGGGTGGTTTATCTTTATTTACAGTGGTCCCTGGGTGGTTTATCTTTATTTACAGTGGTCTCTGGGTGGTTTATCTTTATTTACAGTGGTCTCTGGGTGGTTTATCTTTATTTACAGTGGTCCCTGGGTGGTTTATCTTTATTTACAGTGGTCCCTGGGTGGTGTATATTTATTTACAGTGGTCCCTGGGTGGTTTATATTTATTTACAGTGGTCTCTGGGTGGTTTATCTTTATTTACAGTGGTCCCCGGGTGGTTTATCTTTATTTATAGTGGACCCTGGGTGGTTTATCTTTATTTACAGTGGTCCCTGGGTGGTTTATCTTTATTTACAGTGGTCCCTGGGTGGTTTAACTTTATTTACAGTGGTCCCCGGGTGGTTTATCTTTATTTACAGTGGTCCCTCGGTGGTTTATCTTTATTTACAATGGTCCCCGGGTGGTTTATCTTTATTTACAGTGGTCCCTGGGTGGTTTATCTTTATTTACAGTGGTCCCCGTGTGGTTTATCTTTATTTACAGTGGTCCCTGGGAGGTTTATCTTTATTTACAGTGGTTCCTGGGTGGTTTATCTTTATTTACAGTGGTCCCTGGGTGTTTTATCTTTATTTACAGTGGTCCCTGTGTGGTTTATCTTTATTTACAGTATTCCCTGGGTGGTTTATCTTTATTTACAGTGGACCCTGGGTGGGTTATCTTTATTTACAGTGGTCCCCGGGTGGTTTATCTTTATTTACAGTGGTCCCTGAGTGGTTTATCTTTATTTACAGTGGTCCCTGGGTGGTTTATCTTTATTTACAGTGGTCCCTGGGTGGTTTATCTTTATTTACAGTGGTCCCTGGGTGGTTTATCTTTATTTACAGTGGCCCATGGGTGGTTTATCTTTATTTACAGTGGTCCCCGGGTGGTTTATCTTTATTTACAGTGGTCCCCGGGTGGTTTATCTTTATTTACAGTGGTCCCTGGGTGGTTTATCTTTATTTACAGTGGTCTCTGGTGGTTTATCTTTATTTACAGTGGTCCCTGGGTGGTTTATCTTTATTGACAGTGGTCTCTGGGTGGTTTATCTTTATTTACAGTGGTCCCTGGGTGGTTTATCTTTATTTACAGTGGTCTCTGGGTGGTTTATCTTTATTTACAGTGGTCTCTGGGTGGTTTATCTTTATTTACAGTGGTCCCTGGGTGGTTTATCTTTATTTACAGTTGTCTCTGGGTGGTTTATCTTTATTTACAGTGGTCTCTGGGTGGTTTATCTTTATTTACAGTGGTCCCTGGGTGGTTTATCTTTATTTACAGTGGTCCCTGGGTGGTGTATATTTATTTACAGTGGTCCCTGGGTGGTTTATATTTATTTACAGTGGTCTCTGGGTGGTTTATCTTTATTTACAGTGGTCCCCGGGTGGTTTATCTTTATTTATAGTGGACCCTGGGTGGTTTATCTTTATTTACAGTGGTCCCTGGGTGGTTTATCTTTATTTACAGTGGTCCCTGGGTGGTTTAACTTTATTTACAGTGGTCCCCGGGTGGTTTATCTTTATTTACAGTGGTCCCTCGGTGGTTTATCTTTATTTACAATGGTCCCCGGGTGGTTTATCTTTATTTACAGTGGTCCCTGGGTGGTTTATCTTTATTTACAGTGGTCCCCGTGTGGTTTATCTTTATTTACAGTGGTCCCTGGGAGGTTTATCTTTATTTACAGTGGTTCCTGGGTGGTTTATCTTTATTTACAGTGGTCCCCGGGTGGTTTATCTTTATTTACAGTGGTCCCTGGGAGGTTTATCTTTATTTACAGTGGTCCCTGGGTGGTTTATCTTTATTTACAGTGGTTCCCGGGTGGTTTATCTTTATTTACAGTGGTCCATGGGTGGTTTATCTTTATTTACAGTGGTCCCTGGGTGGTTTGTCTTTATTTACAGTGGTCCCTGGGTGGTTTATCTTTATTTACAGTGGTTCCCGGGTGGTTTATCTTTATTTACAGTGGTCTCTGAGTGGTTTATCATTATTTACAGTGGTCCCTGGGTGGTTTATCTTTATTTACAGTGGTCCCTGGGTGGTTTATCTTTATTTACTGTGGTCCCTGTGTGGTTTATCTTTATTTACAGTGGTCTCTGAGTGGTTTATCATTATTTACTGTGGTCCCTGTGTGGTTTATCTTTATTTACAGTGGTCTCTGAGTGGTTTATCTTTATTTACAGTGGTCCCTGGGTGGTTTATCTTTATTTACAGTGGTCTCTGAGTGGTTTATCATTATTTACAGTGGTCCCTGGGTGGTTTATCTTTATTTACAGTGGTCCCCGGGTGGTTTATCTTTATTTACAGTGGTCCCTGGGTGGTTTATCTTTATTTACAGTGGTTCCTGGGTGGTTTATCTTTATTTACAGTGGTCCCTGGGTGGTTTATCTTTATTTACAGTGGTTCCCGGGTGGTTTATCTTTATTTACAGTGGTCCCTGTGTGGTTTATCTTTATTTACAGTGGTCTCTGAGTGGTTTATCTTTATTTACAGTGGTCCCTGGGTGGTTTATCTTTATTTACAGTGGTCCCTGGGTGGTTTATCTTTATTTACAGTGGTTCCCGGGTGGATTATCTTTATTTACAGTGGTCCCTGGGTGGTTTATCTTTATTTACAGTGGTCCCTGGGTGGTTTATCTTTATTTACTGTGGTTCCCGGGTGGATTATCTTTATTTACAGTGGTCCCCGGGTGGTTTATCTTTATTTACACTGGTCCCTGGGTGGTTTATCTTTATTTACAGTGGTCTCTGGGTGGTTTATCTTTATTTACAATGGTCCCTGGATGGTTTATCTTTATTTACAGTGGTCCCTGGGTGGTTTATCTTTATTTACAGTGGTCCCTGGGTGGTTTATCTTTATTTACAATGGTCCCTGGGTGGTTTATCTTTATTTACAGTGGTTCCCGGGTGGATTATCTTTATTTACAGTGGTCCCTGGGTGGTTTATCTTTATTTACAGTGGTCCCTGGGTGGTTTATCTTTATTTACTGTGGTTCCCGGGTGGATTATCTTTATTTACAGTGGTCCCCGGGTGGTTTATCTTTATTTACACTGGTCCCTGGGTGGTTTATCTTTATTTACAGTGGTCTCTGGGTGGTTTATCTTTATTTACAATGGTCCCTGGATGGTTTATCTTTATTTACAGTGGTCCCTGGGTGGTTTATCTTTATTTACAGTGGTCCCTGGGTGGTGTATCTTTATTTACAGTGGTCCCCGGGTGGTTTATATTTATTTACAGTGTTCCCTGGGTGGTTTATCTTTATTTACAGTGGTCCCCGGGTGGTTTATCTTTATTTACGGTGGTCCCCGGGTGGTTTATCTTTATTTACAGTGGTTCCTGGGTGGTTTATCTTTATTTACAGTGGTCCCCGGGTGGTTTATCTTTATTTACAGTGGTCTCTGGGTGGTTTATATTTATTTACAGTTGTTCCCTGGGTGGTTTATCTTTATTTACAGTGGTTCCTGGGTGGTTTATCTTTATTTACAATGGTCCCCGGGTGGTTTATCTTTATTTACAGTGGTCCCTGGGTGGTTTATCTTTATTTGCAGTGGTCCCCGGGTGGTTTATCTTTATTTACAGTGGTCCCTGGGTGGTTTATCTTTATTTACAGTGGTCCCTGGGTGGTTTATCTTTATTTACAGTGGTCCCTGGGTGGTTTATGTTTATTTACAGTGGTCCCTGGGTGGTTTATCTTTATTTACAGTGGTCCCTGGGTGGTTTATCTTTATTTACAGTGGTTCCTGGGTGGTTTATCTTTATTTACAGTGGTCCCTGGGTGGTTTATCTTTATTTACAGTGGTCCCTGGGTGGTTTATCTTTATTTACAGTGGTTCCTGGGTGGTTTATCTTTATTTACAGTGGTTCCTGGGTGGTTTATCTTTATTTACAGTGGTCCCCGGGTGGTTTATCTTTATTTACAGTGGTCCCCGGGTGGTTTATCTTTATTTACAGTGGTCCCCGGGTGGTTTATCTTTATTTACAGTGATCCCTGTTTGGTTTATCTTTATTTACAGTGGTCCCCGGGTGGTTTATCTTTATTTACAGTGGTCCCCGGGTGGTTTATCTTTATTTACAGTGGTCCCCGGGTGGTTTATCTTTATTTACAGTGGTCCCTGGGTGGTTTATCTTTATTTACAGTGGTCCCTGGGTGGTTTATCTTTATTTACAGTGGTCCCCGGGTGGTTTATCTTTATTTACAGTGGTCCCCGGGTGGTTTATCTTTATTTACAGTGGTCCCTGGGTGGTTTATCTTTATTTACGGTGGTCCCTGGGTGGTTTATCTTTATTTACAGTGGTCCCGGGTGGTTTATCTTTATTTACAGTGGTCCCCGGGTGGTTTATCTTTATTTACAGTGGTCCCTGGGTGGTTTATCTTTATTTACAGTGGTCCCTGGGTGGTTTATCTTTATTTACAGTGGTCCCTGGGTGGTTTATCTTTATTTACAGTGGTCCCTGGGTGGTTTATCTTTATTTACAGTGGTCCCTGGGTGGCTTATCTTTATTTACAGTGGTCCCCGGGTGGTTTATCTTTATTTACAGTGGTCTCTGGGTGGTTTATCTTTATTTACAGTGGTCCGCGGGTGGTTTATCTTTATTCACAGTGGTCTGTGGGTGGTTTATCGTTATTTACAGTGGTCCCTGGGTGGTTTATCTTTATTTACAGTGGTCCCCGGGTGGTTTGTCTTTATTTACAGTGGTCCCTGGGTGGTTTATCTTTATTTACAGTGGTCCCTGGGTGGTTTATCTTTATTTACAGTGGTCCCTGGGTGGTTTATCTTTATTTACAGTGGTCCCCGGGTGGTTTATCTTTATTTACAGTGGTCCCTGGGTGGTTTATCTTTATTTACAGTGGTCCCTGGGTGGTTTATCTTTATTTACAGTGGTCCCCGGGTGCTTTATCTTTATTTGCAGTGGTCCCCGGGTGGTTTATCTTTATTTACAGTGGACCCTGGGTGGTTTATCTTTATTTACAGTGGTCTCTGGGTGGTTTATCTTTATTTACAGTGGTCCCTGGGTGGTTTATCTTTATTTACATAATTCCCTGGGTGGTTTATCTTTATTTACAGTGGTTCCTGGGTGGTTTATCTTTATTTACAGTGGTCCCCGGGTGGTTTATCTTTATTTACAGTGGTCCCTGGGTGGTTTATCTTTATTTACAGTGGTCCCTGGGTGGTTTATCTTTATTTACAGTGGTCCCTGGGTGGTTTATCTTCACTTACAGTGGTCCCTGTGTGGTTTATCTTTATTTACAGTGGTCCCTGGTTGGTTTATCTTTATTTACAGTGGTCCCTGTGTGGTTTATCTTTATTTACAGTGGTCCCTGGGTGGTTTATCTTTATTTACAGTGGTCCCTGTGTGGTTTATCTTTATTTACAGTGGTCCCTGGGTGGTTTATCTTTATTTACAGTGGTCCCTGGGTGGTTTGTCTTTATTTACAGTGGTTCCTGGGTGGTTTATCTTTATTTACAATGGTCCCTGGGTGGTTTATCTTTATTTACAGAGGTCCCTGGGTGGTTTATCTTTATTTACAGTGGTCCCTGGGTGGTTTGTCTTTATTTACAGTGGTTCCTGGGTGGTTTATCTTTATTTACAGTGGTCCCTGGGTGGTTTGTCTTTATTTACAGTGGTCCCTGTGTGGTTTGTCTTTATTTACAGTGGTCCCTGGGTGATTTATCTTTATTTACAGTGGTCCCCGGGTGGTTTATCTTTATTTACAGTGGTCCCTGGGTGGTTTATCTTTATTTACAGTGGTCCCTGGGTGGTTTATCTTTATTTACAGAGGTCCCTGGGTGGTTTATCTTTATTTACAGTGGTCCCTGGGTGGTTTATCTTTATTTACGGTGGTCCCTGGGTGGTTTATCTTTATTTACAGTGGTCCCCGGGTGGTTTATCTTTATTTACAGTGGTCCCTGTGACGAATGTGATATAAAATAGTTACTTTAGAGATACTAGTTAATGTAATGTAGAAATAAGCCACTTTGATTCTTGCAGTTAGGGACAAAGGGGTTTGAGACCGCATGGAAAAAGCAGGAAGAGGTGTGTCTATGAGGGTGATGCTGCATTGATAGGGGCCAGAGAAAGGGATTGGAAGTGAGCCAATCAGAATAGATCGAACCGGTCAGGCGGGACATAGGCTGACCTATGTCCGTCGAGTATGTGAAACTTGATACCATTTGAATTGATTTGCAGAGATCCCTTTGTTTCTTTGTTCATTCGCTTTCTGGGATATAGGAAACTGGATGTCTCTTATATTTCTATGAAATGAATTAAGCTTGCAAGCTAAATAAATAACTTCTTTTTACGTGCGAATCCGTCTCAACTTTTATTGAGGCCAGACTGACAGAGAAAGAAATTTGGGGATCTACATTTGGTGCCGAAAACCGGGATTTCTCTGGGCGATCCTGATCCAACTGCGAAATCAGAATTAGACTGATTATGAACAGGAGGATGGGGAACAAAGGGCCCTCAATGTAGAACTGGAAAACGACCGCGCATTGATTGTTCCCCTCTTCTTATCGTCTGATTAGTCTGGTCACTCGCGGTTGGCACAGAAAGACCGCCTCGACGAAATCACAGGTCAGTCTGGGGATTAGCACTTTAATTGATGGGATTTCATATTGTTGTTTCGGCTTGGGTTAGGGTTTTGGGCTGATGTGACTTCATTAATGAAGGTTCAGTCTATTATATGGGTTCAGAGGCTGATGTGACTTCAATAATGAAGGTTCAGTCTATTATATGGGTTCAGAGGCTGATGTGACTTCATTAATGAAGGTTCAGTCTATTATATGGGTTCAGGGGCTGATGTGACTTCATTAATGAAGGTTCAGTCCAGTATAACTGTTTTTAAATCTGAAGATGGTTCAACTCTATGTGTGAGTGTTTTAAATATATAGTTGATTAAGCTAAAATTGTCTCCTTGGACTGTAAAGTTCCGAGGTCTAGTTGAGATTGTGAGGAATGCTGCATATTGGTTGAAGCAGAAGTCTCTCAAAGGGTTAACAGCAGCAGGCGGAGTTGAAAACAGACAATGCTTCTCACTCAGGCTTTGAGATAACAGCAGCAGCCGTAGTGTAATCGGATACCTTTCCTTTGAGTCAGTGAACACCAGCAAAGTTACGTTTTGAATTAATTAAAGGAAACCAGTGGGTTTCTCCACCTCTTTGATAAAAGTTATTATTTTCGAAAGCAATTGATTGAAATTGCCAGAATCTTAAGTTTTACTTACTTGAAATAAGGTTTATCTCATTTTATCTGGAGATTAATAGAAACTTAAAGAAGATCATGGACACCATTTTAAAAAGTGTCAATCTGGAAATTATAGTTGATTTTGCTAATACTTATGTGTATGTAAAAGAAAAAAAACTTGTTAAAAGAAAAATTGTTAAGATAAAGAAATAATTAAGTTGTAAATGTTATACAAGTTTGTGTTAAGCAAATTGTAAATTTAGTTCTGAGTTGAGATCAGAGCTAAGCTTGCAAGTTGCAGTAATTCAATTTGAATTTTCAAACATTTTTAAGTTTTAAAAAAAAGAGAGCAAATAGAGAAAAGAAGGACACAGATCTTGAATGCGTTGAATAGCACATTTCAAAGGCCCATAAATCTTTCTGTTATCTTAGACCTAAAACCTAGGAAGATTGATGAGCCATAGGAATGTCTGGGGCGTTTTAATGAAATCTACCGGGGGCAGTCAGGCGATTTGCTGTATCAAAATGGTCAGAATTCCCCTCAATACTGTGCTATGTTAATGCATTGCCTACCACCTTCTGTGGTTACTGCTGTGAAATGTAATAACATGAATTGGACAGAGAACGACCCTTCCCAGATGGCAAGGGCAGTCAGATTTTACTGGAAGGAGGGTGTAGGCCAAGAAGGAGGCTCAGTTACAAAGGTTAAGACTGAGTATGTAATGAAAAAGGATGATCTGCGACCCCAACAAGCGGCAGAAATGGTAGCTTACCAGCAGGAGCCCCAATATAGTGACTTTGGGTGGGTGGATCAGCGAAGAGGAGGATGAGACAACAGTGCTATATTTCTATCACCCCCCCAGTGGTGGACGTTAGACGTTGAACAGTCACTGCATCACGTTACCCTGGCCTATGACAGAACTGGACGAAACAGGGAGTTGGAGGACAAATACCGGCCATTACTTGAGACCGAATGGCCAGTCAAGGTTACAGCCACAGTCACGGGAAAAGAAGGTACAGCCTATTTTGTTACAATACCACCACATTTATGGCCACAGTCAGCTTCGGTAAGCCCTCATATTACACGTCAGGTCCATGACCAGTACCATGCCAGGGATATGGGGCGAATGGTCAGCATCTTACCGCAGCTCGTCAGAATAGGTATGAGATATACCTTTTGAACAATCCACGTCTGACATTTAAATACTGTACCACTATCAATCCAGCCTGTTTTCTTAGTGGTCCCCCTGTCCATGAAGACGCACCTGGCCACGACTGTTTAGCCTTGATTCAGGAAACTACCACAATAAGGGACGATTTGAGTGATATTTCGTCAGAACAACCTGACATGATTATGTGTGGTCAAATATCCCACCGGGGTTTAGTTAATGACCTACTGCAGGCCCTCCTTCTGCCAGCGCAGATTTCCATTATTAAATGCGCTGCCCACACGAATGGTACAACCCCAGTTGACGTTGGTAATGAACGAGCAGATCGTGCAGCGCGCACAGCCGCACAAATTCAGCAAGTGATGGTGCCTAAAATGTTAAGTCAGACTAAACGATCTACTATGAATGTGTCTGCTTCTGACAAGCCAATGCCAACCATCCAAGACGTCATAAGGTTACAGGAGGACGCTCCTGAGAGTGATAAACAAATGTGGAAACGGTTAGGTTGTACATATGATTCTGTTTCCTCTTTATGGACCACGCCTGCACATCAGACTTGTATGTCTGATGTGCTGGCTTTATGGGTCACTGAATGTGTACACTTTGCAACTCATTGTGGGGCTCGAGGGACTAGTGATTTGTTGCTGGACACTTGGTGGCACCCTAAAATGCAGGGGTTGGCCCAAAGTATCAGTAATCGGTGTTTGATTTGTCAGCAATATAACACCGGAAAAGGTATCCCTTGTGGGAAGGGGCAAACCCCGTTGCCCAGTGGTCCCTTTGAGACGCTCCAAATGGATTACATTGAGTTGGAAAGGTGTCAATGTTACAAATATGTTTTGGTCATTGTGGATGTGTTCAGCAGATGGGTTGAGGCGTATCCGACTATCGATAATAAAGCTGCTACTGTGGTTAAAGTCTTGATGAGGGAAATCATTCCCCGGTACGGTATACCAGCTCAGTTAAGTTCTGATAATGGGCCTCATTTTATTGGACAAATTAACAAGGAGTTTTGCTCCCAGTTGGGCATACGCCAGCAGTTACACTGTGCTTACAGACCACAGGCAGCCGGGGTGGTTGAAAGACACAATCAGACCCTCAAAACTAAATTGGCTAAATTAAGAGCAGACACGGGACTGACATGGCTTAAGTTGCTCCCCGTTGCCCTCTTCCAGCTGCGGGTTACACCTGCGGGACCGGTCCGGCTTTCTCCCACCGAGATTCTTTATGGCAGGCCTCTTAGAACTCCCTGGAGCCTGCAGGTTCCCAGACTGGTTCAGTTTCATCAGATGACTGAAGAAATGACCACCTATGTTCTAGCCCTTACGCAAGTGCTCAAGAAACTCCATGGCCAGGTCCGCGCGGCTCACCAGGCACCGCCCCCATTACCTAGCTCACTTTCAGTCCAGCCCTGTAGTTATGTCATGGTCAAAAATTGGACTAGGAAGGGGTCGGAGCCGCGATGGGACGGGCCCTTCCAAGTTCTCCTTACCACCCCCACAGCAGTTAAAGTGGAGGGGCGAAGTGCTTGGGTCCACCTACATCACTGTAAATTGAGCCCATCTCCACTACTGTAAAAGGTCGGATACTAACCTGCCTCCCTTCTCCAGTGCTATTTTACAGGTGTGGAGCATGATGGAGTGGCTACGCATCGTCTGTCTGATATTTGGCCTCACTTCGCTTGGCGTGTTATTGGCGATGGACATGGAAAAGGGGAATATTATGTATCTGTGTAGCCCCAACCAATCTACAAGGATACATCACCTATGCACAGGTGATGTTCTTCGCTGCCCCCATATACGAGGACATGGTATCGACTCATGGAAGGTCATCAAAGTTAAGGAGAATGCGGGAGTCATGAAGCAGTTGCACCGGTCCCGGCGATGGGAAGGGAACATTATATGGACATTGCCTTGTTTTTGGAATACATGTAAATTTGATTTTGGATGTGTTAAAAGTGGTACAATAAAGGTAAAATCAGGCTGTCAGAAGAGTGTAGGAAGAGGCCATGAGAAAGAGAAAGGGACTAGAGAGAGGACGGGGCGTGTGAGAAGGGAAGTACAGCTAGAACGTAGGTTACCGGGAGATACACTTAAGATAATTAAAAGGCCAAACTGAGGAAAACACGGGTAGTATGAATCTCTTCTACCAGATTTACCACCGTCTGTATGGCCAGGGACGGGTTGTCTGCTACCCAAACCCCGCAGCGGTGTCTAGGTTATTTTCTGTTTCACCGCTTTGGGGCACTCCCCAAACAGTGGTTCATTGTCAGCGTTCCGAGCCACTGCCCGATAAAGTCACTCTTCCTTACGATCCGGGTTCAGCACCACCGGCTATTTGCCTTCCCCTTCCTCGGGATAATTCCCATTCACAATACGATAGGCTGCGACGGTGGAGGGTGTACATACCGAGCCACTTCACTCCCAATAGGGATTCCCGGTCGTACGAGAATTGCTTCAGCAGTGAAGGATATGGCTGTTTGCTGGTAGAGGTGGACACAAATATAACATGTCTGTTTCCCACCTGTACGGACAGGAGGTGCCATATCACCCAGGCGTCTGGCCAATGCGTTTGTTACAACACCACTTGCGTTCCATTGAACGCTGGCCTCCAGCTCCTTTGTGGCTGGGCGAATGTCTCTCATATCACTGTCGGGAATAGGGCTTTCCGCATTGCTGGGCGGCCCGAATGGGCATTTCAAAGTTGGATAAACTGGGCTACTGGGAGGTCCTTACGCAACCGATATGCTGATTGCGATGCTAGTCTCCACACGGAACAAGGCTACTACTTTTTATTTAATGGTACGGCGACCAACGTTTTGTCACCCCCATTTCCCCGCCGAATTGCTATAGGGACTCTAGTCCCTACCACAGTCCCCTGCCCTTCGGCGTGGAACCTGCATAATCAGTTAGCACGCCGGGCAGTCTCTGCTGAATTTTGCGAGAACTGGAAAAAACCTCAGGTTCTTGCACCCAACCGGGGCCACTCAGCCGGGTGGGGCATTCTGAGCGTATTGACACTGGGAGGTGTGGGGGGTTCCTTGGCTGTTAGTGATCGGAATTATTTTATTTGCGGCCTTACCATCTTGGGAAATGAAACCTTGGGAGCCCTCGGGGCAATAACTAAGGAGTTGTCTCAGCTACGGTTGTTTGCAATGCAGAACCGGTATGCTCTTGACTATCTTCTGGCCCGGAGGGTGGGGTATGCGCCATAGTACAGGGCAAGTGTATCATGGGTGTTCAGGACTTGACCGCTAACATCACTAAATTTATGGATCGCATACGGGATCACTTGGACGGGATGCAGGATCCTGGCTCTTGGGGTAACTGGGGATTTGGAGGATGGAAGGACTGGTTGATAAATATGGCCATGTATCTAGTGGTAGCTATCGGCTGCATCTTTGTGGGCCTGGCCATCCTTAAATGTGTGATGGGTAGAATGCGGGGTGCACTAGATCAGATCACCGCCCCAATCACCGGAAAAAAATTTAACTGTTAAAATCCATGAGGGTGAGGCAGATGAAGGGGGGCTAAGACAGGAATTGGAAATGCAGCGACGAATCTTTTTAGATGAGGAACCGTAGCTATAGATTGGATCGTTCGGTTATCATGGAATGATAAAAGGAGGGAATGACGAATGTGATATAAAATAGTTACTTTAGAGATACTAGTTAATGTAATGTAGAAATAAGCCACTTTGATTCTGGCAGTTAGGGACAAAGGGGTTTGAGACCGCATGGAAAAAGCAGGAAGAGGTGTGTCTATGAGAGTGATGCTGCATTGATAGGGGCCAGAGAAAGGGATTGGAAGTGAGCCAATCAGAATAGATCGAACCGGTCAGGAGGGACATAGGCTGACCTATGTCCGTCGAGTATGTGAAACTTGATACCATTTGAATTGATTTGCAGAGATCCCTTTGTTTCTTTGTTCATTCACTTTCTGGGATATAGGAAACTGGATGTCTCTTATATTTCTATGAAATGAATCAAGCTTGCAAGCTAAATAAATAACTTCTTTTTACGTGCGAATCCGTCTCAACTTTTATTGAGGCCAGACTGACAGAGAAAGAAATTTGGGGATCTACACCTGGGTGGTTTATCTTTATTTACAGTGGTCCCTGGGTGGTTTATCTTTATTTACAGTGGTCCCCGGGTGGTTTATCTTTATTTACAGTGGTCCCTGGGTGGTTTATCTTTATTTACAGTGGTTCCCGGGTGGTTTATCTTTATTTACTGTGGTCCCTGGGTGGTTTATCTTTATTTACAGTGGTCCCTGGGTGGTTTATCTTTATTTACAGTGGTCTCTGGGTGGTTTATCTTTATTTACAGTGGTCCCCGGGTGGTTTATCTTTATTTACAGTGGTCCCCGGGTGGTTTATCTTTATTTACATTGGTCCCTGGGTGGTTTATCTTTATTTACAGTGGTTCCCGGGTGGTTTATCTTTATTTACAGTGGTTCCCGGGTGGTTTATCTGTATTTACAGTGGTCCCTGGGTGGTATATCTTTATTTACAGTGGTCTCTGGGTGGTTTATCTTTATTTACAGTGGTCCCCGGGTGGTTTATCTTTATTTACAGTGGTCCCCGGGTGGTATATCTTTATTTACATTGGTCCCTGGGTGGTTTATCTTTATTTACAGTGGTTCCCGGGTGGTTTATCTTTATTTACAGTGGTCTCTGGGTGGTTTATCTTTATTTACAGTGGTCCCTGGGTGGTTTATCTTTATTTACAGTGGTCCCTGGGTGGTTTATCTTTATTTACAGTGGTCCCTGAGTGGTTTATCTTTATTTACAGTGGTCCCCGGGTGGTTTATCTTTATTTACAGTGGTCTCTGGGTGGTTTATCTTTATTTACAGTGGTCCCCGGGTGGTTTATCTTTATTTACAGTGGTCCCCGGGTGGTTGATCTTTATTTACAGTGGTCCCCGGGTGGTTTATCTTTATTTACAGTGGTCCCTGGGTGGTTTATCTTTATTTACAGCGGTCTCTGGGTGGTTTATCTTTATTTACAGTGGTCCCTGGGTGGTTTATCTTTATTTACAGTGGTCCCTGGGTGGTTTATCTTTATTTACAGTGGTCCCTGGGTGGTTTATCTTTATTTACAGTGGTCCCTGGGTGGTTTATCTTTATTTACAGTGGTCCCCGGGTGGTTTATCTTTATTTACACTGGTCCCTGGGTGGTTTATCTTTATTTACAGTGGTCTCTGGGTGGTTTATCTTTATTTACAGTGGTCCCTGGGTGGTTTATCTTTATTTACAGTGGTCTCTGGGTGGTTTATCTTTATTTACAGTGGTCCCTGGGTGGTTTATCTTTATTTACAGTGGTCTCTGGGTGGTTTATCTTTATTTACAGTGGTCTCTGGGTGGTTTATCTTTATTTACAGTGGTCTCTGGGTGGTTTATCTTTATTTACAGTGGTCTCTGGGTGGTTTATCTTTATTTACAGTGGTCCCCGGGTGGTTTATCTTTATTTACAGTGGTCCCCGGGTGGTTTATCTTTATTTACAGTGGTCTCTGCGTGGTTTATCTTTATTTAGAGTTGTCCCTGGGTGGTTTATCTTTATTTACAGTGGTCCCCGGGTGGTTTATCTTTATTTACAGCGGTCTCTGGGTGGTTTATCTTTATTTACAGTGGTCCCTGGGTGGTTTATCTTTATTTACAGTGGTCCCTGGGTGGTTTATCTTTATTTACAGTGGTCCCTGGGTGGTTTATCTTTATTTACAGTGGTCCCTGGGTGGTTTATCTTTATTTACAGTGGTCCCTGGGTGGTTTATCTTTATTTACAGCGGTCTCTGGGTGGTTTATCTTTATTTACAGTGGTCCCTGGGTGGTTTATCTTTATTTACAGTGGTCTCTGGGTGGTTTATCTTTATTTACAGTGGTCCCTGGGTGGTTTATCTTTATTTACTGTGTTCCCCGGGTGGTTTATCTTTATTTACAGTGGTCCCTGGGTGGTTTATCTTTATTTACAGTGGTCCCTGGGTGGTTTATCTTTATTTACAGTGGTCCCTGGGTGGTTTATCTTTATTTACAGTGGTCCCTGGGTGGTTTATCTTTATTTACAGTGGTCTCTGGGTGGTTTATCTTTATTTACAGTGGTCTCTGGGTGGTTTATCTTTATTTACAGTGGTCCCTGGGTGGTTTATCTTTATTTACAGTGGTCCCTGAGTGGTTTATCTTTATTTACAGTGGTCCCCGGGTGGTTTATCTTTATTTACAGTGGTCCCCGGGTGGTATATCTTTATTTACATTGGTCCCTGGGTGGTTTATCTTTATTTACAGTGGTTCCCGGGTGGTTTATCTTTATTTACAGTGGTCCCTGGGTGGTTTATCTTTATTTACAGTGGTCCCTGAGTGGTTTATCTTTATTTACAGTGGTCCCCGGGTGGTTTATCTTTATTTACAGTGGTCTCTGGGTGGTTTATCTTTATTTACAGTGGTCCCCGGGTGGTTTATCTTTATTTACAGTGGTCCCCGGGTGGTTTATCTTTATTTACAGTGGTCCCCGGGTGGTTTATCTTTATTTACAGTGGTCCCTGGGTGGTTTATCTTTATTTACAGTGGTCCCTGGGTGGTTTATCTTTATTTACAGTGGTCCCTGGGTGGTTTATCTTTATTTACAGTGGTCCCTGGGTGGTTTATCTTTATTTACAGCGGTCTCTGGGTGGTTTATCTTTATTTACAGTGGTCCCTGGGTGGTTTATCTTTATTTACAGTGGTCTCTGGGTGGTTTATCTTTATTTACAGTGGTTCCCGGGTGGTTTATCTTTATTTACAGTGGTCCCTGGGTGGTTTATCTTTATTTACAGTGGTCTCTGGGTGGTTTATCTTTATTTACAGTGGTTCCCGGGTGGTTTATCTTTATTTACAGTGGTCCCTGGGTGGTTTATCTTTATTTACAGTGGTCCCTGGGTGGTTTATCTTTATTTACAGTGGTCCCTGGGTGGTTTATCTTTATTTACAGTGGTCCCTGGGTGGTTTATCTTTATTTACAGCGGTCTCTGGGTGGTTTATCTTTATTTACAGTGGTCCCTGGGTGGTTTATCTTTATTTACAGTGGTCTCTGGGTGGTTTATCTTTATTTACAGTGGTTCCCGGGTGGTTTATCTTTATTTACAGTGGTCCCTGGGTGGTTTATCTTTATTTACAGTGGTCCCTGGGTGGTTTATCTTTATTTACAGTGGTCCCTGGGTGGTTTATCTTTATTTACAGTGGACCCTGGGTGGTTTATCTTTATTTTCAGTGGTCCCTGGGTGGTTTATCTTTATTTACAGTGGTCCCTGGGTGGTTTATCTTTATTTACAGCGGTCCCTGGGTGGTTTATCTTTATTTACAGTGGTTCCTGGGTGGTTTATCTTTATTTACAGTGGTCTCTGGGTGGTTTATCTTTATTTTCAGTGGTCCCTGGGTGGTTTATTTTTATTTACAGTGGTCCCTGGGTGGTTTATCTTTATTTACAGTGGTCTCTGGGTGGTTTATCTTTATTTACACTGGTCCCTGGGTGGTTTATCTTTATTTCCAGTGGTCCCCGGGTGGTTTAGCTTTATTTACAGTGGTCCCTGAGTGGTTTATCTTTATTTACAGTGGTCTCTGGGTGGTTTATCTTTATTTACACTGGTCCCTGGGTGGTTTATCTTTATTTACACTGGTCCCTGGGTGGTTTATCTTTATTTCCAGTGGTCTCTGGGTGGTTTATCTTTATTTACAGTGGTCCCTGGGTGGTTTATCTTTATTTCCAGTGGTCCCCGGGTGGTTTATCTTTATTTACAGTGGTCCCTGGGTGGTTTATCTTTATTTACAGTGGTCTCTGGGTGGTTTATCTTTATTTACAGTGGTCCCTGGGTGGTTTATCTTTATTTACAGAGGTTCCCGGGTGGTTTATCTTTATTTACAGTGGTCCCTGGGTGGTTTATCTTTATTTACAGTGGTCCCTGGGTGGTTTATCTTTATTTACAGTGGTCCCTGGGTGGTTTATCTTTATTTACAGTGGTCGCTGGGAGGTTTATCTTTATTTACAGTGGTCCCCGGGTGGTTTATCTTTATTTACAGTGGTCCCCGGGTGGTTTATCTTTATTTACAGTGGTCCCTGGGTGGTTTATCTTTATTTACAGTGGTCCCTGGGTGGTTTATCTTTATTTACAGTGGTCCCTGGGTGGTTTATCTTTATTTACAGTGGTCCCCGGGTGGTTTATCTTTATTTACAGTGGTCCCTGGGTGGTTTATCTTTATTTACAGTGGTCCCCGGGTGGTTTAGCTTTATTTACAGTAGTTCCTGGGTGGTATATCTTTATTTACAGTGGTCCCTGTGTGGTTTATCTTTATTTACAGTGGTCCCCGGGTGGTTTATCTTTATTTACAGTGGTCCCTGGGTGGTTTATCTTTATTTACAGTGGTCCCTGGGTGGTTTAGCTTTATTTACAGTAGTTCCTGGGTGGTTTATCTTTATTTACAGTGGTCCCTGGGTGGTTTAGCTTTATTTACAGTAGTTCCTGGGTGGTTTATCTTTATTTACAGTGGTCCCCGGGTGGTTTAGCTTTATTTACAGTAGTTCCTGGGTGGTATATCTTTATTTACAGTGGTCCCTGGGTGGTTTATCTTTATTTACAGGGGTCTCTGGGTGGTTTATCTTTATTTACAGTGGTCCCTGGGTGGTTTATCTTTATTTACAGTGGTTCCTGGGTGGTTTATCTATATTTACAGTGGTCCCTGGGTGGTTTATCTTTATTTACAGTGGTCCCTGGGTGGTTTATCTTTATTTACAGTGGTCCCTGGGTGGTTTATCTTTATTTACAGTGGTCCCTGGGTGATTTATCTTAATTTACAGTGGTCCCCGGGTGGTTTATCTTTATTTACAGTGGTCCCCGGGTGGTTTATCTTTATTTACAGTGGTCCCCGGGTGGTTTATCTTTATTTACAGTGGTCCCTGGGTGGTTTATCTTTATTTACAGTGGTCCCTGGGTGGTTTATCTTTATTTACAGTGGTCCCTGGTTGGTTTATCTTTATTTACAGTGGTCCCTGGGTGGTTTATCTTTATTTACAGTGATCCCTGGGTGGTTTATCTTTATTTACAGTGGTCCCTGGTTGGTTTATCTTTATTTACAGTGGTTCCCGGGTGGTTTATCTTTATTTACAGTGATCCCTGGGTGGTTTATCTTTATTTACAGTGGTCCCTGGTTGGTTTATCTTTATTTACAGTGGTCCCTGGGTGGTTTATCTTTATTTACAGTGGACCCCGGGTGGTTTATCTTTATTTACAGTGGTCCCTGGGTGTTTTATCTTTATTTACAGTTGTCCCTGGGTGGTTTATCTTTATTTACAGTGGTCCCTGGGTGGTTTATCTTTATTTACAGTGGTCCCCGGGTGGTTTATCTTTATTTACAGTGGTCCCTGGGTGGTTTATCTTTATTTACAGTGGTCCCTGGGTGGTTTATCTTTATTTACAGTGGTCCCTGGGTGCTTTATCTTTATTTACAGTGTTCCCCGGGTGGTTTATCTTTATTTACAGTGGTCTCTGGGTGGTTTATCTTTATTTACAGTGGTCCCCGGGTGGTTTATCTTTATTTACAGTGGTCCCCGGGTGGTTTATCTTTATTTACAGTTGTTCCCGGGTGGTTTATCTTTATTTACAGTGGTTCCCGGGTGGTTTATCTTTATTTACAGTGATCCCTGGGTGGTTTATCTTTATTTACAGTGGTCCCTGGGTGGTTTGTCTTTATTTACAGTGGTCCCTGTGTGGTTTATCTTTATTTACAATGGTCCCTGGGTGGTTTATCTTTATTTACAGTGGTCCCCGGGTGGTGTATCTTTATTTACAGTTGTTCCCTGGGTGGTTTATCTTTATTTACAGTGGTCCCTGGGTGGTTTCTCTTTATTTACAGTGGTCTCTGGGTGGTGTATCTTTATTTACAGTGGTCCACGGGTGGTTTATCTTTATTTACAGTGGTCCCTGGGTGGTTTATCTTTATTTACATTGGTCCCTGGGTGGTGTATCTTTATTTACAGTGGTCCCTGGGTGGTTTATCTTTATTTACAGTGGTCCCTGGGTGGTTTATCTTTATTTACAGTGGTCCCTGGGTGGTTTATCTTTATTTACAGTGGTCCCTGGGTGGTTTATCTTTATTTACAGTGGTCCCTGGGTGGTTTATCTTTATTTACAGTGGTCTCTGGGTGGTGTATCTTTATTTACAGTGGTCCACGGGTGGTTTATCTTTATTTACAGTGGTCCCTGGGTGGTTTATCTTTATTTACAGTGGTCCCTGGGTAGTTTATCTTTATTTACAGTGGTCCCCGGGTGGTTTATCTTTATTTACAGTGGTCCCTGGGTGGTTTATCTTTATTTACAGTGGTCCCCGGGTGGTTTATCTTTATTTACAGTGGTCTCTGGGTGGTTTATCTTTATTTACAGTGGTCCCTGGGTGGTTTATCTTTATTTACAGTGGTCCCTGGGTAGTTTATCTTTATTTACAGTGGTCCCTGGGTGGTTTATCTTTATTTACAGTGGTCCCTGGGTGGTTTATCTTTATTTACAGTGGTCCCTGGGTGGTTTATCTTTATTTACAGTGGTCTCTGGGTGGTGTATCTTTATTTACAGTGGTCCACGGGTGGTTTATCTTTATTTACAGTGGTCCCTGGGTGGTTTATCTTTATTTACAGTGGTCCCTGGGTAGTTTATCTTTATTTACAGTGGTCCCTGGGTGGTTTATCTTTATTTACAGTGGTCCCTGGGTGGTTTAGCTTTATTTACAGTAGTTCCTGGGTGGTTTATCTTTATTTACAGTGGTCCCTGGGTGGTTTAGCTTTATTTACAGTAGTTCCTGGGTGGTTTATCTTTATTTACAGTGGTCCCCGGGTGGTTTAGCTTTATTTACAGTAGTTCCTGGGTGGTATATCTTTATTTACAGTGGTCCCTGGGTGGTTTATCTTTATTTACAGGGGTCTCTGGGTGGTTTATCTTTATTTACAGTGGTCCCTGGGTGGTTTATCTTTATTTACAGTGGTTCCTGGGTGGTTTATCTATATTTACAGTGGTCCCTGGGTGGTTTATCTTTATTTACAGTGGTCCCTGGGTGGTTTATCTTTATTTACAGTGGTCCCTGGGTGGTTTATCTTTATTTACAGTGGTCCCTGGGTGATTTATCTTAATTTACAGTGGTCCCCGGGTGGTTTATCTTTATTTACAGTGGTCCCCGGGTGGTTTATCTTTATTTACAGTGGTCCCCGGGTGGTTTATCTTTATTTACAGTGGTTCCTGGGTGGTTTATCTTTATTTACAGTGGTCCCTGGGTGGTTTATCTTTATTTACAGTGGTCCCTGGGTGGTTTATCTTTATTTACAGTGGTCCCTGGTTGGTTTATCTTTATTTACAGTGGTCCCTGGGTGGTTTATCTTTATTTACAGTGATCCCTGGGTGGTTTATCTTTATTTACAGTGGTCCCTGGTTGGTTTATCTTTATTTACAGTGGTTCCCGGGTGGTTTATCTTTATTTACAGTGATCCCTGGGTGGTTTATCTTTATTTACAGTGGTCCCTGGTTGGTTTATCTTTATTTACAGTGGTCCCTGGGTGGTTTATCTTTATTTACAGTGGACCCCGGGTGGTTTATCTTTATTTACAGTGGTCCCTGGGTGTTTTATCTTTATTTACAGTTGTCCCTGGGTGGTTTATCTTTATTTACAGTGGTCCCTGGGTGGTTTATCTTTATTTACAGTGGTCCCCGGGTGGTTTATCTTTATTTACAGTGGTCCCTGGGTGGTTTATCTTTATTTACAGTGGTCCCTGGGTGGTTTATCTTTATTTACAGTGGTCCCTGGGTGCTTTATCTTTATTTACAGTGTTCCCCGGGTGGTTTATCTTTATTTACAGTGGTCTCTGGGTGGTTTATCTTTATTTACAGTGGTCCCCGGGTGGTTTATCTTTATTTACAGTGGTCCCCGGGTGGTTTATCTTTATTTACAGTTGTTCCCGGGTGGTTTATCTTTATTTACAGTGGTTCCCGGGTGGTTTATCTTTATTTACAGTGATCCCTGGGTGGTTTATCTTTATTTACAGTGGTCCCTGGGTGGTTTGTCTTTATTTACAGTGGTCCCTGTGTGGTTTATCTTTATTTACAATGGTCCCTGGGTGGTTTATCTTTATTTACAGTGGTCCCCGGGTGGTGTATCTTTATTTACAGTTGTTCCCTGGGTGGTTTATCTTTATTTACAGTGGTCCCTGGGTGGTTTCTCTTTATTTACAGTGGTCTCTGGGTGGTGTATCTTTATTTACAGTGGTCCACGGGTGGTTTATCTTTATTTACAGTGGTCCCTGGGTGGTTTATCTTTATTTACATTGGTCCCTGGGTGGTGTATCTTTATTTACAGTGGTCCCTGGGTGGTTTATCTTTATTTACAGTGGTCCCTGGGTGGTTTATCTTTATTTACAGTGGTCCCTGGGTAGTTTATCTTTATTTACAGTGGTCCCTGGGTGGTTTATCTTTATTTACAGTGGTCCCTGGGTGGTTTATCTTTATTTACAGTGGTCCCTGGGTGGTTTATCTTTATTTACAGTGGTCTCTGGGTGGTGTATCTTTATTTACAGTGGTCCACGGGTGGTTTATCTTTATTTACAGTGGTCCCTGGGTGGTTTATCTTTATTTACAGTGGTCCCTGGGTAGTTTATCTTTATTTACAGTGGTCCCCGGGTGGTTTATCTTTATTTACAGTGGTCCCTGGGTGGTTTATCTTTATTTACAGTGGTCCCCGGGTGGTTTATCTTTATTTACAGTGGTCTCTGGGTGGTTTATCTTTATTTACAGTGGTCCCTGGGTGGTTTATCTTTATTTACAGTGGTCCCTGGGTAGTTTATCTTTATTTACAGTGGTCCCTGGGTGGTTTATCTTTATTTACAGTGGTCCCTGGGTGGTTTATCTTTATTTACAGTGGTCCCTGGGTGGTTTATCTTTATTTACAGTGGTCTCTGGGTGGTGTATCTTTATTTACAGTGGTCCACGGGTGGTTTATCTTTATTTACAGTGGTCCCTGGGTGGTTTATCTTTATTTACAGTGGTCCCTGGGTAGTTTATCTTTATTTACAGTGGTCCCTGGGTGGTTTATCTTTATTTACAGTGGTCCCTGGGTGGTTTATCTTTATTTACAGTGGTCCCTGGGTAGTTTATCTTTATTTACAGTGGTCCCTGGGTAGTTTATCTTTATGTACAGTGGTCCCTGGGTGGTTTATCTTTATTTACAGTGGTCCCTGGGTGGTTTATCTTTATTTACAGTGGTCCCTGGGTGGTTTATCTTTATTTACATTGGTCCCTGGGTGGTGTATCTTTATTTACAGTGGTCCCTGGGTGGTTTATCTTTATTTACAGTGGTCCCTGGGTGGTTTATCTTTATGTACAGTGGTTCCTGGGTGGTTTATCTTTATTTACAGAGGTCCCTGGGTGGTGTATCTTTATTTACAGTGGTCCCTGGGTGGTTTATCTTTATTTACAGTGGTTCCTGGGTGGTTTATGTTTATTTACAGTGGTCCCTGGGTGTTTTACCTTTATTTACAGTGGTCTCTGGGTGGTTTTTCTTTATTTACAGTGGTCCCTGGGTGGTTTACCTTTATTTACAGTGGTCCCTGGGTGGTGTATCTTTACTTACAGTGGTCCCTGGGTGGTTTATCTTTATTTACAGTGGTCCCTGGGTGGTTTATCTTTATTTACAGTGGTCCCTGGGTGGTTTATCTTTATTTACAGTGGTCCCTGGGTGGTTTATCTTTATTTACAGTGGTCCCTGGGTGGTTTATCTTTATTTACAGTGGTCCCCGGGTGGTTTATCTTTATTTACAGTGGTTCCTGGGTGTTTTATCTTTATTTACGGTGGTTCCTGGGTGGTTTATCTTTATTTACAGTGGTCCCTGGGTGGTTTATCTTTATTTACAGTGGTCACTGGGTGGTTTATCTTTATTTACAGTGGTTCCTGGGTGGTTTATCTTTATTTACAGTGGTCTCTGGGTGGTTTATCTTTATTTACAGTGGTCCCTGGGTGGTTTATCTTTATTTACAGTGGTTCCTGGGTGGTTTATCTTTATTTACAGTGGTCTCTGGGTGGTTTATCTTTATTTACAGTGGTCCCTGGGTGGTTTATCTTTATTTACAGTGGTTCCTGGGTGGTTTATCTTTATTTACAGTGGTCTCTGGGTGGTTTATCTTTATTTACAGTGGTCCCTGGGTGGTTTATCTTTATTTACAGTGGTCCCTGGGTGGTTTATCTTTATTTACAGTGGTTCCTGGGTGGTTTATCTTTATTTACAGTGGTCTCTGGGTGGTTTATCTTTATTTACAGTGGTCCCTGGGTGGTTTATCTTTATTTACAGTGGTCCCTGGGTGGTTTATCTTTATTTACAGTGGTCCCTGGGTGGTTTATCTTTATTTACAGTGGTCCCTGGGTGGTTTATCTTTATTTACAGTGGTCCCTGGGTGGTTTATCTTTATTTACAGTGGTCCCTGGGTAGTTTATCTTTATTTACAGTGGTCCCTGGGTGGTTTATCTTTATTTACAGTGGTCCCTGGGTGGTTTATCTTTATTTACAGTGGTCCCTGGGTGGTTTATCTTTATTTACAGTGGTCCCTGGGTGGTTTATCTTTATTTACATTGGTCCCTGGGTGGTTTATCTTTATTTACAGTGGTCTCTGGGCGGTTTATCTTTATTTACAGTGGTCCCTGGGTGGTTTATCTTTATTTACATTGGTCCCCGAGTGGTGTATCTTTATTTACAGTGGTCCCTGGGTGGTTTATCTTTATTTATAGTGGTCCCTGGGTGGTTTATCTTTATGTACAGTGGTTCCTGGGTGGTTTATCTTTATTTACAGAGGTCCCTGGGTGGTGTATCTTTATTTACAGTGGTCCCTGGGTGGTTTATCTTTATTTACAGTGGTTCCTGGGTGGTTTATGTTTATTTACAGTGGTCCCTGGGTGTTTTACCTTTATTTACAGTGGTCTCTGGGTGGTTTATCTTTATTTACAGTGGTCCCTGGGTGGTTTACCTTTATTTACAGTGGTCCCTGGGTGGTGTATCTTTACTTACAGTGGTCCCTGGGTGGTTTATCTTTATTTACAGTGGTCCCTGGGTGGTTTATCTTTATTCACAGTGGTCCCTGGGTGGTTTATCTTTATTTACTGTGGTCCCTGGGTTGTTTATCTTTATTTACAGTGGTCCCCGGGTGGTTTATCTTTATTTACAGTGGTTCCTGGGTGTTTTATCTTTATTTACGGTGGTTCCTGGGTGGTTTATCTTTATTTACAGTGGTCCCTGGGTGGTTTATCTTTATTTACAGTGGTCACTGGGTGGTTTATCTTTATTTACAGTGGTTCCTGGGTGGTTTATCTTTATTTACAGTGGTCTCTGGGTGGTTTATCTTTATTTACAGTGGTCCCTGGGTGGTTTATCTTTATTTACAGTGGTTCCTGGGTGGTTTATCTTTATTTACAGTGGTCTCTGGGTGGTTTATCTTTATTTACAGTGGTCCCTGGGTGGTTTATCTTTATTTACAGTGGTCCCTGGGTGGTTTATCTTTATTTACAGTGGTCCCTGGGTGGTTTATCTTTATTTACAGTGGTCCCTGGGTGGTTTATCTTTATTTACAGTGGTCCCTGGGTGGTTTATCTTTATTTACAGTGGTCCCTGGGTGGTTTATCTTTATTTACAGTGGTCCCTGGGTGGTTTATCTTTATTTACAGTGGTCCCTGGGTGGTTTATCTTTATTTACAGTGGTCCCTGGTAAGTATATCATTATACTGTATCATTTAGTGTGTAGCACGGTAGCATTGTGGATAGCACAATTGTTTCACAGCTCCAGGGTCCCAGGTTCGATTCCGGCTTGGGTCACTGTCTGTGCGGAGTCTGCACATCCTCCCCGTGTGTGCGTGGGTTTCCTCCGGGTGCTCCGGGTTTTTCCCACAGCCCAAATATGTGCAGGTTACGTAAATTGGCCATGATGAGCAAAATGGTGAGTCGCAAAAAGTTGGTGTGCAGGTGCAACAGGTGATTAAGAAGGCTAATCGAGTTTTGTCTTTCATTGCTGGAGGGATGGAGTTCAAGACTAGTGAGTTTATGCTGCAATTGTATAAGGTGTTGGCGAGGCCGCATCAGGAGTATTGTGTTCAGTTTTGGTCTCCTTACCTGAGAAAGGACATATTGGCACTGGAGGGAGTGCAGAGGAGATTCACGAGGTTGATCCCAGAGTTGAGGGGATTAGATTATGACGAGAAGTTGAGTAGACTGGGATTGTACTCATTGGAATTTAGAAGGATGCGGGGGGATCTTATTGAAACATATAAAATTATGAAGGGAATAGATAGGATAGATGCGGGCAGGTTGTTTCCCCTGGTCGGGGAAAGCAGAACTAGGGGGCATAGCCTCAAAATAAGGGGAGGTAGATTTAGGACGGAATGTAGGGGGAAATTCTTCACCTAAAGGGTTGTGAATCTCTGGAACTCCTTGCCCAGTGAAGCAGTTGAGGCTCCTTCTTTAAACGTTTTTAAGAAAAAGTTAGATGCCTTTCTCAAGAATAAAGGGATTGGGGGATATGGTGTACGGGCCGGAGAGTGGAGCTGAGCCCACAAAGATCAGCCATGATCTCATTAAATGGCGGAGCAGGCTCGAGGGGCCAGATGGCCTACTCCTGCTCCTAGTTCTTATGTTCTTATGATAAATTGCCCTTAGTGTACAAAATTGCCTTTAGTGTTGGGTGTGGTTACTCGCTTATGGGGATAGGGTGGAGGTGTGGACTTGGATAGGGTGCTCTTTCCAAGAGCCGAATACTCTACCCAGGGACCACAGTAAATCATAGATCATAGAATTTACAGTAAATTCTATGATCTATGATTTACTGTGGTCCCTGGGTCGAGTATTATTATTTACAGTGTTCCCTGGGTGGTATATCATTATTTTCAGTGGTCCCTGGGTAGTATATCATAGTTTGTCATAGAATTTACAGTGCAGAAGGAGGCCATTCGGCCCATCGAGTCTTCACCGGCTCTTGGAAAGAGCACCCTACCCAACCCTACTCAACACCTCCACCCCATCCCCATAAGCCAGTAACCCCACCCAACACTATCATTATTTACAGTAGGCCCTGCTTAGTATATCAATACTTACAGTGGTCCATGGGTAGTATATCATTATTTACAGTGGTACCTGGGTAAAATATCATTATTTACAGTGGTCACTGGGTAGAATATCATTATTTACAGTTCTCCCTGATAGTATATCATTATTTACAGTGAATCCTGGGTAGTATATCACTATCTGGTATATCTTTATCTACAGAGGTCACTGGGTAGTAAATTACTATTTACAGTGACCCCTGTGTTGTACATCATTATTTACAGTGGCCCCTGGGTAATATATAATAATTTATAGCGGCCCCTGGGTAGTATGTCATTATTTACAGTAATCCCTGATCAGGATATCACTATTTACAGTAGTCGCTGATAGCATATCATTATTTACAGTGGTCCCTGGGTAATATGTCATGATTTACAGTTGTCTCTGATTAGAATATCATTATTTCCAGTGGTCCCTGGCTGGTCTGTCATTATTTACAGTGGGCCCTGTGCAGTATATCTTATTTACAGTGGTTCCTGCGTAGTTAATCATTATTTACAATGGTCCCTGGGAAGTATATCATTATTTACAGTGTCCTCTGGGTAGTATATCATTATTTACAATTGTCCCTGGGTTGAATATCATTATTTACAGTTGTTGCTGGGCAGTATTTCATTATTCACAGTGGTCCCTGGGCAGTATATCATTATTTACTGTGTGACCTGGGCAGTATTTCATTATTCACAGTGATCGCTGGGTAGAATATCATTATTTACAGTGGTCCCTGGTAGTATATCATTATTTACAGTGAATCCTGGGTAGTATATCACTATCTGGTATATCTTTATCTACAGAGGTCACTGGGTAGTAAATTACAATTTACAGTGACCCCTGTGTTGTACATCATTATTTACAGTGGGCCCTGGGTAATATATCATAATTTATAGCGGCCCCTGGGTAGTATGTCATTATTTACAGTAATCCCTGATCAGGATATCACTATTTACAGTAGTCGCTGATAGCATATCATTATTTACAGTGGTCCCTGGGTAGTACATCATTATTTACAGGGGTCCCTGGGTAGAATATCGTTATTTACAGTGTTCCCTGAGTGGTATACCACTATTTACTGTGGTACCTAGGTAGCATATCATTATTTACAGTGGTCCCTGGGTAGTACATCATTATTTACAGAGGTCCCTGGGTAGTACATCATTATTTACAGGGGTCCCTGGGTAGAATATCGTTATTTACAGTGTTCCCTGAGTGGTATACCACTATTTACTGTGGTACCAAGGTAGCATATCATTATTTACAGGGGTCCCTGGGTAGAATATCATTATTTACAGTGGTCCCTGGGTAGAATATCGTTATTTACAGTGTTCCCTGAGTAGTATACCACTATTTACTGTGGTATCAAGGTAGCATATCATTATTTTCAGTGGTCACTGGGTGGAATATCATTATTTACAGTGTCCTCTGGGTAGTATATCATTATTTACAATTGTCCCTGGGTTGAATATCATTATTTACAGTTGTTGCTGGGTAGAATATCATTATTTACAGTGGTCCCTGGTAGTATATCATTATTTACTGTGTGCCCTCTGCAGTATTTCATTATTCACAGTGGTCCCTGGGCAGTATATCATTATTTACTGTGTGCCCTGGGCAGTATTTCATTATTCACAGTGGTCCCTGGGCAGTATATCATTATTTACTGTGTGCCCTGGGCAGTATTTCATTGTTCACAGTGATCACTGGGTAGAATATCATTATTTACAGTGGTCCCTGGTAGTATATCATTATTTACAGTGAATCCTGGGTAGTATATCACTATCTGGTATATCTTTATCTACAGAGGTCACTGGGTAGTAAATTACTATTTACAGTGACCCCTGTGTTGTACATCATTATTTACAGTGGCCCCTGGGTAATATATCATAATTTATAGCGGCCCCTGGGTAGTATGTCATTATTTACAGTAATCCCTGATCAGGATATCACTATTTACAGTAGTTGCTGATAGCATATCATTATTTACAGTGGTCCCTGGGTAGTACATCATTATTTACAGGGGTCCCTGGGTAGAATATCGTTATTTACAGTGTTCCCTGAGTGGTATACCACTATTTACTGTGGTACCAAGGTAGCATATCATTATTTTCAGTGGTCACTGGGTGGAATATCATTATTTACAGTGTCCTCTGGGTAGTATATCATTATTTACAATTGTCCCTGGGTTGAATATCATTATTTACAGTTGTTGCTGGGTAGAATATCATTATTTACAGTGGTCCCTGGTAGTATATCATTATTTACTGTGTGCCCTGGGCAGTATTTCATTATTCACAGTGGTCCCTGGGCAATATATCATTATTTACTGTGTGCCCTGGGCAGTATTTCATTATTCACAGTGATCACTGGGTAGAATATCATTATTTACAGTGAATCCTGGGTGGTATATCACTATCTGGCATATCTTTATCTACAGAGGTCACTGGGTAGTAAATTACTATTTACAGTGACCCCTGTGTTGTACATCATTATTTACAGTGGCCCCTGGGTAATATATCATAATTTATAGCGGCCCCTGGGTAGTATGTCATTATTTACAGTAATCCCTGATCAGGATATCACTATTTACAGTAGTCGCTGATAGCATATCATTATTTACAGTGGTCCCTGGGTAATATGTCATGATTTACAGTTGTCTCTGATTAGAATATCATTATTTCCAGTGGTCCCTGGCTGGTCTGTCATTATTTACAGTGGGCCCTGTGCAGTATATCTTATTTACAGTGGTTCCTGGGTAGTTAATCATTATTTACAATGGTCCCTGGGAAGTATATCATTATTAACAGTGGTCCCTGGATGATTTATAAATATTAACAGCGGTCCCTGGGTAGCAAATCATTATTTACTGTGGTCCCTGGGTAGTATATCATTATTTACAGTGATCCTATGCAGGAGATCATTATTTACTGGGGTCCCTGTGTAGAATATCATTATTTACAGTGTTCCCTGAGTGGTATATCATTATTTACAGTGGTCCCTGGGCAGTATATCATTATTTACAGTGGTCCCTGTGTAGAATATCATTATTTACAGTGGTTCCTGGGTAGCATATCATTATTTACAGGGGTCCCTGGGTAGAATATCATTATTTACAGTGGTCCCTGGGCAGTATATCATTATTTGCAGTGGTACCTAGGTAGCATATCATTATTTACAGTGGTCCCTGTGTAGAATATCATTATTTACAGTGGTTCCTGGGTAGCATATCATTATTTACAGGGGTCCCTGGGTAGAATATTATTATTTACAGTGGTCCCTGGGCAGTATATCATTATTTGCAGTGGTACCTAGGTAGCATATCATTATTTACAGGGGTCCCTGTGTAGAATATCATTATTTACAGTGTTCCCTGAGTGGTATATCATTATTTACAGTGGTCCCTGGGCAGTATATCATTATTTGCAGTGGTACCTAGGGAGCATATCATTATTTACAGGGGTCCCTGTGTAGAATATCATTATTTACAGTGGTACCTGAGTGGTATATCATTATTTACTGTGGTACCTAGGTAGCATATCATTATTTACAGTGGTCCCTGTGTAGAATATCATTATTTACAGGGGTCCCTGGGTAGAATATCATTATTTACAGGGGTCCCTGGGTAGAATATCATTATTTACAGTGGTCCCTGGGCAGTATATCATTATTTACAGTGGTCCCTGGGTAGAATATCATTATTTACAGTGGTCCCTGAGCAGTATTTCATTATTTGCAGTGGTCCCTGTGTAGAATATCATTATTTACAGTGTTCCCTGTGTAGAATATCATTATTTACAGTGGTCCCGGGGTAGAATATCGTTATTTACAGTGTTCCCTGAGTGGTATACCATTATTTACAGTGGTCCCTGGGTAGAATATCGTTATTTACAGTGTTCCCTGAGTGGTATACCATTATTTACTGTGGTACCTAGTGAAGGAAACTTTAATTTAAGGAATCTTAACCTGTCGAACTACACCAAGTTTGGGGGAAGCTTAGTTAATGAATCAAGTCCTGGCGCAATACGACAAGTTGTAAGATTTGTACTATTTGTAGACTGTGTTAAGTTGTTCGATTCCTTGTATTATCCGACTGTGTATAGTTGAAGGAATTTATATCATCTCTGCTATTCGGTTATCAGTAGCACTTTGCGAATACTGGAACTCAGCAGAAATTTGCAGTATAAACTCCTCAGGTGCCAAAAAGAATTGTTTTATTTGTAGTCGCTTGATTACAATTTGAAAGTCATTTAAAAGGCAATTCGTAGACAATTCGAAGCTTTCAGAGAATTACAGACATTATCTTTCTTTGCTTAGGCAGACAGCTCGAAAGTAACTTTTAAAAGGTCAAAGTCTGGCAATGAAACATGAAGAGAGAGAGAGAGAGCTAATCTTCAGCTAAACTCAAACTCAAAGTCAAAAGTGGACTAACATCACTGACACAGACTGTTAGACTGACAGAACCCCCAAAAGACATCTCTAAAATGGAGACTATAAAGGACAAAAGTGACTAAACTAACAGAAAGACAACACAAAGACATCTCCTCAACACCCCCCCCCCCCAAAGACAACACACTTTCAAAGACAATAAAACCTAAAATGGCGGGCGGAAACTTTTCAGTTATACACTTTCATATCTGTCTTAAATCGTCTAATTACACCCCAATATAATCCTAATTGGTTTGGGTTAGACTCAAACACATTTGATTTGATGGCAAGCCGTCCATCTTCAATGTGCAACATCAGCTTTTCTGACCTAGCTGTTATCTGCATTGTGAACAATGGTGCATTCATGTTGCTGTGTATTCAGTCCCTGACCTTGACAATTAGCACAAGACAGTGTCATTATCTTGAAAATATGCATTTGCCAGAACAACGGACTTCAGTAAAAGTGAATTATGCTGTATAAATGGGTATTAAAAACTGGGGCTCAACATTTATGCTTAAACAGCTATCTTTTACCTATACTAGTTGTATTTGAAATACTTGGCTTCTACACCTAGGTAGCATATCATTATTTTCAGTGGTCCCTGGGTAGTACATCATTATTTACAGGGGTCCCTGGGTAGAATATTGTTATTTACAGTGTTCCCTGAGTGGTATACCACTATTTACTGTGGTCCCTGGGTAGCATATCATTATTTTCAGTGGTCACTGGGTGGAATATCATTATTTACAGTGTCCTCTGGGTAGTATATCATTATTTACAATTGTCCCTGGGTTGAATATCATTATTTACAGTTGTTGCTGGGTAGAATATCATTATTTACAGTGGTCCCTGGTAGTATATCATTATTTACAGTGGTCCCTGGGTAGAATATCATTATTCACAGTGGTCCCTGGGCAGTATATCATTATTTACTGTGTGCCCTCTGCAGTATTTCATTATTCACAGTGGGCCCTGGGCAGTATATCATTATTTACTGTGTGCCCTCTGCAGTATTTCATTATTCACAGTGGTCCCTGGGCAGTATATCATTATTTACTGTGTGCCCTCTGCAGTATTTCATTATTCACAGTGGTCCCTGGGCAGTATATCATTATTTACTGGGTGCCCTCTGCAGTATTTCATTATTCACAGTGATCACTGGGCAGTATATCATTATTTACTGTGTGCTCTGGGCAGTATTTCATTATTCACAGTGATCACTGGGTAGAATATCATTATTTACAGTTGTTGCTGGGTAGAATATCATTATTTACAGTGGTCCCTGGTAGTATATCATTATTTACTGTGTGCCCTCTGCAGTATTTCATTATTCACAGTGGTCCCTGGGCAGTATATCATTATTTACTGTGTGCCCTGGGCAGTATTTCATTATTCACAGTGATCACTGGGTAGAATATCATTATTTACAGTGTGCCCTCTGCAGTATTTCATTATTCACAGTGATCACTGGGTAGTATATCATTATTTACTGTGTGCCCTGGGCAGTATTTCATTATTCACAGTGGGCCCTGGGCAGTATATCATTATTTACTGTGTGCCCTGGGCAGTATTTCATTATTCACAGTGATCACTGGGCAGTATATCATTATTTACTGTGTGCCCTCTGCAGTATTTCATTATTCACAGTGGGCCCTGGGCAGTATATCATTATTTACTGTGTGCCCTCTGCAGTATTTCATTATTCACAGTGGGCCCTGGGCAGTATATCATTATTTACTGTGTGCCCTGGGCAGTATTTCATTATTCACAGTGATCACTGGGCAGTATATCATTATTTACTGTGTGCTCTGGGCAGTATTTCATTATTCACTGATCACTGGGTAGAATATCATTATTTACAGTTGTTGCTGGGTAGAATATCATTATTTACAGTGGTCCCTGGTAGTATATCATTATTTACAGTGTGCCCTCTGCAGTATTTCATTATTCACAGTGATCACTGGGTAGTATATCATTATTTACTGTGTGCCCTCTGCAGTATTTCATTATTCACAGTGGGCCCTGGGCAGTATATCATTATTTACTGTGTGCCCTCTGCAGTATTTCATTATTCACAGTGGTCCCTGGGTAGTATATCATTATTTACTGTGTGCCCTGGGCAGTATTTCATTATTCACAGTGATCACTGGGTAGAATATCATTATTTACAGTGTGCCCTCTGCAGTATTTCATTATTCACAGTGATCACTGGGTAGTATCTCATTATTTACTGTGTGCCCTCTGCAGTATTTCATTATTCACAGTGGTCCCTGGGTAGTATATCATTATTTACTGTGTGCCCTGGGCAGTATTTCATTATTCACAGTGGTCCCTGGGCAGTATATCATTATTTACTGTGTGCTCTAGGCAGTATTTCATTATTCACAGTGATCACTGGGTAGAATATCATTATTTACAGTGTGCCCTCTGCAGTATTTCATTATTCACAGTGATCACTGGGTAGTATCTCATTATTTACTGTGTGCCCTCTGCAGTATTTCATTA
Source organism: Scyliorhinus torazame (assembly GCF_047496885.1). Lineage (NCBI taxonomy): Eukaryota > Metazoa > Chordata > Chondrichthyes > Carcharhiniformes > Scyliorhinidae > Scyliorhinus > Scyliorhinus torazame. Next base: position 24,027 of record NW_027307762.1, on the reverse strand, counting down.
TTCACAGTGGGCCCTGGGCAGTATATCATTATTTACTGTGTGCCCTCTGCAGTATTTCATTATTCACAGTGGGCCCTGGGCAGTATATCATTATTTACTGTGTGCTCTGGGCAGTATTTCATTATTCACAGTGATCACTGGGTAGAATATCATTATTTACAGTTGTTGCTGGGTAGAATATCATTATTTACAGTGGTCCCTGGTAGTATATCATTATTTACTGTGTGCCCTCTGCAGTATTTCATTATTCACAGTGGTCCCTGGGCAGTATATCATTATTTACTGTGTGCCCTGGGCAGTATTTCATTATTCACAGTGATCACTGGGTAGAATATCATTATTTACAGTGGTCCCTGGTAGTATATCATTATTTACAGTGTGCCCTCTGCAGTATTTCATTATTCACAGTGATCACTGGGTAGTATATCATTATTTACTGTGTGCCCTCTGCAGTATTTCATTATTCACAGTGGGCCCTGGGTAGTATATCATTATTTACTGTGTGCCCTCTGCAGTATTTCATTATTCACAGTGGGCCCTGGGCAGTATATCATTATTTACTGTGTGCCCTCTGCAGTATTTCATTATTCACAGTGGTCCCTGGGTAGTATATCATTATTTACTGTGTGCCCTGGGCAGTATTTCATTATTCACAGTGGTCCCTGGGCAGTATATCATTATTTACTGTGTGCCCTGGGCAGTATTTCATTATTCACAGTGGTCCCTGGGCAGTATATCATTATTTACTGTGTGCTCTAGGCAGTATTTCATTATTCACAGTGGTCCCTGGGCAGTATATCATTATTTCCTGTGTGCCCTGGGCAGTATTTCATTATTCACAGTGATCACTGGGTAGTATATCATTATTTACAGTGGTTCCGTGCAGTATATCATTACCTGCAGTGGTCCCTGGGTAGTATATCATTATTTACTGTGTGCCCTGGGCAGTATTTCACTATTCACAATGGGCCCTGGGCAGTATATCATTATTTACTGTGTGCCCTGGGCAGTATTTCATTATTCACAGTGATCACTGGGTAGAATATCATTATTTACTGTGTGCCCTCTGCAGTATTTCATTATTCACAGTGATCACTGGGTAGTATATCATTATTTACTGTGTGCCCTCTGCAGTATTTCATTATTCACAGTGGTCCCTGGTAGTATATCATTATTTACTGTGTGCCCTGGGCAGTATTTCATTATTCACAGTGATCACTGGGTAGTATATCATTATTTACTGTGTGCCCTCTGCAGTATTTCATTATTCACAGTGGTCCCTGGGTAGTATATCATTATTTACTGTGTGCCCTCTGCAGTATTTCATTATTCACAGTGGGCCCTGGGCAGTATATCATTATTTACTGTGTGCCCTGGGCAGTATTTCATTATTCACAGTGGTCCCTGGGTAGTATATCATTATTTACTGTGTGCCCTGGGCAGTATTTCATTATTCACAGTGGGCCCTGGGCAGTATATCATTATTTACTGTGTGCCCTGGGCAGTATTTCATTATTCACAGTGATCACTGGGTAGTATATCATTATTTACAGTGGTTCCGTGCAGTATATCATTACCTGCAGTGATCCCTGGGCAGTATATCATTACCTGCAGTGGTCCCTGGGTAGTATATCATTATTTCCAGTGGTCCTTGTGCAGAAAGTCTTTATTTACAATAGTCCCTGGGTCGTATGTCTTTATTTACAGTGGTCCCTGGGAGTGTATCATTTTTTACAGTGATCCCTGGGCAGTATATCTTTATTTACAATGGTCCCTGGGCAGTATATCATTATTTACTGTTGTCTCTGATTAGAATATCATTATTTACAGTGGTCACTGGCTGGTATATCATTATTTACAGTGGTCACTGGCTGGTATATCATTATTTACAGTGGGCCCTGTGCACTATATCTTATTTACAGTGGTTCCTGGGTAGTTTATCATTATTTCCAGTGGTCCCTGGGAAGTATATCATTATTAACAGTGGTCCCTGGGTTATTTGTAAATGTTAACAGCGGTCCCGGCATACAATATCATTATTTACAGTGGTCCCTGGGTAGCATATCATTATTTACAGTGATTCTATGCAGGAGATCATTATTTACTGGGGTCCCTGAGTGGTATATCATTATTTACAGTGGTACCTAGGTAGCATATCATTATTTTCAGTGGTCACTGGGTGGAATATCATTATTTACAGTGTCCTCTGGGTAGTATATCATTATTTACAATTGTCCCTGGGTTTAATATCATTACTTTCAATTGTCCCTGGGTAGTATATCATTATTTACAGTGTGCCTGGGCACTATATCATTATTTACAGTGGTCCCTGGGAAGTATATCATTATTTACAGTTGTCCCTGGAAGTATATCATTATTTACAGTGTGCCTGGGCAGTATATCATTATTTACAGTGGCTCTGTGCAGTATATCATTATCTGCAGTGGTCCCTGCATAGTATATCATTATTTACAGTGGTCCCTGGGCAGTATATCATTATTTACAGTGGTCCCTGGTAGTATATCATTACTTACAGTGTGCCTGGGCAGTATATCATTATTTACAGTGGCTCTGTGTAGTATATCATTATCTGCAGTGGTCCCTGCGTAGTATATCATTATTTGCAATGATCACTGGATAGTATAACATCATCTGTAGTTGTTCCTGGGTAGTATATCATTATTTCCAGTAGTCCTTGTGTAGAAAGTCTTTATTTACAGTGGTTCCTGGGCGGTATTCCTTTATTTACAGTGAACCCTGGGTAGTATATCACTATTTGCAGTGGTCCCTGGGCAGTATATCTGTATTTACAGATGATGTGGAGATGCCGGCGTTGGACTGGGGTGAGCACAGTACGAAGTCTTACAACACCAGGTTAAAGTCCAACAGGTTTGTTTCGAAGTCACTAGCTTTCGGAGCGCTGCTCCTTCCTCAGGTGAATGAAGAGGTATGTTCCAGAAACATAGATAGACAGATTCAAAGATGCCAGACAATGCTTGGAATATTAGCATTAGCAGGTGATTAAATCTTTACAGATCCAGAGATGGGGTAACCCCAGGTTAAAGAGGTGTGAATTGTACCAAGCCAGGACAGTTGGTAGGATTTCGCAGGCCAGATGGTGGGGGATGAATGTAATGCGACATGAATCCCAGGTCCCGGTTGAGGCCGCACTCATGTGTGCGGAACGTGGCTATAAGTTTCTGCTCGGCGATTCTGCGTTGTCGCGGGTCCTGAAGGCCGCCTTGGAGAACGCTTACCCGGAGATCAGAGGGTGAATGCCCTTGACTGCTGAAGTGTTCCTCGACTGGAAGGGAACATTCCTGCCTGACGATTGTGGCGCGATGTCTGTTCATTCGTTTTCGCAGCGTCTGCATGGTCTCGCCAATGTACCACACTTCGGGACACCACTCCCCCAGCAGCCGCGATCCCTCCCCCTCCCCCAGCAGCCGCGATCCCTCCCCCTCCCTCAGCAGCCGGGGCCCACCTCCCTCTCCCACAGCAACCGCGGTCCCACTCCCCACCCCCAGCAACCGCGGTCCCCCTCCCCTCCCCCAGTAGTAACGGTCCCCTCTCCCCCCCCCAGCGGCCGCGGTCCCCCTCCCCAGCAGACGCATCCCCCTCCCCAGCAGCCACGGTCCACCTCCCCCTCCCCCAGCAGCCACTGTCCCCCTCCCTCTCCCTAGCAGCCAAGGTCCCCCTCCCCCCGCAGCCGTGGTCCCCCTCCCCCAGCAGCCACTGTCCCCCTCCCTCTCCCTAGCAGCCAAGGTCCCCCTCCCCCAGCAGCCGGGGACCACCTCCCCCAGCAGCCGCGGTCCCCCTCCCAAAGCAGCCGCGGTCCCCCTCCCCAGCAGCCGCGGACCCCCTCCCCAGCAGCCGCGGTCCCCCTCCCCCAGCAGCCGCGGTCCCCCTCCCCTCCCCAGCAGCCACGGCCCCCCTCCCCCAGCAGCCGCGGTCCCCCTCCCCAGCAGCCGCCGTCCCCATCCCCCAGCAGCCGCGGTCCCCCTCCCCCAGCAGCCGCGGTCCCCCTCCCAGCAGCCGCGGTCCCCCTCCCCAGCAGCCACGGTCCCCCTCCCCCAGCAGCCGCGGACCCCCTCCCCTCCCCAGCAGCTGTGGTCCCGCTCCCCCAGCAGCCGCGGTCCCCCTCCCCCTCACCAGCAGCTGCGGTCACCCTCCCCCAGCAGCCGCGGTCCCCCTCCCCCAGCAGTCGCGGTCCCCCTCCCCTCCCCCAGCAGCCGCGGTCCCCCTCCCCCAGCAGCCGCGGTCCCCCTCCCCCAGCAGCCGCGGTCCCCCTCAACAGCAGCCGCGGTGCCCCTCCCCCAGCAGCCGCGGTCCCCCTCCCCAGCAGCCGCGGTCCCCCTCCCCAGCAGCCGCGGTCCCCCTCCCCCAGCAGCCGCGGTCCCCCTCCCCCAGCAGCCGCGGTGCCCCTCCCCCAGCAGCCGCGGTCCCCCTCCCCCTCCCCCAGCAGCCGCGGTCCCCCTCCCCCAGCAGCCGCGGTCCCCCTCCCCCAGCAGTCGCGGTCCCCCTCCCCTCCCCCAGCAGCCACGGTCCCCCTCCCCAGCAGCCGCGGTCCCCCTCCCCAGCAGCCGCGGTCGCCCTCAACAGCAGCCGTGGTCCCCCTCCCCCAGCAGCCGCGGTCCCCCTCCCCCAGCAGCCGCGGCCCCCCTCCCCCTCCCCCAGCAGCCGCGGTCCCCCTCCCCAGCATCTGAGGCCCCCCTCCCCCAGCAGCCGCGGTCCCCCTCCCCCAGCAGCCGCGGTCCCCCCTCCCCAGCAGCCGCGGTCCCCCTACCCCAGCAGCCGCGGTCCCCCTCCCCAGAAGCCGCGGTGCCCCTCCCCAGCATCGGCGGTCCCCCTCCCCCTCCCCCAGCAGCCGCGGTCCCCCTCCCCCAGCAGCCACGGCGCCCCTCCCCCAGCAGCTGCGGTCCCCCTCCCCCAGCAGCCGCGGTCCCCCTCCCCAGCAGCCGTGGTCCCCCTCCCCCAGCAGCCGCGGTCCCCCTCCCCCAGCAGCCGCGGCCCCCCTCCCCCTCCCCCATCAGCCGCTGTCCCCCCTCCCCAGCAGATGCGGTCCCCCTCCCCCAGCAGCCGCGGTCCCCCTCCCCTCCCCCAGCAGCCGCGGTCCCCCTCCCCAGCAGCCGCGGTCCCCCTCCCCAGCAGCCGCGGTCCCCCCTCCCCCAGCAGCCGCGGTCCCCCTCCCCAGCAGCCGTGGTCCCCCTCCCCCAGCAGCCGCGGTCCCCCTCCCCCAGCAGCCGCGGTCCCCCTCCCCCAGCAGTCCCGCTCCCCCTCCCCCAGCAGCCGTGGTCCCCCTCCCCCAGCAGCCACGGTCCCCCCTCCCCCAGCAGCCGCGGTCCCCCTCCCCCAGCAGCCGCGGTCCCCCTCCCCCAGCAGCCGCGGTCCCCATCCCCAGCAGCCGCGGTCCCCCTCCCCCAGCAGCCGCTGTCCCCCTCCCCCAGCAGCCCCGGTCCCCCTCCCCCAGCAGCCGCGGTCCCCCTCCCCCAGCAGCCGCGGTCCCCCTCCCCAGCAGCCACGGTCCCCCTCCACCAGCAGCCGCGGTCCCCCTCCCCCTCCCCCAGCAGCCGCGGTCCCCCCTCCCCCAGCAGCCACGGTCCCCCTCCCCCAGCATCCGCGGTCCCCCTCCCCCAGCAGCCACGGTCACCCTCCCCCAGCAGCCGCGGTCCCCCTCCCCCTCCCCAGCAGCCACGGTCTCCCTCCCCCTCCCTCAGCAGCCGCGGTCCCCCTTCCCAGAAGCCACGGTCCCGCTCCCCAGCAGCCGCGGCCCCCCTCCCCCAGCAGCCGCGGTCCCCCCCCCAGCAGCCGCGGTCCCCACTCCCCCAGCAAGCGGTTCCCCCTCCCCCAGCAGCCGCGGTCCCGCTCCCCAGCAGCCGCGGTCCCCCTCCCCAGCAGCCGCGGTCCCCCTCACCCATCAGCCGCGGTCCCCCTCCCCAGCAGCCGCGGTCCCCCTCCCCTCTCCCAGCAGCCGCGGTCCCCCTCCCCCAGCAGCCGTGGTCCCCCTCCCCCCACAGCAGCCGCGGTCCCCCTCCCCCAGCAGCCGCGGTCCCCCTCCCCAGCAGCCGCGGTCCCCCTCCCACAGCAGCCACGGTCCCCCTCCCCAGCAGCCGCGGTCCCCCTCCCCCAGCAGCCGCGGTCCCCCTCCCCCTCCCCCAGCAGCCGCGGTCCCCCCTCCCCCAGCAGCCGTGGTCCCCCCTCCCCAGCAGCCGCGGTCCCCCCTCCCCAGCAGCCGCGGTCCCCCTCCCCAGCAGCCGCGGCCCCCCTCCCCCAGCAACCGCGGTCCCCTCCCCAGCAGCCGCGGTCCCCCTCCCCCAGCAGCCGCGGTCCCCCTCCCCTCCCCCAGCAGCCGCGGTCCCCCTCCCCTCCCCAGCAGCCGCGGTCCACCTCCCCCAGCAGCCGCGGTCCCCGCTCTCCCAGCAGCCGCGGCCCCCTTCCCCCAGCAGCTGCGGTCCCTAGCCCCAGCAGCCGCGGTCCCCCTCCCCCAGCAGCCACGGTCCCGCTCCCCAGCAGCCGCGGTCCCCCTCCCCAGCAGCCACGGTCCCCCTCCCCCAGCAGCCGCGGTCCCCCTCCCCAGCAGCCGCGTCCCCCTCCCCCAGCAGCCGCGGTCCCCCTCCCGCCACAGCAGCCGCGGTCCCCCTCCCGCCACAGCAGCCGCGGTCCCCCCTCACCCAGCAGCCGCGGTCCCCCTCCCAGCAGCCGCGGTCCCGCTCCCCCCAGCAGCCGCGGTCCCCCTCCCCCAGCAACCGCAGTCCCCCTCCCCCAGAATCCGCGGACCCCCTCCCCCAGCAGCCGCGGTCCCCCTCCCCCAGCAGCCGCGGTCCCCCTCCCCCCAGCAGCCGCGGTCCCCCTCAACAGCAGCCGCGGTGCCCCTCCCCAAGCAGCCGCGGTCCCCCTCCCCAGCAGCCGCGGTCCCCCTCCCCCAGCAGCCGCGGTGCCCGTCCCCCAGCAGCCGCGGCCCCCCTCCCTCCCCCTCCCCCAGCAGCCGCGGTCCCCATCCCCAGCATCTGCGGCCCCCCTCCCCCAGCAGCCGCGGTCCCCCTCCCCTCCCCCAGCAGCTGCGGTCCCTAGCCCCAGCAGCGGCGGTCCCACTCCCTCAGCAAGCGGTCCCCCTCCCCCAGCAGCCGCGGTCCCGCTCCCCAGCAGCCGCGGTCCCCCTCCCCAGCAGCCACGGTCCCCCTCCCCAGCAGCCGCGGTCCCCCTCCCCCAGCAGCCGCGGTCCCCCTCCCCCAGCAGCCGCGGTCCCCCCTGCCGCCACAGCAGCCGCGGTCCCCCTCACCCAGCAGCCGCGGTCCCCCTCCCCAGCAGCCGCGGTCCCGCTCCCCCCAGCAACCGCGGTCCCCCTCCCCCAGAATCCGCGGACCCCCTCCCCCAGCAGCCGCGGTCCCCCTCCCCCAGCAGCCGCGGTCCCCCTCCCCCAGCAGCCGCGGTCCCCCTCAACAGCAGCCGCGGTGCCCCTCCCCAAGCAGCCGCGGTCCCCCTCCCCAGCAGCCACGGTCCCCCACCCCCTCCCCAAGCAGCCGCGGGCCCCCTCCCCAGCAGCCGCGGTCCCCCTCCCCCAGCAGCCGCGGTGCCCCTCCCCCAGCAGCCGCGGCCCCCCTCCCCTCCCCCTCCCCCAGCAGCCGCGGTCCCCATCCCCAGCATCTGCGGCCCCCCTCCCCCAGCAGCCGCGGTCCCCCTCCCCCAGCAGCCGCGGTCCCCCCTCCCCAGCACCGCGGTCCCCCTCCCCCAGCAGCCGCGGTCCCCCTCCCCAGAAGCCGCGGTGCCCCTCCCCAGCATCCGCGGTCCCCCTCCACCTCCCCCAGCAGCCGCGGTCCCCCCTCCCCCAGCAGCCGCGGTCCCCCCTCCCCCAGCAGCCGCGGTCCCCCCTCCCCCAGCAGCCGCGGTCCCCCTCCCCCAGCAGCCGCGGTCCCCCTCCCCCAGCAGCCGCGGTCCCCCTCCCAAGCAGCCGCGGCCCCCCTCCCCCATCAGCCGCTGTCCCCCTCCCAGCAGACGCGGTCCCCCCTCCCCCAGCAGCCGCGGTCCCCCTCCCCCTCCCCCAGCAGCCGCGGTCCCCCTCCCCCAGCAGCCGCGGTCCCCCTCCCCAGCAGCCGCGGTCCCCCTCCCCCAGCGGCCGCGGTCCCCTCCCCAGCAGCCGCGGTCCCCCTCCCCCAGCAGCCGCGGTCCCCCTCCCCCAGCAGCCGCGGTCCCCCTCCCCAGCAGTCCCGCTCCCCCTCCCCCAGCAGCCGCGGTCCCCCTCCCCCCAGCAGCCACGGTCCCCCCTCCCCCCAGCAGCCGCGGTCCCCCTCCCCCAGCAGCCACGGTCCCCCTCCCCAGCAGCCGCGGTCCCCATCCCCAGCAGCCGCGGCCCCCCTCCCCAGCAGCTGCGGTCCCCCTCCCCCAGCAGCCCGCGGTCCCCCTCCCCAGCAGCCGCGGTCCCCCTCCCCCAGCAGCCGCGGTCCCCCTCCCCCAGCAGCCGCGGCCCTCCTCCCCCATCAGCCGCTGTCCCCCTCCCCAGCAGACGCGGTCCCCTCCCCCAGCAGCCGCGGTCCCCCCTCCCCCTCCCCCAGCAGCCGCGGTCCCCCTCCCCCAGCAGCCACGGTCCCCCTCCACCAGCAGCCGCGGTCCCCCTCCCCCTCCCCCAGCAGCCGCGGTCCCCCTCCACCAGCAGCCACGGTCCCCCTCCCCCAGCAGCCGCGGTCCCCCTCCCCCAGCAGCCACGGTCCCCCTCCCCCAGCAGCCGCGGTCCCCCCTCCCCCAGCAGCCACGGTCTCCCTCCCCCTCCCCCAGCAGCCGCGGTCCCCCTCACCAGCAGCCGCGGTCCCGCTCCCCAGCAGCCGCGGCCCCCCCCTCCCCCAGCAGCCGCGGTCCCCCTCCCCCAGCAGCCGCGGTCCCCCTCCCCCAGCAGCCGCGGTCCCCATCCCCAGCAGCCGCGGTCCCCCTCCCCAGCAGCAGCAGTCCCCCTCCCCCAGCAGCCCCGGTCCCCCTCCCCCAGCAGCCGCGGTCCCACCTACCCCAGCAGCCGCGGTCCCCCTCCCCCAGCAGCCACGGTCCCCCTCCACCAGCAGCCGCGGTCCCCCTCCCCCTCCACCAGCAGCCACGGTCCCCCTCCCCCAGCAGCCACGGTCCCCCTCCCCCAGCAGCCGCGGTCCCCCTCCCCCAGCAGCCACGGTCCCCCTCCCCCCAGCAGCCGCGGTCCCCCTCCCCCTCCCCCAGCAGCCGCGGTCTCCCTCCCCTCCCCCAGCAGCCGCGGTCCCCCTCCCCAGCAGCCGCGGTCCCGCTCCCCCAGCAGCCGCGGCCCCCCCTCCCCCAGCAGCCGCGGTCCCCCCCCAGCAGCCGTGGTCCCACTCCCCCAGCAAGCGGTCCCCCTCCCCCAGCAGCCGCGGTCCCCCTCCCCAGCAGCCGCGGTCCCCCTCCCCAGCAGCCGCGGTCCCCCTCCCCAGTAGCCACGGTCCCCCTCACCCAGCAGCCGCGGTCCCACTCCCCCAGCAGCCGCGGTCCCCCTCCCCTCTCCCAGCAGCCGCGGTCCCCCTCCCCAGCAGCCGCGGTCCCCCCTCCCTCCACAGCAGCCGCGGTCCCCCTCCCCAGCAGCCGCGGTCCCCCTCCCCAGCAGTCGCGGTCCCCCTCCCACAGCAGCCACGGTACCCCTCCCCCAGCAGCCCGCGGTCCCCCTCCCCCAGCAGCCGCGGTTCCACTCCCCCAGCAGCCGCGGTCCCCCTCCCCCTCCCCCAGCAGCCGCGGTCCCCCTCCCCCAGCAGCCGTGGTCCCCTTCCCCAGCAGCCGCGGTCCCCCTCCCCTCCCCAGCAGCCGCGGTCCCCCTCCCCCAGCAGCCGCGGTCCCCCTACCCCAGCAGCCGCGGTCCCCCTCCCCCAGCAGCCGCGGTCCCCCTCCCCTCCCCCAGCAGCCGCGGTCCCCCTCCCCCTCCCCCCCAGCAGCCGCGGTCCACAGCCGCGGTCCACCTCCCCAGCAGCCGCGGTCCCGCTCCCCAGCAGCCGCGGCCCCCCCTCCCCCAGCAGCCGCGGTCCCTCCCCCCCAGCAGCCGCGGTCCCACTCCCTCAGCAAGCGGTCCCCCTCCCCCAGCAGCCGCGGTCCCCCTCCCCCAGCAGCCGCGGTCCCCCTCCCCCCAGCAGCCGCGGTCCCCCTCCCCAGCAGCCGCGGTCCCCCTCCCCCAGCAGCCGCGGTCCCCCTCCCCCAGCAGCCGCGGTCCCCCTCACCCAGCAGCCGCGGGTCCCCCCTCACCCAGCAGCCGCGGTCCCCCTCCCCAACAGCCGCGGTCCCGCTCCCCCAGCAGCCGCGGTCCCCCTCCCCCAGCATCCGCGGACCCCCTCCCCCAGCATCCGCGGTCCCCCCTCCCCCAGCAGCCGCGGTCCCCCTCCCCCAGCAGCCGTGGTCCCCCTACCCCAGCAGCCGCGGTCCCCCTCTCTCCCCCAGCAGCCGCGGTCCCCCTCCCCCAGCAGCCGCGGTCCCCCTCCCCCAGCAGCCGCGGTCCCCCTCCCCAGCAGCCGCGGTCCCCCTCCCCAGCAGATGCGGTCCCCCTCCCCCAGCAGCCGCGGTCCCCCTCCCCCAGCAGCCGCGGTCCCCCTCCCCCTCCCCAGCAGCCGCGGTCCCCCTCCCCCAGCAGCCGCGGTCCCCCTCCCGCAGCAACCTCGGTCCCCCTCCCCTCCCCCAGCAGCCGCGGTCCCCCACACCCTCCCCCAGCAGCCGCGGTCCCCCTCCCCCAGCAGCCGCGTTCCCGCTCCCCAGCAGCCGTGGCCCCCCTCCCCCAGCAGCCGCGGTCCCCCCCCAGCAGCCGCGGTCCCACCCCCAGCAAGCGGTCCACCTCCCCCAGCCGCCGCGGTCCCCCTCCCCAGCAGCCGCGGTCCCCCTCCCCCTCCCCCAGCAGCCGCGGTCCCCCTCCCCCTCCCCCAGCAGCCGCGGTCCCCCTCCCCCAGCAGTCGCGGTCCCCATCCCCCAGCAGCCGCGGTCCCCCTCCCCCTCCCCCAGCAGCCGCGGTCCCCCTCCCCAGCAGCCGCGGTCCCCCTCCCCCAGCAGCCGCGGTCCCCCCCTCCCCAGCAGCCGCGGTCCCCCTCCCCCAGCAGCCGCGGTCCCCCACCCCCAGTAGCCGCGGTCCCCCTCCCCTCCCCAGCAGCCACAGTCCCCCTCCCCCAGCAACCGCGGTCCCCCTCCCCCAGCAGCCGCGGTCCCCCTCCCCAGCAGCCGCGGTCCCCCTCGCCCAGCAGCCGCGGTCCCCCTCCCTAGCAGCCGCGGTCCCCCTCCCCCAGCAGCCGCGGTCCCCCTCCCCCAGCAGCCGCGGTCCCCCCTCCCCCAGCAGCCGAGGTCCCCCTCACCCAGCAGCCGCGGTCGCCCTCCCCCAGCAGCCCCGGTCCCCCTCCCCCAGCAGCCGCGGTCCCCCTCCCCCAGCAGCCGCGGTCGCCCTCCCCCTCCCCCAGCAGCCGCGGTCCCCCTCCCCAGCAGCCACGGTCCCCCTCCCCCAGCAGCCGCGGTCCCCCTCCCCCAGCAGCCGCGGTCCCCCTCCCCCTCCCCCAGCAGCCGCGGTCCCCCTCCCCCAGCAGCCGCGGTCCCCCCCTCCCCAGCAGCCGCGGTCCCATCCCCCAGCAGCCGCGGTCCCCCTCCCCAAGCAGCCACGGTCCCCCTCCCCCAGCAGCCGCGGTCCCCCTCCCCCAGCAGCCGCGGTCCCCCTCCCCCAGCAGCCGCGGTCCCCCACCCCCAGTAGCCGCGGTCCCCCTCCCCTCCCCCAGCAGCCGCGGTGCCCCTCCCCAGCAGCCGCGGTCCCCCTCCCCCAGCAGCCGCGGCCGCCCCTCCCCAGCAACCGCGGTCCCCCTCCCCAGCAGCCGCGGTCCCCCTGCCCTCCCCCAGCAGCCGCGGTCCCCCTCCCCCAGCAGCCGCGGTCCCCTCCCCAGCAGCCGCGGTCCCCCTCCCCAGCAGCCGCGGTCCCCCTCCCCAGCAGCCGCGGTCCCCCTCCCCAGCAGCCGCGGTCCCCCTCCCCTCCCCCAGCCGCCGCGGTCCCCCTCCCCCAGCAGCCGCGGTCCCCCTCCCCAGCAGCCCCGCTCCCCCTACACCAGCAGCCGTGTCCCCCTCCCCCAGCAGCCGCGGTCCCCCTCCCCTCCCCCAGCAGCCGCGGTCCCCCTCCCCCAGCAGCCGCGGTCCCCCTCCCCAGCAGCCCCGCTCCCCCTACCCCAGCAGCCACGGTCCCCCTCCCCAGCAGCCGCGGTCCCCCTCCCCCAGCAGCCGCGGACCCCCTCCCCCAACAGCCGCGGTCCCCCTCCCCCCAGCAGCCGCGGTCCCCCTCCCACAGCAGCCGTGGTCCCCCTCCCCCAGCAGCCGCGGTCCCCCTCCCCCAGCAGCCGCGGTCCCCCTCCCCCAGCAGCCGCGGTCCCCCTCCCCCAGCAGCCCCGGTCCCCCTCCCCCAGCAGCCGCGGTCCCCCCTCCCCTCCCCCAGCAGCCGCGGTCCCCCTCCCCAGCAGCCACGGTCCCCCTCCCCCAGCAGCCGCGGTCCCCCTCCCCCAGCAGCCGCGGTCCCCCTCCCCAGCAGCCACGGTCCCCCTCCCCAGCAGCCGCGGTCCCCCTCCCCAGCAGCCGCGGTCCCCTCCCCCAGCAGCCGCGGTCCCCCTCCCCCAGCAGCCGCGGTCCCCCTCCCCCAGCAGCCGCGGTCCCCCTCCCCCAGCAGCCCCGGTCCCCCTCCCCCAGCAGCCGCGGTCCCCCTCCCCCTCCCCCAGCAGCCGCGGTCCCCCTCCCCAGCAGCCACGGTCCCCCTCCCCCAGCAGCCGCGGTCCCCCTCCCCCAGCAGCCGCGGTCCCCCTCCCCAGCAGCCACGGTCCCCCTCCCCAGCAGCTGCGGCCCCCCTCCCCCAGCAGCCGCGGTCCCCCTCCCCAGCAGCCGCGGTCCCTCCCCCCAGCAGCCGCGGTCCCACTCCCTCAGCAAGCGGTCCCCGTCCCCCAGCAGCCGCGGTCCCCCTCCCCAGCAGCCGCGGTCCCCCTCTCCAGCAGCCGCGGTCCCCCCTCCCCAGCAGCCGCGGTCCCCCTCCCCAGCAGCCGCGGTCCCCCTCCCCCAGCAGCCGCGGTCCCCCTCCCCCAGCAGCCGCGGTCCCCCTCCCGCCACAGCAGCCGTGGTCCCCCTCACCCAGCAGCCGCGGTCCCCCTCCCCCAGCAGCCGCGGTCCCCCTCCCCCAGCATCCGCGGACCCCCTCCCCCAGCAGCCGCGGTCCCCCTCCCCCAGCAGCCGCGGTCCCCCTCCCCAGCAGCCGCGGTCCCCCTCACCCAGCAGCCGCGGTCCCCCTCCCCAGCAGCCGCGGTCCCGCTCCCCCAGCAGCCGCGGTCCCCCTCCCCCAGCATCCGCGGACCCCCTCCCCCAGCAGCCGCGGTCCCCCTCCCCCAGCAGCCGCGGTCCCCCTCCCTCAGCAGCCGCGGTCCCCCCCTCCCCAGCAGCCGCGGTCCCCTCCCCCAGCAGCCGCGGTCCCCCTCCCCCAGCAGCCGCGGTCCCCCTCCCCAGCAGCCGCGGTCCCCCTCCCCCAGCAGCCCCGGTCCCCCTCCCCCAGCAGCCGCGGTCCCCCTCCCCCTCCCCCAGCAGCCGCGGTCCCCCTCCCCAGCAGCCACGGTCCCCTCCCCCAGCAGCCGCGGTCCCCCTCCCCCAGCAGCCGCGGTCCCCCTCCCCAGCAGCCACGGTCCCCCCTCCCCAGCAGCCGCGGCCCCCCTCCCCCAGCAGCCGCGGTCCCCCTCCCCCAGCAGCCGCGGTCCCTCCCCCCAGCAGCCGCGGTCCCACTCCCTCAGCAAGCGGTCCCCCTCCCCCAGCAGCCGCGGTCCCCCTCCCCAGCAGCCGCGGTCCCCCTCTCCAGCAGCCGCGGTCCCCCTCCCCAGCAGCCGCGGTCCCCCTCCCCAGCAGCCGCGGTCCCCCTCCCCCAGCAGCCGCGGTCCCCCTCCCCCAGCAGCCGCGGTCCCCCTCCCGCCACAGCAGCCGTGGTCCCCCTCACCCAGCAGCCGCGGTCCCCCTCCCCCAGCAGCCGCGGTCCCCCTCCCCCAGCATCCGCGGACCCCCTCCCCCAGCAGCCGCGGTCCCCCTCCCCCAGCAGCCGCGGTCCCCCTCCCCCAGCAGCCGCGGTCCCCCTCACCCAGCAGCCGCGGTCCCCCTCCCCAGCAGCCGCGGTCCCGCTCCCCCAGCAGCCGCGGTCCCCCTCCCCCAGCATCTGCGGTCCCCCTCCCCAGCAGCCCCGCTCCCCCTACACCAGCAGCCGTGGTCCCCCTCCCCCAGCAGCCGCGGTCCCCCTCCCCTCCCCCAGCAGCCGCGGTCCCCCTCCCCCAGCAGCCGCGGTCCCCCTCCCCAGCAGCCCCGCTCCCCCTACCCCAGCAGCCACGGTCCCCCTCCCCAGCAGCCGCGGTCCCCCTCCCCAGCAGCCGCGGACCCCCTCCCCCAACAGCCGCGGTCCCCCTCCCCCAGCAGCCGCGGTCCCCCTCCCACAGCAGCCGTGGTCCCCCTCCCCCAGCAGCCGCGGTCCCCCTCCCCCAGCAGCCGCGGTCCCCCCTCCCCCAGCAGCCGCGGTCCCCCTCCCCCAGCAGCCCCGGTCCCCCTCCCCCAGCAGCCGCGGTCCCCCTCCCCTCCCCCAGCAGCCGCGGTCCCCCTCCCCAGCAGCCACGGTCCCCCTCCCCCAGCAGCCGCGGTCCCCCTCCCCCAGCAGCCGCGGTCCCCCTCCCCAGCAGCCACGGTCCCCCTCCCCAGCAGCCGCGGTCCCCCTCCCCAGCAGCCGCGGTCCCCTCCCCAGCAGCCGCGGTCCCCCTCCCCCAGCAGCCGCGGTCCCCCTCCCCCAGCAGCCGCGGTCCCCCTCCCCCAGCAGCCCCGGTCCCCCTCCCCCAGCAGCCGCGGTCCCCCTCCCCTCCCCCAGCAGCCGCGGTCCCCCTCCCCAGCAGCCACGGTCCCCCTCCCCCAGCAGCCGCGGTCCCCCTCCCCCAGCAGCCGCGGTCCCCCTCCCCAGCAGCCACGGTCCCCCTCCCCAGCAGCTGCGGCCCCCCTCCCCCAGCAGCCGCGGTCCCCCTCCCCCAGCAGCCGCGGTCCCTCCCCCCAGCAGCCGCGGTCCCACTCCCTCAGCAAGCGGTCCCCGTCCCCCAGCAGCCGCGGTCCCCCTCCCCAGCAGCCGCGGTCCCCCTCTCCAGCAGCCGCGGTCCCCCTCCCCAGCAGCCGCGGTCCCCCTCCCCAGCAGCCGCGGTCCCCCTCCCCCAGCAGCCGCGGTCCCCCTCCCCCAGCAGCCGCGGTCCCCCTCCCGCCACAGCAGCCGTGGTCCCCCTCACCCAGCAGCCGCGGTCCCCCTCCCCCAGCAGCCGCGGTCCCCCTCCCCCAGCATCCGCGGACCCCCTCCCCCAGCAGCCGCGGTCCCCCTCCCCCAGCAGCCGCGGTCCCCCTCCCCAGCAGCCGCGGTCCCCCTCACCCAGCAGCCGCGGTCCCCCCTCCCCAGCAGCCGCGGTCCCGCTCCCCCAGCAGCCGCGGTCCCCCTCCCCCAGCATCCGCGGACCCCCTCCCCCAGCAGCCGCGGTCCCCCTCCCCCAGCAGCCGCGGTCCCCCTCCCTCAGCAGCCGCGGTCCCCCCCCTCCCCAGCAGCCGCGGTCCCCTCCCCAGCAGCCGCGGTCCCCCTCCCCCAGCAGCCGCGGTCCCCCTCCCCCAGCAGCCCGCGGTCCCCCTCCCCCAGCAGCCCCGGTCCCCCTCCCCCAGCAGCCGCGGTCCCCCTCCCCCTCCCCCAGCAGCCGCGGTCCCCCTCCCCAGCAGCCACGGTCCCCTCCCCCAGCAGCCGCGGTCCCCCTCCCCCAGCAGCCGCGGTCCCCCTCCCCAGCAGCCACGGTCCCACTCCCCAGCAGCCGCGGCCCCCCTCCCCCAGCAGCCGCGGTCCCCCTCCCCCAGCAGCCGCGGTCCCTCCCCCCAGCAGCCGCGGTCCCACTCCCTCAGCAAGCGGTCCCCCTCCCCCAGCAGCCGCGGTCCCCCTCCCCAGCAGCCGCGGTCCCCCCTCTCCAGCAGCCGCGGTCCCCCTCCCCAGCAGCCGCGGTCCCCCTCCCCAGCAGCCGCGGTCCCCCCTCCCCCAGCAGCCGCGGTCCCCCCTCCCCCAGCAGCCGCGGTCCCCCTCCCGCCACAGCAGCCGTGGTCCCCCTCACCCAGCAGCCGCGGTCCCCCTCCCCCAGCAGCCGCGGTCCCCCTCCCCCAGCATCCGCGGACCCCCTCCCCCAGCAGCCGCGGTCCCCCTCCCCCAGCAGCCGCGGTCCCCCTCCCCCAGCAGCCGCGGTCCCCCTCACCCAGCAGCCGCGGTCCCCCTCCCCAGCAGCCGCGGTCCCGCTCCCCCAGCAGCCGCGGTCCCCCTCCCCCAGCATCTGCGGACCCCCTCCCCCAGCAGCCGCGGTCCCCCTCCCCAGCATCCGCGGTCCCCCTCCCCCAGCAGCCGCGGTCCCCCTCCCCCAGCAGCCGTGGTCCCCCTACCCCAGCAGCCGCGGTCCCCCTCCCTCCCCCAGCAGCCGCGGTCCCCCTCCCCCAGCAGCCGCGGTCCCCCTCCCCCAGCAGCCGCGGTCCCCCTCCCCAGCAGCCGCGGTCCCCCTCCCCAGCAGATGCGGTCCCCCCTCCCCCAGCAGCCGCGGTCCCCCTCCCCCAGCAGCCGCGGTCCCCCTCCCCCTCCCCAGCAGCCGCGGTCCCCCTCCCCCAGCAGCCGCGGTCCCCCTCCCCCAGCAACCTCGGTCCCCCTCCCCTCCCCCAGCAGCCGCGGTCCCCCACACCCTCCCCCAGCAGCCGCGGTCCCCCTCCCCCAGCAGCCGCGTTCCCGCTCCCCAGCAGCCGTGGCCCCCCCTCCCCCAGCAGCCGCGGTCCCCCCCCAGCAGCCGCGGTCCCACCCCCAGCAAGCGGTCCATCTCCCCCAGCAGCCGCGGTCCCCCTCCCCAGCAGCCGCGGTCCCCCTCCCCCTCCCCCAGCAGCCGCGGTCCCCCTCCCCTCCCCCAGCAGCCGCGGTCCCCCTCCCCCAGCAGTCGCGGTCCCCATCCCCCAGCAGCCGCGGTCCCCCTCCCCCTCCCCCAGCAGCCGCGGTCCCCCTCCCCCAGCAGCCGCGGTCCCCCTCCCCCAGCAGCCGCGGTCCCCCCCCTCCCCAGCAGCCGCGGTCCCCCTCCCCAGCAGCCGCGGTCCCCCACCCCCAGTTGCCGCGGTCCCCCCTCCCCTCCCCAGCAGCCACAGTCCCCCTCCCCCAGCAACCGCGGTCCCCCTCCCCCAGCAGCCGCGGTCCCCCCTCCCCAGCAGCCGCGGTCCCCCTCGCCCAGCAGCCGCGGTCCCCCTCCCTAGCAGCCGCGGTCCCCCTCCCCCAGCAGCCGCGGTCCCCCCTCCCCCAGCAGCCGCGGTCCCCCTCCCCCAGCAGCCGAGGTCCCCCTCACCCAGCAGCCGCGGTCGCCCTCCCCCAGCAGCCCCGGTCCCCCCTCCCCCAGCAGCCGCGGTCCCCCTCCCCCAGCAGCCGCGGTCGCCCTCCCCCTCCCCCAGCAGCCGCGGTCCCCCTCCCCAGCAGCCACGGTCCCCCTCCCCCAGCAGCCGCGGTCCCCCTCCCCCAGCAGCCGCGGTCCCCCTCCCCCTCCCCAGCAGCCGCGGTCCCCCTCCCCCAGCAGCCGCGGTCCCCCCCCTCCCCAGCAGCCGCGGTCCCCTCCCCCAGCAGCCGCGGTCCCCCTCCCCAAGCAGCCACGGTCCCCCTCCCCCAGCAGCCGCGGTCCCCCTCCCCCAGCAGCCGCGGTCCCCCCTCCCCCAGCAGCCGCGGTCCCCCACCCCCAGTAGCCGCGGTCCCCCTCCCCTCCCCCAGCAGCCGCGGTGCCCCTCCCCAGCAGCCGCGGTCCCCCCTCCCCCAGCAGCCGCGGCCCCCCCTCCCCAGCAACCGCGGTCCCCCTCCCCAGCAGCCGCGGTCCCCCTGCCCTCCCCCAGCAGCCGCGGTCCCCCTCCCCCAGCAGCCGCGGTCCCCCTCCCAGCAGCCGCGGTCCCCCTCCCCAGCAGCCGCGGTCCCCCTCCCCAGCAGCCGCGGTCCCCCTGCCCAGCAGCCGCGGTCCCCCTCCCCCTCCCCCAGCCGCCGCGGTCCCCCTCCCCCAGCAGCCGCGGTCCCCCTCCCCAGCAGCCCCGCTCCCCCTACACCAGCAGCCGTGGTCCCCCTCCCCCAGCAGCCGCGGTCCCCCTCCCCTCCCCCAGCAGCCGCGGTCCCCCTCCCCCAGCAGCCGCGGTCCCCCTCCCCAGCAGCCCCGCTCCCCCTACCCCAGCAGCCACGGTCCCCCTCCCCAGCAGCCGCGGTCCCCCTCCCCCAGCAGCCGCGGACCCCCTCCCCCAACAGCCGCGGTCCCCCTCCCCCAGCAGCCGCGGTCCCCCTCCCACAGCAGCCGCGGTCCCCCTCCCCCAGCAGCCGCGGTCCCCCTCCCCCAGCAGCCGCGGTCCCCCTCCCCCAGCAGCCGCGGTCCCCCCTCCCCCAGCAGCCCCGGTCCCCCTCCCCCAGCAGCCGCGGTCCCCCTCCCCCTCCCCCAGCAGCCGCGGTCCCCCTCCCCAGCAGCCACGGTCCCCCTCCCCCAGCAGCCGCGGTCCCCCTCCCCCAGCAGCCGCGGTCCCCCTCCCCAGCAGCCACGGTCCCCCTCCCCAGCAGCCGCGGTCCCCCTCCCTCAGCAGCCGCGGTCCCCCCCTCCCCAGCAGCCGCGGTCCCCTCCCCCCAGCAGCCGCGGTCCCCCTCCCCCAGCAGCCGCGGTCCCCCTCCCCCAGCAGCCGTGGTCCCCCTCCCCCAGCAGCCCCGGTCCCCCTCCCCCAGCAGCCGCGGTCCCCCTCCCCCTCCCCCAGCAGCCGCGGTCCCCCTCCCCAGCAGCCACGGTTCCCCTCCCCCAGCAGCCGCGGTCCCCCTCCCCCAGCAGCCGCGGTCCCCCTCCCCAGCAGCCACGGTCCCCCTCCCCAGCAGCCGCGGCCCCCCTCCCCCAGCAGCCGCGGTCCCCCTCCCCCAGCAGCCGCGGTCCCTCCCCCCAGCAGCCGCGGTCCCACTCCCTCAGCAAGCGGTCCCCCTCCCCCAGCAGCCGCGGTCCCCCTCCCCAGCAGCCGCGGTCCCCCTCTCCAGCAGCCGCGGTCCCCCTCCCCAGCAGCCGCGGTCCCCCTCCCCCAGCAGCCGCGGTCCCCCTCCCCCAGCAGCCGCGGTCCCCCTCCCGCCACAGCAGCCGCGGTCCCCCTCACCCAGCAGCCGCGGTCCCCCTCCCCCAGCAGCCGCGGTCCCCCTCCCCCAGCATCCGCGGACCCCCTCCCCCAGCAGCCGCAGTCCCCCTCCCCCAGCAGCCGCGGTCCCCCTCCCCCAGCAGCCGCGGTCCCCCTCCCTCCACCAGCAGCCGCGGTCCCCCTCCCCCAGCAGCCGCGGTCCCCCTCCCCAGCAGCCGCGGTCCCCCTCCCCAGCAGCCGCGGTCCACCTCCCCAGCAGCCGCGGACCCCCTCCCCCAGCAGCCGCGGTCCCCCTCCCCCAGCAGACGCGGTCCCCTTCCCTCCCCCACAGCCGCGGTCCCCCTCCCCCAGCAGTCGCGGGCCCCATCCCCCAGCAGCCGCGGTCCCCCTCCCCCAGCAGCCGCGGTCCCCCTCCCCCAGCAGCCGCGGTCCCCCTCCCCCAGCAGCCGCGGTCCCCCTCCCCCAGCAGCCGCGGTCCCCCTCCCCCAGCAGCCGCGGTCCCCCTCCCCCAGCAGCCGCGGTCCCCTTCCCTCCCCCACAGCCGCGGTCCCCCTCCCCCAGCAGTCGCGGGCCCCATCCCCCAGCAGCCGCGGTCCCCCTCCCCCAGCAGCCGCGGTCCCCCTCCCCCAGTAGCCGCGGTCCCCCTCCCCTCCCCCAGCAGCCGCGGTCCCCCTCCCCCAGCAGCCGCGGTCCCCCTCCCCCAGCAGCCGCGGTCCCCCTCCCCAGCAGCCGCGGTCCCCCTCCCCCAGCAGCCGCGGTCCCCCTCCCCCAGCAGCCGCGGTCCCCCTCCCCCAGCAGCCGCGGTCCCCCCCTCCCCAGCAGCCGCGGTCCCCCTCCCCCAGCAGCCGCGGTCCCCCTCCCCCAGCAGCCGCGGTCCCCCCCTCCCCAGCAGCCGCGGTCCCCCTCCCCCAGTAGCCGCGGTCCCCCTCCCCCAGCACCCGCGGTCCCCCTCCCCCAGCAGCCGCGGTCCCCCCACCCCCAGTAGCCGCGGTCCCCCTCCCCTCCCCCAGCAGCCGCGGTGCCCCTCCCCCAGCAGCCGCGGTCCCCCTCCCCCAGCAGCCGCGGCCCCCCCTCCCCAGCAGCCGCGGTCCCCCTCCCCAGCAGCCGCGGTCCCCCTCCCCAGCAGCCGCGGTCCCCCTCCCCAGCAACCGCGGTCCCCCTCCCCCAGCAGCCGCGGTCCCCCTCCCCTCCCCCAGCAACCGCGGTCCCCCTCCCCCAGCAGCCGCGGTCCCCCTCCCCCAGCAGCCGCGGTCCCCCTCCCCAGCAGCCGCGGTCCCCCTCGCCCAGCAGCCGCGGTCCCCCTCCCCCCACAGCAGCCGCGGTCCCCCTCCCCCAGCAGCCGCGGTCCCCTGCCCCCAGCAGCCGCGGACCCCCTCCCCCAGCAGCCACCGTCCCCCTCCCCCAGCAGCCGCGGTCCACCTCCCCTACCCCAGCAGCCGCGGTCCCCCTCCCCCAGCAGCCGCAGCCCCCCTCCCCCTCCCCAGCAACCGCGGTCCCCCTCCCCCAGCAGCCGCGGTCCTCCTCCCCAGCAGCCGCGGTCCCCCTGCCCTCCCCCAGCAGCCGCGGTCCCCCTCCCCCAGCAGCCGCGGTCCCCTCCCCAGCAGCCGCGGTCCCCCTCCCCAGCAGCCGCGGTCCCCCTCCCCAGCAGCCGCGGTCCCCCTCCCCCTCCCCAGCAGCCACGGTGCCCCTCCCCCAGAAGCCGTTGTCCCCCACCCCAGCAGACGCGGTCCCCCTCCCCAGCAGACACGGTCCCCCCTCCCCCAGCAGCCGCGGTCCCCCTCCCCTCCCCCAGCAGCCGCGGTCCCCCTCCCCAGCAGCCCCGCTCCCCCTCCCCCAGAAGCCGCGGTCCCCCTCCCCAGCAGCCGCGGTCCCCCTCCCCCAGCAGCCGCGGTCCCCCTCCCCCAACAGCCGCGGTCCCCCTCCCCCAGCAGCCGCGGTCCCCCTCCCACAGCAGCCGCGGTCCCCCTCCCCCAGCAGCCGCGGTCCCCCTCCCCCAGCAGCCGCGGTCCCCCTCCCCCAGCAGCCGCGGTCCCCCTCCCCAGCAGCCCCGGTCCCCCTCCCCCAGCAGCCGCGGTCCCCCTCCCCCAGCAGCCGCGGTCGCCCTCCCCCTCCCCAGCAGCCACGGTCCCCCTCCCCCAGCAGCCGCGGTCCCCCTCCCCCAGCAGCCGCGGTCCCCCTCCCCCTCCCCCAGCAGCCGCGGTCCCCCACCCCCAGTAGCCGCGGTCCCCCTCCCCTCCCCCAGCAGCCGCGGTGCCCCTCCCCAGCAGCCGCGGTCCCCCTCCCCAGCAGCCGCGGTCCCCCTCCCCAGCAGCCGCGGTCCCCCTCCCCCAGCATCCGCGGTCCCCCTCCCCCAGCAGCCCCGCTCCCCCTCCCCCAGCAGCCGCGGTCCCCCTCCCCCAGCAGCCGCGGTCCCCCTCCCCCAGCAGCCGCGGTCCACCTCCCCCAGCAGCCGCGGTCCCCCTCCCCAAGCAGCCGCGGTCCCCCTCCCAGCAGCCGCGGTCCCCATCGCCCAGCAGCCGCGGTCCCCCTCCCCCCACAGCAGCCGCGTTCCCCCTCCCCCAGCAGCCGCGGTCCCCTGCCCCCAGCAGCCGCGGACCCCCTCCCCCAGCAGCCACGGTCCCCCTCCCCCAGCAGCCGCGGTCCCCCTCACCCAGCAGCCGCGGTCCCCCTCCCCCAGCAGCCGCGGTCCCCCTCCCCAGCAGCCGCGGTCCCCCTCCCCTACCCCAGCAGCCGCGGTCCCCCTCCCCCAGCAGCCGCGGCCCCCCTCCCCCTCCCCAGCAACCGCGGTCCCCCTCCCCCAGCAGCCGCGGTCCCCCTCCCCAGCGGCCGCGGTCCTCCTGCCCTCCCCCAGCAGCCGCGGTCCCCCTCCCCCAACAGCCGCGGTCCCCCTCCCCCAGCAGCCGCGGTCCCCCTCCCACAGCAGCCGCCGTCCCCCTCCCCCAGCAGCCGCGGTCCCCCCTCCCCCAGCAGCCGCGGTCCCCCTCCCCTCCCCCAGCAGCCGCGGTCCCCCTCCCCAGCAGCCGCGGTCCCCCTCCCCCTCCCCCAGCAGCCGCGGTCCCCCTCCCCAGCAGCCACGGTCCCCCTCCCCCAGCAGCCGCGGTCCCCCTCCCCCAGCAGCCGCGGTCCCCCTCCCCCAGCAGCCGCGGTCCCCCCCTCCCCAGCAGCCGCGGTCCCCCTCCCCCAGCAGCCGCGGTCCCCCTCCCCCAGCAGCCGCGGTCCCCCTCCCCAGCAGCCGCGATACCCCACCCCCAGTAGCCGCGGTCCCCCTCCCCTCCCCCAGCAGCCGCGGTCCCCCCTCCCCCAGCAGCCACGGCCCCCCCTCCCCAGCAACCGCGGTCCCCCTCCCCAGCAGCCGCGGTCCCGCTCCCCAGCAGCCGTGGCCCCCCCTCCCCCAGCAGCCGCGGTCCCCCTCCCCCAGCAGCCGCGGTCCCTCCCCCCAGCAGCCGCGGTCCCACTCCCTCAGCAAGCGGTCCCCCTCCCCCAGCAGCCGCGGTCCCCCTCCCCAGCAGCCGCGATCCCCCTCTCCAGCAGCCGCGGTCCCCCTCCCCAGCAGCCGCGGTCCCCCTCCCCCAGCAGCCGCGGTCCCCCTCCCCCAGCAGCCGCGGTCCCCCTCCCGCCACAGCAGCCGTGGTCCCCCTCAACCAGCAGCCGCGGTACCCCTCCCCAGCAGCCGCGGTCCCGCTCCCCAGCAGCCGCGGTCCCCCTCCCCCAGCATCCGCGGACCCCCTCCCCCAGCAGCCGCAGTCCCCCTCCCCCAGCAGCCGCGGTCCCCCCTCCCCCAGCAACCGCGGTCCCCCTTCCTCCCCCAGCAGCCGCGGTCCCCCTCCCCCAGCAGCCGCGGTCCCCCTCCCCAGCAGCCGCGGTCCCCCTCCCCAGCAGCCGCGGTCCACCTCCCCCAGCAGCCGCGGTCCCCCTCCCCAGCAGCCGCGGTCCCCCTCCCCCAGCAGCCGCGGTCCCCCTCCCCCAGCAGCCGCGGTCCCCTTCCCTCCCCCACAGCCGCGGTCCCCCTCCCCCAGCAGTCGCGGGCCCCATCCCCCAGCAGCCGCGGTCCCCCTCCCCAGCAGCCGCGGTCCCCCTCCCCCAGCAGCCGCGGTCCCCCTCCCCCAGCAGCCGCGGTCCCCCTCCCCCAGCAGCCGCGGTCCCCCTCCCCCAGCAGCCGCGGTCCCCCTCCCCAGCAGCCGCGGTCCCCCTCCCCCAGCAGCCGCGGTCCCCCCCTCCCCAGCAGCCGCGGTCCCCCTCCCCCAGCAGCCGCGGCCCCCCTCCCCCAGCAGCCGCGGTCCCCCCCTCCCCAGCAGCCGCTGTCCCTCTCCCCCAGCAGCCGCGGTCCCCCTCCCCCAGCAGCCGCGGTCCCCCACCCCCAGTAGCCGCGGTCCCCCTCCCCTCCCCCAGCAGCCGCGGTGCCCCCTCCCCCAGCAGCCGCGGTCCCCCTCCCCAGCAGCCGCGGCCCCCCCTCCCCAGCAGCCGCGGTCCCCCTCCCCAGCAGCCGCGGTCCCCCTCCCCAGCAGCCGCGGTCCCCCTCCCCCAGCAACCGCGGTCCCCCTCCCCCAGCAGCCGCGGTCCCCCTCCCCCAGCAGCCGCGGTCCCCCTCCCCCAGCAGCCGCGGTCCCCCTCCCCCAGCAGCCGCGGGTTCCCCTCCCCAGCAGCCGCGGTCCCCCTCGCCCAGCAGCCGCGGTCCCCCTCCCCCCCACAGCAGCCGCGGTCCCCCTCCCCCAGCAGCCGCGGTCCCCTGCCCCCAGCAGCCGCGGACCCCCTCCCCCAGCAGCCACCGTCCCCCTCCCCCAGCAGCCGCGGTCCCCCTCACCCAGCAACCGCGGTCCCCCTCCCCCAGCAGCCGAGGTCCCCCTCCCCAGCAGCCGCGGTCCACCTCCCCTACCCCAGCAGCCGCGGTCC